>NC_138945.1:67495000-68095000 GCF_965226115.1 Aulonocara stuartgranti
GTCAAAATGCTGTGAACATTTGTTTAACACGTTGTTTTACGGTCAAATATCTGCAAAACTAAACACTGTTCATCATTAAATTAATGTTTTTCTTTCAACTTCATTTCAAGAGCACGTCTAACCTCGTGCAGCATACATCTCCAAGCCAAAGCCAAACAGCTGGTTGATTTATGGAACCACAAAACCTTCATCTCAGCATTGTCAACAACATTCATTCCACCTCTTCTCCAACAGATGGATGTGCAAGAGAAACCCTAACTTCTGGCAAAACGCCTGAGACAGAGATGTGAAGCCTTGGAAAAGTATGCACATCTGTCAGCTTTACCAAGTAACATTAAATGCGCTCTGCCTCATTAACACCAGTACAGAGAAAGCCTCCTTTTTCTTATACTGCCTTTAATTTGTCTTTCATTGGCAGCTGGCAGTTTTTGCCTGTTTCAAACCAGTAACCCTGCCCTCGTGCAGATCTATGGTGCTAACACATCAGGACCAAAAACAGTAGAACTATGTAAACATGTGTCTGCACTAGGGCTGCCACGGTCAGTCGACTAGTCACGATTACGTCGACTATCAAAATCATCGACGACTGATTTAATAGTCGACGCATTGTTTGAAGCTTTGTAAGATCGCAAAAGACGCAGGAATAAGTAGCAGGATTTAAGAGTGTAATAACGGACTGAAACAGAAGATGGCAGCACTGCATGTACAAGGATGCCAGCTGCCGTTAAACCCCGAAGAAGAAGAAGAAGCAGCTGTGTCCCAGAATTCATAGCGCAGCCCAGCTCAGTTTCCAACAATGGCGGCAGCTAGTTAGTTTTAATATTACTCTTATTATTCTTTCTGGGTCACAAAATAAACGTTTAACATATTTTCAGGCGAGAATGTAGCTGTGTAAACCTCAAATATCTGCTCAGTTTATCAAGACACCGCATATTTTCAAAAGCGCTCCGACGTTTTCGGAGACGTCTGTTACCCACTAGCTCGATAGCTAGCCGGGGGCTAGACTAACTAGAGCCGTGAGAACACCGGACTCCCGGCAAATCGTTTTCAAACCCACCGCCACCTTTCGCTACTCAGGTTAAACATGATATATGAGTCACTTAGATAACTTAAAATGTTATTGTTTGGCTGTTTTCAGTATTTTATTTGTTCCTGAGTAAATCGGCTGAGTTTATTAAACTCCACCAAAACAATCTGCACATTTAATTAAAATTTAATAAACTATCATCTTGTCTTTATTTTTAGTTAGCACAGACCTTAAAAACTTAAAGCTGTAAGCTAATGATAGTTATATAAGAGCAGATGCTGCTGGTGCAATAAGCTGTCGTTTTACATCCAATGGATGATGATCTGATTAGTCGACTAATCGCAAAAATAATCGGTGACTAGTCGACTATCAAAATAATCGTTTGTGGCAGCCCTAGTCTGCACTGAGTGCAATACTGTAAACCATTACCTATATCAATATTATTGATCCATCTTTGCTGTCCTCTAACAGAGAAATACAAGAAGAAATGTGCGCGATTAACCATATATTTAAGACTGCAGCATGTACAATCACACACAAACAGACATGACTGAAGATCAGCTTACATTGTTCCTGGATGTCTGTCACAAAGTGTTATGAATACAGATGGCAGTTGTGGCTACACTGACAGGCAGCTGAGCAGCTGTTCGTTTGTCCTAATGGAAAGTACTTTGTGACACGTCCCTGCTGCCCCAAAGATTTTCTCTGACATGCAGCACACATAACAGCAGCCCATCACATTAAATCTCTCAAGACGAGACTATTTTGCCTCTGAGAAGCATTTGCTTCATTGCCACGACACGGCAGGGAGACACTGCGACACAGCCGTTTGATGTTTGCCTTTTTGATAAGTTAGTTAGTGGGTTTTTCTTTTTACTGGACAGTTTCTTAGACCATCTGAAAGAAAAATATATGACTCAGAGAAATCCAAAAATCATGAACATTTTCAGGACTTTTCAGTTGATTAAGGATGAAGCCATCTCATTACTTTCGCCCCTTGGTGGCTCTATAAAACATAGAGGTTAGAAAGAAACCTCAGTTAGACAAGAATCACACATACACTCAACAAAAATATAAACGCAACACCTTTGTTACTGCTCCCATTCCCCATGGGATGGACGTAGAGACCTAAAATTCATTCCAGATACACAATATAACCATCCCTCCCAAACAGTGGTCACAAATCAGTCCAAATGTGTGGTAGTGGGCACATCTGCTATATTGAGATAATCCATCCCACCTCACAGGTGTGCCACATCAGGATGCTGATCTGACATCATGAGTAGTGCACAGGTGTACCTCAGACTGCCCACAACAAAAGGCCACCCTGGAATGTGCAGTTTTTTGCGCTATTGGGGGTCTGGGGACCCAGAACCGGTCAGTATCTGGTGTGACCACCATTCGCCTCATGCAGTGCAACACATCGTCGCATGGAGTCTATCAGATTGTCAATTGTGGCCTGTGGAATGTTGGTCCACTCCACTTCAATGGCTGTGCGAGGTTGTTGGATATTCGTGGGAACTGGTACACGCTGTCGTATACGCCGGTCAAGCACATCCCGAACATGCTCAATGGGTGACATGTCCGGTGAGTATGCTGGCCATGCAAGAACTGGGACATTCTCAGCTGCCATCTGCCCTGAACAATGTGAACCATGATTCATCCGTGAAGCGCACACCTCTCCAACGTGCCAGACGCCATCGAATGTGAGCATTTGCCCACACAAGTCTGTTACGGTGACGAGCTGGAGTCAGGTCAAGACCCCGATGAGGACGACGGGCATGCAGTTGAGCGTCCCTGAGACGGTTTCTGACAGTTTGTGCAGAAATTGTTTGGTTGTGCAAACCAATTGTTCCAGCAGCTGTCTGGGTGGCTGGTCTCAGACGATCTTGGAGGTGAACCTGCTGGATGTGGAGGTCCTGGGCTGGTGTGGTTACACGAGGTCTGCGGTGGTGAGGCCGGTTGGATGTGCTGCCATATTCTCTGAAACGCCTGTGGAGACGGCTTATGGTTGAGAAATGAACATTCAATGCACGGGCGACAGATCTGGTTGACATTCCTGCTGTCAGCATGCCAATTGCACGCTCCCTCATTGCTTGTGGCATCTGTGGCATTTTGCTGTGAGACAAAACTGCACATTCCAGGGTGGCCTTTTGTTGTGGGCAGTCTGAGGTACACCTGTGCACTACTCATGATGTCAGATCAGCATCCTGATGTGGCACACCTGTGAGGTGGGATGGATTATCTCAATATAGCAGATGTGCCCACTACCACACATTTGGACTGATTTGTGACCACTGTTTGGGAGGGATGGTTATATTGTGTATCTGGAATGAATTTTAGGTCTCTACGTCCATCCCATGGGGAATGGGAGCAGTAACAAAGGTGTTGCGTTTATATTTTTGTTGAGTGTATTTTGCTTTTCCTTTATCAGCTTTTGAAAGCAGCTTAGCTCTCAGCAGAACGAGGTGTAGACATTGCAAATATTTGCAACAAGCTACCATTGTGCATGTGATTGCTCATCTTCTCACACAATCCCACACCCAGGCATGGAATACTTTTCCGTCTAGCCTCTCCACTTGCTTTTTACACTGCTCACAGCTTTAATCCTGCATACAGTAAGTGTGCCTGGGGAGTTAATGAGCTTACCTGTGTCTTTATTAAATTTCTACAGCTTGTGTGCAGGCTGCTTCCAGAGATAGATTTTTGATGAATCTGACATTTAGCAAAGCAGCTTTTCAGATTCTCTATTTGTCAATTAAGCTAGTTAACGAAAATATTCCAGGAATACAGGCAGGCATTAAAAACCCATATGCCTCAGAAGCAAGGTCAGCCATTCAAGTGTAGCAACTGATGTATGATTGAGCGCCGGCTCGTCCATCTGGAATGGCCCGAAGACTGAGAAGTTTTTAACTTTCTGACAACAATCTGACAGTTCCAACTTTGTGCTGCAGTTCACTTGTGTGCTCTCCTGTAAAACCTCCATAGTTCAATTTAGCACTTTGCAGCTAAATCAGTTTCTAGAGTCCCTGTGCAATTGAGATAAAAAAAAACTGCTTTAATAAAGTAACGCCTGGCTTTTTCTTCAGTGGGAAAGAGTACAATTTGCTTTTATTCCCAGGTCAAATGACTCTGCACTAGTCTTTATCAGCCCAGCCTCTGATTGGCTGTGATGGAAACAGGACATCACTGTCGACATGCTCATTTTCAGCTTAGTCAGGACGCAACAAGATGATTATCAGAGAACAACACAGATGTTTTACATGAGTTTGCAGATAATTTTTTTTAATTGGTATTTTGCAAAATTACAAAATATGCTAAAGAGAAGCTTATTGTTTATTTGGTCTCTGCATAATAGCCTATAGCTTTTCCAGCCAGTTTCCTGTCTGCAAGCTTAGTAACACATTTTTATTTAAGAAAGCGCTTTTCAAAACACTCAAGGACACTGTACACAAGCAATAACAACAACAGACGTAACAATTTACAAAATAATAAGGATAAAACATAGAGCAACTAAATAAATTAAAGTAGCAGGATGGAAAAGTTTATGTGGAGTAGGCTAGTGTGAACAGGTGAGTTTTGAGTCTGGACTTAAAAAGAGGAAGGAAAGGGATGTTTCTTATCTCAGAGGAAGACGGGGGCAGAGCAGCAGAAAGCCCGAGCCTGAGGTCCATAGAAGTGAATCAGCAAATTCAAACAGCAGCAGTTGCAGGAAAGGTTCAAGATTACATAAAGTTTAAATCATTTATTGCTTTTTATGGACAGAATCATGATTGCAGAGTACTTCCAGTTACTTAAGAAAACAGATTCATAAAAAGCAGAAGTTTTGTTTTTTCCCTTTATGCATTGATGCAATAAACTCGTCCAAAAACAGTCATTTTGCAGCTCTTTTTTGGTAAATCAGGCAACTGCTGAACCTGAGAGGACGACCTACTTTGATACATAAAAACATGGGCATATTTTTTAAAAACTGGACCTGAGCTGAAAATAGTTTTTCCCTTTAAAATATAATTGATTACATGCAATCTATTAACAGCCACCCTTTTCTGCAGAAGACAAAACTGAAGACAAAATCCAACATGCAGTTTTGGTTCCTGCACTGATGGTTTCAAAGAATGAGTTCATGTTTCATCAGAGTCGAGAATCAAACATTAGATTCATCGTCGGTGAACTTTGAATAGGCTGCTTTCCAACTTTAGGCCTACAAACTCTGGGGTCCCCTGGGCAGGGACAGCAGCGTTTTGTTTTTAGCAGAAATATGAAATCACTTCTTTATCAGGCGCTGCTATTCTGGATGAATCACTCGAGATAATTATGTTTCATCAATAGAAAAAAAGAAAAGAAACACGATCACTCAGATCAGCCTTCTATTGAGCCTCCAAGTGAAGCCAAAGAATGGCAGTAAAATACTCCAACCATATAAAGAAAGCCGCAGAAGACAAAGGCTCAAGTTTTTCTATGAATTTCTCACCCAAGATGTTAATCTAACCTGATCCATTCACGCTGCTTTCTGTCTAACAACTGCACGAGGACACTCACAAATACACGTGTACTATATTCCCTTGAAATATGCCTCCGACTTGTCATACGGCACACCGATCCAGTCCCATTTCAGGCCAGCTACGCCTCAGCATCACCCAGAGTAAAGTGCTGTGTGTAGCTCAGAGCCAGTGAAGCAATCATGCAAGGCTTTCAGCTAATCCATGACACCTGTTAGCCATCCCCCAAGATAGAACAACACTGACGTGGCCCTGCCGCACTACGCCTGGTGCTGTGCTCATCACCACAAATGTCTTTATCAGCGGGACAGACGGATTGCAGGTGAGCATATTCTCGTGGTCATCGCAAAGCGGAGAGCGGGGAAAAAGTGAAAGGATGGAAGAAGGGAAGTAAACAGAAAGACAGGCAGGCAAAGAGAGTGCAAAATTGAGTGAGGGGGAAAATAAATCTGGGCAATGGCTGTCAGGAGCGTGAGTGACAGGAGAGATAAGGTCCATCACAGTGTCGGTATGAGGAGCAGGAGGGGAATAGGACCAGTCAGACATGGTGCAGAATTAACAGAGCTGCTGAAGAGTGGAGGGGAGACAAGTAATGCAAGTGTAGAAGGAACAGAGTGGAGGAGAGATCGGGATACTGGTGCAGGAGGATGAACCAAATAACAGGGCAGGGCAAAAGGTGCACGACTACATCAGCGTCTGCTCTAATGCAACATCAGCTGTGAAAGGTTTAACAGTACTGTTATTAAGACAGAGGAATATCAAGTTCAGCATAGCAGAAAGTCTCAGAGACTTTGAGTAAATGCATATAGATAATAAAAATCCAGCTGCGACCGGGAGATAAAATTCATCAGGAGAAATATCCATCTTCGTGACAGGAGCACACACATCGAGCCTTTCAGACGACAGAGCTAAGGGTTACTACATAATTTTGTCTTCTTGTTTCTTCTCCTCATAAAAATCGGATTAGACCCTCACTATAAAATTAATCAGGCCAGAGCACATTCCCCTACAGAAGGAGCTTCAGTAGGAAAATGTAATAAATTTCCTAGTGAGGAATACCTCAGCTTCCGATTTTAAAAATGGCAGATTGATTATACGGAATCATCCATCCTTAAAAAGAACTTACTAAGGAGAAAAGTAACGGCGGTTTGGCAGCTAATTCTGCCATTTTTCATAAAGAAGGTTTTAAGCATTCTCTCCATGTTCATATTTCAGCGTTGCACCAGTGACTCTTCAGGCAGGTTGTATTGCAACATTAAGGATCACTTATCTGTTAACTATAAGCTGCTTCTTACCCCTGAAAATGAATCTCATTCATTTTTAACGGGGCAGGGAGTGCAACCTCAGATTCTTTAGTTTTGTTGTTAATATTTTAAAGCACTAATCACAAAAAGTTCAGAAGAAAAGAAACGTGGAAGTTACATTTTGACTTATGATCGATGCTATCAGTACTCTCGTTTGACTGAAACCATACATAAAGATCTGTGAGTCCACCCCTGTCTTACTAGCGTGCAGCAGGGCAGCAGATAACAAAAGAGAACCAAAATGAACAGACATACTCCCTAGGGGTGCAACGATACTCGTATCGATATTGAACCGTTCGATACAGAGCTTTCGGTTCGGTACGCATATGTATCGAACAATACAACATTTTTAATTTATTTTATCAACTTTCCTTCTGACGATGCTGTCTGTGTGGAGCACTCAGTGGATCTGTGCTCGACAGTGCAGCCTAGGCGGAGTAATCGAACGCAGATTCACTGAGCGCAGCGCAAGCTAGCAGACAGAAGCTAAGCTCTCCTTGCAACATGGCAAATTGAACCTCCCCCACCCTCATTCAGATCTGGCGTTTGGAATTATTTTGGTTTTCATGTGACGTATGACCCTGAAGGTAAGCGAGTCATGGACTAAAGTAAAACAGTATGTTGGATGTGCCACGCAATGCTCAATTACATGGGTGGGAACTAGTGTGTTAGCGCAGTTAGCTCGTTAACGGAGATTTGCCGTGTTGTGGCGTTAACGTCATTTCAGATTAACGCTGACAGCACTAGTGGGAACACAACGAATATGACTGCACATTTACACCGACAGCATCCTAGTGCAAAGACAAGTGGAAGCAGACAAAAACAACAAGCAGCATGCTACAAACTTTACCCGAGTCATTTAGACAGCCGTTAGCACAGGATTCTCCTTATGGGGACCTGACATGTTTAATATGCTGCTGAGAATATAGCCCAGAAGAAGCTATAGTATAGCTTTTATTTTGAAAGAGCCATTTCTCTGTAATAAACTCTCTTTTCCAAAGATGAGCGATTCCTCCATCAGATAGATTTATTTTTTTTATTACTTTGTTGTTTCAGCAACATTAAATTTAAAAACTGTACTTTTGAGTTAAAATATATATTTATAATTTTAATAAATGACAAATTTAAAAAGCATGAACATTTTTTTTGTATTGAAAAAATATCGACCCGTGACACCAAAGTATCGAACCGTATCGTTGCACCCCTAATACTCCCTTTTATTAAAGCTCACTGGCCTGTTTTAAAAATGGGTACAACTCTCCAAAGAAAATTATTTTTAAAGATTTAAAAAAATGTACATAAATTGCCAGCACTTTTTCAGTAATCTTAAAATTTTGCCAACTTGTGTTATTATGTAGCACTTTTGTTTAGCCACATCTCCTGGTTGGACGCCTGTTTGCCTTCCCAGCTCTCACCTACAGCTCGTGGAAGCTGCTTATTCAAGCTGGCTAAGGATTTGTAGTGGGGCTCCGTGAGGGGCTGGTGGGTTGGCGAGTGGATTAGTGAGACTGCAGCAAGAGGAATCTGAATTAAAACTGTATGAAATGATAACAGTGATAATCATTTACACTCACACTGCGGGTGTAAGTGTAAATGATCATCTGTCTTTGTGTGAGCATATTCAGTGCGTCCTGTAGGTGAAGTTGCATCCTGGGAAAACATGAAATTCACTTAAACACACAGGAATTAATTGGCAGTGGAAGCTCAAATATAGTGATATGAATCACAGTTATCAAAGTGTTATCAAAGTGATAAAAAGGATGCTGCCTCAACCTGCACAGTCGTGTGCTGTGACTTGGACCTGTTTTCATTTTGTGGCAAAACATGGAAGTAACTTTAAATCCCCTCTCAGTATTCCTAAATAATAAATGCACTTTGCAATTATCTGGTGTTTCCATTAAAAACCAGTAAAAGAAGCTATAAAGACGTTCTTAAGTAGTAAATCTGACGTCCACAAAGTCAGAAACAACTCAAGAGAAAAATCTCCAATTTCGATCCACTGATTAGATTTGGGAGTAAAATACATTTTTCATAAGTTGGAAAAAAAAGAAAATTCAAGTGTCTAAAAGTATTTTGTTTTTTAGATTCATGACTCCAGAGCGACAAATTCACACATTTCAGTGCTTTTATCCACTTTTGAAAGATTGTTCCAATTATCTCCTGCACTAGAAGAAGTCTGGTGTCGGTGTTAAAATAACATGAAAATCTGTTCTGAGCCATGTTCTAATATAGTTTTTGTATCCACTAAAAAAGATATTTATCAACAGTAGCTGCAGTATCGTGCTATTTAAATGCATTTAATTTATATTTTGATTTAGCCTCAGATGTGACATCAGATATGAATAAGGATTATATCCTGAATGGCTGTCATAGCCAAGGTACCAGATACAAGTGCTGTAGTTTTACAGCTGTGATGTACGTGCTCGTAGCATCACAGCTAACGTGAGGAACACAGTAACTGACCTCTATCCTGTTTCATAAAGCATAAACGTGATATTTGCTCATTTCCATTGTTTGTTTATGTGAAGCGTAAGTGAAACAGAACGAGTACTGTGAAAAACTAACTACACAACTAAAATCAATAACTTGAAGTGATTGTTTTCTATGAGTTTATCGCTCTCTCACATCATCTCTCACATCATCTCTCACATCATCTCTCACATCATTGTGAAGCTATTCGATCCCGCTCGTCTTTTCGGCGTAGCTTTATTTGATCAAACTTGTGGCTATTTGTTTATGGGAAGCTCTCCTAAGGTTGTGCCACAGCATTTGTCCAGACTTGAAGCTTTAGCTGTCGCACAGACTGAATGATTGCAAGGTGCCCGGGTCCTGTTGCTACAAAAACAAGCCCAGATCATCCCCGTCCACCACTCGACAGCTGGTATTCGATGTCTGAGTGCTGATGTGTTCTCTTTGTGTTTTGCCACACAAAGCGTGGTGCGTTGTGGACAAATATTCCCCTTTTGGTCTTGCATGTCCAAAGTCATGTGATTTCTACTGAATATCCTTCCAAACAAGCCACACTTGTTTTACAGGGAGAAGGTTAACATTTACATGCTAACTGAGCTCTGAAGCTCTCTGAGCACTGCACAGTCTGAAAACGGGCTGTGACATCCCCTCCTCTGATAATTGCTCAGTTAAAATGCATTTGATTAGCAGCACTTGGCCTCATCTTATTCATTCCCATGCATGTACTTAGCTTTTCCTAGGCCTGCACAGAACCCAGTGAAAGCTCTTTTCACCTGCCATCCATCCATCCATCTTCATCCGCTTTATCTGAGGCCAGGTCGCGGGGACAGCAGCCTAAGCATAGAAGCCCAGACCTCCCTCTCCCCAGCCACCTCCTCCAGCTTATCCGGGGGAACACCAAGGCGTTCCCAGGCCAGCCGAGAGATATAATCTCTCCAGCGTGTCCTGGGTCTGCCCCGGGGCCTCCTCCCGGTGGGACATGCCTGGAACACCTCACCCAGGAAGCGCCCAGGAGGCATCCTCATCAGATGCCCGAACCACCTCAGCTGGCTCCTTTCGATGTGGAGCAGCAGCGGCTCTACTCTGAGCCCCTCCCGGATGGCTGAACTTCTCACCCTATCTCTAAGGGAGAGGCCAGCCACCCTTCGGAGGAAGCTCATTTCTGCCGCTTGTATCCGCGATCTCACAGCTCGTGGCCATAGGTGAGGGCAGGGACGTAGATCGACCGGTAAATTGAGAAAAAAGGCTTTTCACCTGCCTTTTTTTCAAATTACAGAGGAAAAGGAAAACAGTCTCTGTTCGGTTGATCCAAGTAGACGAGTGCTGGTCTGAAGCTAAACTTTCTGATGGTTGTCTCTCTGCGTAGAGCTGTGGTAGGTAAGTCTGAGAAAATACAGAGGCTCCCTGCGTGGGGATTATGTTGCTGAATTCATACAAAATGTCAACTCAAAAAAAATCCAGCAACAGTGCATTTAATGAATAATAACAGCATAACGTCTCCTGAAAATGTGATTTCTTCTCCTTTTCTTGCCTCTACTTATGTCTATGAGTAAAATTCTCTTTTTTTACTCACCTTTTCATCCTGTTCTCCATCTTTCGCTGTGTGAGTTCTCATAAGCTGGAAAAGGAGCTTTTGAAGCTTACACGTGGTCTACAGGAGGGGGTGTCACCAGAAACAGACAACTCGAGAGTCTTCTTAAGGAAGGAAGGCACAAAGTTCTATGAAAAGCCTTGAATATTTAGCTGAATAATTTATATGGTGAAAGCTCGAGAGCAGCTGCTGACACAGGCTTAGCACCAGCGCACGCTCACAATATGATGGCGTTCATTCGAGGAGTCGTAGATGATTCATGGACAGGTTGAGAAGCGGTCAGGGAGAGAGCAGGGTAAAGGATTTACACAGGGAGCTTAACGTCCTCAAACACTTGTTTTATAAAAGCTCAATTTCTCCGTGGCATTAAACATATCTCTTCCCAGTGAGGAATGAGAACATTAACTGGGACACGGACACGGTGCACTCTGCGTGGCCCTGCCGAGCCCTCCGAGCTGTAACATTTCACGTCTGAGCTGCGCCCCTTACAAGCTCCCCTGACACCTCGATGCATCATGGGAGGGCTGCGGGAGGTTTGGTTCGGGCAAAAGTTTTATGTGTCTTAAAACCTGACAACAGCTGTGGGCATTTCTATTAAAAAACACACAACTCAGTGTTGGAACTGCACCTTAAGGTGGAAGGTGGGTCTTTATCTAGTGGACCTCGTTCTTTCTCCGTGTTTTTGCAGCTCCAGAGATGAACGGGAGGCACGAAGGCAGCAAAACAACCGAGGGGGCAACTCATGACAAATTCATGTGGAGGGCGTACTACAGGGCACTCTCTCGCCGACTGTTGAACGATTTTACGGTTATTTTATGTGTTTTATGTTATTTCCTGACTAACTTTCTGCTGATTTTTAACTCAACAGTCCAGTTCATTCAAAAGAAGGAATGCTGCCCCTCCTGCTCAGTGCTTTCCTTATGCGCCCTCTGCACCTGCATCACACACCCACACCTTCTGCCATCTGTTCGGGGTTTTCTTGAACTTTACCTTTTGAAGAGAAGGATGAAATATCTTCATATGAGAAAACAAAAGGTCACACTGACTCAGACAAGTTCATGAGCTGGGTGAACAAACACATGTACATGAAGTATGTGTAGAAGCAACTGAGTGTAGCACCAGTGTATGTCTCCATAAACAAAGTCCATCTGTCAAGTCACTGCAAAGGGCAACTCTGCATAAACCATTGCCTTAAAAAACCTTGATTACTACATTACCAAGAGTTCAGGCTCAGTCTCTGCCACAGGGCACAAAACACGGAAAAACAGCAAAGAAGAAGCACAATTTTACTGAATGCAAAAATTGAAAATATCAAAAAATAAGACGATGTATGATGCGGCTGGTTTATGTTGTTCATTCTGGCCGTCAGTGTATCAGGTTCAACTAGGTCTACGATGTGTTTATGCATGTCTAAAGCACCCAAGGGTTCACATGAGAAACTGGGACTACCGTGGAGGCCCAACTTCAGAGAACCAATAAGCTTATAAAGACATAATAATATTTATTTTAAGTTTAGCTTCTTGGCGCTCAAAACAATATCAAGCATCAGTATTTTCCTGGGTGTTTTTTAAATTGTGGTATTACAACAGCCTTACTGTCAACACTCTAACGTTTCAGATCACAAATACTTGAAAAGGAAAGCAAATTCTGTTTTCACACCATATAACTAAATATGCATTATTCTGACTGTTGTACAGTTAATTCCCCTGAGCACAAATATATGCAGTAATCTATTACTTCACTTTGAAAAGGTGTTGTTTGAATGTTTATATTTGACGTGTCACAGTTATTGTCATAACTTATTGTCTCCATAACAGAGCGAGATGCCACTGGGATGTATCTGTACTATGATGTCCTAACTTCTTAAAGACGCAGTTCCTTTATTAGCCACAGTAATCTCTGACTTTTCTGGTGGGAAACTGCAGGCAGGAGACAAGTGACCTCACATAGCAGACAAAAACAACCTAAGCGAGCATTAAGAAAAAGCAGAGAGCGAAAAAGGGAAGTTTCTCACCAGCGGATGTGTGAACTCTGGGGCATGGTCGTTCTTATCTGTTATGGTAATGGTGGCGGTGGTTGTTCCTGTTAGGCCCACCTCACTTCCTGCCATGTCCTTGGCCATGATCTCTAACTCGTATGTTGTGGTTGGCAGGGTCTGGAAAGAAAAGACACAGTGAGACAGAAAAATGTTCAGAAGTATGCAGAAGATGTAAGAATGTTGTTGACAATCTATAGCGACCTGAATATTCAAGGAACTATGAGTAATAACACCATGAGGTTAACGAGGAGCCATTTAAGTTGCTAACAATTTTAACATCACTGTGAGGTCCTTTATATGCACCTTCCTGCTCGAACACAAGTGTTAAAGCTCCAGTAAACGCTCGCTGCATCTCTAATGAAAGGTCAAGAGCACACATTATGTTTTTTCGAGCATCCTCCACCGTACTCTCAGCCGTCGGACTTCGTGAAAAGACTATTTTTGTCCCTCTCATTAGTGAAATTATACTTCACACTGTGTTTGAAGTATTGCCTTTCTTTTAGAATCTCCTCTCCAGCCTTTCTGGCTATTTTTGTTGATTAGATGTTGTAGTTTAAAGAATGAGTCGATGATTAAACCTCAAACTGAATGCAGTTTAATTCAGCCTTAAAACTCTAATTAAGTCCTTCACAAGCTAGCGAGATGGCTGTGGCCTTGGTTATAAAGCAGACCTCCTGAAAATAAACCAGAATAAGACATTTAATCCATTTGTGACCTGCCAGCATCTTCAATCTATACAATACTTGGAGAAATATAGCTTATAGATAAAGCGAGGGGGAGTGACACTCGTAATGATCAGAGCAGCAACAATAAATCATTGAAATAGCGTCTAATAGAAATGTTAACTGCAGTGTATGAATAGCAGGGAGAAGGGGCTGGTGAAGCCAACATTTACTTATTCGCTGCAGTGTTTTTGCTCCACTGGAGGTGTTAACTGTCACATGCTTAATAAACGTCATCCATCTGTCGGAGTGAAAACGCTGGTGGAGCGATCCTGCTACAGTGAGAAGTCACCTCAGACTGTGCCCGGGACAGAAACGGATGGATGGACACCCTGGAACTAAATTATGTAACTGTCCCAATATTTGTATCTAAAAAAGAAACCCATCATTCATCATTGGGGTCTTTTTCCTTCTTATACTTGTCTCTGTTTTGTGTCTGTTTTGGGGTCATATAGAGAAAAATGGCTTTTCGTTTTTCGACAGTTCAGTTCATCCTGTTAAAGTTCAAACTGAGAATCCCAAAGGTGATTTAAGTTGGATGTGGCAGTGCCGTCGGTGCCAGGTGGGCTGCTCTGGTTATTTCAGAAACTGCTGCCACCTCTACGGTTTATAGGGAACGGTCAGAAAAAGAGACAAATATCCAGCGAGTGGCAGCTCTCTGGGTTTAAATGCCTTGTGTCAGACGTCAGAGCAGAATGGCTGATTTGAGTTGATAGGAATGCAGAAGTAACTCACATAACCTGCTATTACAACCAACTAAGGTTTGGAGAAGAGCATCTCTGAAAGCGTAACATATCGGACCATGAGGTGGACGGGCTACAGTGCTCCCATCCTCTGACGGATGCTTCCAGCAGCATAATGAACCCTGTCACAAAGCTCACATGATCTCATACTGCTTTCTTCAACATGACAATAAATTCACTGTACTCAAGTTTCCTCCACAGTTAACTGATCCCAGGAGAGGACTGCTGACGTGTAGCAGCTCTGAATGCAAAAGGGGGTCCAAACCAGCACTGTTGTACCTAATAAACTGTCTGACACGTTCTCTCCAGTTGCATTAATAATCTTAAATCCTTTAACCACCTATGAATCTGATCGTGCCCCTGATCTTTAAATGCTGTTAGTGAGAAAGTTATTGTTTATGGACAAAGGCCTGTGACCTGATATTACACACACACACACACACACACACACACACACACACACACACACCCCTCCTGTGCTCTGCTCACTGTCAAACTGAGTGGCAGCAGCAGTTGTCAGTGTGTGCATGTATGTGTACCTTTGCCTGTTCATTGGAGATATTGCTCTAATCAATTTCATGAGACAGGCAGGGAGATCATTGGCTACACACCTTCAGGCTCATTGTAATTATCGCTTCAACCTGAATTTAGCATAAGGAACTGCAGACTGAGCTAAACAGCAAATCTGACACGCACGCGCAGATATCATCAAAAAGGCCGTTCTCCCAACTGCCTGACTTAAATGACCCTGTTGAAGGAGGCCACCGAACCACGGAGGGATGCATTTTATGATCCCCGAGTGCGAGAAGATCACAGCACCTCTTATTAGAAGTAGATTTCAGCACAACAAGGTCAAAATTTATTTCTGCCAATTGTAAACTAAACAAATGAATTTGCCGTGTGCAGCAGGTGAACGGTGGCAGCTACTATCACATTAATTCACATGTTCAGTTTTTTCCAGAAAAATCAGCTTTTAAAGTAATCAATTCTATTTTATTATTATATGTTTATATCAACAGCTTTCACACCATCTTAACTTTTTGTGTTTTAGTCAACAATCAATACTTTTTTATACATATAGAGCTTTCCCCTTAAATTTTGTACATCATATGTTGTACACGTGCTTCATTAAATTATTTCCTATTATTATTTCTATTCTTTCTTCAAGTTATTATATACACACACTACACTTATTATAAAGATAAACTATTTAATTTTAAGCCGATTCCACTCTTAGATTATATCACAGGATCATTTACATGGTTATTTCTGCCTTATGCTAATTTTTCCCATAAAGACAACACGTATTTTTGATTAGTGATGCTTATTAATTCTTATCAGTGCCATATTTCCCACATTTCCTACATCAGACAGAGTGAAAAACACGTTTTTGTTTCAAACTTGTATTGATTTTAAAAACAATGTTCAGTGTTGAACATTTAAATGTCTGGGATGACTACGTACTTTACTCTAAAACATTAAAAATAAAACATGTAAATGCTAAATTAACCCAAAAGGCTGTTTTTATATTGGGTTTCGACACGTTCTCATCCCAACACGTAACATGCCGACGCTATGTGACAAATCGTCTGTTTGTTACGTGGTCCAAGGCGTAAGAGCGGGTTCTATGAATGTCAGGTTAAGGCTAAGGTTAGGGCTACATTAGAAAGCTGCAAAGCTTTTAACAATCCAGAGCGTCTCATAAGGACGTGCAAGGGTACCTCTGGTGTTACTATGTCACGCCTCGGGCCGTGACAGACGGTCGGTATGTTGCGCGTTGGGAACGAGAATGCTCTGTGGGTTTGTGTGCAGATGACCAGCCGAGAAGCCAGTACAGACTCCAGACATCAACTCCATTCATTCAAGAAGCTGCTGCGTGGTAGACTGTGGGTGCAAACGCAAGACAGTCAACAGGTGTTTCTATCAATAGTTTGTCAGACATGGTGGGTGACAGCTCCGCCCCTCACAACCAGCTCCGCCCCTCACAACCAGCTCCGCCCCTCACAACCAGCTCCTGTTCGATCGAACGCCGAGCAGGCAGATGGTGCTCCGTGAACCTGTGAGTTTATTAAACCCTCGCACACAACCACATGCGAATACACACATGCTGGTTTCAAAACACACAGACGCCTCCACACCTGAGCACAGACGTATACTTTTGCCCTCCAGCTGGAGAAGAGCAAGGCTCTGGGATACCTGCAGTCTCAGTGGTGTCTAAACACATTCAGCGTGGTCTCCTCTGGCGACTGACAACGTCTTAATGAGTATTTCCTGAGTCTCAACTCAATTATAAACTCCCTGGCAGTATCTAGCCAAAAAAAGATGTTCACATTCACTCTGGGCGAGAGTTACAGCGAAAGGGAATTTTCCCTCCAGGCGTCAGAAAACTTCCACTGGCAGCATGCTGATTGAGATACTCCTCTCAGTTAGCTTCTTAATTTTTCAGCCTCTTGTTAATCCGTCTGGAAACACTCAATTAAACTTCTGAGCAGCAACGCTGCCATAGTCCATCAAAAAAGTTGCTTTTCCCCTGGGTATTTCACTTTACAAAGTCGAGTCGCCGTGTGGTTAATTGTAATAAAAAATAAGGGCATTTGTGTTTGGTTGAATATTTCTTTGATGTAATGTCGCCCGTTATATGAAACTTGGGCACATCCATTTGTTTCTGGTACTACGGCTCACTCCAAATAATGCTGCAACTGGCTTTGCCGAGAACCAGCTTGAAGGTGCCCTTTGGCACAGGCCCTACCTGGATCAGTCAGGGATTATATGCTTAGAGCAGACACCAAGTGGCCGCTGCTCACAGGTGCTGCTAATAAGATACCAATCAGCCACCTGATTGTCAGCACCTGTGCTACCAGAAGCTTTCACGGGTGCAACCCACATGCTCAACTCTGCTGCTCAACCCACAAATAGCTCATATTTTCTACTTGAATCTGCTTGGTATGTTTTTCCTCATTTGTATTTAAGGAGGAATGGCAGTGTGTTACTAGAACCATCATTTCCCTGATCGGACCTCCCCAAGGGATTAACAAAGGTCTATTCTACTCTATTCTACTCTATTCTACTCTACTCTATTCTACAGTCTTGTTACAAGTAATGAACCAAATGCCAATTTCCTCACGTTTTGTGACTGATTTATATTATTTGTACATTACATATCATTAAGTATCTGTCTCTGTCATGCAGTCCTATAGTCTCGATTCCTTTTCTAACTAAACTATGCTAATATTAGCCGTAGCAAATACTAACACATATAGAAAGAACATAACAATGAAGTTCATGTGTAGGAAACTGCAACATAAAATCATGGGATCATATCCTGTAAACCAATAAATGGTAAATGGCCTGCATTTATATAGCGCTTTTCTAGTCCCTAAGGACCCCAAAGCGCTTCACACTACATCCAGTCATCCACCCATTCACACACACATTCACACACTGGTGATGGCAGCTACATTGTAGCCACAGCCACCCTGGGGCGCACTGACAGAGGCGAGGCTGCCGGACACTGGCGCCACCGGGCCCTCTGACCACCACCAGTGGTCAGAGGGTTATACAATAACTGCTGTATAAATTACTACGAGTCTTTAAATAGACAATTCAGTGTTTAATGAGCAGTTTTGTCTTATTTTTAGTTCAGTTTGACTGAGGCAGATATATTTTTGTCAAGAGCTGCTGAGTTTTATTTAGAAATGAAACCTCTGCTGAACTCTTGAACTATTAGAAGAATGGACGCCAGAATGAGAGAAATTCCTTTATTCGTTTGAAGAATGGCACCGTCTTCTTCTCTACGTACAGTATAATTTATTTTGTAAAACATAAGTGGGAGAAAAACTAGGAACCCACAGGTGATTTCATTGAGCGATTGCGGCGACGAAAGCTGACGTAAAACCGAACAAAGAACTAATGAAGTCGAGCGCACCGAATGATATGACGGGCCTCGTTTCAGCAACATCTGATCTGGGAATGACATTTCAGGCCATCGCATTCTACCTTGAAAGGATTTTTTTATCAAAGCCTCTCAAGTAAGGCCACAAAGCCGGGAGAAAAGAAAGGATGAGAAGAACAGAGCGGTAGAGAGACAGACAGAGAAATGATGGGGATAAGCGAGGAAAGGATGAGAACAGATCGAGAGAAAGAGAGCGGTCTGACATCTGAGACACCACATTAACTCTTTGAAAAGGTGTGATATTATAATCAAATTGGCAGTGGGCTCTTTGTTCTCCTCTGGCCCTTCGGTAGTGCTCACTCACAGCACCCAACCACTGGCTATTCTTCAGGCCTCTTTTCAAATGCTTAGTGAAATGATGACAGGCGTAAAAAGGCTTAGAAAAAACACAGTTAACGTGAGTAATATAAAAATCTGCTAGTGACAAAATTTCTACCGGAGCAACATTATTCCTCTCACCTTTACTTCATTGTGCTTCACATTTTTTGTGGTGGAGAGCAAATTTTATGAAAGGTGTGGGGGGCAAACTCCAACGTTTCTTTTGTCCTTGATATTGAAAAGACGGCATAATTATATAATTATCAAACGGTGCTTTTTTTAAGGTCTACAGAAAACGTCTGATCTTTGCCTGAAGAACTTTTATTTTCTGCTAGTTGCACTTGGCAGGCTTTTTTCAGCACCTATAGTAAATAACAACAACAAAGAAATGCATAGCTTTATGATTGTGCTGTATCATCTCTCACTATCAAGCCTCACTACCTCAGAGTATGAGCATCCATACTGATATTTGTGACGCTTGGGGAGCACAAGCTTTACCTCACAGAGACAATAATAAGTAAGATTAGAATATTTTATTTTATTTGTACAAGTGTAAAGCAAAAAGCTTGAAAATCACTCTTGTACTTTTTCTTCCTTCCTGTCACTCAAATCAAAGCGTGCACGTTGTCTTACATACAGCAGGTTACAATGCTGCCGTCTCAGTCTAGTAGACGTATTTCCGGATGTTTGATGCAGTTCTAACTTTCAGCAGTAACTGAAGTGCAAACACATTGTCTGTCTGCCTCAAAATCAACTCAACAAATGCCGGCAACCTCCTGCACTCCACCCCTGTAGACACATGATTAATCACTTTGACAACAGTTAATTACAGTATGATGGAAGACACTTGAGGCTCTTATCTGGGCCACTTGAACCTGCACAAGTGTTTCTTTCTGCTTCTTTCATCAGCTTCTTCTATCATATCTGATATCATACCTCACAGTACAATAATATTGAATGGGTTGCATTGTTGTATTTTGTCATGTTTCTCAGGTCTTTGTCTGAATTTCTACGAACATTATTGCTAAGGATTGTCTTATTGCATTGGAGTCACACTGGGTTAAATATGTACACTTGGGTTTTAAGGGGTATTTATTATTTTCTTCTTTTTTTTTTTCTTTTTTTTTTTGGGTTGTATGGAAGCCCCAAACGCAATTTCATTGTTCTTGACAATGACAATAAATAAATAAATACTAAATACTTCTTGTGCATTTTTAGCATCCACAACAGAATCATGTAGGTATTGGTGGCAGTGTGGCAAACTCTTTGATAAATCTTCTTTTCTTGTTATTATTATAAAGAGATTTTGCAGCTTCTTGTGTGTTTGATCAGAATAGTAACGTGGGCTTGTTCATGTAAAGGCCAGAGAGAGAACATTTAGCTGCACGTGTGTTATTAGGTGATAAATAAGGGTTAAACTTCAGGATAAGAACTCCATTAAAAATAATAGATTCATGCATCCATTATGTACTTCATGTGCATCTTCTACACAAAGTATATTCACACAAGACCACAATTATATCAACTATCCTCTGCAACCAGTCTGGTGTTGCTAGCATTGGATTTTGGCTAACAGCATTAGCTTCACATTGTTCCCAGGAGACTACAGTAGTTGCACATCTGCTGATAGTTCATGCTTCAGTATACTGTTCGCTGTCCTTCTGAGTTTTCAGTTGACTTGTGGTCATTATTATGGCATGATTTAATTCACAAATATACAAAAATATTTTTATAATCTTCAATAGTCTTTTAATTTAAAGGAAGCAGCCTGTACACACTGTACATGTGCCCACTTAGCCAATGCAGTATCCATCCAGTAATGGCTCCATTTGACTTTATGCATGTTGAAATGAAGTTTAAGCAAGTTCTATATAGATGGAAATTTAATGATTGGCTATTAATTGTTTTTAAGTCATACATATGCAGGACAAAATGGTCTTGATGTGCGAACGTGTTGAATGTGAAATATCCAGAGATAGATGCTCTCTGTGACAGTGAAAAATGTTCTTCTCTCTCTTAGGAATACATGAAGCCCGAAAGCAGGGGTGTCAAACTCAAGGCACACTTTAGGTCGCGGGCCAAACAAGATAAACATTTATTGAACACACGTTTTTTAAATATAAATGTGAATAAAAACAGACCGGAATATTATTCCAGATTAAATAAACTTTAAAAAAATAAACTTTAACTTTAAATATTTTGCTCTTCATAAAAATATATCCTGTCAAAATTACGCAAGTTAGAAATATGAACATGCTGCCAAAACCCCAGAAAAAAGTAAATGAAAGCAAACACAAGGTTGGAGCCGCATGTAGACGGAGCTGCAGGAGTGGAGCTAATAAACTGTGCGGGACATTCAGTGTCGTACTTTCCCTGAGTGCATCATTACACTGCAGCTGCATCTGAATCTGCACAGGTGCAGCTCAGCAAAGTCCGCTGACTTGGTTCAACGTTACTCGGCAGCAGGGAAAGTGAGGCAGGGTGCACTGGTGCATTTGTGACAGCTTCACTTGAAATGTCTTCACCGCATCGTACATGTCCATGAAGTGACAGGTTTCCTTGCTGAGCTCAAAAACTCTGTTGAGAACTTTTCCCCAACTCAGCCAGCGGAGCTCTGCATGAAGGAATGTCGGCAAACTCTGAATCTATTTCCCACATAAAAGACTGAAACTGACGGTGATTTAAACTTTTGCTCAGATCAAATTTACGGTCTGCGTCACGGTGATCATTACATGCTCCATTTTTAGGACTTCACCACACATCCTTTCCTGGTGTGTGATGCAGTGATGTGCTGATAACTCACCGGTACAGTTCTCCTGCATCTTTACTCGCATCCTGCGGACTAGTCCGCTTTTTTCACCGCACAGCACCGGCGCTCCATCTGTTGTAAGTCCAACAAGTTTGTCCCAGGGCAGTTTCACGTCGGTTACACTTTGACATACGTTTTAAAAAATGTCTTTTCCTGTCGTTGTCTCGTACGGAGCCCCGCAGGGGACATGGGAGAAAAAAAATTAAGACGGACTTTTGCAAGATCTTGCAAAAGTTTCATACATCTCTGAAAATGTCGGAGCACTTTTGCAAATATGTGATGTCTTGTAAACCGAGCAAATATCTGACGTTTACACAACTACATTCACGCCTCAAAATATCTTAAAAGTGTATTTTGTGACCCAGAAAGAGTAACATTACAACTAAGTAGCTGCCGCCATTGTTGGAATTCAACTTTTGCGAGATCTCGAGTTTGTTTTGCAAGATCTCGCAAAACTCCGTCTTAATTTTTCTTTCTCCCATGTCCCCTGCGGGGCTCCGTAGTCCCGTGCATCGATTTAATGTTCAATATTTCCTCTCCACGGATGAAGATGGTCGGCTGTGCAACGTCCATCATGTCTGTACTTTCATCCACAGAGAGTATGCAATAAAGTTTTTGCTTCTTTCACACAGCTGTGTTCTTAAATCAGTGACCGTCTCACAAACCCGATCAGCAATCGTATTTCTGCTCAGGCTCACATTTGCCAAAATCTGCATTTTGTCTGGACACAAGCCGTCCACAGCTTCATCCTGCAGCTCTTCAGAGCGGTACCGGGCTCATTTGGCTCCTCTGCTACGATAAAACTTGCTTTCACAACAGCTTCACTTTGTGATTTTGCTCTGGTGACAAACGTCTGCTGAAATGTCAGATTCTTCTTTAGCTCTTCTACTTCCTGTAGTTTCTGCATTTAGGTTTTTCAGCTTATCCTGACATTTTGTCTCGTAGTGCCGTCTTAAATTAAATTCCTTCATTACAGCCACGTTAGCTCCACTAATAAGACGCACGGCTTTACCAGCATGTCTGTAAACATATATTCAGCCTCCCACCGGCGCTGAAAGGCTCTGCTTTCAGAGTCAACTTTTCTCTCCACCATAGTGAGCGGCGAGCTTCACAATAACAGAAGTTTGACTTGATTGATGTTCCCAGTTAGCCTAGCGTTCAGCAAGGAGGCTGCAGCACTGCATTATGGGATCTGTAGTTTGTATATTATTAGCGCCTCATATCGCTGAGCCATGCATAACAATAATAGTACATCTGTATAAAATGATCTCACGGGCCGGATGTGGCCCGCGGGCCTTGGCTTTGACACATGTGCCCTAAAGTATTTTCTCAAAAGGTTTAGTCATCTGAAGTCGTTGCCCACCTGCTACATCTTTCTCTGCACCAGCACTGCAGTGTATATCTATATAAAGATGGGGAAAGCAGCCTGTATTTAGCACTCAGATTATACAGATGCATCACTTAACCAAATATTTTACTTGACTTAGAATCCGTAGGCACCATTGATCAGTTCTACATGTGAAATAGAGGCTATTCTCATGTATAACTGGGTAACTCATAAAGCACTGAAGTAAAGGAGTGACTAACGGCTGCTATAGAAACTTTTTTTTCTTCCTCGGTTGTTCCCATTTGGGACACCTCTGTGTCAAAAAAGATGAATCCATGAGAAACGACTGACCGAGCTTTTCAGCCACAGGCCTGGGAGCGTGTTGGGTCTGTCTCTCTCACAAAGCTCTGATAATAACTGACAAATCCTACGACAACTTCTTTGGTTAAAGTTGCTCAACAGCTTTTCAGTAAATAACAATAATAATCCTGGAAGCTCTAACCAATAGCACGATGTGGTGGCAGCAAGTGATACTGAGAAGATGCAGTGCCATCAATAACATGTCTCATTATTTCTTACTCTTCTGCACCAATGTCCAAATCTGCTGACTTCTTCCCACCACCAAACAGAAAATTGAAGTTGTAGGATCACAGATTTGTTGGAGCAGAGGTGATCGGGCACGTTTTTCAGAGCTCCAAGTGCAAATGGACACAGTGAGAGTTATTGAATGATCGAACAGCTGCACAGGAAACAGTCCAGAGGTGAATATGGCTCATCTGACTCATCTACGACCTGAATATATCTTATCCACTATACCATCATTTCATTTTCTTTATTTAGACACACCTTGTTATAAGATCTAGTTTCCAAGCACCTGCACTGTAAAAATAGTAAACCTTGTGTAAATACGCAAGAATAAAATAGATCTCAGCCTGCAACAGCAGTTAAATGAAGCCAGGTGATAGCAGTGCAACACACATCACGCATAAAAAAGCAAGAAGACGTGGTGGGTTACGCTGGATCTTGATGGTTAGACAAGGATAAAAGGACAGAGACGAATAAAGGAAACAAAGTTCAAATGATCTCCTCCTAAATCAACAATTTCAGGACTACATGTAGTCCATATCAACAAACAGCTGCAGTGAATATGTGTGAGCTCACTTTGGTATGTTCTCATTCACCCAAAGGGACTGAAGAATACTAAAAGAAAAGATTTTGTTCAAGTTAAGTGTGGAAGATTAAATATGTAAATGGGCAAATGCCCAAAATGGCTAAAACATAATTTCATTGATCTGACAGAAGTGCAACTCCTAATTTTCTTTCAGGAAGCAAGCCCAAGGCATAAAAATGCAAGTTAATCATCTTAAATGCCTTTCAGCCTTTGGTAAGCAGTCCAGTAAGGCACCAAAAACCATCTTCCTGTTTCTTATATCCTGTAGCTACTTACATTCTGTGAGATTTATCAGAAAGAGGCCAAAGTCTATTTATGAGAGTAGAAACAAAAATAGATAGGCTTGCGGCCCCTTGACAATTATATCATGTTAATTACAAAAGGAAGGATTTGTTGGTGAAGCAAAAATATCCTTTCTCTGTGAGCAGTGTGTCATGAAGCAATGTGTATCTGAAATGGGTTTTATATTCCCCAACGTGAGAATATAACAACCTCTGCTGTAGTCGTCGTTGGCTCGTTGCCGTTTACCAGTCCTATCAGGTACCAGAGACGTCTCTGTTTGGCTCAGTGCGGGTCGTAAAAAACAAAACTACGTGATTTGGGGCAGGGATAGCTCAGTAGGTAAAGTGGTCGCCCCATGATCGGAAGGTCGGCGGTTCGAATCCACTTAACGGCTACCCTGAGGTACCCCTGAGCAAGGTACCGTCCCTACACACTGCTCCCCGGGCGCCTGCTTAGTGGGCTGCCCACTGCTTCACAGAGTGAATGGGTCAAATGCAGAGAAAAACAAGTAATTTCCCCATGGGGATCAATAAAGTATCCATTATTATTATTATTATTATTATTATTATCCTGTATTTTGTTTTATGAGGATAACACAAAAAGTAAATACTGATTCTCATCAAATGAAAAAAATCTGCAGGTTTTACTCACTTTGTTGGCCAAATAGTGATGCACACTATTCAAAATAACCTCCTCAAGCAGCTCAGAGCACTCGGCACCCATATCATCATATAATCGGAGGATTAAGTAAATTTAAGTGGATTCAGCGTCACCTTTTCGTCACTTCTTCCAACCTATAGGGTCAGTGAGCACACAGCAAAGGTAGGGTTGAGCAATACAGTGTCAGTAATGAAAACGAACCAATGGGCTGCTGTCAGTGTTGGAAGGCTGGTGCACAGCAGCCATTCAATTGACCAGTTGGACCAAAAGTGTGTCAGCCCACTGGGAAAAAGCCCAGTATGATTACCAGTCCAGACGTGGTGGTTTCAAAGGTCCCAGCACTGACCTGCAAGTGCACGAACCTAAAAAGTTCAACTTTTGATCTCTCAAAAAGACATCTTCAACTGCAGTGTCCCTCGCAGGGCTCCGTAATGTCAGAGTCATGGCTGAATGTGTTTCTATGTTACTGTAATATAATAAAATGATGGTGGAGAAAATATGTTTCTTAAAGTTTACCGGTGAATTCGGTGCATTACGATACAAAGGCAGAGAAGTGCTGCCCTTGACAGACTGAGAATGAATAATTTGATGAGAATGTTTGGCATTCAAAATAAACAGACTTTGAACTTTCACTGTGCTATGTGGTTTATACATGGACTGTACTTCAGATTGGTGATCTGAAGTTTCTCTTTAAACATCGAGAAGCTTCTGTAGCTTTTGGAAGAAGCACATTTGATTCAAATTCTTTCAGGAAGTGTTTACTGATACAGCTGCATCATGATTTCACTAAATCAAAGCCGAGCTTTTGGGGTTTTTTCCCTCCGGTGGCTGATCAAGGTTGCACGAGGACAAAAGCAGCATCACACACAAGATTAAAAATTAGACTCTAAGGCTACGTTCACACTGCAGGTCTTAATGCTCAGTTCCGATTTTTTGATCAAATCCCATTTTTTTGTCTGCTCGTTCACACTACAAATAAAATGCGACAGCAAACGCTCTCTAGTGTGAACGCTCAAAGCAGCCGCATGCGCAAAAGAAGACGTCACACACGACGCGCTCTGTTTAGACCCAGAGCAACAGCATTGTTTGACTGATGGCCCTTAATATAAAGACTTCGGACTTTACGTTTCCCAATTTTTCCTTTAAGTTATTTTGTTATTTACATAATAATGTAATTAACCTAATAATGATCCTTATTGCTGTTTTAGAGGAGCGCTGCTTCAAAGGATAGTTGCAGATTTCTGTCAGAACCTGCAGATTATACAGGACAAATAAAATGTTCACGTTGTCTTCCCAACAGTTTCACTGACACCTACACTGGATGGCCAGGAAGCGTTCGCGATGTCTTCTCCGGCGCTGATAATTGGCGTCTGTCTTGTGTCAGTGACGTAAAAGATGGTTTTAATGCGTCCGTTCAAACAGCAGTCGCTTTCTAAAACATCAGATACGTATCGGATTCAGTACCACATATGAAAGTGACCCAGATCGGATTTGAAAATATTGGATTTGTGCCGTTCACACTGTCATAGCACGATCGGATAGATGGTCGCAGAGGGTCAGAAAAGTTGGATTTGATGCGCTTTCGCCTGCAGTGTGAACGTAGCCTATGACAGGATTACACTGTCTGTCTGATTAATGTCCATAATAAATACTACTTTGGACATATGGACTTAACAAATACAAGTATCTGCCCACCATCATTTCAGCTCTTTTCTACTGGGAACAAAATGATCTAAGTTCAAATAATTCAACTGGAAAGAAACTTGACAAAACAGAGAGCAATTCAACATGCATTCGAGTGAAACAAGCTTCAATTTTCCCCCCGTGCTCGATGCTCTAAGGACTGTCGAGAGTTCTGTATTTGTCTCCTTTTTACTATCCTTGAATTTCATCTGTCCCCTTTTTGAATGCTCTTCCAAACGAAGCCTTTGTCAGATTAAGCCTCTTTTCTTTTGGGTCTGCAGACACACTGTTAGCTTCAATTCATAGCAATAAAAACATCATGAATTCTTAAAGGTGCATACAGGTGTATATGCAGTTACCCTAATGCTCAAAGGTTTGAGGCGACTTCAGCAATCACTCGTGTGGTTCGGTGATACGTTGTGTTACACAATGTTACACAATGTTTACTGTGTAAAATACCTAAATGGTCATAAGAAAACCATTTTCAAATTATGTTACCAAAGTCACAAATGGCACAAAACACAATCAAACAAAAAAGGGAAAACTAATATTCACATAGTCAAAGTGCATTTGTTCTAATGCTTCAAACTGTGTAATACAGCTCAGCTCTGAACCAAACAGGAAGCGAAGATGAGCACAAGAGTGCATTTGGGAACAGATGACAACTGGTAACCAAACACGATGAGACGAATAAAATGTATGCAGGCTCATAAATCCATAATTCATTCATAAAAGGACAAAACATATCAAATGTTTAAACTGACATGGAGCCTCAACACAACACAAATCCTCTGCACACGGCCATAAACAATCAGAAGAGTCTGTTCAGTGACAGGTTGCTTCTCCCCAAGACAAGAACTAACAGACTTAAAAACTCCTTTGTCCCACACGCCATCAGACTGTTTAACTCCTCTCTGGAGGGGAGAGGGAGGGGAAACAGGAGGACAAAGGAGGGGAACAACTAAGCTGTAGTGCCTCTTCACCTCACTGTGCAATACCTTTTGTGCAATACTTTTTGTAAATAGTCAACAGTGCAATAGACTCAATACTTGAAATGTGCAATTCACTTGTATTTTTATTTTTTATTCCTATTTATTCTATTTATCCCCTTTGTATATTTTATTTATATTTGTCTCTGTATTTATATGTGTGTGTGTGTGTGTGTGTGTGTGTGTGTGTGTGTGTGTGTGTGTGTGTGTGTGTGTGTATATATATATAACAGTTCTGTAACTGTAACTTCGGTCGTTGCTGTGCTTTTTTTGGAAGTCGAATTTCCCAGAGGAACCCACCCGAGGGATTAATAAAGTTCTATCTTATCTTATGTACAAGCTGTCAAATGCACAGACGACAATCAGACTTTTGAACCGAGCACTGACAACAAGCTGCCAAGGTCCCTCTTCTCTTTAGTCCGGAGGATGCACTGTGCATATTTTCCAAAAAGAATTTCAAATTTTGATTCATCTGACCACAGAACACTTTTCTACTTTGCCTCAGGCCATTTTAAACGAGGTCTGGCCCACAGAAGAAGGTGGCAACATATAACTTCTTCTTTGCATGATATTTCTTTTACCTCCATTTGTGGACAGCACGGACAAGTCAGAGAGCGATTTCTGGAAGTGAGTCCACGCAGTGATGTTACCAAAGTCAAAATGCCACCCTGTCTTCAGATTGTCTGAGTCTTTTGATACTGTTGTGTATTGTAGATGATGAGATATTCAAAGTCTGAAATTGTTCCACAAGTTTGCAGGCTGGTGAACTTCTGCCTATCTTTACTTCAGAGAAACTCTCTAAGATGCCCTTTTTAATAGCCAATTATGTTACTGATCTGTTGCCAATTAACATAATTAGTTGCAAAATGTTCCTCCAGCTGTTTCCTTTTAGTACCACTTACTTTTCCAGCTTTCTGTTGCCTCGTCCCAACATTTTTTAGATGTGTTGTTGCCCTCTAATTCAAAATGAGCAAATATTTTTGGTGAAATAGAAAAATACTTAATTTTAAACATTTGATATGCTCAACATGTCCAGAAATGAGGGTTTATAAGATTTACAAATCACTGCATTCTGTTTATTTTAAATATTTTTCTTTGTAAAAAGATACTGGAGAACACCTTGATTGAGACATTTGTTCACTATTATGAGGGATTGAAATAACATAAAAGGTCTCACATATAGCTATCACTCAGTTTGCATGGTACATGCCGTTAGCAGTGTCATGCCATACCAATCACCGCTTTATCAGAGTTAGTTTGCTCCTGCATAACATTCAGTAAGTTGAAAAAAGAAGCAGTTTGCTGGCATCCTGCTCACAACTGAGCAGCCACCGGGTCTCAGCCTTATTGACCTGCACAGGTCAAAGTGCACATCAAACTAATCTAACTCAAGGTAAAGGTCTGCTTTGCTGTGACTGTAGAACAACATGCAGCTGGAAGGTCTGACAGAGGCGGAGGCAGGTGATCCGCTGTGGTCACCCTAAAAGGTAAGAGCTGAAAGAAGAAGACGACAATGAGTGTACTACAAACTTCTGTTCTCTCAGCAGCTGATGTAAAGTGTGCATTCTTATGATTGTTTGCTGCCAGCATCCATGCTTTTGCAAATGACAGTATTTGTGTTATGCTGAGATTGTTCGAAAAATGTCAGTTATTTCCTGAAAGTTGTGGAGCAGGGAAATTATTTTACTGCTATTGTTAAATAATCATCATTATTACCATTGCATTAATAATATAATCTGCAGTATGATCATTGCTTTAACAATGTAACAGATAGCTTTAAGATGGCCTTAAGATGTTTATGATGATGTTAATTTTGTATTTCAGATGCAGTTATAACTATTGTGTACACAATGCATATCTGTGCTTATTTGAGTTGATGTTCAGGTTCTTTAAAGGTCTTAAGCTTCACTGACGTGACTGTTCAGGTGATACATGCTGAGGGAAAACTAGAACATAGAAGGAATTGCAATACATGCTTACAAAACACTTATATCAGGTCATTTTATATTAAGGTTTTAGTAGAGGTTCTTGGTTAAAACATTTATTTAGTAGAAGACATACACATAGTCTCAGTGAGCCTCTGGTCTGGTGAAAGGTCAGAAGTGCAACAGGTGAATTGAGAAAGAGCATTTGAGGACGAGACACAGACAGTTAGTAGGTGAAGAGGTGACACAAAGAGCATGTGAGGTCAACACACACACACATGAGTTAGATTTATTTAGAGGAGAAATTAGTCATGTCTCGGTAAAAGAGGAACCGTCCTTGTTGTCTCGGCAAGAAAGAGGAACAATTCACTTTAAGACAAGAACGGAAAGTACCAGCCATGAAAATAGAAGATGATCTTCTGGGTTAAAAGTCATTGTGGTGTTGATCTGATCTATGTATAAAATGTATCTGTGACGCATGAAGGGGCGTCAGTAAATCAAACCCTGATGCTTTAAAAATCTGTTCATGCTTTGATTAAGTTGAAGACTACTTGCTGTCTGCGTACGGAGTTGTCTTCCCACACGTGTGTAGTCATTAAAATCATTGTTTGACCAAGAGCTTCTGGACCATGGTGGTTTGTACTCTCCCTCCTCAATTTTGAACCTTAACAAAGTACAGTTTCTGAAACTGCCAACTTTTAAAATGCTGACACACCGAGTCTACATACAAGATACGACTATGGGTAGGATCTCATTAGTAGCCTCCATATAACAAATGTCCTGCAATATACTGCCAATCTGTCGATATTTTACTTCCATAGGCAAAACACAGGCTGCACTCATCTCCCATCCCTCAAGACTATGACACTGACAAAGTGGGTATCCAGGACATATGGATGATGTATAGGTCGATGGACAGATGGAACAATTTAAAATAAATTGTTTAATAAATTTCAGTCTCTAAGGAGACACAGATCTGCAAACAAACAGATTCTTTTTTTAAGAACAAAAGGACAAAAGGATGCGAGGGAAACCAGATGGCTGAGTGGTCGTTGCTCATTTGCAATGACGACCATCAGAGATTTAACCTTTCTATTTTTTTCTTATATTCTCCATTTTGAATGCATCAAAATCCACACAGCTTCTCTCTCAGCACCTCTTTGATGCTCTCGCCTTTTTGGCTTATAAGGTGTATGTATTGATTTGTTCTTGCATTTCAGCATTAACCATATTTATCCTGCTTCATCAGGCCAATTAGTATCAAGATGATAAGCTGGTGCAGCACCAGTGTCCCTCAGCTCTCTCTGATGAGTGTGGGGCTAATTGGGGTCAAGGTTGGGTTTAAGGCTGTGGTGAGTTAGAGCAGAAAGCACAAACCGGGGCTAATCTAATCAGGTGCACCATCAGACCGCAGTCTAATCACGTCATTTAGTAAGCACTTAGATGTATATTAGGAACAGAAATAGTCTCTCATTGCCACACAGTCCTGCACTCAGAGCGGATCATGCACTGTGTGTGTCTGTGTGTGTGTGTGTACATAAGTGTAAATGTGAGTGACAGTGTGTTCGCGTTAAGTGTAAACATAACCATGATGCCTGCCACCATCGGAAATATCAAAGACCCATCTGGGAAGCATGCGTGCACATTTGTGTGTGTGTGTGTGTGTGTGTGTGTGTGTGCGCGCGCAGCAGTCACAGAGCCTTCAGTATAGAACCCAGGTGTTCCTGTTTAAGTGTTAATTAGATTAGTTTAGATCAAACGGGGTGCCTTTCAGTGGAGAGTGGAGGTGGCAGGGCCATCCCGCCAGGGAGCCAGCTCCAAATACTCCTCGTCTCCTACCAATTAGGATCAATTAATCATTCGCTGGACTCACTTGATTGGCTTGCATGAACTTCATATAAATTTAATAAGGGGAGTATATGATATGGCGAGAGAGTAAGAGACTATGAAACATGATGATGACTCACAGATGTTGATTATCTTATAAAAATAGCAGATAGTAAAGTTTGGACAAAATCTGATCAGTGGTGATATTGCTAAATTATTATGACTGCATGTCGTCTGGCCACCCTCTGGAGAAAACTCGTTTGTGCCGCTTGTATCCGCTTGTATTTCTTTGGGTCACTACCAGGACCCAATCGCCAGCCTCAGTAGCCTGGGATCGTGTCTACCACACAAACGTCCACCATGGTTAGAGTCCATCGGTTGCATTTTACTTCATTGAACTCTATAAACATTCAACAAAACAAAACTGGCCAAGTGTCTCTGCTTCAGCAAAGCAAAAGAAACTGAAGACCAGGAACAGGAAGACACAGATCACTGGTACCACACATCAATTCCACATCAAGTAGCAGCTATTGATGTGGAGTTTTCTGTAGTGCACAACAGGGAATGGCAACAGATGTTTGCTTAAACCCTTTAAATGTGGGTATGTTCTTTTTTTATCACTCTGCCATTACTAACGTCGTGACATTACACTTCGGGGAGAGAGTCTGTAGCAGTCATTTGCTAACTTTGCAAATGAAAGCCTGTGGGGACACAAACAGAACTTTGTGAATTTGTGCCCATTAACTTGGGCGCAAATTCAACTTCAACTGCCCGGTCCATAGCAAGTAAAACGTTGGTCATAAACGGAAGATGTCGTCCCATCCAGAACAGTTAAATCCTTCCCAAATCAAAAACCCTGGATTAACGGAGATGTTCTCGCGGCACGGAGCACCGCCTTTGCCTCCGCGAACACATCGGACTACAAACACACACATTACCAACTCCGGAAGACGATCAAAGCAGCCAAACGTGAGTACAGGGACAGGGTGGAGCAACAGTTTGACAACCCTCGGAGTATGTGGCAGGGACTAAACACGATCACAGACTTTAGAGGGAAAACCAGCACACCGCAGACCACGGCCTCTCTGTGTGAGGATCTAAACGTATTCTACGCTAGATTCGACACAGCGAACACCATGAGACCGGACAGTGTGCGCACCGCGGATGACGTCAGTGCGCACACTGTGTCTGAGGAGGATGTGCGGAAGTGCTTCAGGAAGGTGAACGCACGCAAAGCTACTGGTCCGGACGGGATTCCCGGCCGCGTCCTCAGGTCATGCGCGGCTCAGCTGGCTGGAGTGTTCACGCACATCTTCAACCTTTCCCTCTCTCTGTCTGTAGTCCCAGCCTGCTTCAAAATGGCCACCGTCGTCCCTGTACCCAAATCCTCCACCATCTCCTCATTGAACGACTGGCGACCTGTAGCCCTGACCCCCATCGTAAGCAAATGCTTCGAGAAGCTGGTCAGGGACTTCATCTGCTCTGCACTACCCGACTCACTGGACCCTCTACAGTTTGCATACCGCCACAACAGGTCCACTGATGATGCCATAGCCCTGACACTACACACTGCCCTGTCACACCTGGAGAAGAGAGACACGTATGTGAGGATGCTGTTTGTAGATTACAGCTCAGCATTCAATACCATCGTTCCCTCGAAGCTGGACAGGAAACTGCAGGATCTAGGACTGAGCAGCTCCCTCTGCAGCTGGATCCTTAGCTTCCTGTCTGACAGACGCCAGGTGGTCAGACTGGGCAGCATCACCTCATCCCCCATCACACTGAACACTGGTGCTCCACAGGGGTGTGTACTGAGCCCTCTCCTGTACTCACTCTACACCTACGACTGCACAGCCACTAACAGCTCCAACATCATTGTGAAGTTTGCGGACGACACTACAGTGGTGGGTCTTATCACCAATGGTGATGAGACGGCTTACAGGGAGGAGGTCAGCGCCCTGACCCACTGGTGTCAAGACAACCATCTCACCCTCAACGTCGCAAAGACAAAGGAGTTGATAGTGGACTTCCGGAGGTGCAGAGAAGTACACACCCCCATCACCATCAACGGCGCTGCTGTGGAGAGAGTGAGCAGCTTCCGGTTCCTTGGAGTACATCTGGCTGAGGATCTTACGTGGTCAGTACACACAAACAAAACAGTGAAGAAGGCGCAGCAGCGCCTCTTCTTTCTCAGGAGACTGAAAAGATTCGGCATGAGCCCCCGCATCCTCAGGACCTTCTATCACTGTGCCATTGAGAGCATCCTCACTGGATGCATCACCACCTGGTATGGCAACAGCACCGCCTACAACTGCAAAGCTCTCCAGCGAGTAGTGCGGTGCTCTGAACGGATAATTGGAGGTGAGCTTCCCTCCCTCCAAGACATCTACAGGAAGCGGTGCCTGAGGAAAGCGGGGAGGATCATCAAGGACTCCAGTCACCCCAGCCATAAACTGTTCAGACTGCTTCCATCAGGAAGGAGGTTCTGCAGCATCCGGTCCCGTACCAGCAGACTGAGAGACAGCTTCTTCCACCAGGCCATCAGACTGCTGAACACGTCATAGACACCTCAGCTTCACTACTGGAACTTCAACATTATGCACTCCATACTGTACAGTAACGCCACTGTTTTGCACATATTCAACTCTGTATATTTATTTTATATATTTTATTTATTGTTTACTCTATTTAATTTGTAAAATATGTGTACACACACACACACACACACACACACACACACACGTAGAAAAATATTTAGTATACACATCCAGAAATGCATACACTATTATATATTGTACATATATTTATTAGTTTCAGATGTAGCCATTCTTGTATTTTGCTTGTTTACATTATTGTATTTTGCACATCTCTGTTGCTTGTGGGGCTCGCACACAAGAATTTCACTCACATGTGCTGTACCAATGTACCTGCACATGTGATGTGACAATAAAAGTGATTTGATTTGATTTCTTTTCTTCAAATGGATTGGATCTCCTTTTTGTGACTGAGACATGGATGAAAATTGGTGTTAGTCTAGCTTCATTTCTGAAATATTGCCCTCCGACTGCTCATTTTTAAATGCTCCAAGGATATCAGGTAGAGGAGGAGGAATATTGACAGTTTTTAAAAATAACTTTAATTGCAAGCAACTCCATGTACCGGTTCCCCCCTCCAGTTTTGAACTTTTGATGTTTGAACTGGGACGTTTTCAACCGGTTGTGTGTGCGGTAATCTACCGACCACCGGAGTTTAACAAAGACTTTTTAAATGACTTTTCATGTTTCTTGGTTGACATTGTGCCTAAATATGATCCGATTTTAATAGTTGGTGATTTTAATATTCATGTCTGTTGCTCTGATGGACTGCTTGCTCAGGAGTTTTTAAATCTTATTCAGTCTTTTAACTTTGTACAGTCTGTACACGGCCCTACACACCAGCAGGGGCGCACTCTTGACCTGGTGTTATCGTGCGGTTTATCTGTTTTTAATTTGGAAATTGGGGATTCCCTGTTTTCTGATCACAAACCTGTTTTATTTGACATTTCTCTTGTGCATGAGTTTAAAGCTCGCGCTCCACCCAGGTGCTGTCGAATATTTCATTCTTCCACTGCTGCTCTCTTCTCCTCAGCGTTTATAGAAAAAAATGCTTTTATTGACCCTGAAATTAGTTTAGGACTTAGTCTGGATGAGCTGCTTTTGCAGTTCCAAGAAACCTGTATCGAGACCCTAAACATTATGGCCCCATTAAAAACCAGACGCCCTAAACGTATTCCCCAGCCCTGGTTAAATGAAGCCACCCGAGCAGTGAGACGTCAATGCAGGAGAGCAGAGCGAAAGTGGAAGAAGGACAAATTGCAGGTTTCTTTTGAAATGTTAAAGGACTGTTGGAAATGCTATCAACATACAGTGAAAAATGAGAAAAACAGCCATTTTTCTCAGGTGATTGCATCAAATTGTCCAAATCCCCGCACACTTTATAAGACCATCAGTTGTATTTTAAATGTGCCCCAGTCTGCCACCCTGGAAGGCTCTGCTAATAGATGTAATCAGTTTCTTTCTTTCTTTGTAAACAAGGTTGAGTCCATCAGGTCAGCAATAGTACCTCCCACATATGAGCCATCCACGTTTAGTCCCTGTTCAGCTGCCAGTTTGAACCCATCTCAATTACACTTCTTAACGAGATGGTTAGACAAATTAAACCTTCTGGTTCTCCCGTGGATGTGATCCCTGCATGGCTCTTTAAAGAGGTTTTCCCTTCAATTGGAACCTCAGTCCTTGCTATTATAAATAGCAGTATTACTTCCAGTGTGGTTCCTGATGGTTTTAAACATGCAATTTTTAGCCCTTTATTAAAAAAATGGCCTTGATCCTTTAGTTTGCTCAAATTTTAGACCTATTTCAAGACTTCCATTCCTTTCAAAGTTATTGGAAAAAATAGTTTTTACCCAACTGAATACGTTTCTTGATGCTAATGGCATCATGGAACCTTTTCAGTCTGGTTTTAAACATCTACACTCCACTGAAACAGCACTTTTACGTGTTTTTAACGATATCTTTTTAGCTACTGTTTGTGGAAGTTCCGTGATCCTCGTGCTTTTAGATCTCACTGCAGCGTTTGACATTGTTGACCACAATATTCTTATCTCTCGTTTGGAACACCTGGTCGGCATTAAAGGTGCAGCACTGGATTGGCTTCGCTCATATTTGAGTGGCAGAACGTTTAGTGTTAAAGTTGAAAGTTTTGAGTCCACCTCAGCCCCCCTTCCTTGTGGGGTGCCCCAGGGCTCAATCCTTGGCCCTATTCTTTTTTCATAATACCTGCTCCCTTTGGGGTCTATTTTTAGAAAACACGAAACATCCTTTCACTGCTACGCAGACGACTGCCAAATTTATTTGCCTTTAGCACCAAATGGCCCAGGCTCCATCCAAATCCTTTTGAACTTCCTCGAAGATATCAAAGCTTGATTGGCTGTGAACTTTTTGAATTTCCATTTGAGTAAAATGGAGGTAATTGTATTTAGACCTAATAATATTTCATGCAGCCCGCTCGTAAATTGTGGTTGGTCTTATATGAGCAGCATGTGACAAACTTGGGAGTCATTATGGACGCAGATTTTAAATTGGACAAACATATTAGTTCGGTGTTGCAAAAAGGCTTTTTCCAGCTGAGGCAAATAGCAAAGCTGAAGCCAGTTTTGTCAAGACGTGACATGGAGAAGGTAATACATGCCTTTATTTCAACACGGCTTGACTACTGTAATGCTGGTTTTTGGAGTCAGCCAACGATCTCTTGCTCGTCTTCAGCTCATTCAAAATGCTGCTGCCCGCCTCTTAACTGGTACCCACAGCTATGAACATGTAACATCTATCCTGCCTTCTCTTCATTGGCTTCCTGTTCATCACAGAATTAATTTCAAAGTCCTAACACTGGTTTATAAATGCCTTAATGGTCTTTCTCCCCCATACCTTTCCAAGTTACTTCAGCCTTATATTCCTTCACGGACCCTCAGATCAGCTGACCAGCTGCTGTTGGTTGTCCCAAAATCAAGGCTTAAACGTAGAGGAGAACGAGCCTTTTCAGTTATGGCCCCAAAACTTTGGAATACGCTGCCTTTAAATATTAGACAGGCATCTTTGTTTCCTGTTTTTAGACAGGCAGACAATCAAGATTTCTGCAGTGAACGAGGTTACACATGGATACCATCCAACAGCTGTGACCAATCTTAATCATATAATGCCTGCTGTTTATGCCTGTTTACAATGCTTACGTTAACAAAAGCAGTGCTCTTTCCCTTTGTCTCTGGAACTGCAGCGGGTTGTGCTCCAACAGAAAGTTAGTAAATTTATAGCCAATTATAGTGAAATTGGAAGCTGATCAGGTCAAATTCAAAAATAAAGCTGCTGTGTTTAAAATAATTAATTCAGTGGTCAACACATAACAGATATTCAGTAGTAAACATACGCGTTTACACTTTGAACCAAAGTTACTACTTTTATTTTTTTATCTCTTGACATTTTTGTTCATATCCGCATCGTTACAGATTCTTGCAGCCAGTGTAGTTAAATAATGAATAGTTCAGAGTTTCAGTTGACTTCAGTTACAGCACACTGAGAACCAGCATATCTGTTTCCCTGCTGACCTTTGCTTGCTTGTTTGCTTCACAAACCCAACATTACACAGTTGCACAGCCATCTGAACCATCAAGGCTGACATAAAAAGACTGCCAGACCAAAGGCCATCACAGCCCATGGTCTTAAAACTGCAAAGGTGTTTCTGGAAAGCTGCTCAATGCTGGACAACAAGACAGCAGCGATGGTGCTGACCAAAGGTGACTATGACTAGTAGGTGGAGCTACTGCCAGAAATAATAGATTTAACACCAGAGCCAAATATATTGAACTTGTATCAAAAAGATGGCTTTTAATGTGGATTGTGTCATCTTACTGTTTGTTTTTGTCTTTGCCTTTCTACTAAAGCACTCCTTTATTAGGGAATAAGGAATTCGGTGGCATGACCACACACTGAGCGCTTAAATCTGTGTGCTGACTGAAGTCTGTTTTGCCACATCTCTCCAAGGAGGGTTCAAAGTGGAAAACAAACACAACTGGCAGTATAGAAGAGTGTAACAGTTTTACCCTTAAAACATTTTATTTTCTAACCAGTTTTGTAGTGTGCACAAACAACTGCACTTTGTCCAGACTGGCTCAGTTTGATGAAAATTTGCACATACGTTGTTATTTATTTTACTAAAGTTGAAGAAATGTGTTATAACGATATAACGCTGATTTAGTGGCCGGTGTAGTGCACCTTTTGGGTTTTTGACAGGGCTGTATGATGCTTTCTCATAGGCTGAGGACATGCAGTCACTAGTTATCACAATCTAAATTTGTATTCTTGCGTGATACAGGCCAGTTAAAACATTCAGAGACGAGCTCTCTTCAAACACTCGAAAACGTGGATGCAAATACCCTTAGAGTCCACGTATTTGGTAAATGTGTCACCTCCGACGTGCAAACATGTCCTTCCCTTCAGAGGACTTCAACACCATAATTCACATCTAAAGTTGAATGTATTAATACACACAGTCGGTGTTAGGGTCACTTCAGACTTTTGAGGGGGCTGAACCGGTCCTGTGGTTAAAACTCGATCGAGTGTGTGATTTTCTAGTTGTCTGAATCGTTTGATACGTCACAGTTAGACACAGACAAAATAACTAAAAATACCCCAAAGTTGTCATGGTCCTGGGCCATGTGGGCCCAGTATTCTTAATTCCTTGTATTTTTGTATTTCGTTCCTTATTTAGGCCATGTTTTCTGAGTTGCCCTGTTGTGTTGTTCCCTAAGTGTTTTCCCTTCATGGCTTTTACCCCCTGTGTGCCCCTCTGTGTATCTGTGAGCCCTCGTCTCTCCTTATGTTTTATTCCATGTTTCCCCTGCCCATTATGTCTAAGTTCTCCCCGTGCTCTCTCTCCCCCCTGTGTGCCCTCTATGTATTGATGAGCCCTCGTCTCCCTTTGTGGTTGTTTCATGTTTCCCCAGCCCGTTATGTCTGTGTTTCCCCGTGCTCTCTCTCCTCCTGTCTGAACCTCTGTGCCTGTACATGTCATGTTCAGTTCACCCCGCCCTGTCTCGTTATGATTATCAGTGTCACCTGTGTTCCCCGTGTGTGCCCACTTTCCTCGTTTACCCTCTGTGTATTTCTGTCTGAGTCTCCCTCTGTTCGGCGTCGCGTTCTCCCTCATGTTGTGTGTAATTCTCCCCGTGGTTCGGTTCCTTGTACAGCTCATGCTTTAGTTTTCCCAGTTTTAGGTTATTTTGTATTACTTCTCGTGGCCAGCAATAAAGCTGTGTTTTTTGAGTTTATCCCCGTGTCTGTGAGTCTGCATCTTGGGTCCTTCTCCTGCCTGCCACACAGCAAACCATGACAGAAGTAACCATAATTTTAGACTAGGAGCCCTTCAATTTGCCTCTTTACGAATCAATTCCACCTACTGAACTCTTGATCTATTTTTGTGAAGATAATAATAATAATATGGTATTATGTCTTTTTTTGTCATGTGACTATGATAGCAAAATGTCCTTTTGTTTTTAAACAATTTATTTGGAAAATAAACGACCCATTCCACATCGAAAACATTCTTCATGGCTTTCTTCCACTTCTCAGATTAAATGTCCTTATCTCTCATGGGACCAAACAGTTGTCACATTGGCACTGTGGGGCAAATGGAGAGATCCGTCTCCCAGCGCCTGCTGAAACAAGGACAGCTTGCTTATAATTGCTGGAAAATGTCACCACAGTTGATTACCAGTGATTTGTACTGCTGCAACGGGAATCCAAATAAAATGTAGAGTTGATGAGTGCATCTTTAATGAGACTCATGCATAGTAATGCAGGCATCTCATTCCACTCTATTTCCTCACCTAAATACATGCAAATTCAAGGGACAAGTCAGTGAAAACATAAGAAGCCATGCTAATGAATTAAACAGAGATAGAAGTTTTATTATTTCAGCTAAGTGGAGCTGGTTGGAGCAGCCTTTCAACGCCTCTCTCTGTCTCTCACTAGCAAAGTTGACACAGACAACAAAGTAAAGCTATTTTTCAGCTACGAGCCCGACACAGAACCTGTATCAGTCAGAGGTCCCTTTACTACGGTTCGGAGCCGCGGACCTTCAGTAATAAATCACAGCAATAGTACATTCATGTAGTTGTAAAAAGCATGATAATATATTAAGTAATCCAAAGTATTCAGAATACGTTACTCTCATTGAGTAACGTAACAGAATACGTTACAGAATACATTTTAGGGCATGTAATCTGTATTCTGTAATGGAATACATTTTAAAAGTAACCTTTCCAACACTGCGTACACATGCATAAACGCACACACACACACACACACACACACACACACACACACACACACACACACACACACACACACACACACACACACACAAAGGCACGTCCTGTTAGGCACAATAAAGGACGTATAAAATCTTACCTGCTAAAGGTAAAGAATGATTCATGTCAAGCAGCACATGGTTTATGCTTTTGCTTACAGCACAGACTGTAGCTGAGTACCTTGCACACATATTTTTAACATACACACATAAGATTGCTGCATTGGTTTCAGATTTATATCAGAACACACGGTGGTAGTCCATTTCTGTGATAGTGATCCCTTTAAGCACAGCGCTGTCTTCAACAAGCTGTTGACCTGCTATGCTTTATTTCACACTCACCTGCTTGGATTCACCAACATGTAAATCTGCTCAACTCTAAGGGTCCATCAGCATCTGCTGGGTGCAGGCGGGGAATACAGATACAGCCAGATATGTATTCAGGAAGGCTTCTCACGTCTGCCTCCTAAGAAGCAGCACAACAACTTGGCCACAGCCACAGCAGCTCCGACACTTCCATTCTTCAACTGGATTGATTCTCCCCAACCACTGGCAATCTGACTCATCAATATTCAGAATCAGACTGCCCTAAAATAGCTTCAGCCTCAGGATTTTAACCCTTCGAGTGGAGTGCTGTGATTATGATCGAGAATAAGTCAGAGTCAAGTCAATTCTTGAAGATCTCACAAGGTTTTTTGAGATTTGAGTTAAACGACTGGAGTTACATTTGTTTTTGTAAAACCACTTTAGCAGCCAAATGACATTTTTACTCAGTTTGATCCGTATTAGAAAAATTTATGTCAATTAACATCAACATTTCAGGCTTAGATAGGTACAGATATCCCGATCCATGATTTCATGGCATTAACTAAGATTCAAACAGACGAGTATCGATACTGAGCATGTTGCTCATGACATTAGCAAGTTAAACTTGCAAACCTCTTAAATATGCATGTTTGTATAAATGTGTGATTATAGTGCTTCCCATGAGTAAATCCAACCTGAGGTTTTAACATTTGATGAGTAGACGATGACAAATGTTTGATGAGCAGCCTATCTCAGATGATCATGTGACACTTTAACATGTGCCCAAACAAACCTTTTCTGAGATCATGAACTGGACACTTTTTAGGAACTGCTGTGAAGCTATGGTGACAAAAGGAAGGACCCGACTTTCCCTTTGGTGACATTTAAATCTAAACGGTAATTCCACCCACAGTGGAGGCAAAATATGAAATGAAAACATTCTCATGAGTCGAGGTTCATCGAGCGCAGTGCGTCTCTTCTGCTCCTTAATTAGAGTGACCAAGGCCAACATCAATTTCTGTTGCAAGCTTACAGTAATTTGACTATCGGCCAAAATGGCCACCAAATCGTTTGGCGTGGTGACACTTGTGTAAGGAGCAATTACAATCTTGTGCGCAATGACCCCAATTGATTGTGTTTGTTGTAATGAGTACATTTATAATGAACAATCTGTGTCTCTGTAGATTTTAAACAGATGATTCCTGTAGAGGAGGACGTCCACAGCTTTAGATTACGCTTTGTGCAGCTTGTTAAACGGCACGATTCTTCGTTGCTATTGTACAACTTTGCTGAAGTATCTGAATGTCTTCCTGCGTCCGCTACAGCTCTCAGTCGTGTCAGATCTTTGAAGTGGGGCATCTCTACCTCTGACTGAGCCTCTTAACTCTGTACATCAGAATACACTGGCATCTCAATACTGGATGACAATTTTCCACAGAGCAGCTACATGTGTAGTTCAAACAGAAATGTTGTCCTTTTTTGGAGGGATTTATATCAAAGTCTAAGTCAGTGTTATCCACAAAAAAGTGTGTAAGCTTTTGAATGGGATCTGTTCAAATCTCCCTAATCCTTGACACCAAAATTAAACTGCAATGCTGCAATATTTGATCCTCCACCTTCAGCATAAAAGATTTCAACACACCCAGAAACTGTGTCCATACTGAAAACCACGAGCTTACATCAGCTCTTACCCGATCATGTTGACAGACTGCAATACGTTGAATTTGATTCCTTCTGTCATACGTATGATACTGATGACTACGAGCGATCTAATAGAAATGTTGTCACACAGCATCTCTCCTCTGTAAGCTGTACACAGACTGACACAAATCATAGGGCAGCTGCTGAAAAATGTTGGCAGTAATTCAAGGGCAAACTAAGGTTGTGTCTTTGTAATAGCTTTTGTATGTTTGATACTAGTACCTTCAGTCAGGACTAATGATTTCTGACAAAATATATATTTTACTTTCGTAAAGGAGAAATCTTTTCATATTTTACAATTCTAGTAAAGATGAAATTCTTGCTCTTGAAAGGTCATTTCCCAGACAGGAATCTGCATCACAGCCATGGAGAACCATTTACTTTTTTGAGAAAGTAATTTGCAGTTTTTAAGGAGTTTTCTAGGTGCTCATTTTTACAATGCGGAGGTCCTGACAGCACAATTGTCTTCAATAATAATAATAATAATAATGATAATAATAATAATAATAATAATAATAGATCACAGTAGAAACATTTTTAAAATTGGGGTTTTTTTGGTGAATTATAACTTAATGACATGATATTGAGCTGACAGACCTCTAGATTACACCTTTAAAAACTATTTCCTTGTTTGGTCTCATCCTTTTCAGCACAACCTCACGTATCTGAATTTACAGTTATGTTTTCATTTTGACAAACTGTATTAACACAATTGATCTAAAATCAGACAAAAAACATAAAATCCGAGTAGAAAAGGTGATATTTTTTACAGTAACAACCACAAACATGCTCCTTGAATCATATTTCATAACTTTAAATGCAAATATAAATTGTTAGTTTTAAAATCATATGTACAAGTTTTGCAAACAACAAAGTTATTTGCAGCCATTTACCTTTTACCTCTTTTTTTAAGTAACCATTTCAAGCCAGTTACAGAACAATCAGCTGTTCTTCAATAAGATGCCACAAATTGTTTGTGCCACTCCAAAAACATAATTTCTGTCCACTATAAAGGAAACATCACAGCCTGATGCCTGCAGGTCTGACAGCAGCAGGTGTGTCACTCCTGTTTCTACCTGGAGACAGCAGTGGCCTCATTGTTTTTGTTTTGTTTTTTTATTTGTTGCTCATAAGCAGAGAGGTCTCGCTGCGCTGTCCTTAGACAGTAAACGTGACGAAACTATTGAGAAAAAACCGCCGCGTATATCTTGTTTATCATGACTCTGGTTTTACTGGCCGATCAACACAGTTTATAAACTGGTATATGGCACCTTGTTGCTTTGTCTTTAAGTGGCCATGTGATTGGCTTACCACGACTACTTTATTCTTCCTCAGTCAAACAGCAGCACTCATGCCATTGTTTTGCCCCCTGAGCTCCAGGTGTTGTGCCAAAAAGTGATCGTCGGGCAGAAAGTGATCACCGCCCGCGGGAGCGCGAAGCTGCTTAAAGCTGCAGCGCCCAGATTACTTACAGCTACTTCCTGCAGCTGATATAAGATGCAGTAAGCTGAACACAGCTTCACCCGTCTGTTTGTTGAAAAATAGTAACACGACCGCATTTTCTCGTTAGTAACGGTAACGGCGTTGTAACGATAGGAACAGTAATTAGTTAGATTACTCGTTACTGCAAAAAGTAACGCCGTTACTTGTAACGCCGTTGTTCCCATGACTGGTCACTATAAATAGTAAATGGCCTGTATTTATATAGCGCTTTTCTAGTCCCTAAGGACCCCAAAGCGCTTTACACATCCAGTCATCCACACATTCACACACACATCCACACACTGGTGATGGCAGCTACATTGTAGCCACAGCCACCCTGGGGCGCACTGACAGAGGCGAGGCTGCCGGACACTGGCGCCACCGGGCCCTCTGACCACCACCAGTAGGCAACAGGTGAAGTGTTTTGCCCAAGGACACAACGACCGGGACTGTTCAAGCCGGGGCTCAAACCGGCAACCTTCCGATTACAAGGCGAACTCCCAACTCTTGAGCCACGATCGCCCTTATGCCACCAAAGTGTCTCAAACCCAAAACTTTGGCAAAGGTGTATGAACTTCTTTTGACCAGTTCGTGCGGGGACTCGATCTTAATCAGAAGGAAAGAAACTGAGTGGCCCTGAACGTCCTCAGGAACTCTCAGGCCCGATGGCAGAAGTGTGAAACATCCAGAAACTTGTCACCCTCCAGTTGCTTTTAACCTAAAGGTTAACTTCGCCTGTCATCATGTGAGTGGTTATGAAACCTGTGCATTTACATAACATTTGGCTGGAGGACGGACTAAATGGAGCTGAAGAAGGTGGAGAGAAGAACAGACAGCACAGGACCATCAATGCATGGCTCTAAATGTGCTCATCGCTGATTGTTAAAACTGGTTTTTACTGCTTGTTTTGGGCAAAACCATTTACCATACTATAGTAAAAGTACAGTACATGGGATACATACACTGTGCATGGGCTGTTGTGAACGTATCCCACTTTGGTCCAAATGTATGAACCACGTCTGTGGTGCCACACTAATTCTTTTAGTTTCTGAGAATTCACTTGTTTCATTCCTCTTTCAATTTCAGTGATAACGCAGGTAACCAGATTTCAGCACAAAGTTGAGTACGGGCATTTATGAAGGTCACTGTATGATTTAGGTGTGTGTGCCCAGCTGCGTTTTGGCTGACCATGAATTTGTATACAGAGTTTGTGAGTGACTTGCCTCGTTATTTTACTGACACGGCTTATCTTTGTGGCACAGAGGCCACAGGACTTATCAGGCACACACCTTTCTATACAGGTCAGTGCCTGAACCTAGGCAACAGCATCCATGCAAACTTTTTTGCACTCCATTCCACTGAACAAACATTGAACATAGTTTGTGTGGTGACTGTGTCAAAGCGTGGCTGCTGTGAGGCGCCACACGCCTGCCCAGCCGTGGGGTCCTGTATCTTGAGCTTTCAGAGACACCTGGAGGTCTTTCTCTCTGTGCCTCTGGCCTCACTTGCCCTTTGAAAAGATGCCATTATATTCACAGTATTCAGGTTTCTGAGCCCACAGTGAAAACAGTTTATACTAAACTGAAACATAGAAAATAACTATGCATAGTTATAGTTTACACTATGCAGTACTGAATCACAACACACAACCAATGCCAGCAAAATCATTAAGGAATAGTGCAACGTAAAAATAAACTGGAAAATATACTTCTGATGTGAGATGGACTTAGATCAAAAACCAGTACTGTATGCAGAGGGGAAGCCAGTATCTGGTTAGCAAAGTGCAAAGGGAAGCTGAAGAGAGTCTAGAGCACGTGTCGAACTCCAGGCCTCGAGGGCCGGTGTCCTGCAGGTTTTAGATGTGTCCTTGATCCAAAACAGCTGGTTTAAATGGCTAATTTACCTCCTCAACATGTCTTGTGGTTCTCCAGAGGCCTGGTAATGAACTAATCATGTGATTCAGGTGTGTCGACCCAGAGTAAGATCTAAAACCTGCAGGACACCGGCCCTCGAGGCCTGGAGTCCGACGCCCCTGGTCTACAGTCTCCAGAAAGGACCAGAAATTCTGTATGATTTGGCTTTTATCAACTTCAAAGTGCACTAGTGCCCCTCCTCACACTCTTTACAAAGCAAACTGCACCCACTGGGTCAGAAAGGCATCACATCAACTGGAATTTAGTTTTGGGGAAATTAAAGAGTTGTGTCGATGAAAATGGCATTGGTGTAAACCAGGGGTCCCCAATCCCAGTCCACAAGGGCCGGTGTCCCTGCAGGTTTTAGATCTTACTCTGGGTCAACACACCTGAATCACATGATTAGTTCATTATCAGGCCTCTGGAGAACTTCAAGACATGTTGAGGAGGTGATTTAGCCATTTAAATCAGCTGTGATGGATCAAGGACACATCTGGACTGGGATTGGGGACCCCTGGTGTAAACAAACAAACAAACGCCGTTGGAGCCTCACATGCAACAGGACATCATTCGTATCGTTCGTGCACCTCTCCTTGTTGTTTGATTGTATTTTCCATTTTTCCATTCCATTATTTTCATGTATAAAACACAGCTGCCAGTATTGGTTCAATACAATATATTGATCCTTATTTAAACCTTTATCCTTTATTTTGAGAGAGAGACAACAAAGTTAAGAGGAGGATGATACTCCGCATACATTCAGTTAAGCTCCGATTCAAGCAGGCTACAAAAAGATTAAACTAGATTAACTGAGAAATGGCAAAGCAGAAGAACCCTTGTTTGACATTCGGTAGAGCGGCCTTAATGAAATTAGACAGTTTACAGAATCGCACTGCTGGAGAATTACCGTATGACCTCAAATTTCAAATTCAAATTCAAATTCAAATTTTATTTGTCACGTACACAGTCATACACAGTACGATATGTAGTGAAATGCTTGGACAACTGCTCGTGACCTAAAGAAAACAAAAAAGGAAAAGGCTATGAATAAGATAGGAAATAAATATGAAAAATTAAAAAGGGTAAATTTAACTAGGAAGGAATAAAATATAAATTAAGGTTAAAAATGAAATAACTGTACAACACAAATTAGAATGAAGGGTAAATTTAACTGGGAAGAATAAGATAAAGATAAATATATAAATTAAAGTTGAAAATAAAATAACTGTACAACAAAATACACAATACACAATATAGAAATATATAAGAATGTATGAAGAAATCTAAATATAAATAAATATATACACAATAACAGCAGCTGTACAAGTATTAACCGGAAATGAAGAATATAGTGACCAGTGTTGTGCAAAAACAAAGTCCAGAAAGTCCAGTGTGTGTGTAAGAACCATATGTGTGGGTCAGTACTGTGTGGTGGTGTGATTGAGAGACCGTATCGCCTGCGGGAAGAAGCTCCTCCTCAGTCTCTCTGTGTTGGTCTTCAGGGAGCGGAATCGCTTTCCTGACCTCAGCAGAGAGAACAGTCTGTTGTTGGGATGGCTGAGGTCCTTCACCATCTTCCTGGCCTTGGTCCAGCACCGCCTGCTGTAGATTGAGTGCAGGTCAGGGAGCTCGGAGCGGATGGTGCGCTCAGCTGACCGCACAACCCTCTGTAGAGCTCGTCTGTCCTGCATGGTGCTGTTCCCGAACCAGGTTAAGATGTTTCCCGCCAGGATGCTCTCTATGGTGCACGAGTAAAAGTTCCTGAGCACCTTGGAGGGCAGTTGGAAGTCTCTCAAGCGTCTGAGGTGGTAGAGACGCTGTCGGGCCTTTTTCACCACGGTGTTGATGTGACAGGACCATGACAGGTCCTGCGTGATGTGAACTCCGAGGTATTTGAAGCTGTCCACTCTCTCCACTGGGCACTCGTTGATGACGGGGGTCTGGTAGTTCCTCTCCTGCTTAGTGCTGAAGTCCACTATCAGCTCCTTTGTCTTACTGACGTTTAGAAGGAGGTTGTTCCTCTGGCACCAGTTCTCCAGATTCCTAATCTCCTTCAGGTAGGCCGTCTCGTTGTTATCAGAGATCAGGCCCACCACGACGGTGTCGTCAGCAAACTTGATGATGGTGGTGGAGCTGGTAGTGGCCACACAGTCATATGTGTACAAAGAGTACAGCAGGGGGCTCAGAACACACCCCTGGGGGGCTCCAGTGCTGAGAGTGGTGGAGGCTGAGACATGTCCGCCCATCCTTACTGCCTGTGGTCTGCCAGTTAGGAAGTTGGAGATCCACTGACACATAGATGAGCTGAGTCCCAGATGCTCCAGCTTGGTGGTGAGTGTGGAGGGAATTATGGTGTTAAATGCAGAGCTGTAGTCTATGAAGAGCATTTTAACATAATTCCCCTTCTAGTGTCCAAGTGAGTGAGTGATGTGTGGAGGAGATGAGAGATGGCATCGTCTGTGGAACGATTTGGACGGTAAGCAAACTGTAGTGGGTCCAGTGTGTCTGGTAGTGAAGAAATGATGAAGTCTCTGACCAGGCGTTCAAAGCACTTCATCACTACTGAGGTGAGGGCTACAGGGCGATAGTCATTGAGAGAAGCAGGGTGGGGTTTCTTCGGGACAGGAACAATGATGGACTCTTTGAAGCATGTGGGGATCACCGACTGAGATAAAGAGATGTTGAATATCTCAGTGAACACAGGAGCTAGCTGGTATGCGCAGTCTCTGAGGATACGACCTGGGATGCCGTCTGGTCCTGCTGCTTTCCTGGTGTTCACTCTCTTGAAGGCTCTCCTTACTTCATGCTCGGAGATGACGAGCACGTTTCCGGTGCTGGCAGTATCTTCCTGTCTGCAGCCGTTAGCGCCGCTAACACTAGCATTGTTGGAGACCTTAGCTGCAGCCTCGAAGCGAGCATAGAAAGTGTTCAGCTCGTCTGCCAGAGTCACGGCCGCGTTCGTCATACCGGTTGTTGGTGCTTTATAGTCCGTTATTGTCCTTAGTCCCCGCCACAGGCTCCTAGAGTCACTCTGTTGGAGTTGTGACTCTAGTTTCCTCCCGTAGCGCTGCTTCGCCTCTTTCACCGCCCTCCGCACGTTATATGACGCGGCTTTGTACGGGTCCATGTCCCCTGTCATGAGTCCCGTGTTGTAGGCAGCGGTGCGGGATCTCAGAGCGTTGCGGATGGTTTTATCCACCCACGGCTTCTGGTTGGGAAACGTTGTGATAGTCTTTGTCTCCACGGTATCATCCGCTAGTTTCCCGATGAATCCCACAACCGCTTCCGTAAACACGTTGACATCATCGTCGGAGCTGTTTCTGAACATGCCCCAGTCTGCGTCATCGAGTGCGTCCTGTAACGCGGCCACCGATTGATCCGTCCAGCGCGCGACCTTCCTCTGAACCGGAACTTCCTGTTTCAGCCTTTGTTTGTATTTTGGCATGAGGAAGATGGCGGCGTGATCAGATTTGCCAAACGGGGGGCGGGATTGTGCCTTGTAGCCGTCCTTGACCGTAGTGTAGCAGTGGTCCAGTGTCCTTTCACTCCTGGTGGGGCAGGTGATGTGTTGATAAAAGTTCGGCGCTGCGCGTTTGAGGTTGGCGCTATTAAAGTCCCCCGTCACAATAAGCGCAGCGTCCCGGTGTTGTGTCTGGTGCTGTGTGAGTGCCTCATGCAGCTCGCATAAGGCGGTGACCGTGTCCGCTTGTGGTGGAATATAAACGGCACTTACAATGACCGATGTAAATTCCCGAGGTAGATAAAAAGGACGACACATGATGGACAGTAGTTCCAGATTTGGTGTGCAGGAGCGTGTGAGAGGAACAGCGTTCGCACTGTTGCACCAGTTGTTGTTCACCATTAAACACACGCCGCCTCCCCTTGACTTCCCCGAGTCCCGTGTCCTGTCCATGCGGTGAACCGAGAAGAACTCGGCCGGCTGGATGGCGTGGTCCGGCACCGCTGGGTTCAGCCATGTCTCGGTGAAGCAGAGGAGATTGCAGTCCCGAATGTCTCTCTGGAACTTTATCCTGGCCCTGAGGTCGTCAAGCTTGTTCTCCAGTGACTGGACGTTGGCGAGCAGGATGCTAGGCAGAGGTGTGCGGTGTGCACGAGCTCTCAGCCTGTTCCTGACGCCGGCTCGCTTCCCTCTAGGCCGCCGCCGCTTCCCTTTGTTCTCCCTCGAGATCTCACTCGGCCAGCTCGGATCCGGAGTTACATATGGCACATATGGCACATATGGCAGCATTTGTGCTAATGACAACTTCCTCTGCTTATTCTCTCTTTTACAATACAAACCCATACTGCAGATCGTGCAGCAGCATAGATGTACATGCTGATCTATGTCTCTGTGAAGCAAAGTGCTGCACTTTGAATGATCTTTACACTGTGGCTGCTTCGATTGAGACCTAAAGAGAGATGTGCCCGACTGTATTTTTTCAGCTCTAACAGAGGCAATGAACCAAGCCCAGTTTCATCAGCAGGAGAAACCAGCATGGGAAAGGGGACAATAAAAAAGTACTCAGGACACAACAACAAACTTTTCCAATCAATGCGCTTTCTCACAGAGACAGGGTAAAATTAATTCGCGCCTGAAGTGCCATTGTAGGGTGGAGGTTCAATGAAGAGTAAGAGCTGTTGACAAATACTCTTTATCCTGAGGTCAATGAGGATGGAAAAAATAAGGGCTGAATCAGAGGAATGAGGGGAGGCAGACGAAGGATGAAATGACACAGGAAGCACAGACAAAAGGAGAAAGTCGGAAGGTAGAGGAAGAGCCATGAAGAGGGCGGTAAGAGTGGCGATGCCCTCTCTAAGCATAATGACAGCGTAGCGTCACCGGGACCTCTCTGACATTAGTGAAGCTCTCGCTTCCACTTAGCACAGACGTTTTCCTCCGAGCAAGCAGTCGACTCATCCTAATTATTCAGGTCTCACCCTGCTGTCTTTTCCTACTTCCTTTTCTCCGCTGCCCTTTCAGTACCTCCTTAGGACACAGGAAAAGTCAGAATCCACTCCGCGCTCGCAGATTACTTTGGAATTTTAAAAAGGTCTTCTGCTTTTCTTTTTTTTATTCTGTGTGCATAGTCATTTGAACGAGCCAATATTTGTGCTCTGCTAATATCTAGAGCTGACACTTTAGCTTTGTTTAATAGAAATTATGCATTTTTAAATCTCACAAAGTCGCAGTCGTGACGCTAACGGTTCGTGAGGCCAGATAGTGCATTATGTTATTCTAGACACACATAACATTTTACACCTACTACAGTGTTTAACCTAATTAGGGATTTCACAAGCATTGTCCATTCAGGCAGTCGATACCTGCACACGATAGCAAGATAGATATTAGCCAAAACCAAAACCAAAGCTATGCAGGACTAGGATACACATGGCTTTGGCTTTCTGTTCATATTATATTTGTAGTTCCAGCTCATAGTTTCGGTCACTGTGTCTTCCCTGTGTTGCACATCCACTCAGTCGTGTCTCTGAGTCTTTGCCAATGTCTTGTGCTTCCTGTTTTACTTTGATAGTCTTATGTCAGTGTATTCTGTTTTGTTTCCTTTGTCTCATCCTGTCTGATCTGTCCCAGCTGTCCCCCATCATCTCATTGTCTCACCTGTGCATTTAAGCCCTGTGTTTTCCCTTTGTCACATCGTACCCTCACCGTGCTTCTGGTAATGTTCTGGTTCTCTGTCTCCTGGTTTTGTGTTCTAGTTGGAGCCTCATGATTCTAGTTCCTAGTTTAGTTTTCTTGTATTTCATGTTCGAATGTTCTCCAGAAATAAAGCTGCGACCTTTAGTCATTCAGAGTCCTGCGTCCCTGGCATTTGTGTGCTGCAATTTTGTCTTCCAGATTATTGCTACTCCAAATGTAGTCCTGATCTGAATTCAGTCTTAAGAAAAGCACTTAAAAAATTAACTGACAAATTAATTGAGAGAGTGGAAGTAAAAAAAAAAACAGAACTGACTAAGATTATTAGACAAGACCCAAACCTACCTGGTCCTATGTGGAAAAGTATTTGCCCCATAAAACAGATACGTGAATTGCAGTCAAGTAGTTCTCATAACTGGTAACGAGTCTTTCACATTGCATCGAAGGAATTTTGCACATTTCTTTGCAGAACTGCTTTAATTCAGCCACACTGGTGGGGGGGTCCAAACATGACAGGCTTGTCTAAAAGCGTATCAATAGGATTTAGGTCCAGACTGTTACACCAAAACCTTCGTTTTGATGGACTTGCTGATGTGTTTTGAGTCATTGTCCTGCTTGAGCTTCAGGGCACGTACTGATGGTCAGACACTCTCCTTCAGGATTTTCTGGTAAAACACAGAATTCATGTTTCCATCAATTACAGCGAATTGTCCTGAAGGAGTAAAGCAGCCCGGACTATCACACTATCAGCACCATGTTTGACTGTCGGTATGATTTTCTTTATTATAAAATACTGCGTTGATTCTGAAAAAAATAAAATAAAATAAAAATCTGACAGTATGTTTGCGCAGCAATTTCCTAATGTTGTAAACCTGCTCAACATTTGGCAATAAAACCCTTTCTGACTCTGTTAGTTTTAGGGCAGATGTAAAGAGACTCAAAACTTCCAAAAAGTTAAAACTTTTGTCTTGTGAGTCCACAAAATATTTTCCCAAAAGTTTTAAAAATCATTAAAGAGGTCTTTTGGCAGATGAGCCTTTGTGCTCTTTTCGTCAGCAGCAGTTTCAACCTTCGAACTCTCACATGGATGTTTTTGTCATTGTTGAATCACGAACATTGATCGTAACTCAGATAAGTGAGGCCTGCAGACTTTAGATAATCTGAGTTATTTCGTGACTGCATGGATGAGTCATGGATGAACTCTCATTGCAACTCTTTTGCCACCGTTGACACAACCAGGTTTTTATTACTGATTTACTCTTTCAACAAGGCCCAGGTAGGTTCAGATCATGTTTTTCCAATAATAAATGAAATCATCATTTAAAAACAAATTTTAAATGTTTTTAAATGATGATTTCATTTAGACTTAGGTTACATTTGTGTGTGTGTGTGTGTGTGTGTGTGTGTGTGTGTGTGTGTGTGTTCAAAAAAAGTATCTACTTGTTTCATAAAACTCTGGCGAGAGGTTCCATGCAGCTCTATCACTTAGGTTAGACTTAGGTTACATTTGTCTAATATTCAAGCTGAAAAATGTTATTTTGAAAAAAGTGTAAAAAACAAAACAAAACAAAACAACAAATAAGGAAGGAGGCAAATATTTTTTACCGCACTTTAAAACTGGGCGTCCTGCCGGGTGCCATCAGATCCCCCTTTATAACAACGACTTTTTCTTCATCGACCGTCTTCGGATGTTTCAGAATTTGAACTGAACGTGTTGCTGCAGTGTCTCCACCCTCGTGGCCTTGTGAGCATAAATTATAGATATTTGAAGAGTTATTATAGCTGGGATGACTGAACGTATGCAGCAGTGAAGCATTGCTCTCCTGCAAACCACAGACAGTATTTGCTAAGAAAATCCAGTAATGTCGTGTTTTCTCTGTTACCCAAGAACAAAGAACTGGTTAAAAGAAAAAAAAAAATCACAAACATGTTTAACTGTTTTTTTTATTTATTAATAAATTGATCAGGAAATATCAATAACCTACAGTGATGGCTGTCTCACTGCATGCACAAAGATTATTTTAATTTGGAGTAATTTGGATTGCCTGCCTTCCTCTCTCTCTGGTTGTCCTGTCCTATTAGTCTCCATTGTTCCGCCCTCTTAGTATCTTAATGATCCAATTTTTCACCTTCATCCCTTTTATTTTCATTTTCTCTCTCTCATCTTTTGAAACTGTGCCTCTCGTCTCTGCTTGTCAGGGGACATATAATTTCCCACGTTGTTTTCTCTCTGGTCCCAGACTTTCATTGAGTAGTGTCTGCAAGACTCAATTAAAGAAAGAGAGAGAGAGAAAAAAACAAAGATTAACAACACACTTTTTTTTTACCCACAATGCCCAGGGGGCTCAATTTATCTCGAGGAACGCTCAGCTTGAGAAAAAAAAAAAACTGTGATTGACACCTCTAACCTTCATTGGGGTGTAATCTCCATCTTTAGCACTCGGAGATCTAATTAATTAGGGGGAATCTCATTTCCTCACTAATGCAACTGGACAGAGGCATGATAGAGGAGTGGAAGGCAGGAAGAGGAGGAGGCTGAAGAGAGGAAGGACTGAGATGAAGACGGAAAATAAGAGCGCCGTATTTCATCAATGCCCGTGAACGGTGTTCACCTTGTTCATTTCAGGGAAGAACAAGAGAGAGTGAGGTGGTTGGGTTCACACCAACTACACTGTATTGATTACAGCTGCCAGACGTCTGGCTACTGGCCATGGGAGACACTGCAGTAACATTCTTTATAATGGGATCTCTTGGTAATGTACTCATGTGTTTCACTTTCTTCTCTAGGCTTCGTTTCTCAGTTAAAAGCCATCACGTATGCGTGAGCAAGTGTGACTGTAATTGGTTTTGACTTCTTGCTGCTTCACAGGCAAAACTGACCTTTTTTAAACCACTTCGATCCAAATGAAGGGACTAAAACCAGGTAAGTAAACAAATACATAAATGGATACCTTTAAAACATAATAAGGGGGAGTGGTTACAGTGAGCCTGAACACTATCAGTTTATCTTATATAAATGGATGCATGAACACATCCAAAGGTAAACTGCACAAATGCTGCGTACACAGTACATACCAGATACTACAACTGAAGTTAGGGGAGCAGACGCTGCATCCATGTGCCAAGAATGAATATGCCAGATATTAAGCTTCCCCTCCAACCCAAACTGTGTTCTGCTTATTGTTATATGACCTTTACTGTGGCGAATGATGGATGTGCTGAGACTGTTTCCTCATCCGTTTGTTGATGGGTGAAGATGTCTCTGCCCGCCCCTTAAAGTTGTACAACTCACAGACGTGACGTTAACAAACAGATAAGAAATCTACTGTGTACTGCGATTTTGCTTCCAGATTATTAATGTAGTCCCAATCTCAATTCATTTCAGATATTGAAGGAGAGCAGCGCGTCTATACGGACAACGGACACGCGTTCAGGCTAACACAGCTTTACCTTGATTACAGTAATCAGTCTCAAAGATCAGCATATTAATCACTAACAAAACTATCAGGGAGTGGAAAGCTGCCCCCTTATCTCAGATGCCTCCAACTTTTCTAAATTCATTGAAATTTGCTTCAGAAGGTATTCAACAGGGATTTAACGAGGAAATACGAGACCTCTGAATATATTTCACGTTACCTGTGGTCCAGACTGGCTGTAGTTCACTCAGGTCTTTATACTGAGGCCAGTTTTATAAGAACTCTAAATTACTTCCACAAAACTCTCAAAGCTTGTGGCTAAAGACAGCCCTGAAAAACATTTCAGTAAGCAGTGAATACAAAGTGCCTTGTAGTCATTGTTGCAGCTATGAATAAAATCACTCTGTCACTTCTAAATTTGTTCTCCATTCTGCCACTCATGATCACGTTAGCTCTCCTCCACTCTCATTTCTCTATTAAGTTGCATCTCCTAGCACATACTGAGCCAGAACCTTCTGATGGCGTCTCTTTCTTGCCAGCCAAAAAGAGCTGAACCTGTTCGGATTCCCGAGCCCTCTGAGAACCTACACGTGAGTAGGGATGGGGATTGTTTAGGTTTTATCCGATACCAGTACCAAACCAGTACTTTTGAAACAGTGCCGGTGCTTAAACAGTGCTCGAACCGGTGCTTAATGAATGGAGAACACAAAATTGGTCCAAAAACCTCTCACGTTTAGCTGTTTTTTGTAAAAAGATAACAATGTTAGCCTTTTCTGCAGCTATAGCGGATTTATGGTATCACTCTTGGCTGGAAGCAGTGCTTAAACAATGGAAAAAACACAAACTTTGTCCAAAAACCTCTCATATGTTCAGCTGTTTTCCACTTTTTCTTTGGTCATTTTAGCCTTTTTGCTGTGCTCAGTGTGAGGTCTCGCAGCAAGCTATCAAATACGGCGCATTTCTCGGCTTTTAACAAAATGCTATCCGTCGCCAGGTGTTTCATCTGATTTGAGGTGTTACCTCCTTTGACAGTATCACAGTATCAGCTTAAAGCACTTGTTGCTGCTGAGTTTGCATATTTTGCTGTGAAGTACAGCCAGACTTTTGACCGCTTCGCCTTGGACATTTTTAATCTGTAGCTCTGCTCTAACAGAACGTACGTACCTGGGCCCGCCTACTATCCTCGGAAAGGTAAAATGATTGGCTAGAATCTAAAGTGTATCACAGCTCAGGAAAAAAAAGCACCGAAATAAAGCACCGAAATGTGCGCTGCTTTTCGGTCTGGTTACTACCGTTTATGACAGAACCGGTGCCATCATGGCACCGGACACCGGTACCCATCCCTACACGTGAGTCCATACCGTCCTGCATCTGTCTTTCTCCGACTCATCTACTCACACCTTACCAATCTGCAGATCATAATAGGAGAGTGAAGGGAGTTTATAAACTGAAGTGTACATCAAATCTGCTGTAATGAAATCTTATTAATGTGTTCCCTGTGCTGTATTATTTGCATATAAATGACATAATATAATAACTCTCTCCGGCCTCTACCTGGGAGGAGTAAATATTTCTCTGTCTGCTTTGTCTCGTTGCTGTGACACGAGGAAACGAGATGCTAATTGAAGAGAGGCAACCATCTTTATGTGACGACTGACATTCAATTATGTTCGGGAGATCAGATTAGGTGGTGGCCCCAGAAATGTTTGAAAACAACATTTTGCAGAGCGGCAACTCTGAAGGCGGCCAAGGAAGTAATTTGAATGGCTGTTTGAGGCCTGCGCTGAATGGTGCTGCTCTGAATGGAATCACTATGCTATGACCTGCGAGTAATTGGATGTCCACAGTGAAGTGTTGACAGAGAAGGGGAGGCAAAGCTGATGGGAAAAAACAGAGATAGACAGTAAGGCGGCGAGAAGAGAGAAAATAACACAAAATGAAAATAACCAAGAAAACAATGTGATGTACATGACAGCATAGGGAGAAGGGAGCGACGGGGTGGGGGGAGTGCAGGGGATCACAACAGTGGCGATGGAGAAAACGAATGCAGTTTCCCCTTAAAGTGGAACCTGCCAAAGTTTCAGGTTTCATTCATCCCAACACACCGGCATGTAGCCACTCCAGCCACAGAGCCAAATAAGCCATTAGACGGGATTCGCTTTCTTATCAGCCGAACGCTGTCAGGAAGCGTGTTGCCAAGGTCGCGCTAAACAAACACCGGGTCGCTTTACTTACAGCCGCCATTGCTTTCTGCACTGATCAGGGATAAGTGTGTGCATCCATTTACCTGTCACTTGAGATCTGCACTAGTTAAGCATAACAGAGTGAATAATGACATGTAAACACATTTACAGCACAGGTCCTAATCTCAGTGCTGACAGTGCCCAGCACATAAACCGTCACGTCAACAGAGACCAAATGAGTTCGTTACCAGGCCTCTGGAGTAGGGCTGCCACGATTAGTCGACTATCAAAATCGTCGACGACTGATTTAATAGTCGACGCGTCGTTTGAAGCTTTGTAAGATCACAAAAGACGCAGGAATAAGTAGCAGGATTTAAGAGTGTAATAACGGACTGAAACAGAAGATGGCAGCACTGCATGTACAAGGATGCCAGCTGCCGTTAAACCCCGAAGAAGAAGAAGCAGCTGTGTCCCAGAATTCATAGCGCGGCCCAGCGCAGTTTCCAACAATGGCGGCAGCTAGTTAGTTTTAATATTGCTCTTATTATTCTTTCTGGGTCACAAAATAAATGTTTAACATATTTTCAGGCGAGAATGTAGCTGTGTAAACCTCAAATATCTGCTCAGTTTATCAGGACACCACATATTTTCAAAAGCGCTCCGACGTTTTCGGAGACGTCTGTTACCCACTAGCTCGCTACTCAGGTTAAACATGATATATAAGTCACTTAGATAACTTAAAAATGTTGTTGTTTGGCTTTTTTCAGTATTTCATTTGTTCCTGAGTAAATCTGTTTGGCTGAGATTAAAGTTATAGTTTTTACACAGCTGAATAAATGTCAAGCAGACAGCTGATTATCAGAAGTGTGAGATGCTCGAGAATTTACTCCGGTGTCCTGTTATATTTTAGATAGCAAGGAGTTTATTAAACTTCACCGAAACAATCTGCAAATGTCATTAAAATTTTATAAACTATCATCTTGTCTTTATTTTTAGTTAGCACAGACCTTAAACACTTAAAGCTGTAAGCTAATGATAGTTATATAAGAGCAGATGCTGCTGGTGCAATAAGCTGTAGTTTTACGTCCAATGGATGATGATCTGATTAGTCGACTAATCGCAAAAATAATCGGTGACTAGTCGACTATCAAAATAATCGTTTGTGGCAGCCCTACTCTGGAGAACTTCAAGACATGTAGAGGAGGTCTTATAGCCATTTAAATCAGCTGTGTTGGATCAAGGACACAAAACTGGCCATCGAGGCCTGGAGATCCCCACCCTGCGTAGACTCGATGCTAATCAAATTTATTTTCCACTCTCATTTTCAGAGCAGTCAAAACAGTTTTCAAAAGTACTTTTAAAATGAAATTTACCTTAAAAATGGGAACTGTTAAGATGTGCCTTAATTTGGCTGATTCACCAAACATAACACATCAAGAAGCGAAGTTTCATTTATATCACTGCAAACATCACAATTCAGTGGCAATACACACACACACACAAGCAGACATCCTCTTCCCTCCATGTAATTCACCTTTGTAAGACATGAGAGGGGCGAAGGGGTCGGTCAACTCTATCGATTGGCTATCCTGAGCAGTGACAGCTCCCAGATTGGCCGGAGAGCATTAGGGAGTCAGAAAGTCACACTGCCATTAGCAGTCTGTCCTCTCCGGTTACAACCAGCCAGCACACGGACACTCCATGGACTAAAAGAGATCAGAATGACGGGTGTGTGTGCCCTGTAACAAATATATTCAAGCCAAAAACACTGGGAACCCTTCTCAGTTTTCTTATTTCATTACTTCTGAGAACGTCTCTGCCTGGTGTCTGTAAGAAGACGTCCCTAGAATAGAAAACCGTATACACACATCTCTACTTACACTGTTCAAATGCATTCAGCGTAACTCAGAACACAGTATAAATAAGACTAAACTAGAAATGCATCAATCGATTAGTTGGTTGCCACAAATATGATGGATGAGCAGCTGATCGGCCTCAGAGATATATCTCTCCAAAACTGTAACAAATACCAAACAGCTTATCTAGCATAACACATGCGCTAAAGTGAAATATACTGTCCATCCCTTCTCTTCTGCTTGTCTTTGTCAAGGTCGTGGGGCCGCTGGAGACTATCCCAGCTACCACAGGGTGAGAGGCGGGGTACGCCCTGGACAGGTCCCCAGTCTGTCACGGGGCTAACACAGACAGACAACCATTCACACTCACATTCACACATATGGGTCATTTAGATTCATCAGTTAACCTAACGCCGTGAACTGCATGTCTTTGGACTGCGGGAGGAAGCCAGAGTACCCGGAGAGAACCCACGCAAACATGGGTGGTGCATGGGTACCACTCCGGTGGTCTCAGAATTTCGTGTCTGGCATTCACAGATGATGTGGTTCTGTCGGCTTCATCAGGCGGTGGCCTCTAGCTCACATTGGAGCAGCGCCAAGAGTCTGAGAGTGAAGCAGCGGGAACAAAAATTGGCACCTCTAAGCCTGAGGCCATGGTCCTCAGCCGAAAAAGGGTGGCGTGCCCAGCCAGGATTGGGGGACGAGTTTCCACCCCAAGTGGAAGAGTATCTCAGGGGCTTGTTGACTGAGGGGAGAGGGGAGCGTGACATCGACAGACGGATTGGTGCTGCAACTGTAGTGATGCAGACGCTGTACTGGTGAAACGAGCTGAGTGTAAAAGCGAAGCTCTCAATTTAACGGCCAACCTATGTCCCTACGGTCATCTGTGGTCACAAGCTCTGGGTAGTGACTGAAAGGAGAACATCCGTTAGATGTTCTGGGAATCTGTCACTGTGGGAGGCCCCAGGGCAGACCCAGGACATGCTGGAGAGATTATAACTCTCAGCTCTCCTGGGAGAGGGAGGTCTGGGCTTCTCTGCCTTGGCCGCTGCCCCCCCAGCAGCCTAATGCTAAAGATGCCCCAGATGGACGGAAATGTATTGCAAATCATTTTCAGCGTGATTTTATTTGTTTTGAAAAGCTTTGTCCACTAACTAGAAGCATTTTATTTTATAAAATATCGAGTTTTATGATGAGCACATATTTATGACTTACAGCTCTAAAAGACAGAAAACTGGTAGGTAAGACTCTAGATCCAGTCCTTCACAGCAAAAAGAGCCAAATCAGTACACCTGATTAAAATTCAGATGTGAGTTTGAAGACAAAGGGAGATTTCAGTGCACGCCTTCCTGCCGTCCGCCACCTTTGCAGGTTTCTTTGCTTTTTTCTGATTCAAATTTCTGCTCCTTTAGTTCACAAGCCTTTAAAAATAATGTGCTGCAGTACAGCTGTGACAACGGGAGGCAGTGCATGAAAGCACAGCTGACTGATGAAACTATAGTTAGACTGATAAATGAGATGGTGAGATTATTTTTTTGTGCAGGATGAAGGATCAGCAGGAAGATGTGCGCAGCATGAAGCGCCACTATCTCACAAGGTGTTTTGTTTTCTCTGAACAGATAATTTATTAATTTAAGCTTATCTGAGCTATTCTTACCGACAAACACTCATAGATGTGCATGCTGAATCGCACAGAGGAAGAAAACACATCGACAGTCTCGTGCTCGCCTTCATGGAGACTAAGGAAGGTGGAACCCTGTATTGATTAGCATCCAGTGACGTGCAGTTTTGATGTGTACCGTACGAATAGTGCTTGAGTCTTGTAGTAACTGCACTCTGCACGGCCAGCAGGTGAAGAGGGACATATTTGCAATGCAGACTCATTAACAGTGATTTCCATGTAAATCCAGTGAAAAATACAAAAACTCTTTGATCTTTTCTAACTTAAGAAAATGGCCTCATCCCTGCAGCATTACCAGCCGTCAGAAATTACAGCCTGCCATTGATCCAACAACCTCGCGTGTCAGAATAATATTAGACGGCAAGGGGAGACATGTCTACAATAAAGTGAGGAGAAAAACAGAGAGTGCTGGAATAAATATGCATATCAAGACAGGATTTTACGCCTCAGAGAAAGCACTAGAGGCAAAATCAAACTGATTTCAATGTGACGAAATTGATTTTCTCCGGATTGCTTTTTGCTTCCCTGGGGCAGGTGAGGTGTCTATCCAAATACACTTATAGCGCCACCTGAATTATGTCTGAGGAATTTGAAGAACATAGGGAATATTTTTGTTTCTCCTATCCATTTGGTGTTTTGCCTTTGTTGCAAAGCAGAATATTGCAGACATGCAACTATATTGGCAGATGGAGCTAAACTGCATCGAGCTGGCGTCAGAGTCATGACGACGTGCTAAAGTGGCTGCGTCTAAATTTCGTCAGACCTCGATATGGACAGTTTTAAGGTACCCTTTCTGCTCTTCCATCTGCCCTCTTTTCAATCATATATGTTGTTTTAGGCTTTTCATGTGACTATTAATACCACAAAGAGCTCTCACATACATATATTTGTCATGATTTGTTTATTATAGAAATAAACTTGTTTCACTTCTTTTTCTTTGAGCCCATTTAAACGTTTTCGAGGACTCTGACGATCCTGCACGGCAGCATAAAACTGACTCATTGCTTCAAACATCAGAACACTTGAATGCTATGCTCTCTTTTACACGACTTCTTAGAATCCTTCCCTCCGAGTCCAAGTTCTTTAACATTTGTTGATCAAAATAAGTGCAAATCAAGTGCATTACATGATCTTTTCAAAAACCTATAACCTATCATGCACATGGAGAAATGCAGTATTAATGAACACCAAGGCGTTAAAGCTTAAAGCTGAAATAATTGTATTTCCAACTGGACTTCAGCTTTACATATGGACGCGAGTTAGTTTGAGTTGCGTTACTGGTTATTTTACAGTACATGCTACGAAATTCAGGAGTTTAAAAATGAAGAGAAAAGGTGAAAAATTCTGCCTTCTTCAAAGGCATTCAACTGCTTTTTTGAACATTAGCCTGTTAGTGGTGTAATAAATCTTGGCTGCAGACATTAGAGAAGCAGTGTTATTGTTGCTGTTTTTTCTACACTCTACTGGAGCATTATCTTTTGAAATATCCTGGAAGTCTCACTTTCATCCTCCTATTACACCAGGAAAAACCACCAGCTGTGTATCTCTTGGATGATTTCTTATTCACCTCACAAAAGCAGCAACACTGCACACTGCATCGATTACATCTCATTTCATCCTCCTTTTAATTAATTAGGCTTCTATTAAACGGTCTACTGTAGCTCAGGGATTGGCTCATCAGGGCAGTTAGTCACCACGGCTCCAACAGTTCCGGATGGGAGGTTTTTAGCTTTCGGGATGTTGGACACCACCAGAGTCGACGGATGAGTGTGTATCACCTCAATTAAACTATTCGCTAAGTGTCTGACAACAGCTAATATTCCTCTTCCACCAGCGGAGCCAATCGATGTTCTGGCATTCGTCACCCTGCTGGAAAAGCAATCATCCCGTTGTGTCGCTCTGGTTTTACGGGGAAATGGAAAGGCGCTCGTCTAGCTACTGCGCCTGCTAGCTGGAACGCGCCGGTGCTCCCTCACACAAAGGCACACACAAACACCGAAGCGGCTTACACGACACACAGACACCGACTACGTGGTTTCTTGAGTCTGCCGGCAGCACAGGCGACACGTTGGGAATGAATGGATGCTTCGTTTCAGAAACTCCAGTGACACGTTTAAGCCTCGTGACAACTTCCTGACCACCAACACCACACCGCTGAGTACCGCTCAGTGCAGAGGCCCACACCACAAACACAGGAACAGATTTGCCGAGTTAACCCACCTCTCTGTCAAGTAACGTGGGAGCTATAACTGTGACGATGTCTCCTCTTTCTGCATCAATGTAGAACATGTTCGGGGAAGGTTTGTCTGGAGACTGTTTGACGATGTTGTAGCGCAGAACGGCGTTGTCTGTATTCGGGTCGTCCGCGTCAAACGCCGTCATTGTCATCACTGTGGTTCCTGGGGACGAGATTAAAGGACCAGGCTGAGTCAGAACTGAACATTTGTCTTTACTCACTAAGAAATGAGCAAATAAGAACAACAAGAGAAACACATTTGATTAAAATACCCTGAAATCAGTCTCAGGTAAACATTTGGCAATATGTTAAACTACAGGAGTCACAGGAACTCTACTAAATTTTTATTTTTGTTTTTACAATTCTTCTTTTTCCAACTGTGAAATGTATTTGTCATGTAGGCAAGTTCTTATTTTGACTGGTTAAAGCCGCCAGAAAAGGATGCAGGATCCAGAAACCTGCAAGAAACACTGACGGAAGGTTAACAGACACTAAACTAAGGAACGAATGGACTTTACCGTCACACGGGGAACAGACGGAGCTGGGAGGAAACACTATCAATGCAGTTACATGGGAGGAAGTAAAAGTGAATACAAATCACAGAAGACAATTAAATAGCAAAGTAAAAAAAAGTAAACTTAAAACAACAAAAGGAAAACTCGGACATAAAAAGCAAACACTGATCATATTAAGGAAATAAATACATGAAAATAAACAGAAAAGATTTAAGTCAGCAGAATTTTAAAATCCAAACACTCAAAACTCAAAGACCGTGACAGTATTCTGGGATGTTGTTGTGCTAGTAAAACTGAATGTAACTCACCTAATCTACAATTAACATAACATCACCTACATGATGTCTGTTATCAGCTGAATTCGATATTTTATATTGTTAGGAATCCCAAAATGATATTAATCATGGGAGTAGATGGTTGAAAAGCAATATTTCAAGCTGCTCCTGCCGTGACAGCTGCTTAAAAAGTTACCCTTTGCTATTAATGTGTTTTCTTCCTCGTGTCAGCTCTAACAGCAGGGTGTACTTTATTTGGTAATGGGAAGAAAAATGGAAATCCTGCCCTCCACAGCTGAGCTAAAATAGGAGGCAATCCTCGACACACCCTCAGCCCTCAATCTCTGTCTCCTTTCGGTGATGAGATACACTCGCACCAATTCAGAGGGACACGCGCTCCATCCACACATGTGCGCGAGCAGCAGCAGAGATTTATGCATCCATGCATGCACACAAACTCAATCAAATATAGAGCGTACACGGTTGTGTGTCTGAACGGAGTTTTCCATTTCTCCAGTGCAGGCAGACGTGTCTATTAACTCCACTCAATCCAGTCCTCTGTGTTGTTGTTGTCCTTGGTATGATTTCAACACCACCTTGTTTCTTTTTATTTTTTGTGACGTGAAAGTATTCATTTAAATAATGGGATTGTAACATTTAGCAATATTACACTATAATAATTCTTAGTGACTCAAACAGTCTGGAGGATGACGTGATTATGTTTTCGGAGGTAAATGAAAACAGAAATTTATGAAGCTTTCTTTTTTGATATTGACAAACTCAGCTTTTGTGTGTTTCTTGGCAATAAATCCCTTCTGATTCTTATTTGACCCACAGATTTAATAAAACATTCCCATAAGTGCTAAATAACAGCATCGCGCTGCACGGCTCATGAGCATCGATCTCGTTTCATGCCTCTTCTTAATACCCGACACTACTGTGCCACACTGCATTAGCCAAACTACTCAAATAAGACACAAAAGAGCTAATGGAAAATATGCAAAGTCTACACTAAGTAAAAGTGGCTTAGGAGCAAATGTCTTTAGTCCAGTTGAAGGTAATGAAGGGCAAAGAGGTGTGACTTTTATCCATCTGGCATTTGCACTTCAAGGTGAACCTGCTAATGGTTAAGTAAACCGCTAATCCTCCCTCTGCAGTATAATTACACCGTCCCATCTCCCTCATTACCTGCACTCTGTTCCACTTCACCGTTTAGAATGAGCGCACACAAACACACATGATGGCCAACGTGAGCATGCACGGTTTTGCACACAGCCACACCAACCGGACGCGAATTAGAGCGTTGTAAACGTCGACTAAATTGGTTATCTTGAGCAGATATCGGTGAATTATGTTCTCATTCTCCTGAAGGTCTCTTGAACGCAGCACAGTCGTACTCCGTGTTTTATGTGATGTCAGAGGCAAGCTGACCTTCTCAGTGATTACTGTCTTCATCAGATACCATAATTCCTCTCACAAATGAGCATCATGTAACCAGTACGCATTCATCAGTGCAGGATGCAACACAGCCATTAGCATCAATCAGCTGGTGATAAACATCTAGTGTTCTGTAATAGGACAATGGGACTATGCTTACCTCTAACACTGATGCCTGTTAAATCATACGATACCATGTGGGCAGCGTCTGTGAAGAGTCACTGGCCTCTCTTATCAGCTTTATCCTCTAGCAGGAGCCGAGCTCAATCAATCCTAACTGCATTGGATAGCTACATGGATGTGACTGCACAGGACTGCCATTACTGCTATCACTTGAACCCATCTGCTTTGCTGCGGATGACAGCAGCTCAGACTGCATGTAGAAAGAAATCATAGAATTAAGATGGAGACTGCAGAGTGAGCGTAAACACTGTGTAATGCATTTCTATCAAGTTTCAGAATGATGATTGGCCCAGTCCACAAAAACAGAGAAGAAGAAGCAGCGGGGCTTTGAGGTAAAAGATTAACAATACACACACGAAACGAAGCGAAACCAGATACACATGTTGTGGATTGATTTCATCACACGGGCTCGTGAGACAATGTGCCGTTGCGTACAGCTAGCTGCTATATCTTTCTCAAACACCAAGGGAAATCAGCGGGGGCCGCCAGATCTGTGCTCGCCACCAGGGAACTGACAGAGTCAAGAGTCAAGATGAAGCAAGAGAACATAGACGAGACGAGACAGGAGAATAAATGTGATTTTAGTACGAGTGTGAGCTGTGTATTACACTGCAATCACATGAACACAAGCGATAGGAATTATTATTTTTTAGTTATTTAATATGTCCGGTGGAGATTCGAGAACCAGAAAATGGATTTAGATTAATCACAGTCAAGTGACTGAAAAAGACCAAGAGCTGACCCTTTCTATTCTCAGGCCTGAATGAGATCAAAGAGTTCAAAGATAAATTGTGTTATCCAAAATCAATTTAATGGTGCAAAGAATTAGAGCCACATATTCAGACGGAGAACGCGGTGAAGAGATGGCAGCACAGATAAGAGTGCACGAGAGTACAAAGCACGACTTCGATTTTAAAGCTGGATGTGAAAACTTTATCCACTCTGTGATGGATGCTTGTTAGAAATACTTCATAGGCACCGTCACATTATTGAAATCAGTTATATTCTTAGATAACTTCTTAATTTGAAAAAATAAAAAGATTTTTAGTAAATTTAGCAAATTAAAAGTGTTTACTGTGGTTCATTTGTCGTCTTTAAATGCCACCATGATGGTAACGATGCTGAAGGCGTAATATTAACGTCATTCGCAGTGGTCACAGTTGTTTTGTGGGTCACATGATGAATCTGACCGACTGCGCGATTATTAACAAGCTGAAACGAACAGAAAACTCTTTAATCTTGTGCATCTTCTTCTTTCCTGCTTCATTTTAAAGCCCACACCTTCCTCTTGTCATCCTCTCCCTGCCCTCACGTCTGCAGGTCCCAGCGCTCTTCATGCCAGCCCCGCCTACTCACTTGTCAAACAAATATATACACACACACTTTTGCCGTACTCCTCATTATTTACTTGTCTCTGTTCCCCTTGTGTGTTCATAACATTCTAGCTTTTTATTGTCTTGTTATTTTGTTTTACTGTGTTTTTCTGCACTGGACTGAGCTTCTGCATTTGACCTTTTGAACTGTCAGTGTGGACCCTCCTCTTTTTTTAACATTACTTTAACTCACATTTGTATCCACAGTCCTGTGAACAGCACTGTAGATACACTTGGAGTGTTTGTGGTCGGCCACACACTCCTGGGAACAGTCCTCGCTGTCTTCTCTATTTCTGGACAACAGCTCTCACTGCTGTTTGCTAAAGCCTGCTTTAGTTTCACAGTTTAGTTTAACTAAGTCAAAATGTCTGTGAGAGCAAAACGTCACTTTGGATGTACATTTGGTTCCAGGAGAAGAAGGCTTACAGTGTTCTGTTCTTATTTCTATTTTAAGTCAATAGTTTTGAAAGAGGTTCAGGCACACTGGTGAAACCGGTGGCAGCAGATCTGTCTGCTTGAACTCTTCAGGAATCTTCTTCACTATATCTACATATCGACCTTATTTGCTCTTCATGGTGTCATTTTTAAACCTGCCATTTGAATGAGATGAATGCAAATATCTTATTTTTGTCAGTTCACAACACGCTTACAAAGCATGTGGTGCAATAATCTGACTTATATTCAATACAATAACCATATTAGTGAGTGAAGACTTTGCTGTTGATGAAGATCGTATAATAAGTAATAAGGTGTAAAACTGATTATTGATTCGTGTTTGTGTTTCTTGTGAAAAAGTGTGTGCAACAGGCCTCCAGTGCACACGTTTTATTTTGTTTATGCTATTTGTATATGTACAGCACTTTGTGAACCCTGGTTTTCTGTTAAAGTGCTTCATAAATAAAGCTGCTATGGTACAATACTGTTGTGTTTCCTGCTGTTCTTCTTTAAACACACATTTGTTATATTTTGCTCTCTCATTAAGCTGATTTGTACAGCACGCTCTTATAAAGCACCATTAGCGCTGCACCACCTCCTTCCCAGCTCATTTATTCCACTGGACTTCACCTGCTTACTTACTGGCCTGGTTGCCTACGTGGCACACTGCCATCTGTCTTCACTGCAGTTGTTGTAGCCTCCTGTCAGAGATGGACACTTGCTAAACATATTTCTCACGTGCCATATCTACCACACAGATAACTGTCATGTTTGCTGTGTGCGGCTGGCAGAAAAGGAGCCTGAATGCAGACTCACGGAGGCAGAGAAACTCAAAAAACTCAGCTTGATTGCTGGAAGCTGGAATACAAAACTAAGCTGGAAATATACATTAAATGAAACGGCTAGACAAGCAGGTAAGACACGCAACGAGGGATGAGGGAGAAAACAAAAGGCTTAAATACACAAGGAAACACATGGGACACAGCTGGAGCTACTCTGAGACGACGTACCTTCAAAGTAAGAGAAGCAAACAGAACATGGCGTACACAGACAGGAGACTACCAAAGTAAAACAGGAAGTAACAGGAACACACACACAGACATCACTGGGGAAAATAGGCAACTAGACAAACATGAAGACAACGCAGGAAACACACAGGGCCAACTAAACACCAGGAATACTACGTATAGTTAAGGGAGCTAAAAATACCAAAACTAAATAATAGAAACACTAAATCAAAGAATATAGATGATCAAATCAGACCCAGGAACCCTAACAATAACAAACTGATGCAAAAACAGCTCCTTAATCATCCTAATTGAGCTTTTTGCTTCACTAAAGCATGAAGGAGGGAACAAGACCTCGTTTTTTAAGGTGGTCTTCAGCATTTTCATTATTGATTAATTTTTGAGATCGGGTTCGTTTTCACTCGTTTTCAGTCCGTGTATCTGCGCACTGTCAGAGTAATGTTTGTTTGTCACTTAACACTGACCTGTTATGACAGTCCTGGGTTTTCGACCCAGCACGTTGTGTTTCTTGGACTCCTCGGTGCTATCGATCATTAATTCTTCAGTCTGAGTCGTAGTTGTTGAGTTTTCAGCTCGGTGCTTCTGTTCCACTCACTGCTGTGTTAACAGTATTTTTCTTTGCAGCTTACCCTGCCCTCCCCTGTGTCTGCAGGCACTCCACGGCCCTCTTTCATAGGAGCTGTATTTCAGCCAGTGCTGTTGTGGATCTTGTCAAAATTGATGGAATTATAAATGCAGAATCGTCACATTTTAAAACACTATGCAACACCATGTGGAAAATATCTGATTGACAAGGAGTTTGTTCTTCATCATGTCAGTGATCTTCACAGAGTGTTAAAAAATCAAGAAGATCATAACAAATACTGACTTTGGAGCTCGTTACAAACTCGATTTTGCATAAATCACCGCAGCGATTTCCCATTTTCTGTAAAGTTATAAATGACCTTTTAAATTTGGTGTGTTCTCGCTTTAATCTTCATGAACACCCCAGAAAAGAAAATAGTTGCTTTAAAATCATTAATGAAAAGTCAAAAATGAAATCTAATGCCATCGAGTCAGTAAAAGGTTTCTGTGGTTCAAACTACTTTTCCTCTGCCAACCAATTCCTGGTTTTCAAATCCCGACCTCCCCGTGTGGGAAGCAATTTAAACTTGTTTACGGCTCTGAGTGTACAGGACAACGTTTCCCACTGTGTGGAGATCTATTTGAAACTTGATTTCAGTTTTAATATTTTTCTCATTTGCGACATAAATGTTGATAGGAATCAATATTTATAGCTGGGAAATGAAGCGACTGTTGTTTTCCAAAAGTTTGACAATTCAGTTGGTCAAAAACTTCTCAAAGTAAATGAATTCTGGAGCAATAAGAGCAGCAGCTGAAGCCGGAGATGTGCAAAGCTGTTGTGGAGCTGTGCTGCACGTAAACTAAACATGAGATAATGAGCCCCAAGCTGACAGCCGAGTAAATGGAGTGAAATACAGTCCAGCTGCCCTCTCCTGCCTCTTTTACAATGCAATTTCTCCATCCCATCTTTTCAGCCAGTATTGGCTCAGACTACAACTGGATCACTGGTTAAAGCCAAATTATAAACAATTCATTGGGGATACGAGTGCTGAGAAAAGAAGAACAAAGCACAAATATTCTGCATCATCTGGAAAGGACCATAGAATGTGTTTTCCAGTTACGTACAGTTTAGATCAGCGGTCTCCAACCTTTTTTGCGCCACGGACCGGTTTACGCCCGAATATATTTTCACGGACCGGCCTGTAAGGTGTCGCGGATAAATACAACAAACTAAAACTAGCACCGGTACCGAAAAAAAGAAGATTTATTCATAACACACATGAAAAGACCCAGGAAAACCGAGTAAACGATAAAAAGGATAACAAAATAACGCTGAAAACCGATAAAAACCCTGAAAACCAGACATTTCACACCTGAGCCTCAACTCTCGCGGCCCGGTACCAAACGACTCACGGACCGGTACCGGTCCGAGGCCCGGGGGTCGGGGACCGCTGGGTTAGAGTGATTGACAGGCAGGCCGGGGCATTTATTCACCCCTCCCAGTCATACCAGGGGGACACAGACGCTAATAGGACTGAATAACTCTAAACTAATGAACAGAATATCCGTCCAAACAAGCTCAGTCTGCACAATGACAATCAACGCTTGGTAATGATATCTAATCTTAACTCAATAATTGAAAAAGTAAATGAAGTGTATGAAATTATTTACAAAGAAATACAAATGACTGAGAGAAACTTGGCATTAAGCTGCAATAGTGTCACTTATAAAACCCACTTATCATCAGTTTTTAATTTAAGTATTACATAATGTAGAAACAGTTATTAATAAACTATTTGTTTTCATGACAGAGAAATCATTTTACTTGTTTATAACGTTTTCTGGTAAACTTAGATGCCTCCCAGCATGTTCCCATAAATCAGCACCATTCATGGTCTCAGCATATAGACTGTTATTAGAAAATGGGACAGGGCGTAGCTACGGCCAGGAGATGCTCTGTCTGCATCACTTCTTTAATCATGAAAGATCATCTGGTCAGCAGCTGATAAGACAGATCTTAACAGACTTCAGTTAGTCCAGAATAAGGCGGCCAGATTAGTGTTGAGATGTTTACACTATACCAGTATCAATAAAATGATAACATAATAATAAACGTTTTGGGCTTCCTGTCCAAGCTAAATTACACCCAGGCTTACTTTTATTAATAAAGAGAATAATACTGTTAAACACACCACGTTTGTTCTCTGCTCAGCTGCAGTATCCAGATGAAATACATAATTTTTAACAAAGCGCAATTTAGTAATTCCTCGAGCCAAAAGTAACTGAACTAAGTAACTGAGTTTAGTTAGAGCATCTTTTAAGTGGAATAAAATATTGCCTTATCCAATTAGAGAACTAGCTGCTATTCATAATTAAAAAAAAAACCAAACATTTAAAAGCCTTTTTACTCAGTTTTTAATTATTGTAAATATTGTAAGTGGGCAAAGCTGTGAACTGTTTTTGATTCTTGGGTGTCGTGCCTCAATGATATTGATATTCGCGTGCTTACATTTTTACAACTGTAAAACCTCGCACAATTTTTGCATCTACTTTATTGTGTAATGTTTTATTAGATTACACTTGATGACTTGGGGCCCAGGAAGACTAGCAACCACTACTGTGGAAGCTAATGGGGTTAAATATACATAAATAAATAAACATGACAGACAAGATCCTGAGACGACCAAACTCAATCTAAAAAAGTTCAAATCAGTGACAAACGGCAGCCCTGGAGAACATCAGCATCCACTTTTTTCTGGCAGTGCAAACGAGGCTGTATAAGGACCAAAACATGACTACAAGCAACTCAAACTACATACAAATGATCCTCCTTTGATGCTGCAAAGGTTTTTCTTTGCAGCATCAAAGTTTTCTGTTGTCTTTTGATTAAACAACAGAGGTCAGGTTTTTGCTTCATAAAGTCATTTGTGTGCACTTTGGAGCTTAGTTTTGTTTTGTTTGGTCTATAGGCTCAGTCTGAAGTTTTGGATCTGACTGTTAATCTGCCGTCGACCCAAAACAAACAGTACTTCTTGCTACTTCTTGTGGCTGCTTGGCTTTTGGGGAAGTTAATGCCTCTTCCATGTTATGACCTGAAGATGGGTCGCAGCAACTGTGATAAATGACAAAAATACCCTAATTTGTGCTGATATTATGTTAGAGGAAATCACTGGGTTGTTAATTTAGGTTGATTTGAGATGAGGCACAAATGGGAATCTTTGAAAGTAGTTAATGAAAGTTTTTTTGGTAAATCTAAATACACAGCAGGGGACGAATCTACTGAGGACATTTTTTAATGAAGATGCAGGTATGAATTAATAGATCTGAAGACACAAGTACTCGTGATGGAAGTGAACAACATATATAACATCAGACCACACGTTCATATTTTTGTGACTGAGTGATAATTACACACCACCTCCAAAACCACCAGTTTCAGGAGTTCAATCAAACTGTTTCCTAACAGGACGTCTACGTTCGACAGCAGAACTCACAATGTGTCGTAAACACTCTGGATCTTTGATTCTGCTCAAGTAAAATGTCCCACTTATTCCAACCTATCAGAAAGATTAAGTCCTCACACAGAACATGACATCGTGGTTTGGGAACAGCTGTGTGAAGGACCAAAAAGCTCTCCAGAGAGAGATCCGTACAGCAGAACGCTGCTGCAGGATTGCTCTCCCCCCGCTTCAGGACACCTACACCAGGAGATGCCGGACTAGAGCAGCGCAGATACTGAAGGACCCGTCCCATCCTGGCAACAAACTGTTCCAACTTCTGCAATCTGGTAGAAGGTTCCGCATCTTCCGGGCAAGGACAGAGAGACTCAAGAGGAGCTTCTATCCCCAAGCCATCCGTGCCCTAAACACACACACCCGCCCTCTCACATCATCTATAATTGACTGAGACAGGACTCTTCCAGACACTAAACCAAGGCACAATGTACATTCCAAATTCCTTTAATTTTAAATATGTTTATATTGTCTATCCTGTAAAATAGTCAGATGTCTATTCATATTAATGTACAGAATTCACCTGCTTGCTGCTACTACTGCACATTCACCCAGTGTATATATATGTATATATATATATATATATATATATATATATATATAATGTTCTTCCTCTACCCCCCCAATTTTTGCACATGTCGAGGAGCGTGTCAGGCTACATTTCACTGTGTGTTATACTTGTATAACTATGCATGTGACAAATAATAAAGAACCTTGAACCTTGAAGTCACAATTTTAAAGAGTATGAAGCTGAGGCTTCTAAGCTGCCATCAGCTCCTCCATCCAGTACGACTCGCTGAAAGTAAGGAATCAGTTACATTTTTTCTCAAAATGTTTCAAGTAGAGCTGGGCGATGGAACGATAACGATATGTATTGCGAAATAACTTTTTCTCGATAGAAAAATTAAACTATTGCGATGGACCTCACCACTCTTGTCCTCTTAAAAAAAAAAAAAAAAAGAACAGCCAATCCAAATTAAGTAGCGCAGAGCCGAACCAATCACAGCCGCAGCGTCACGTCACATGACTTGTTACGTACAGCACAAGTGCCAAGCCGCACATGTGTATTTGTTTGGGAAGCAGCCAGCCGCCATGCTGCCCGGTAATGGAGGAAATGATTGTGCCGACTAGAGAAACATCAACCGAGAGCGTGACCGAAGGTGACCGAAGAGAAAACAGATGATGGTTCTAATGCCGGAGAGACTGTCCAACGGAAGAGCCACAGAAGCTCCGCAGTGTGAAGGTATTTCTGCTATTTCAAGTCTGATAAAAACAGAGTAGCTGCACTGGAAATGTGTAGAAAGCAAGTCTGGAAATCCAATAAAGCGGTGCAGCTCAGTCTCTGACTGGAAGCACTGATTCGTCATTCGGCTTTTGTCAGACTAAAGTAACTGTTAAAACTGTTTGAAAAGCTCAGCTATACAACAAGGAGAGATCGAGAATTTCCTTTTAGTTCTCAGTTTATTTGATATTGACAAAAGTTAGTTTTGTCTGTTCTTCTGTAAAACAAACTAAGATTTATTTTTAGAATTAATATTTTGTTTCTAAGTGGAATTGACAATTTAGTCTGTTTCGTTTGTTCTATTTTGAAACTTAAACGCTTTAGCGGCTGCCTTTTGTGTAGTTTGCAATATTTGCCTTCATTTATCTGAAAAAGTCTCATGTTCCTTAAGTACATCTACCCTGTTGAACTTATTATGGGAAATAAAGATTTAAATCAAAACAAGCTGCTGATTATTTCACATTTTACTTGTGAGCAACGGCACATTTAAATCTTACAAATATAGTTATTTGGCTTATATCGTGATAGATATCGTTATGGCCTGAAATATAATTACAGCTTTATTGCTTCACTTGGTTTGTCTATTTGTTTTGTATTTCACATTCTGTGTTTTACTATTTTTCATTAAAAAGTACATTATTATTATTATTATTTGTTATTGTTTCTACATCATTGAACAACTGCTGTTATTTATATCTCTTTACATTTATTTGACAGTGAATACTGATTGTTTCTCCACACAGTTCTTTTCTTTAGTGACTTCTTTCCACTCGGGCTGAATAAAGTGTCAAAGCCAAAACTAATATCATTTGCATTTTGTGTCTGAACCTCGCCTCCAGTGATGCCTCAAGTCACTCAAATTCTATTTCTTGAAGCTACACAATCACATTTATCCATTTTAACGGCACCCACTGTTTGCAGAGATAAAGCTTTTGGCAGTTTTGTGTCAGTCACACCACCTGAGTAGCAGGGTCTTTGAATTCAGGAAAAAAGAAACAAAAACACCTCATAAAAATACTGAACGATATTCAGACATCTTATAGGGTTAATAACAAATATACAACTTGATTTAGGGGACTTGTTTGTTTTCCTTTCTTAAGAAGATTAAATGATTTTGTCCCATCCACAACTTGTAGATATAAAGTATTTTTGGGGAGTTTAACGAGAGCTTTCTCAGTTAGAATAAAGTGGAGCTCACTACACTCCTCTTCCATTTGCATATATTTTGCTCGTCCCCTCGTCTCCTGCCAGCATAATGAATGCTACAGGTCCCATGAAGGAGTCAAATGTCAGGCCCTGAGGCTGGAAGACACTCCGCAGAGCATAATGACCAGCTGAACCATCTTCTTTCATGACCCCAAACAGAGCAGAGAGGAAGCGAGTGGAGAGAAAACTCAACTAAATGGGAGAGAAAGGAGAGGGAAAGAATTATAAATGTCAGACCGCGCGGTCAAGAACCTCATAGTAATGGAGAGAAAAAGAAAAAAGGATAAACAACTATTTTTTGAAGCACCACAAAGACATAAATATGTAAATGAGAAAAGAGAGTTATAAAGAAGGAAAGCAAATGGTAGAAAAAGGAGGACAAAACTGGTTAGAAGCAGGATGGAGGCTTGAAGGGAAGAGACAAGGAAGCTAAACACTGGTCAAGAAAAACAAATGTGGTCACTGAACAACGTGGACGGTTGAGGGTTAACCAAATGTGATATTTGAAGAATGCATCAGCTGTGTATAACGCACGTTTGCAACACTAATCAGGAAACTCACAACCTACGTCCATTGATTAATGGGGGATTTTAGCAGAAACACCACATGATCCCAATAATCATTAAAGAAAACGTAATTACCCCGTGGCTGTGATGCCACCAGACCTGTCCAAGTGCTTCATGCTTTTAATGTTCTGCCAAAGAATACGGTTTTAAAAACGAGTCATTAATCTGGGGATGCAAGCAAATAACAGAATATCGCTCTCCTTTTCTTAGGCTTAATTAATAACTGTGTGTTCAGCTGATCGCGTCTGCTGCTACTCAGCATGCCTGTACAGGCGAGATCTACAAGGGGCATCTCTGGAGACTGTGCACAGGTCTCTGTAGAGAGTATGGGGGGTCTGATTCATGATCACCTGGTGGAAAAAGATTGTATTTGATCATTAAATCTCATACAGTTGTTTATTAAACACTTACTGGCACTGCCTAATGCAAAGCTAATCATTCCCATTACCAGTTTCATCGTGTGTGTTTAAAAAAGAAGCAGCAGCCAGCGCTTCTTATCCGCTCCCTGCTTTTAAGGATGAGGTTCTTAGCCAAGGTTGACTCATGAGGTGAGGCCTCCATCTTAACTAGACTAAGGAATATGAACCGAAGGCTCAAGGCAACTTATTAAAATGCAAGACCCCGGAGAGCTGTTAGAATGAAAGATCATAACCTTTCACACAGGATTTTATGCAGGAAGTATGCCAACTATTAAGAGACAGATTACACAAAAGAGCTAGACAATGGCAGACCTGCAGAAAGTGGGTATTATTTCATGGAGCTTAGCAAAATTTGATATGGTACTGTGTTTCATTTTCACCCTCACACATGCTAAGCCACAACATTCGTCTTTTACTTATTCTTGGCGCTATCATCAGTGGACCAATCATCAGGCAGCGTACAAATTGAAGAAAATACCTGAGTAAATGATGTAGAACCATAACAGATAGATTCTTCTGGCTGTTGGAGCCCCTGAGTGGTTTCGTGAGTAGGAAAATTACATGACTCACAGCGTGGCCTTCAACCCATTTAACCCAAGCGAGTACAGCCTGGTTGAGACTATAAAGCAAGTCTGTGAGAAGGTTGTCATTCAGTAACTGTGTGCTTTGTGTATCTTTGTTTAAATTCAGGACTTGCCTGTACAGTCGGACTTTATCAGACTTTAATTAGTTGGTAAGAATAAACACCTTCACTCTTCTAGTGTTTGTGTTTATTATGATAGTGAGTGTAAGAATTATCTACAGCGAGAAATCAGTTTACAAATACACTTTCTGTCTGGAAAAGTGAAACTATTGTTATGAAACGGCTGTGTGCAGGCAGGAAAAGGACCCAAAGTGCCGACTCCGGAGACAGACGTGAACTCAAAGTAACAAACTTCCAAAGTACAAACAACAACGCAGGCAGGAAAAACAAAACACACAGCATAAGTGAGGGTAGGTAAGAGTAGATCGCGACACCGACAAACTGAAACACAGGGCTTGAATACACAGAGGGAGCAATCAGGGAATGGGCAACAGGAGGGAAACACAGCTGGGGCAAATCAGGCCTAACGAGACAAAGGAAGCAAAACCAGACACATTTATATGAGACACGGACTTTCAAAGTAAAACAGGAAACATAACACAGACTGAACTTACAGACACAGACTTACAGGCAGGCACTACAGAGGGAACAGAGACGTGGGACCAGGGCAGACAGACACTGACTGGACACGGGGATATAGCAACTAAGGATAACACAGAGACATAAACCATAAGAAAGAACTCTAACAAAAAAACCAAAGAAATTATAAATAATATAATAAACTCAAAAACCCTGGGTCACCCAAACATCCTAACAACTATGTTTAAATCTCTCATGAGAATTTTGTTTAATCGCAAACCAAACAACAACAACAACAACAAATATGTTGCAAGTGGCTGAAATGAAACCAAGACAAAACAAAAATGTCAGCAAGTAGCAAAACTATAATTTCCCGCATGTTGTGTTCATGACTGAAATGCTTCCAGCACTAACTGGATCAGTTGTTTTTCAGGTCAGGATTTTGTTTTATTTTGTCATTCATTAGACCAGAGTTCTAATCAAATATCAGAGTGGTTACAGTGTATTCATATCAGAGGTGGGACCAAGTCATTGTTTTGCAAGTCTCAAGTAAGTCTCAAGTCTTTATCCTCAAGTCTCAAGTCAAGTCTCAAGTAATGTCAGGCAAGTCAGAGTCGAGTCTCAAGTCACTGGTGTAAAAGTCCGAGTCAAGTCACAAGTCTGAAACTTTGAATTTCAAGTCCTTTCGAGTCTTTAAAAAAAAACAAACGAAAAAAGCATGTTGCAGTTATGCTAAATGTAAATATTAGACCATGTAATTTTAAAATCTGTGTTTTTCTCAACACATGACAAAATAGTGAACTTAGAAAATATACACAAATTGTGAAATTGCACCTCTTTAAAATGCAGCTCAATTAAACCTAGCTCCAAGAATAATTTTCACCGACAGTTCTGAGATAAGCTGCATGTTATTCTTGGATGCGGTTGTAGGACCAGCTTTAAAATCGCATGACAAAAATATCATACACATTAAAAAAAAACTGTATCACCAACGTAGCCTGGACAACATTTGCTAGTTAGATGAAGTCAGCTATCTCATCGTAGCATATTTATATGCATATTTATAATCATACGGTTCTTGGAGTGAGTGCATACACTCATGAAGTTTAGTAACTTCCGGTCACTGCAACAAGCCCAGGTACAGTTTACCGACGGATGGGTGCAGGACCTTGAAATGCACCGTGTAGAACGAAAGACCATCGTACGTATCATAAGTTTACCAGTCTCACAAATCGTCGTCATAAATACACATTCGTTAACCGTTTATTAATAGGACCTTTGAGCTCAACGGTAATTAATTAGTAGTGGAAATAATTTCTGGTAGCATCACAGAAATGTAGCAGTGACAATAATACTGTATGCTGTAATCGCACTGGGCAATTAGTGATACAAAAAACCTGTTTTATCCTGTGAATAAAAGTATATGTTTTTGTCAATGTGCCATAATAACAGAAGCGAAACGCAATATTGTGTCAGGACAATTCACTATTTATGCACAATAAATAAAGGAGCATAGCGCCACAATTTCTGTTCAGCGCCAGACTTGCTTGTAACCTATATCACCAATTATGTTATGAAAATGACGTATTAACTACTAAAAAACACTGACCTTTGTGTAAATGCTTGGAGCAGACTAACCTGTGAGCTGGAGGGTTCTGGGACGTTATATTTGGTCTTTGAATGGCTGCAATCCAGGCCACCCGTCGCATCTTTGTTACTTCGGAAACATGGCTCGAACAATTTCTCTTCAACGCCGTAATCCGATAACAACCGATCTCTTTACCCGTCGGCTTCCCATGGCTGTCATGCGACCAGCTATTGTAGTTAATAATACAACAGCTTCTTGACATTTTTGTGTTTCTTTTTATCGCTGTATAACTGATTTTAATTGAAAGCCTGCGTGCGCTAGTACCGCTTGCCACGAGTTCCCAGAATCCTTTGCGGTTCTACCCGTGAATGACGTCACATTTTCAATCTCTATATAATATGCGTGTTAAATTTTATATTTGGGGTAAAATATCAAGTCTTTTCAAGTAAACCGGTTCAAGTCCAATTCAAGTCCCAAGTCATTGGTGTAAAAGTCCAAGTCAAGTCACAAGTCTTAGAACATTTTTTCAAGTCAAGTCTAAAGTCATAAAATTAATGACTCGAGTCTGACTCGAGTCCAAGTCATGTGACTCGAGTCCACACCTCTGATTCATATGATATAATAACAGGGAAAATTGCTGACAAAGTTGCTTTTTTATTATGTATAATGGGCAGATGTGCCTATAGATACATTACAACACGCAGTATAATGTTAACAATAATTGACTGTGTAGTCTTTTGGCTCCGGGGGCGAAAGCCTCCAATACAGTCTCGAAAATACCCAAATGAATCTGGAGGGAATATGTGATTCACAAATCCTCAATCTGCACCACTGAGGTTCCAGCTAATGACTTCAGTCACTATATCAAGACAAAAGATACTTCCCCTTTAAAAGGACACTTCAATTAATTACTGCCGGAAAATCCCCTTTAATTCTGTACCAGGGGCTCAGTGAATAAAACTGAAAACCTATTAGTGAGCATTCATCTGATCGCGCACAGGAAAAAGACGACTATCAGTGTGGAGCAGCTACTGTACAACAGAGCAGAGGGACAAGCAGGAGAGAGAGAGACTGGGTCAGAGGTAAAGGTATAAAAAGGTTGTTATTGGATGGTGGTTTACTGAATAAATCACGACTTCAGCCTTTAAGTAGGTCTGACGTGCACTTTACCTCGGCAATTTTTTTTAATGAAAGAAAATTGGAGAAAAAGAAATAAACTCTGAGGGGGAAACCAAGAAATCTCTACTTATTGACCGATTTAATGTCACTACTATTTGTGAGAACTTGAAATTTCCTCTTTTCCCTTCAGTCCATTCTCATTGGCAGGGTGTCAGATTCTGGTGTGACTCATTTATGCACAACATGTCCTTTGACCGCGGCTCGAAGCATTAGTGGTGGCATTAAGATCACGCCCATCTCATCCTTTTACTGCTTTAACTGCTGTTGTGGACGGGCACAATTTTACACTAATTAACAAATATTTTTAATGATAAAAGCAGCAAGTAAAAAACGGTTTTCTCTTCCTGTTCTTGAGTTACACCCTGCAGCGACACAATCAGTGACCTCAAAACAATCAAAACCTGATGATGCCCTTTGTGTGAAATATTTTCCTCTGTGTTGTGTGCTCTTGGATCCATTTGTCATCCTCATTCTTTCCACTACTTACAGCAGTCGTTCCAGGATGAGAGTTACAGATTGCCGGTGCTCTGCTGTCATTTGTTTGTCCTTGACTGAGGATTATGATCATGACCGTACACGCAGCTTGCAACAGTGCAGGATGCTGGAGAACAGCATTCTAGTGACACAGGATGATATACTTGGCTGTTAGAAAGAGAATGCCTTCTACACTCTTGTCACAAACATGTTTGGTAGAGCCAGACACATAGTCTATTTATTTCATCCAATTCACAATTAGGTGCAAAGGAGGTAGAAAAAGTGCCACATTTCAGCTACGGCCTCTTTCTTTCTTACATTTAAAGACAAAAACGTACACAAAGCACATTAAGGTTATCATTAATCTCTGAGAGTTTAATAAGTCTTTTCTACACATTCTTCTTCCTGCTTTGCCGTCTTTTATTATATACCACATAATAGCACATAACACCTATGTACCCAGAGTAATAATCAATGTAATGTAATGTCATTTATCTTGCATGTAATTTCAGGTCTTGTACTGAGATTTAAGATGAACGCAGGGTTACTGAGGGATATTAATTAGAAATACATCAGCCATAAAGCAGTTTTCCAGTAGTACTATATACTATACAAATATGAATTAAAACACAACTGTAGTATGTTTATTCTTTAACCTGCACCACAGACAAACCCAAGTATTAAACACATATCAAAATCACTCTACGGTAAGTACCGGTGGTACTTGTTATATAAATGGACAGTAAGAATACTTCGTTTTGTGTTTTTACTGGCTGGCAGCGTTCACTGAGCAATAACTGTTTCAGAAAGAAAGCTAAATATCTTAAAGAGCAATAAACACATAAGAACTATGACAGAGTTCACAGTTTTGTTTTCAGAGGGTTTGTGAGCACATACGAACCGGCAGACGAAACACTGACAGAAGATCAAAAATGTCTTCAGGGCATCAGGAAGGGCAGAAATGTCTCACACTGACCTTTAACTCACCAAAGACAAACTATATCGCTTTGATGGATGCCCCGATTCCTTTAAATTGAAGTTTTTCTCTCGACTACAGTGTGCTGCATCATACACACAAAAGAGTAATTTAAGCCTGCGGGACACGATTGAACCAACTTAAAACAGCTATTTAGAGCAGCGCTCCCACAAAAGTTGGATTTGATATAAATTTGAAATCTGATTAATAAAGGTCTAAAATCGAGGATCGTCAACAACACAATGAATTGATGACTGTAACACAAGTAATAGTTTTCATGTGTTGAAGAAGGAAATTCAGTCTCTTCAACATTACAAATATTTTCTTTATGAACTCCAAGGCCATTTTTTTAATGGTCCTCGTGCTTCTGACAGATAAAACCAGCAGTTTTGTTCTTGTTAAGAAGCCACAAAAGAATAGTTGGTCTGCTTTAGGGTGACAAAACAAAGCAGATAACATTTCTCTTTAAATGCGTTGAGAAAAATCACAGCAGGATGTTTAGCATGTTGAACTTTGAGGTAAATTAAGAGCAACAGCACATTTCCACGTCGCGCTCCACACCTGAGCTTCCACTGCTGGGTTAAACCAAACATAGCGCCGTCTTGTAAATGTAATCATGCTGAGCCATCAGACAGTAGGGTCAGCTTGGTGATCCCGTCCTCACTGCTTGTCACAGGCTCACAGGTACAGACGAGGTTTCCTTTGGCATCGGAGCAGCGACAGCTGGATTAATATGACTGGGACAGTTCAGTGCCTGCAGGGCTGTTTCTTAAGAAGATCCTCACATCACATTTAAATTCTGGGTTTTGAAAGAATATATTTTGACCCAAAGCGTTCTTTTTTCTAAACCTACTTAGATGTTTTTGGGGATGCTTCAATACAATGCAGCACGTGAAAGGTAAGTAAGAAAATAACTGACCCTTTCCCGGCTGACCGACCGTGGTCTCACAGTTATGGCGCTAACACTCCTGCTGCCTGGAACACGCTGCGATGGGAACACTGTGGATAAATCCGGGTAGAGATAAGATAGCACTGACAATGTAATGGACAGCATTACAGCATTTTTACTGTCTACACTTGAGCCATGTGAACCAAAACATCATCCAATGATATTTTATTGTAGAGGCAATAGAGGACTGCTGCCTGCAGTTAAATAGCCCACTATTGAAGAGTTGCAGGGATGAACAGATGAGCCAGAGAGGCTTGGGCTGATATTGATGGCTGATAGATGCTGCACAGTCAGAAAGCCCACAGAGATTGAGGGTATTTGCTCCAACAAATGGGATTGCTCACATTTTCTACTGTAATCCACGAGTGAAACCAAGAGTGGAAGTCATTGTGTTTGACTGGACAACTGGACAGAACAGAAATTGTTCTCCACAGGAGAAAAGGATAAAGTGGTAGAGGACAAAAAGAGACAACTGTCAAGTAATCATATACAAAAAGCAACGATAGGCTTTTTATTCTAAAGCGTGCAGGCTAAAAATGCATAATTGTTGTTGTTTTTATTTGTGTTTTCCCCATAAACACATTACACAACGCCTCTTTTTTTACTTCATTTATCTGCATCTCCTTAAAACTGCAAAGTTCTTCACAGGAAACCTTTCTGAGAAACCTGCAGAGATGCATTACCATTGCTGTACCACCAGCACCGAGCAGCACTGTCAGAGGCTGGTTCATTATTTAGTTGCCTCAAATTCAATCTGGTTATGTTTCACTTACGTATTCTGGTCAGTCTCGTGTATAATGGACAGCATTACAGCATTTTTACTGTCTACACTTGACAGTAAAAATGTCAATGTAAAAATAAAGTACACTTTCTTGTCTGTGATTTCAGGTTGTCAAGTTCTTATTGTCATGTCTGCGTCTCGTGTTTCCTGTTTTATTTTGAAGAGGTCTTGTGTTTCTGTGTTCATTGTGTTTCGTTTTACTCTTCCACTGTGACGTCGTTTTGTTCTTTTGTGTCAGCTGTTTCTCCCATGTGTTTCCACTTCCCCTGATCACCTCCTGTGTGCTTTTAGTCTGCGTGTGTTCATTCATTCCTTGTCCGAGCATCCGTTAACTCACCTTGTTTCCAAGATTATGAACTCGGGCTTCTACGTCTGTGTGCATCTCCATGTTCCAGGGTTTTGTTATGTTTAGCTCACCCAGTTTAGGTTATGATTTAGTTCTACCCTATGTTTTGTATTTCTGAGTCCAGCCTTTAATAAACGGCTAGTTTTTCAGTTAATATTGAGTTTTGATATTTTGCGCGTCTGCACTTGGGTCCACCTTCTTCACTCAGAGTCTGCCTCAGCAGTGACAAAGACATACTAGACTGAAAGAACCTTGCTCCACTGTTCCTATATGTGTCCTCCCATTTTATCACCAGTGGTCACAACACTAACTTCTTTAAAGGATAGTGTAAGGCAGGGTTAACATGTTTTTTTCCTTCCTTTTATCCTCCCTGGCTGTCTCCTTTCACTTATGAAAAGGAGAAAAATATATGGCACTGGAGGCTTTATCAGCGTTTATGTACACATGTTTGTTTTTTACCTTTCTGCTTTTTTCTATTTATATTAACATTTTGCATTTTTCTTCAGCAGAAAATCTAAACGACCTTTATAAAAGACTGAGGCTGAAAGATCTCCAGTGGCAGAGATAAGAGCCCATTTTGATAGTACAGATCCATATCGAAGAATTTCATCTCCAAAAGCCGGCTGTAAAATAGTGACTGTTCCATAAAAGCTGGCAACTCTACAAAACACAATAACCTGTTTTGTGAAATGTGGAGACCGAGGCCGCTCCCCTGCAACTCCCCCGTTTGGCTTCTGATGCAACCACAGGCAACACTAAAGTGCAGGTTTAATATAGGGGCAAGTCTCCAGCTGTGTTTGAGACAAAACGGGGCATTAACATATGGTCCTGTGAGGCCATTTAACCTACATATATATACTTAGTTTTCTCAGGGCAGCGAGCACATTGCCAGCTTAAAACAAAGCATAGGCAGACATCACAGCAAAGCAACAAGGGGAAAAAAAGCCAAAACGTGCAGCTCCAGCCTGCTTGCTGAACTAAGCCTCTCCCACTAAGGATGCATGCACCTGCTTCATGCAGTTCAGTTGACAATCTGCTGACTTCTGGCTTCATGCAGCAGGTAAAGTCTGTTGTTGCAGAACAAAGCCCCATTTAAGATATTGCTTATATCTGATATGTATTCTTCACATTTTACTATTTGACTCAGCTGATGGGGACTGACGAGCTGAAATCGTCTCCCACCACAGACTCTGAGGAGGTGCAGCTGTTTTCTCTCAGACTTTATAGGTTGCTTTTATTGTGAAAAGCATGCCTACCTCAGATTTCAACTATAGCGTTCAAGAACAATTTACACAGACAATATTTATTACTTTTTACAATAATTCTATTGATGTCTGCCAAGTGCTAACTGCTAACTGTCTGCATATAGCATTAGTCTGAGATCAGCAGTTTAACATGAGGAACATAAGTTATGTTTCTAGCATTCATATATCGCACCAAACCATACCAAACATTGTTCTGTTAATGTATTGAATTTAATATAAACTAGGTAGATGATGGAGTGGATGTAGCTCCAATTCCTCCACCCATTTTTGCGAGCACTTTCTTTCTGCCTACAGTAAGTGCTTTCTAACATTCACACACATTCACATTATAGAGCAACTTGGGGTTCAGTATCTTGCCCAGGGATACTTTAGCATGCAGACCAGAGCAGCCAGGGATCAAATCATCAACCTCACAGTTAGCAGATGCCCTGCTCTACCTCCTGAACTACAGCCACCCCGCGGCCTTCACCCATGGCAGTAAACAACAGCAACACCCGTCACGAAGCACGCCATTTGGAAAGGTGAGAGACTCGTGCATAAACAGCGTTCAGAGCACAGCACTCTCATACTTGCAGAAAGTTTCCAGCAGCATGTTTTAGGAATGTACGAGACACCGACAACAACCAGCAGATACGTAAACTGACGAGTCACGTTGTTATGTGTAGTGTACACTGTAGTCAACTACAGTTGAATGAATATAAAGTGACACAGGACAATAACACAAAACTCCATCCATCCATCTGCTTATCCTTTTTCAGCGTCACGGGGGGCGCTGGAGCCTCTCCCAGCTGTCATAGGGCGAGAGGCGGGGTCCACCCTGGACAGATCGCCAGTCTGTCGCAGGGCCAACACACAGAGACAGACAACCATTCGCGCTCACATTCACACCTATGGGCAATTTGGATTGATCAATTAACGTATCCCGACAAAGCTGCATGTCTTTGGACGGTGGGAGGAAGCCAGAGTACCCGGGGAGAACCCACGCAAGCACGGGGAGAACATGCAAACAGAAAGACCCCGGCCTGATGGTGGAATTGAACTCAGGACCTTCTTGCTGTGCGGCAACAGTGCTAACCACCGTGCTGCCACAAAACTGTAACACAAAACTATTTACCAATAATCAATATTAGATATACTTTCATGCTGGGAATTAATTGATCCTCTGCTGCTCAACTAATAATTCAACATTAAGTAAAGCAAATTAGACAGAAGAGCTTACTGCTATAAACAGTTTGGACTGACGAACATGAACAGAAGAAGAGCTGCAGGTAGCTGCCCCCCCCTCCCCCTCCCTGAACCTGGTGCTGGTTTCTTCCTGTTAAAAAGAAGTTTTTCCTTTTTCCTTCCCACTCTCACCAAAATAAAGATCCTCAGTTAACTGTTTTGGGGATTTTGTGCTATGTGATAAAACTAGATAGATAATAAAATATTAGATAAAATGATGATGATAATAATAATAATAATAATAATAATAATGTGTACCATATGTACCATAGTTTGAACTTTGACGAAGTTTTGTGTTTTGAAAATATCAGGAGAAAAAACATCAGGTTTCACTTCTGTCAGCCAAGACCTGAAATCTCTGCTCTGTGCAGATTCACCAAAGCCGGACGTCTGAAGACTGAAGAAGAAAAGAAAAAGTTTCCTCGTCTGATGAATTCTGATCTCTGCTGAGGGGCTCAGACAGCAGAGCCACGAGTACGCATCAACAGCACGGACCCAACCTGCCATGTGCATCCCTTTATACCCGCCTTCTGATGGTTACATCTATCATTATTATCATCATTATGTAAAATAAATATTTATGTCATGTAACTTAAAAAACAAAAATCAAATATAGCAAATTGTTATCTCTCTGCTTAGAGTAGGTTCGATGTATAGCTGACGTTTCCAGTGGACACCAAAGACTCAGCACAAACATGATAATGTCACGGACCCGGTTCCGGGGACTCGGGGTTCGTGAACAGTGTGGACCTTTATTGTTATTAGTGTATTGGATGTATGTTTGCTGCACTGTGTTCTTGTGTTCAATGCTGGTGTGTGTATGTGTGTGAGGCTGGAGGATGAAGGACAGCCACCTGCAGGCCTGATGGGTGTGGCCCTGCCAGCTGCTGGTCACGCCTAGCTTACCACACACCTGCTTCTGATCAGGATCGTCGGGGGAGCTACTTAACAGAGCGATGGAGCTTCCTCCGGCGCAGGATCGTTGAGTTAGACTCCATGTCAGTGTTTCTAGTGTTGTTAAAGTGTATGCCTGCCGGAGTTGGTGCCATAACGGCTGTGTCTGTGTTTTTCCCCAGGAGGACAGTGGAACACAGGACTGCAAGACACACGGGGTGTGTGAAGGCACAGGGGCAGAGAGCACGGGATACCAGCACTTGGGAGAAGACACGTCACGGGAGTCGAGGGAGCACTTTTGGAGATTTAATGTGTGGCGTACATTTACCTCACTGTAAATAAACCCACTGTTCATTCCATCAAGTCTGCGTTTTGGGTCCTTTCTCCTACATCCCCCACGGTCTGCCCTCCAGACCGTGACAGATAAATCTGTGGCTTTTCCATGTTTTTAATAATTCATATTTTTTCTCACAAATTCCACATTTTGTGTCGTTTTCTTGAAGTTCTGTCGAGTTTCACGCTACAGGTTTCTACATGACAGTAAACTGTGTTGGGATAGTTGTAAAAATGTCTCCAATGATCTTGTATTTTATGATTAATAATAGCACAACGCTTCAAAAATAACCATAGAAAGACTCTTATAGTTCGCTGTAAACCTGTAAAACATGCTGTTTTCTATGGGTGCTATTAATATGTACAAAAATATTTTAGTGCACTCTTTTGAATAAAGGATGTTTAGTGAGTCAATCTTTTCCTCGTCCAGTCAGCCGTCCGCGATCAGCAGAGTTTGGGATTCTCTAGGATGTAGGAAAAAAATAGTTTGATGGTGACTCATTTTCCACTTAATCACAGCCACTGCAGCCACGCCCACTGACACTGAAGCACACACGCTCTGTGATAGAGGACAGAAATCTCATTAAGATCGATAAGACTGCAAAGATTAAATGTCACCCAAAAACATATCAGCAGTGGCAAACCAAATATCTGACTCCGTCAAAAACTAAAGCAGAACCATCTCAGCTCCTGCGGTGCCAAATACATTCAGTATAAACAATTTCAGCAGCAGATGGCACGCCTCCCACAGAGCCCTGTAGATAATGTGCACATCTAAAGCACGTACGCTATAGAATAGATATGATCCTGGATTTTACAATCACAAGAATTTCAAAACAAGTTTGAGGTCATCGTTCCTCTGGGTGGAGAGTAATAAGGCACCTGAGCGCTCCTTTGAGACGGACAGTCAGATTAATGGGACGAGAACGTCAAACTAATAGAGAAAAGAAGGTTTCTTTTTTTGTACATTTATTTTGTCATTTTAACCTTTATGTGACACGACAGTGCAGAGCAGGAAGGCACAGAGAGTAGGGGGACTGGTCTGGACTGGATTTGGACCCAGGTTGGATTCAGGCCCAGTCTGTTCTGCCCGGCAACAGAGATTCTAGCCTTCTGTAGATGAGTTGCCAGCACAGCCGGGTGAGCTACAGTGGTGCTCAATAAGGATGCTTCTTATCACTCTACTGTACACATGCAGTTGTGAACTAATGTACTGGCACACACATCAAATAACTATAGATATACAACAACAACAACAACAACAATAATAATAATAATGATAATAATAATAATAATAATGATAAGAGGTCAAAAAGGAGACAGCAAAAAAAAAAATGTATTTAACAACAAATGATACTTTGATATTTACTTGTGACTACATACTGACAGTTAAATGTTCGTGAGAATGCTTTTATTTTGTATTTGTTACCAATTAAGATTGTTACAAATTTAATTTAAAAATATCAACGTCAACTTCAGATTGGATGTGTCAGCATTTAGGAAAACATATTTAAAAATACATCAAACACACCCACAAGCATCCTATATAAATCCTCGAGTTGACGCTAGAAATATCGAAGTTGCTTTCATCGTTAAATTTGCTTTTTTGTGCATTTATTTATCATGAAACACCTTTAATCACACAACCTAGTTTTGCACTACTTTGGGAGGCTGGTGTCTTGTATTCTCGTTTAGCAAATTCTGTGTTTGGGATGAATTTTGTTTTCTATCGCGTATTAAAGCTTGAGGTTTTAATCTTCTGATGTCATGGTTACTGCGAAATCAGCCTTATTACACTGTAAATACAACTGATTCTGTCTCTGCACAGAGTTTTTAAAGTGGCACACACTGCCCTCTAATTAGATCTTAAAAGAAGCTTCTCTGTACTGGAATAATCTTCTGCTACTCTTGAGTCTGATGCCAGTGTGCAATGTTCTGCTGGAGGCAGAGCCATAATTTTAGCTTGAGCAGCAGCTCAGAGTGGATTTACTTGAACAAGTCTTTGATCTAATGAAGGATCTCTGTCTTTTGTAAAATATAGTTAATATGGTCAGGGCCAACAATGAGCCTATAAATACTTTGAATTACAGGTCAGATGTTTTTTCTTTCTTTTAATTTGGTGCAAAGAAAACAAAAACATTAAAATCAATGAAAGAATTTTTAGAGTTTGAAGCACAATTATTTACTATTATGGGTTATCATACAAAATAACCCCAAAATTGTAGATAAAATAATCTGATTATAACTTTTTATAGCATTGCTTTTGCTTCCTGACTGCCGACTACACTCTGCTGTGTGAAGTGTTTTTGAATCTAGAGTAGCAATTTTGCAGCTGGAGGGGCAGGAAGCCTTTTTTGCTTTGGAAAAATATTTTCTCGTTTCATGTCGCGGCAAATAAGTGGCCTATATTTACTACAGTTATATATTGATTATAGATAAGTCGCCGTGCCCACCTCGATGCCATCTACATGTAAAGAATAGGTAAACATCTCTGTGTGAACTGCAGATTTGGTTGGTCTGGTCCTTCCATGTGATAAGGGAAAAACAGATGAGTAGTGTCTATGCTGTGCTTGGGTTTCCTCTGCATGTCTCACATTTGATTGTACAGTTTTAACATTTTGTTTCAGTCATTGTGCAAGTATGCAGAGAACCTATGCCCAGAGTAATTATTTGATATTTCAATAAGAGATGAAGGAATATGATTGCATTGCATCTTTAAACTCTTTTCCTCTTGGCTACACCCAGGTCAGATGCTGTGATGGCTGTGAAGGTATCAGGCAGATATATCAAAGAGTGCCAGTAGTTCCCAGTAGTTCCCAGTACAGTAGGTGTCTGCCATGTAATGCACACACTAGCAAGGTGTACCTTTTGCATTTGGCAGTTAAAATATCCGAAGCCAGGATAACATTATTGGATTTTGCATTGCTCTGCTAAAAGAAAAATGATACAAAAAGCAAGAAGAAACTATGATCTTAAATGTCAATGACTATAAATAAATAAAACGTTCTGAAAACTGCAGCTGCTTTTTCAACCAATTACTCTCCAACTTATCCAGGAATTGATTCAGTTACCAAAATTACTTCTATTGCTCAGAACCATAAAAGCATTCATGGAGGCAATTAGAAGGTTCTCTGTTGGGTCTCTAGAACATAAATACAGGATCGGTGTTTCCTCGTGGGTCTGCACAAACCAGTACACATCTAAATAAATGAATTCAGAAAAAGCAATTTTCATAAAGCTTCAGGGAAATATGTTTTTGACAGCAGTCTATTTATATCAAGTCGTATATGTTTCACTTATTTTTATCACTAAACCATTTTTCAAGCTGACGGGAATAAAACAAAAATAAATGAAGATAAGTCGAGAAGCATTCCTCAATCTAGACGTCCCTTTACGTAGTAAACTCTTTTCAGACCTCATTAATAGAACAATCCGTCTATAACAAACAGTCACCACGAGCATCTTCACAGTGTCCTCTATATGCTGCTTCATGTCCTCAGTGACTTCACTCAGGGTTAAAAACCCCTTTGTGATGTATAGTGTTTGACAGTGCTGCTACTGCGACCACATGATCACAGCTCGCCACACAGGACAGATGACAGGACCGTGGAAGTCCCGCCTGATGGATACATCAGCTGGACTGCAGAGTTGATTACAGCAGAAAATGCACAGCAGATCACGGGCTTGTTCTCATGTGTGGACTTTGTCATCTCTGCTTGTCTGACAATCCCAGATCAATACTCAATCAAAGAGGCTTTTTTTGCCTTTAGCCTTTCTGTTGCTTCTCGGTGCAAAAAGAAAAAAAAAAGACTGAAAAGATGAGAGAGAAAAGTAGAGAGGGATTCAGTCAGCTTGTACAGTTAAACTCATACACAGTGAGGCACAGAGGTTATTTAAAGTAAGGATGCGACTGTAACGTGGACGATTGACAGGCTGAGGAGACTCTTCCAAACATATTTCATTGTTAAGTCTTTTAGTTAAAGCACCTCAGTGCTTAGAATAAAACAAGAATATTAGTACATAAAAATGTTAATTTTACAGTATTCGATACAGTTATAGATCCAGAAGGTAGATTCCTAATTATTAAATTATCAATACTTAACAAAAAGCTGTGTATTGTAAGTGTATATGGTCCAAATGTTGATGATCCCTCATTCTTCCACAGATTTTTCAGTGCACTCTCTGAACACTTAGATGGCACACTTGTTCTTGGAGGCGACCTCAACCTTGGACTAAATGAAGACATGGATAGGCTCAATACAGCGGGAACTCAGCGTAATTGGCAGTCCACAAATATAATCAAACAGTATATGAGCGACTTTGGTCTTTGCGATGCATGGCGCTCCCTTCACCCCACCAGTAAGGAATATACTTTTTTCTCACATGTCCATCACTCCTACTCTCGTCTGGATTATTTTCTGGTCAGCAGCTCACTGCTGAACGACATTTCAGACACTGAGATTCATCCTATAGCTGTCAGCGATCATGGTCCTGTATCTTTAACACTAATACATAAGAAGAACGCTACACCAAGTAAAAACTGAAGATTCAATACATTGCTGCTCAAAGATGAAGACTTTATTAAATATTTTAAAAAAGAGTGGACTTCATATTTAGACTATAATGACAAAAGATGATGTTCCATCAGCTTCTGTTCTATGGGAAGCAGGGAAAGCTGTGATGAGAGGTAAAATAATTTCTTTCCCATCACATGAAAAGAAGAAAACAAAAATACTCAGGAACTAGAAAAAACCATCAAATCCTTAGAAGAAGCCTACGCGTCCCACCAAGATCAAGAAATAATGAACAAAATACGCAAAACAAAACTAGAATTAAATGAAATTATTAATAAAAAAACACAAATCCTAGTACAAAGACTTCGCTTGCAGAATTTTGAACACAGTAACAAATCCAGTCGATTTCTAGCAAACCAGTTATATATAAATGACGAAAAAACAACTATATGTGCTGTTAAAGATTTATCTGGAAACAATATATGACCCCGGAAGAATAAACAACATTTTTAGGGATTTTTATGAAACTTTATATTCACCACAAATAAACCCATCTAAAAATGAAATTGATCAGTTTCTTGACAACGTAACTCTTCCAAAATTACTAGACAGTCAAGCAATGGCACTGGATTCGCCACTGACGCCAGGTGAACTCCAGGAAGCCCTGATAAGTATGCCCAATAATAAGGCTCCAGGTCCAGATGGCTTTCCTGCAGAATTCTACAAAGAATTCTGGTCGATTTTGGCACCAGTAGTCCACGAAATGTTGCAGGAAATCAAGGAAAATGGCAGACCACCAAATATGAATTCTGCCAACATTAGTCTCCTGCCAAAACCAGACAAAGACCCTTTATTTCCCTCAAGCTATCGTCCAATATCCCTTACAAATATATTGTGGGGCGATCGTGGCTCAAGAGTTGGGAGTTCGCCTTGTAATCGGAAGGTTGCCGGTTCGAGCCCTGGCTTGGACAGTCTCGGTCGTTGTGTCCTTGGGCAAGACACTTCACCTGTTACTCTAATAAACTGGTTTTCAAGAGCTTCAGATTATTAAATTAACTGGTCAAAATCTACAGTTCTCCCCATTAACTGCTCCTTCCATAATTCTTCCTCTGCCCCACTACAATCTGGAAATATTAAATATTTAGGTATTAATGTCTCTCCTAAGCCTTCAGACTTAACTAAATTAAACCACATCCCACTTCTAAAGAAAGTAGAAGGCGATCTGACTAGATGGAAATCTCTACCCATATCACTCATGGGAATAGTAAAAATGATGATCTTGCCAAAAATAAATTATTTATTTTCAATGATCCCGAACAAACCATCACAAGATTGGTTCAGATCTCTGGATTCGTATATTTCTAAGTTCCTTTGGAAAGATAAACCCCCACGTATCAGCTTAAAAACGCTACAAAGAACCAAGGATAGAGGAGGATTAGATCTGCCTAATTTTCAACAATATTTCTTAGCCAACAGGCTTCAGTTCATCTCAGAATGGTTAAAACGTACCTTCTTAGTTGAGCCCTGGCTAGATGTTGAACAGGCACTATGCAATAATCTAGAGATTTCAGATCTACTATTTATCAGCTCAAACATCCAACGACATGAATGCTTTAAAAGCATCAGCATCAGCTCTTCTCTGACAGCATGGTGGGAGTTTCTAAAATTGACAGAGTCTTCATTAATCCCATGCAAACGTACACCTATCTGGAATAACCCTGACATATTACAAAACAATAATATGATTAATTTCCCAGAATGGAGTTGTAAATGAATTAAATACTTGGAACATATATTAGAAGGAACAAACTTTATTCCGTTTGAAAGACTAGTTACACAATATGGGATCAACAAGAAAAGATTTTTAGAATATCAACAAATTAAATCCATAGTAAAAAAGAAATTTAACCTCTGCCAAGTTGAATTGCAAACACCACCAAGCGCGGTAGATGTTCTTACTCTTAAATCCCCCAAATTATTGTCTAAAATATACAGAACACTTTCTAAAACAGATGAATCAATATCCCTTCCTATTGCAAAGTGGGAAGCAGATTTATCAGTCAGCTTAGACCAAAACTTCTGGTCTCAGATTGGCTTAAAAACCTTTAAATTGTTTAGAAATCCCAGTCTGCAATTAATACAATACAAAATACTACATAGAGTGCACTATACAGGTCATCGGATGTTCAAGATGGGCTTTACATCTTCCAACAACTGCTCACACTGTCAAGGCAATACACCAGACAATTATATCCACGCTCTTTGGTTCTGTCCACCAGTTCAGAAGTTTTGGCGCGAGATATGTGAAGACTTATCAAAGTGTCTGAAATGTAACATTCCAACTTCCCCTTTAGTGTGTTTGTTGGGAAAATTGGATGATGCCACTACAGAAACTAATACAGTCCACATGGTTTTTACTGCCCTTTGCACAGCCAAGAAAACTGTCCTTATGAGCTGGAAAAATAAAAATAATCTTAATTCTAGCCAATATAGAAACCATCTAATAGATCACATTAGCCTCGAGACAGCCTCTGCCACCACATTAGACCAATCCCTCTGGGCTCCTTTGATTGGCTCCATCACCTAGCGGGGGTGGGGGGTCGTGGTTTGGTCCCGCCTTCGCTTGGGACGGGCTTAGGTCGTCTGGAGAATCCCTAGGGACGTTATCCCTGGAGGGCTTAACCCAGGGGTTGTGGTCATAACCTGGTTAGTGGCTCTGGTTGCTCTTAGATGGTGTTTTCCTCATAGCTGCGTGCAGCAGGGCTGGGGGAGGGTCTGTGCTGGCAGACGTAGGTTACTGGCCTGGTAGCCTGGCGTGGGGGCTTGGGGAGTGCTTCGCCATCGTGCTAGGGCTCTGGCTGGGCCTTGGGGGCTTCAGTCCTCGTTGGTGTGTCACCTAGGTTGTGGGCAGGTGGGTGCACGGGGGCTCAGCCCTGGCGCAGGGGGCCTCTGGTGCATCGGCCTAACTGGGGGGCTCTTCAACTGGCAGGGAGGTTGTTCCATCCTTGCAGGAGTCCACTCTGCAGGTGGGGGAGAGACATAGGTGAGGTGGAGAATTAACTTAACCTGGGTGTCTATTGTCTTGTGCAGTCTGTGAGATGATTGAATGTTGGGGTGGGTAAAGTTTCCTCTGCGGTGGGGTTGGGTGGGCTGCCCCGGGTCCTGTGGGGCTTGGCGGTGCTGCTGCCGTAGGCCCCGGTCTGGATGGGCCTGGGCCCCCTTGCCTTGGTGGGTGTCGGAGGACGGGGGTGTCTACTGGGGTCAGCGGGGGAGCTGGCCCCAGGGAGGGGCTTTCTGAAGGGAGGGGAATTCTGCCCCTCCCTTCTTTTCCTCCCCATCCCCGACTGCCTCCCTCTTCCCGCTCCACCACACCCACCCACACAAGTAGGGCCTTGGGGTGCGGGTGTGTCACCAGGGTGCAGCGGAGGCATTCTGTTGTTCTCTGGCAGCAGCACCATGCTCTCCCGTGTTTTAAATGCACTTTAGAACAACACGCAGCAGTAAATCCGTTGGACATCTTTCTTTGCCTTTAGACAACAATTCTGATGGCAAAAGAACCAAACGGGACAGGCAAAAAAAAAAAAAAAGAACAACACGCAGCAACACTACACATGAGCGGGAGGAGGGAGGTATGGGGTCTTCACACACCCCCGTTCTCTGCTGGCCATCGGGGCTGGGAGGAGGTGGTGGCCGTCCGATTGGGATCTGGGATGTGGGGCCTCCCTGCTGCTGTGGAGCCGGGGCAGTCTGCTTGCCTCCACCCCGGGGGAAAGGGTAACATCTCCTGGGTCTAGGTACCGTTTCCCCCTCCAGGGGTGAGGGTACCTGGACCCAGGGTATAGAGTATGTTTGGGGAGTGTGATTGTGTGTACATGTCCATTTGTGTCTATCTTTACGTTGTCTGAGTGTTGAGTATTTGTACATGTGTGCATGAGGGTTGGAATGCATGTTTGTGTCTGTGTGTGCCTGTTTGTCTGTGTCTATATGTGTCATGGTCCCTGTGCCTCACCAGCTGATTCTGTATTAGGCAACATGTTTTCTCTCTCTCTCTCTCTCTCTCTCTCTCTCTCTCTCCCCTGCCGGGGCGATGCTCATTATGGGCTCCCGCCCCTGGCCCACGCACCTGCTGCCTATCGGGATAATCACAAGGCCGATTTAAGACAGCAGCACTGTGTCACTCGTCGCTGGATCGTTGAGTTATCAGCGTCAGTCGCTCAGTAGATTGTAAATAAGGATCTGTGAGTTCGTTCCGTCTGTTCGCCTCTAACTATAATCTCTGTATACAGATCTATCCCGGACCTTTCCCAGCCTGCCTGTCATCCCGTGGACGAGTGAGTGGATGGTGTTTCCCCAGTGTGGGGAGTGAAGCGAGAGAGCCTTTGGAGGACGTCAGATTCCCGTCTTTTCCCTCACATACCCCGGAACCCTGGACCCCCCTCCCCTCCCTCCAGCACTTTGTAAATAGCATCACCTGGTGTCGTTGTGTAAATAAAATCTGTAAATCCTGTAAGGAGTCCCGGTCTGCGCCTGAGTCCGTTAACTGAAACCTGACAATATGTCAGGTCGGGTCTTAGACTCCACCTCTCTGGGAACTCCCAGGTCCTCCAAAGGCCTATCTCCCCTCACCACACTCCCTGCCGGTGGCTGATGCCCTCAGGGGTCGGTGCGTTGGTGGTTCTTGGTGTCCGCGGCTGGGCGCTCAGGTATGTACCAGCTCACTCCCGGTGGCTACGTGGCGGGGCCTGGCACCTGTTGCTCGGTCAGGCCTCTTCCGGGGCGTAGGGGGCCCTCAGGCCTCCGGCCTCTGTGCCTGCGGCTCGGTTCACCCCGGCACAGCTGGCTGCCGGCAGAGCCGGCGGGCATGCCAGTGCAGCCCCCTCTGGCTTCTGCTCCGTGGCTGCTGGGTGACCCCTCATCTGGGGCTCTCCTCAGCTCTTCCCAGGAGGGTGGCACGGATGCCCCTCCGGGGATCCTCCTTGGGCTCTCGCACTCTGGGGCCTCTGGATGTCTGGGGCCTGGATCTCCTCCATGCCTGCTTTATGCCCTGGGGGACGGGGCTATGGCTCTCTACACCCTCTACCAGACCATTACATGGGGAAACCTTTTGAATACAAGCGTGCTGATCCACACAGGTGTGCACACGGGTGTTCACTGTCCATAGACATAAACTACACCTTTCTTGGCTGCTACCTCAAAGCACATTGTGTGATTTCGGTCCTGCATGCTGCACCACAACATTGAATATTTAGTATTTACTGCTGTTTACACTTAGCTAGATTAATGCGAAAATACCATAAAATAAATAATAACAACAAAGGTCGATCAAATGCACCAATACGGCAAGGCCATGATGATCCACTTGGTAAAGTAAATCCATTGGGTCTCCTTGTTGGCCTTCAGACAACAATTCTGACGGCTAAAGAACCAAATGGGACAGGCCAAAAAAAAAGAAAAAAGAATAAAATAAGTTCACAAAACTACTGACTATTTACTTAAAACACAATAATTCCAGGTTCCTGTAGGTCAATCAGGGTAATGATAACTATGAATTATTCTTAAATGTCTTCATTCACAGAAAGAAAATCTGTGATTTGTAATCTTCCCTCTGAGTAAACAGGCTATAAATACATCTTTCTTTCATTTTCCATTTGCTAAGGTCTTATACTATCAAGAATATGGTATGTGGTAAAGATGAGAGTGTGACCATTTTTAACATCCTTCAGTTAAACAGTTTAGAACACTTGCAGTATCAATTTTCTGGTTCTGGTGAATTAATTTTGGATGAAACATTGTAACTGTAACAAACAAATGTAGCATTTTCTTTTCAAACTTGCTACTGTAGCTACTGTGTGACATGTTATAGGATAGAATGTAGCGTAATGTTCATTGGTAAACGTTACAGTACGATGTGAATCGGTGCCCAAAGGTCACAAGATCAAGTCACTGGGTTATTTCAATCCAGATAAAGATGATAACAGTAGGTAGTCTCTGTAAACGTTTTTTAAAAACAGAGTTCACTTTTGAGAAATAGAAGCGTTATAATGGCTGTGATCGAGCTTGTGAAGCAATGGAGAGAGATAATCTAAAGTGGAGAAACTGGAATAAAATGAGGATTTTGAGCAATGTCTGTGTTTTCTTGTCAGGGAGGGTGATGGAGAGAGATTGGTTAGTTTAGTCGAACTCTGAGTTGTGAAATTGCGTGTTGGTAAGAAGAGCAGGTCCCCGCTGAACCGAAAAGAAGGACAGATAATCAAGCCTGAGTCGATGTGGGACTTTGTGCAGGGCAAAGGAGTGAGGAAATGCTTTAATAGATTAGCAGTAGTGGAATGGCCACTGGGGAGGCCAAGAGTTTAGGTATTGTCACACCTTCAATTCCCAGTCCTCTAAACGCTTTCATATAAGGTTTTGGGTATTCTGTTTTTAGTCCCTCTGCTTTTAGGGAAGTCACTCTTTTGAAAATTAAGAATAAACATGGGTGTATTATGAGGTAAATACAGAAACTAAAGAGTTGGAAAAGAGAGAAAGAATGCTGGGTGGGAGAAAGTTGATGCTATTTAGCTTTGGAATGATGCCGGGAACAACGTAAAGCCGGCGAGGGAGCAAAATAATTTTCTCCAAACTACAGAAATGTATTCAAATAAAGCCCTATTCACATATATTCAGATCACATCACTACTGAAAATAAAGGCCGTTTAGAATGCAGTTTTTTCCTCTCTGTGGTGTAATGCATATCACTGCCTTTGGTAATTCAAAAGAAGATAGCTCAGTTAAGAAGGCTCAGGAAAATCAATGAAGCCTTACTGTTGAAAAGAGAACAGATGCATATAAATGACTGAATAGTTTCTCGCTAGTGTGGCCCTTGCATTTCTATCCAGAGACCATAAGCTATTGCACTGGCGCGCTTACACAGTGAGGTCCATACATTTTATTTTTACAGCTTAATATTTGCAATTTTCCCTCCTTATACTGTCAAGATGTAATGAAAGTGCAGAGCTTTAATTCAGCTTTAATTCAAGAGGTTTTATAAAAACAAAAGTTTTGCATTAGCTGTTTAGGAATTTCAGACACCATTTTCATTGTGCTCCATTCAAGCACAGTCTGCTTTTCAGTTGCTGAAGACTAACATAAAAGCACCAACTGCAGGCAGCTGTAATACGGGCCTTGCAGAGCATCTAACAGGAGGAAACAAAGCATTTGTTGATGTTCGAGGGTACTAAATTCAAGCAGTCACTGTTGTGAGCACCTTTAGTCATTAAAGTGGGTTACTGTGGATCATCTGTGTCCATCTCACTCTATCCTCAGCATCCTCTGTCACACCAGTCCTCTGAATGTCTTCTTTCAACACAGCCACACATCCATCTCCTTGGTTGTCTTCCTCTTTTCATCCTGACAGGCCGATCCATATTCAGCATCCTTAGTCCAATGTATCTACAATCTCAGCCTCTCTTAGTCCCCCATCCATCGACCTGAGCTGTCTTACTGATATACTCATTTCTAATCCTGTCCATTCTTCTCACATCCAATGAAAACCAGAGCATCTTCAGCTCTGCACCTCCACACATCATACCATACACTTCATAGCCATGTCTCCAATTATATATCAGTATCAGTTATAAACTTTTCCTTTCACCTCTGCTGCCGTCTTTCTGACACTCATTTCCACCCACGCTTCATGACCTCTTTTATTCACCTCTCTTGTGCAGTATTTGTTGCTTTGGATGGTCGACCACGGCTATTTATGCTCACTTTCTTTCACTATCTCTACTCCTTGCAGCTTAATTGTGACACCTGTCTACATCTCGTCCATTCTGTCTTGTTTCCACTGACTTTCATTCCTCTGCTCCCCAGAGGATACCTCCACCTCTGCAAAGTCTCTTCCACCGGTTCACTATTCTCACTACAGATCACGATGTAGCCTACAAACATCATAGCCCACAGAGACTCTTACCTGACCTCACTCGTCAGCCCGTCCATCACTGCTGCAAACAAGGAGTTCATAGCCAATCCCTGAGGTAATCCCACACCCACCTGAACCCGTCTGTGAGTCCTACTGCATACCTCACCATAGTCTCGCTGTCGTGTTCTGCATCAGCCTCATATGCTTCTCTGCCACTCCTAATTTCATCCTGCAGCACCACACTTCCACCCTATCATATTCTTTCTCTAGATCCACAAAGACACACTTTTAAATACTTCTCTATTAACACTCTCAAAGCAAACATCCCATCTGGAAGGCTCATTCTCGGCATGAAGCCGTACTGCTGCACACCGACCATCACCTCACTTCTCAAACGAGCTTCTCAACTCTTTCTAGTATCTTCATGGTATGGCTCATCAGTGCTAAAAGGAATCTTTATATTAACCTCCTAAGACCTGAACTCTTCCACAGCAGCATTTTTAATTTCTCTTTGATATTTGGGCTGATTAGGACCTGATGAATGTAAAAACAAAGAATTACCAGATTTTTTTCTTTACCTAATTTTTGTTTCTAAGAAAAATGAGAGCCACATATGAGGACATTCGTTTAAAATTTCGATAGAACAGTTGCAGCATAATGTCCTCGTAAGTGGACATCAGGCCCTTGTAGAGCAAGATTTAGTATTTTGGTCTAAATAACCCAAAATGTGACGTCCACATATGTGGACGCCAGGTCCTAGGAGGTTAAATATTCTAACAGTCATGTATAAAAGCAGCTGTAATTCTCAAACAGCGAGTGCTATACTTGTTAAATTAAAGCAAAAAGTCTGCACTAAAGTCTAATCAAGTCATTTTAATTATTAAGTAGAAAAATATTATTTATGACACTATATTTAATTTGAATTGAATTTGTTTCTGGCATATTACGTCTTCGTTTGAAACTCTTTGTGATTAAACTCCGAGTAAAGTCATTAAAGAGCTAGCATAATACATAAAGCTAAAAGTTGACCAGTCGGACTTTATTACTTCATGTGCGTGGAAGAAAAAAAAGAAAAAACTAATTTATCCTAACACAACAATACCCAAGAGTTAATTGGGCAACAGGCTCTGTAGATACCTTGGACATTAATTTGCCAGGCTTTCTCTGTGTGACAAGCTGATAATGAGGTATTGTGGGACAGCGGGTCACCGGGTAGGGTGGTGGACAGATTACGCTCCAGCTAACAAAGGTAGCAAGAGAATAAGAAAGGTAGAGACAGAGACCATAATGGGACAAATGAGCACCATCGTGCTACAAATTACCTGCCAGTTTTGGTGTAATCTCTCAGCTGCATCACTTTCTCTCCTGAATCAATCGCTTTCCTGTTTTCTCTGCGCCCGCCGGCTCCTGCTGGCACCAACTAAGCTCTAACTCAGCTGCTACTCTAGGTTTCCTCAAACTTAGCAATATATTGATTTTATGATGTTATTATTATTATTATAATATTATTTCATTTAAAGCTTAAAGTACTGATCACGGGAAACATGCTCTATATTATTTCGTTTTCCTGTATAGAGACTGGTCTCCGCCTTCAGTCTGAAACTATTGTGAATTCATTAGGGGCACCACAGGGGACTGTCCTCTCCCCCTTCCTCTTCACCCTCTACACCACAGACTTCAGCCACTGCACAGAGACCTCCATCTTCAGAAGTTTTCTGATGACTCTGCGGTGGTTGGATGCATCAGCAGGGATGATGAGACAGAGTACCGGGCTGTGGTCGACTCCTTTGTCACGTGGTGTGAGCAGAATCATCTGCAGCTCAACGTGGCAAAGACCAAGGAACTGATCGTGGACTTCAGGAAGACCAGGAAACACTTGACCCCTGTTTCAATCCAGGGGGTCAGTGTTGACATTGTGGAGGACTATAAATACCTTGGAGTACACATTGACAATAAACTGGACTGGGCTAAAAACACCACAGCACTTTACAGGAAGGGCCAGAGTCGTCTCTATTTTTTGAGGCGACTGAGGTCCTTCAACATCTGCCAGAAAATGCTGAGGATTTTCTATGAGTCTGTGGTGGCCAGTGCGATCCTCTATGCTGTTGCATGCTGGGGGAGCAGGCTGAGGGTCGCAGATGCCAACAGACTTAATAAACTGATCCGTAAGGCCAGCAATGTTGTGGGGATGGAGCTGGACTCCCTCAAGGTGGTGTCGGAGAGGCGGATGCTGTCCAAGATAAAGACAATGTTGGATAACACCTCCCACCCACTCCATGACATGTTGGTCAGTCACAGGAGCTCGTTCAGTGAGAGACTGAGATTACCGAAAAGCACCACTGAACGACACAGGAAATCATTCCTGCCTGTGGCCATCTCCCTGTACAACGCATCCACTTAACACACTGTTTGCTGCTACAACTACACATGTTTCTTTTCCAAATATTTATTTATAAGTGACTTATGTATGTATGTATGTATATATATGTATATATTGTACTATTCTTAGTTAGCGTATTGTCTGTCTTGTCTTAATGTTGGTTTAAAATGGAGCACTGTAACAAAAAAAAATTTCCCCCAGGGATCAATAAAGTATTCTGATTCTGATTCTGATTCTGATTAAAACACAGGTGCTGATTTCGCCTGCTGTGATCAATGTCATCCCTTCAGACACCCACTGATGATATATTTTTCTGATCTCCGTTTCCAGCAGTGCCGTGCTGACAGGCGTCTACTGCAGCCGTGAGAGACAACAAACACAGTCACCACATCCTGTGCACCTAGACTATGCTCTGCATCATAGGTTCATAATAAAAGGATCCCTTGGGTGAACTGAGTAAGCGTCTGTGGAGTGATCGAGTGTGCCGGAGAGAGGGATGAGGTGTAGAAGTCGCACATTTTTATATGTACTTACTTTTCCATGAGTGTGTCTACCTTAGGCCAAACGACAGTTTTACTCTCTTGATATAAAATATATTTAATTTACCATAACAACTAAATATGGCCAATCACATATTATATGGTAATATAATATAAACAATTTATACCAAAGCCCTTTTTACAGGCAATATTTTAACGTGTCCAAGATGGAAAAAGCACATGTGTAACTAATATTATAATAACGATGGCTCTGTAAGTATCCCTGTAAGCCATGGCAGCGAGCCAGAGGGGACAGTGGAAGATGGGACACCTAAATGCAACAGCGACATCAATTATGTTATCATTCCTGCTTGTGTGCTGCATGTTTTTTAATCTAATCTCAAGTCAGAATGTCTGCTGTGAAAAAGATCTGATGGATTTGTAGATTTACTACATAGTCACATGCAATTACATGTGAAGTGACAGGAGATTCAACCTAAGTTGCTCATCCTTTGGCTAAAGCTCTGCTGCATCTGTGTCTCTTTGTGTGTAAGGGATGAGAGCACAGCAGAACAGCAGACCAGAATCAGCCCCCACTCCCTCCACAGCAGGAGATCGGGCCTTAATTACTTGTGATATAAACACAAATTAGTCTGGAACACAGAGATTCAGCTATGAGTAATATCTCCATTTATACCCCATCATGTCCAATTACACAAGATGTATCACCTAGATGTTAGATATAGCTTGTCTGCATGATGTTGGCAACCAAAGATAAACACAAATTACCAAAAGAACATCACAGCAGTTTTCCAGCAACATTAAATTCCACGCCTAAAACTCAAATCTGACGTTTTTCTGCCCGTGAATCCACTAACAGATGCCCGTAATTCTCAAGTGACTCCTAAAGCTACTGGATGCTACTGGAAACACAGTTTATTACTGCTAACACTAGTTTATACGCAGAGATTTCTTCTGACAGAATGCAATTAATATTAGTCATTTATATTCTCTCCGGCTCATGAAATGCATCTTTTACTGTGTATGTGCCCATTTAGCACAGATTTTGTACAAATTTCATGCTGTGACGGATCATGCCTTGAATCTTCTTCCCTTTGTTTGAGCCGTTTGTTAAAATGCTATGATCATCATTATTATTATTATTATTATTATTATTATTACCTGACTAACTCCACTAATTTCCACAGATGATATTATGCACTGTGGAATTTTACACCGAGGAACATTATTCTGAAGTTGTTGCACACTTTTTTGTAGCTGAACCTCTGAGAAACTCTCTAAGATGTTTTTTGTACCCAATCGTGTTACTGACCTGTTGCTAACTAACCTAATTAGTTGCAAAAGGTTTTTTTTTTTTACTTAGCTGTTTCTTTTCACTACTGCTGACATTTTCAGCCTTTTTTGCCCCTGTTCTAACTTTTTTGACACGTCGCTGCATCAAAATTCAAAATGAGTATATTTTATAAAGTTTCACTGTTTAAACTTTTATGAGATTTGCAAATCTGTTTTTATTATTATCGTTATTATTATTATTATTATTATTATTTAAAAGAGAACCAAAGCCTAACCCTAAACGTTGGGTTTGATGTTTACGTTGACTATGTAATGTTGTGACGTCCGGTGAAAATCACCAAAACAAACACCTGTGTTTAATCTGTAATTTCAAAAGAGACATTTAAGGCTCACTGATGTACTGATGGACCGTAATTTAAGATCCCAGTTGTAACAAACACTGTATCCTACTGGGTTCACATTTTGGCTCTCATTTTACCCGCAGTCTGATCATTTATGTTACTCAAGTAATTTACTCACATCCTAAATAAATATAGTATCTACTCTGTATACAGTGCAGAAACGATCAATAACACCAACAAATCATGCAAAATTAAAAATAACATTTTACATCAAATTTAGCAGCACTGGGTCACAGAGATGGTTAATGTTGGGAATTGAGAACCGGTTCTTGTAGAGAATCGGTGCTCGTTAGTCTCCCTCCCGATCGATCGGTTCTTGCCCTCTCTCTACGATCAGCTGATTTCGGTCTACAGCGTGGATATGGACATAACTTTTATTTCTATTGCACAAAAGACTGCGAGCGCGATGGTAAACTGAAGACTGCTCCAGAACAGAAACGACGGCATTATACTGTTAACACAACTTTGGATCCTGGCAAGCAACCTGCACAGACAGCATGCTAACGCTAAGCTAGCCAAGAACCCAGAGTGACGTTAAAGCTGAATAAATGCTGACCCCAGACCAGCGCCGTGATGAAGCGAGCCAAATTTGTTTGAATGTAAGGGATTACACAACCTACATACCAAACTCAGAGGTCTGTTCTGGCAAGCATCCACATGATTGTCCATGATTGTGAAGTGAAGCATAAACTTAGTGTGTGTGTGAAAATCCCAACAACAAATAACACCATTATCATGCAACTATTAACTCCCTCATTCGCAGCCTTGATGCTGTTAGAACTGACTTGGGTAAAATGTGCATATTAATTTGCCACCAAACACAGTCATGTATGAATGTGCTACTACTCCTGTGAGGGAGACATTCTTTACAATTAACAGTGCCTCGCTGTTCTGGAAATTTCTAAGGCTTTCATTTCTAAGTAATTGTTGTTTTGGGGGACAGATTTGCATTCGTTAGACAGTGCAGCTCTGTCAGGCAGAAAATTCAAGGGAGACAAACTGCAGAGTGTCAGGTCTAGCTGGCCGGGAGCAAGACTGTTGGAGTGGTAACCTCAAAAAGAAGAACGAAAGAAAGCTAATTTAAACAGATTTGAAAAGCAAAGAGACAGCAAAACTGTTTAAGCGTGTTACTGTGCACACAGCTCAAGAGAATGTAGAGAAAATGAAAGAGATAATGTGGAATAAAAACAAAAGATGGTGAGTGGAGGAGTAAACACAGAGTTAGGAGAGGGCTTGCCAGCAGACCCAGGCATTGGCTGTCTTTGTTATCGGTTTGCACAGAAATGTCAGAGCGCTGTGACATTCTCCCCTACAGCTTCCCCTGCTGCCCAGCCACTACTCTGCAGCACACACACCGTGTAGGAGCACATGCACTCTTATTCACATAACCTCATGCATGCACTGCAACATGACACAAATATAGCTTTCATTATTCACTCACACATGCCTGCAGGGCTGAGGCTTTGTTTGTAATGTAGGAAAGATAGCAAATATTGTCGCTGGAAAAAAGAAGGTTTTGAAGGTCAATATTTGGCATGGCCACCTTTTTTCTTGAACACTGCCTAAAGTCTCTTAGGCAAGCTTACTTGTAATTTATTTAAGTATTCTTCAGGAATACCTCTCCAGGTTTCTTGAAGGACGTTCCAAAGCCTTATTGGAAGCCCTTTATTTGATTCTCCGTCAAGATGATCCTACACTGCTCCGGTAACGTTCATGTCCGAGCTCCAGGCAGAGCATCTGCTGTGTGCTGTTCTGTCCAGGTATGCGTTTACTGCATTGGCAATTGCTATGCTGAAAGCTTTTTCCAATCCAAAGCTTTCAGATGATGTTGGACACTCGGTGTACTCGGTGCTAACAATGATTAGAACTAAAAGCACCTTGTGCCACTGATTTTCAGTCTAGTTCTTAGTCTGGCAGGCTTCATGTCCTGGCGCTCCTTTGTTTATGTGTCGTTTTCTGTTTCCTGTGTACGTCTTTTGTTGTGTCTGTGCCTCGTTCCTCTTAGCTGTTTCCATGTTCCTCTGCTTGTGCATCGTTCCGTCTCCTCAGTCTGTTATGTGTTTCCTGTCTGCGTTTTCCATGTCATGTGTTCTCACAGTCTTCATCTCATTACGTTTCCTGTTTTATTTTGACAGTCTCGTGTTTGCATGTTCAGTGTGTTTAGTTTTGCTTCCCCCGTGGCGTCATGTTCATTTGTGTCAGCTGTGTTTCCACTTCCCTTATTACCCTGCTGTGTCTTCCTTTGTTCAGTGTCAGGTTGTCTGTTGTCTTTTGCGTCATGTCTCCATGTTCCAGGTATCTGTGTGGCCACGTTTATATTTAGAATAGAATAGAATAGAATAGCCTTTATTGTCATTGTACAGAGTACAACGAAATTGGAGTGCCACTCCCTTGGTGCAAGTTTCAATGATAAATATAAATGTAAAATATAAAAAGTACAAAAAAAACAATCGTAAGTACTCAGACAATAGTATGTACAATATATACAGGATAGCAGCATTAATATAATGACAGTATGAATAGCAGCATAATATAATGACAGTGACGGTATGGAATAGGTTCAATTGTTTTTGTGCTTATTTACTACGGTGATAGCTCTGGGAAAGAAGCTATCCCTGAATCTGTTTGTCCTGGTTTTATGTGACCTGTACCGTCGGCCTGACGGTAATAGTTCAAACAGTTGGTTGCTGGGGTGAGAGTGGTCCTTGATGATATTGCCAGCTCTGCTGAGGTACCGAGAGTTTGCAGTGACCTCCAGGCTGGGCAGAGAGCAGCCAGTGATCTTCTGGGCTGTGTTGATGACCCTCTGCAGTACTTTCCTGTCCGCAGCTGAGCACCCTGCATACCATGTTGTTATGCCGTACGTTAGGATGCTGTCTATGGTGGCTCTGTAAAATGTCACCAGCAGCCTCTCCTCCAGGTTGTTCCTCCTGAGCACTCTCAGAAAGTGGAGACGCTGCTGGGCCTTTTTAACCACCGCTGTAGTATTTGCAGTCCAGGAGAGGTCATCAGATATCTGCACGCCCAGAAACCTCATGGAGTGTACCCTCTCCACACAGCTCCCGTGGATGTAGAGTGGGACCGGGTCTGCTCTGCCCTTCCTGAAGTCCAAGATAAGTTCTTTAGTTTTCGTGGTGTTCAGTTGGAGGTTGTTAACTGAACACCACTCAGTCAGTCTGTTGACCTCATCTCTGTAGTCTGACTCATCCCCCCTTGAGCTTTCCCAGTTTAGGTTATTGTTTGTGCATCGCTTTGTATTTCTCCTTCAGCCATAATAAACAGCTGGCTTTCACTTAACATTAACGTTCTCATCCTCAATGTTACGGTCCAAAACTTTGTTTTGTCTGCATTTGTCTCCTCTGTTCTCCACTTTAGGAATCTCTGGAATCACCTTGTTTCTCCAAAAACTATTGGGTCTTTATTTTTTTAGATATATTAGCCTTCTTCAGTTTGTCACACAGGTTCTGTATGAGTGATTTCCTTATTTAGCAGTAACAAAGCCTTGGTGTGGTGCAATTACAGTCATCTTAACCCTTTAAGACCTACCATAGAACCAAGTCCGCCAGAGCTTATTTTATATTTTTACAGGCTGTGGAGCCATTTTTGGGAGCATTTCAAGTTGCTATACATCAATACAACCATTATAACCCAGATTTTAATAATATGTCTGCATTAAGTGCATAGTAATTACATAAATTGCAAAAAAGTGCAATAAACTACAAAAAAAATTGAAAATCGTTTTTGTTTTTTAACATATATTTCTAGTTAGAGAAATTTAAGAGGCTTATCCCTCAAAACTGTAAATACAAAAAAGTTGCACAAAATAGTTTCCCACCACAGGAAATTTATTTTGAGTGTCTTCATAGTTTTATTTTTGAAATACACCAATTTTTATATACTGCAGGAAAAATGAAAATAAATATTATAATGCAAATTTGCAAAAAAAAGCAGCATGTGCATCAAAATAAACTATTTCCAGCAGTGCAATATGAGTCCTCAGCATCCCAGAAACGACACAGAAAGTCATAAAGTCAAACATAACTTTTAAAAACACCAGTATAGATAGGCTCATGAGGCCCTGATGGTAAAAAACTACATTTCCGCAAAATGACGTCACTTCCAGTTTTGGGCAGGTCATGGCGGACAGGAAGTGTTACAAACAGCTGATCGGATCGGCAAAGCGTGTTTCTGGAATATTATGTTTTTGTTGCTGCAAGTGATTTTTATGCAGTTTTTTCAAAGCTATATGTGGAAGGAAACCGTGACCGAGGACAAGCTGATGGCATAAGATGTAAGTATAACTCCTCCGGTTTCATATGCAAAAAAATTATTGCGCTAGCTTACGTGGTTCCGGTTCTACCGGGATTTAAAACTAGTTACGCAAAACAGAGCGTGCAGAACACCGGCTCCAACCGGCTTTAAAGGGTTGAAAAACTTGTGATTAATCACAGTCAATCCATAATTTAACACGAGGGCTTTTTTGGCTTTTTCCCTTTTATAAATGAAATCACTTAAAATTATATTTTGTATTTAATTTGTCTTCGTCTAATATGAAAAGTTGTTTTATGATCTAAAACATGTAATTGTACATTCTAATATGTAAAAAACTAAGAAATCTTTATTTTCTTTATTGTTTGAGTTTATGTCCAGTAACTTCACTGTTGGATATAATGCTCACTATTCTCACGGCATTTTCTTCTTTGTCCAATAAGAAAAAAAAAACAGCCACAGAAAAGACATTTTATTGGTGGCCCGCTGCCCCCTTTTATGGTGCCCCACCACTTTTCAACTAAAATGACAAGAAAGAAAGAAAAAGCCAGAGAGAAGCGTGTGCACCTTCAGCACTTAAAGCAGTGCAATAATCATTAACAAATATGTTTTTGTGTTTGCTTCAATCCTCTCACAATCTGCAGTTAATGACCACCAGACGTATAAAAGGGTCAACCGGCTGAATGCATGAACTGAATGACTGATTCATCGTAAACACATCAATAAGGCTGAGCTGACATGTTGAATAAGTAGACTGTTCAGTAGACAGATTTGCAGGCATATGTTAAAAAAACGTAGAGTCTTCAGAACCGCATCCTTCATCTTATCGCTGAGCTCAATTAAGTCTGGCATCCATGGCAACTACAGCACAAAGGAGCTTTCAGATCACACCACACTGGAAATAAAATCAGTTTATCTACTTTGGTTTATTCAGACAGGCACTTTTTTTTAAAGAATACACAATAATTTAATTGCATTTTAAATTTGATCAAGCGGAGCTGCATGATGGTTACTAACAGATGATGTCAGAGCTGACCCAGTAAGCGTTTTTAAATGATATTTCCTGGCACTGAAATAGAAAAGTCAAAGTAAACCTGTCTGCTTAACCAACTCATCTCTAAAAGTTAGTACGATGTGATGGTTCCAGGGTTATATGAGCTCTTGCACCCAGTGGGGCAAACCAATTAAGATTTTCCTGCCTGTCATATTTCCTATTTAATTCCCATAGGCTACTGGTGCTGCTACTGGTGCTGCTACTGGCTCAGACATATACAGTCCAGTACAGGGTGTATCAAGAAGAGCCCATTTTCAAAAGTCTGTATTTTTTCAAGTACTGGACATTTCTGGTGAATTTTAAAATACGTAGCAGGATATTACCTGCAAAGGTTCACAAGTGCTCAGGACACATGAGATATGTCCGTACAATAATCAAACTCTGCCTATATGTTATGAGCAGGTCTGAAGTCACTACAGCCACTGGTGTTGTTACGCTACCAATACCGGCAACCACGTGAACCTCACGAATCCTCTTTCTAGTGTGGAGCAGGGAAATTATTTTACTGCTATTGTTAAATTATCATCATTATTACCATTGCATTAATAATATAATCTGGAGTTTATATTGCATTCAGGGGTTGAACAGTGTGTGTCTTTCAGAAAGGCTAAAAGTAACAGGACAGGAAACAGGCTTGGAGAGTTTTGCAGAAGTGAAAGTTATTTTGAGCAGCAGGCTAAGACGAGGCTTTAACAATGTAACAGATAGCTTTAAGAAGGCCTTAAGCAGTTATGACTATTTTATACACAATGCATATCTGTGCTTATTAAAGAGTTGGAGCTCGGTCAATTAATTGGGGGTCGGAGGCAAAGTGTGCGTAGGCAAAATGCAGAGTGTGTGCGTGAAATAAGGGAGTATTGTTTTTACATCAAGGTTTAGTAGAACTAAAGTAGAACATTACAAACAAACAGATAAAAAAGTAAAATTGAAGAGAGAAAATAACTGACAATTACATTAATGAATAGAAAACACACATACACAAAGTGCCATATGTGAAATTATTCTAGGAAGGAGTCAGAAGTGAGATAGTTTAATATAAGATGCAATGAAGGAAGCAGCGTACACTCCTTTAATTTCCAGAGCCAGTGTGTTCCCTCCCCTGCCCACTTGGGCCCCGTATCAGGCGAGTATGGAAGGCTGGATAGCCCATGACGGGTAAGATCCCACCTCGAAACCCTGGGACAACCTAAGGCAGGCACAGCCACGATTACTCGGCCTCACTCAGTCCCGGTGAGCTCAGACTCACGGGTGAGATGAAGGGAAGAAGACGGGACCTTAAGGGTAAAGCCGCTGGGCTAAGGCGAAGGGGGTAAGTGGCAAGTGGAGCCCTGACTTCTGGCTGAGGAGCAGGAATGCTGTTATTTAAGGGGAACTAGAATTTGGGTCAGTAAATTTGGGAAGGAGTAAATTGACTGTTTAAAGGCAAAATTGTGCAGGAGTCTGACACACTGCAAAAGCAACATATGCAAATTAACATACACAAACAGAAAATGCATTAACCTTATAAAGACAAGACAAGCTCATGATGATTATTTGTATAGATACTGATTAAACCTGGCTTAGAACACAAAGATACGCAATGAAGATCAGTTTGCTACTTGTATGAGTGGTAGAATGGTGTGAATGGTTAATGAAATACACTTGAGTTTGAAGCTGAGGAATAACTCAAAAGAAGCTATATGACAAAGTGAGTTATGGAAAAAAGAAACGGTGATTAAAGTAGTTTTAAAAGAGTGACTTAGGAGTGCTCTCGTACTGAGTGATCAAGTAGTGATCACTGTAGAAAGAAATAAAATGATTTAATGAGTTGGTAATGTTTAAACATATGTTTCTGTTGTTACAGCAACTCATTGAGAGATGACTCAGTATGCAAATTAGTTGGAGTGAGTGGTGACGAAGGAACTTGCTGTGTGTGTGTGTGTGTGACTGAGGAAGTGACTTTCAGGAGAGGAAGCACGGCAGACAAGAGGAGTGCAGATTTGGGTAGGAAATAATTTATAGTTTAGTGATATGTTGTTGTAAGGGGGTCTTATGCTGAATGTAAGTATGTTACAGAGCATAAGTGGGTGATTTTTGTGTGCAAATTGTGTGGTTTTAATGAGACTTTCGGTGTATTGAGGAGGTGAAATTATGTGGTGGCAAAACTTTTGTGTGTTTAAGGTTGTTGTGGTGATGGGTTGATTCTGTCAGTTAGGTTCGGGTTGTTGTTGTTTTTGTTTTTAATAGAGGGAGTTTTAGGAAACATGGACATGTCTAAAAATCGGGCCCATTATTTTGTAACAGTGCACTTAAAGAAAACCTGTCAGGTGATTTTGTTTTGTTTTTATGAGCTAACAATCAGCTCTATTTTTTCATTTCTGTTCTAAGCAGGCCTGAAACAGCGCTGAAAATTCTCGGGAAGAGCAAATATAAGGGGGCTTTCCAGATTACAATTGGCTGAGGAGAAAGCTACCTGGGGACTAGTCAGGTCGTAAGTCCCTGTAAAAAGGATTTTATGCGAGTCAATCCAGTCCAAAAGCATAAAGAAATATTTTCCTATGGAAAATAAAAAAATGACTGAGCTCATTTTGCTGAGGGTGGAGAATCTGATGCGGGAAGCTCCACTATTAGCAAAAATATGGAGTGAATGTGTGAGTGAATGTGAGGATGAATACATGTGGACAAACAATTTGTTTTTACCAGAGAAAATTTCTGTTTTGTTTTGTTGACTGGGGTTAGATTATGGGATTATAGTATATTGTTGGGAGAATGCCAAATGTTACGGGGGAGGCATTTTCTGATATAACTCAGTTACCATTAATTGTAGAAACACATGACTGATAACTGTTCTGTTTTAAGTTTATTTTTATGACATAGATTGGATCATGAGTGGGGAAACTGAGCATTTTTAAGTTTTGTATAGTATCTTGACACATGAAATGTATCAAGATAAAGGGGGGTTTAGGGTTTAATAATTTAATTGTTTAATAATTTAGGATCATTTTAGGACCTTTTGGGTTTTTGATCATTTGGATATGGTAAAACTGAAACTGTTATTTTTAAGTTAAGGTTAAAGGATTAAAGTGAACTTGTCACGGTTTGCGGGGCAAGCCGTGTGGAGTTGTAGAAAAGGACCCAAAAGGCGGCAGCTTTGGTGCAGGTGAATATTTATTTACAACGGTGGGCACAAAACAGCACTGGTGGAAAAACAAGAAACCGGAAACCTAAACTGGGTAAGCTAATAACACAAACCAGAAACGAGGATGCAGGGAGGTCCGGGGAAATACACAAGAGACGCAGGGAGACCGAGGGGAAACAACACAGACGAACCAGCAACTACCATAACAGAAGACACAACTTAAATACACCCAGAGAGCACGGGGAGAACACAGACATAACAGGCTGGGGGAAACATGGAATAAACATAAAGAGAGACGAGAGCTCATAAATAGACAGAGGGGCACAAGGGGGTAAGAGTCACAAAGGGAAAAACACTTAGGGAACACCACAACAGGACACCTCAGAAAACCTGGCCTAAATAAGGAGTGAAAATACAAGGAACCAAGAATACTGGGCCAACATGGCCCAGGACCATGACAGAACTGAATCCTGTTTAGAAGATACAATGCCGGTTTTTCAAAGCTGTGAATAATTCTTAGAGGGAAAATTAGTGAGGGTTGAAGGAGTAGAACAGCTTTGATTTCTTTTTGATTTCTAGAAGTAGTGGTTATAATGTAGGCTTACACATACAGATATTACATAGGAGGTATTTTTAGGATAAAGGGGAGAGCTTATAAATAGAAATGATTTTTATACATATTGCATTTTTTGATATGAGTTATTGAAGTTATTGAAGGATTGCACGCGTTTACAGACACAGAGTTAAGAAACACACATGACAGTATTGATTCCAGGCAAAAGGCCTCAAATTCATTTAGCTTTTAACTGAACTTAAAGAAGGACCAAAGAGGAAGGAAAGCATATTTTGGTTAAGTCTGATAAATTAGAATTAGAAGGTATTGTTACATTAAAGGGAGCAAATGAAATAAAAAGGCTATACCAAAAACAGGTGATAACATAGGAAATGTGAGGTTTTAAAATGAAGTTAGTGTTAACACACAGGAGTTGTTTTTAAGCAGCATTTAGCTATGATGAAATGTATACAGGAGTAATTGCTTATATGCTTAAACTTAATTGATTAAAGTGGTTGTTTTTCTTTTGGAGCTTTTAGTAGAATAGGCTGGTTCTAATGATTTTTTGTTAGAAAGGTGGACAGTTTGTGTACTGGGGGTCGATGATCAGATAGGAAAATAGAGCGAGCAACCGGACGTGAAAGCAGGGCTTAAAGAGTTTTAAAGGGATGAGTAACGTTGAAGAATATATATAAATATAAGTCAATAAGTTAAGAACATAATTAGGATCAGGCTTTTGATTACAGAGTCCCAAAAAGGATAAGTTAGGGAGATGCAGGAAAAGGTGTTTTGTTTCCTTTGCAGAAGATCGATCTCGGCGACCACAGGAGGGGCGAGGATCCTGGAGATCTCGAGGCCTGCTGAACCACCAGAGAGGGACCGAGAAAACCTAAGCTTACACATGGAGTGTTCTCGAATGGGAGCTGGTTGAGCCAGAGGACGGCTAGAGAGGGTCTGAGCGAGGACACAATGTATTGCGACCTCTGGTGTTCCAGAGGTCGAGAGAGGGAGTGTGGAGCAGGGAAATTATTTTACTGCTATTGTTAAATTATCATCATTATTACCATTGCATTAATAATATAATCTGGAGTTTATATTGCATTCAGGGGTTGAACAGTGTGTGTCTTTCAGAAAGGCTAAAAGTAACAGGACAGGAAACAGGCTTGGAGAGTTTTGCAGAAGTGAAAGTTATTTTGAGCAGCAGGCTAAGACGAGGCTTTAACAATGTAACAGATAGCTTTAAGAAGGCCTTAAGATGTTATGACTATTTTATACACAATGCATATCTGTGCTTATTAAAGAGTTGGAGCTCGGTCAATTAATTGGGGGTCGGAAGCTTTGTTCGGCGCGATGTCCGGACAATCTATTGTGCAAGTGACTTGGAGCCATAGAAGGAATTGCAATACATGCTTACAAAACACTTATATATCAGATCATTTTATATTAAGGTTTTAGTAGAGGTTCTTGGTTAAAACATTTATTTAGTAGAAGACATACACATAGTCTCAGTGAGCTTCTGGTCTAGTGAAAGGTCAAAAGTGCAGCAGGTGAATTGAGAAAGAGCATGTGAGGTCAACACATACACACACATGAGTTAGATTTATTTAGAGGAGAGATTAGTCATGTCTGGTTGTAACTGCAAAAGTGTCTCGGTAAAAGAGGAACCGTCCTTGTTGTCTCGGCAAGAAAGAGGAACAATTTACTTTAAGACAAGAACGGAAAGTACCAGCCATGAAAATAGAAGATGATCTTCTGGGTTAAAAGTCATTGTGGTGTTGATCTGATCTATGTATAAAATGTATCTGTGACGCATGAAGGGGCGTCAGTAAATCAAACCCTGATGCTATAAAATATCTGTTCATGCTTTGATTAAGTTGGAGATCACTTGCTGTCGGCGTACAGAGTGTTCTTCCCACACGTGTGTAGTCATTAAAATCATTGTTTGACCAAGACCTTCTGGACCATGGGTGGTTTGTACTCTCCCTCCTCAATTTTGAACCTTAACACTAGCTACCTGTTTGAGTTATTGGTGATGAATAGCTGTGAATTAAAGCACTCTGGAATATGATTATTGTGTTTGATGCACCCTGGGTTTGTACAGAGTGGGCAGAGAAACATACAGTGACATGTAAACACCTCACACAGACACATGCATCACTGTAATTACTGAAAAAAGCCACAAGCAACAGACGCAGCTTCGAGACATTCTCAGCCTTAGAAACCACATCGTGAAAATGTAGCAAAATAAGAGACCAAAAAAAACAAAGGCATCCAATTATTTGGTATTTTCTTGACATCAGAGCTCAACAGTGAGACTTTTGACATGATTTCTGACATCAAAATGCGCTTTTGTTTTGACTGTATTATTCTAACAGGATTTAACTGTGCAGTTTGTCGGCCTATTATCTCGTTCTGTACAGCCAGTAATGACATGCTGTTGCTTACCAAATGTATACCATTGCATAAGCAGCGTCTGTATTAGCAATTCATAACACAAGTCAGCATGAAGTTGTCAACAGCTCAAAACGTCTCTGTGGGAAGCCATGTGTGTGTGTGTGTGTGTGTGTGTGTGTGTGTGTGTCTCCTGTGCCTGGTGACTCATCCATCTTATCCGGGAAGCTCTGTTGGTGATTAAGGTGTTTAGGAGTTTGCTTTTTGTGTTCACATCGTCAGAACAAACACAGTGAGAAGCATCGTGTATTTATTTTACCATTTGTTCTTCTAATCATACAACTTTATATTTTACATTGACTGCATTTCTCCCAGAGGGTCTGTAGGTGTATACCTGCCCAACAGGGACACACGAGCATCATCAGCACCATGGACAGCGCAACTATGACAGATGAAAACACATTATGACACTTTGCTCGTATGCACTGACACAAGTAAAAGACACAATAGTCGCTCCTGTTTGTCTTCAGAAAGCAGTGCATCCATTTGTGAAAGTTTGAAACAGCTTAAGTAACCCACTTTTATGTGACATAAATTGAAATGTGTTCACTACAATAAACCATTTAACGCCCAAACAAAACTTGGCAGAACGCACCAAAAGACATTTTGTGCAAAATGTTACCACCTCCGCAAATTATTGCCTATGAATCATGTTCTATATAACCCGTGAAGAAAAAGCAACAATTTTTTCAATCTGAAGTTTCAGCTTTATGCATAGACATCCTGCATTTCTATGCAGGTGGCAGAAGGTGAGCAAAATAGGACTTTTTGAAATCATGTACGTCTGAGCTGCATTTATTTATATTCTGGGCTCGAAGTGCGAAGCTGTCACATTAAAAAAACAACAGTTATAGCAGTGACAGCAGCTCAGAGAACGGGAAAGGAAGCGATGGTGACAAAGTGACAAATACATCTAAGAGAATATCAACATTTACACCAGAAGTCAAAGGTGAAGAGTTTTCATAAAGGCTCTGCCAGCCATGCCTCAAAATGATTTATTTTGAAACACTTGACCGTGAGATGTTCGCAGCAGAGATGGGAAGAGAATTTACTGCAACAGCTGCAAAGTCTATAACAGATGTGACAAGATCACATTTCAAGCAACCACATTTAAAAATATAACAAAAGTAATTTACCAAATGACCTGAATAATTATCTTAATTTGCTAGAAACTCTTGTTTGGCTTATGTAGACACATAATGAAAATTCTGATAAAGTAGAGACTAAAGTCACAATATTTGAATTTGCTGTTTAACACTCTCAATACCAATAATAACACAGTACAGAGAGCCTATGCAACCAACAAGATTTCTTTTACTTCAATGTCCTTTATTTGTCTGTCTCTGTTTCCAAGGATACCATTACCCAAAAAGTGCTGCCAAACGATGTAAATGTTGTAAAAACAAAACAAAACTCATATCTGTATTGCGGTGTATAAATATGAAAACACCAATACTTGAATTCATACAAACAGTAGCACAGAAGAAGTTCACTGCTTTCACTAATGATATTGGACTTTATGTGATTTTATGATTAAGGTTAGCAATGTGATACTGACTCTGCCACAAACCACACAGCTCAGGACAGAAGTATAAATGTCATCAACACAACCTTTTCTTGCTGCAGATCATAGAACATCTCAAGTGTAACAGCCACACTATGTGTAACATTATTGTGTAGTTAAACCCATTTAGACCTCAGTTCTGTCCAGAGTCCCTCAACAGTCACCTACCTGTAGGGGATCCCTCCAGCACCTCTCCTGTGTACCGTGGTTCTTTGAAGATGGGACGGTTGTCATTTTGGTCAATGACATTAATCCTGAATACTTGTGGTCCCTCGATAAGGTTTCCACTGTAGTCTGTGGTCGATACCTCCAGCTGTGTGAAAGAACACAAAGACGAGTTAAAGACATTTTGTTTTCCAGTTGTCGACTAACTTTTATTTAGAGCGTTCTTCATAGAACTGCAGGTAAGCTCAAATGATGTGCTGTTGTCTCACCGCTCTTTAAATACAAAGCCATTTGTCAGTAAAAATGTGTTTTATATTCGTCTATACGTAACAATGATGCTTGGTAGCTGAAAATGACCATAAAATAACTGACACCATAACAGACACAGATAGAACATCCACTAGAAATAAAAAAAAAACATAGCTAGATCAATAAACAAAAACAAAACATTATCCACTGATTTCCATTTCACTGAGTAAAATAAGCATCTGATCGCCTACAACCCAGAGGAAACCACAGTTTCCCCCAGGAAGAGAAATGCTGATTAGGACACAAATACCATCATCCCCACAATCAATCACAGAGGTGGAAACATTACTTTGGGGCTGTTTACCTACTGAGGGGCCAATGGATTCAGCCATGAACCATAACATTGAGGATGAGAACCTCCTTCTTTCAGCCAGAACACTTTAGGATTTAGAGAGTTTCTGTCAGGAGCAGTGAGACACGTTTCCTCCTTAGATGAGTGCAAACCTGGTGACCAACTTCAAGACACATCCTGCCCCGTGACAAAGGCTTCTCCATGAATACCAAGTGTTGCTTTATTTGGGGATCAAATACTTATTTCACGTAATGGCTTGCAGTCCACTGTGGCCTCTTTTTTTATGACTATATATGTTGTATTCTTTGTGAGCACTCACAAAAATACCCATATAAGACATAAGGCAAACACTGATAACATATAAGACTTATCCTGTACTTATTTAGTTTACCTCCTTTACCTCACTGAGGGATCTTGTATTGGCCTACATTAAATATTAATGTTTGCAGTTTTCCTTATGCTGCAGTACTTCTTGTGATTCAAGTGTAGCATGACATCCCAGTGTACTTCAGACCCAGCAACACACTCAGACAGAAACTGGTTCACCCAAAAGACAAAACTCCTAAAAACAAACTTAACAATGTGGTGTTTGCTGTACAGTGCAGCGAGGAATGCTCAGACCAAAAAGGCTAGGCAGCGCCTGTATCACCTACGACAACTGAGGAAGTTCAGGGTCTCTCCAAAGATCCTCAGGATTTTCTATACAGGCGCTGTGGAGAGCATCCTCACACAGAACATGACATCGTGGTTTGGGAACAGCTGTGTGAAGGACCAAAAAGCTCTCCAGAGAGTGATCCGTACAGCAGAACGCTGCTGCAGGATTGCTCTCCCCCCGCTTCAGGACACCTACACCAGGAGATGCCGGACTAGAGCAGATACTGAAGGACCCGTCCCATCCTGGCAACAAACTGTTCCAACTTCTGCAATCTGGTAGAAGGTTCCGCATCTTCCGGGCAAGGACAGAGAGACTCAAGAGGAGCTTCTATCCCCAAGCCATCCGTGCCCTAAACACACACACACCCGCCCTCTCACATCATCTATAATTGACTGAGACAGGACTCTTCCAGACACTAAACCAAGGCACAATGTACATTTCAATTCCTTTAATTTTAAATATGTTTATATTGTCTATCCTGTAAAATAGTCAATGTCTATTCATATTAATGTACAGAATTCACCTGCTTGCTGCTACTACTGCACATTCACCCAGTGTATATACTATATGTGTATATATGTGTATATATATATATATATATATATATATATATATATAATGTTCTTCCTCTACACCCCCCCCCCCCATTTTTGCACATGTCGAGGAGCGTGTCAGGCTACATTTCACTGTGTGTTATACTTGTATAACTATGCATGTGACAAATAAAGAACCTTGAACCTTGAACCTTCACCTCTACATTGGAGAGACCAAACAGCCACTTCACAAGCGCATGGCACAACATAGAAGAGCCACAGGACAAGACTCAGCAGTCCATCTGCATCTAAAGGTCAAAGGTCACTCGTTCAAGGATGCCAATGTTCACATTTTGGACAGAGAGGACAGATGGTTTGAAAGAGGAGTGAAAGAAGCCATCTATGTCCACTGTGAGCGACCATCTTTGAACAGAGGCGGGGTTTACGACACCAACTCTCTGCCATCTATAATCCAGTTTTGAGATCCCTTTCCAGACGCCTTAATGCCCACTCACATCCTGGGCCATCTGACCTCAGGAAATCACATGATAAGGTGGGGCCAGGTTTCACAATGAGCTCACCCGAAACCCTGGCTGATTGGGACCCACACCCAGTTTCACACCTCGGCTCAGGTGATTAGAGGATCATCAGGGGGTCCTTGGTCCCTCTTTAGGGGGAAACTCCCACTGGGTTTAAATCTGGGACTCTCCACTATTTGACCTTAGAACTGAAGAAGCTTCTTGGATGAGAGGTGAAACGTCTTCAAGCAACTCAAAGAAGTCCAGACGCTTTTCTTTGCAAGCTCCTTTGACTACGATGACCTGGATGACTGAGAACCTTCACAGACATATGCTAAGAAACATAATTACAATGCTAGCACGGCAGTTTTTAGCAGGTGATAGCATGCTAACATTAATTAACACTAAATCCAAATGCAGGTGAGGCTTCAGGGCATTTCGTTGACTTTGGCGGTATTTTATCAAAGGTGGACGCCAAACACACGTTGGTGGCTTTTAAGGAAGAGAATAATTACAATCATCAGCTGTGGGGAGCTTGAGTCTTTCCACAAATCCCAAAGTGATCCATCAGAGATTACAGTGTTAGGATCAACAGTACCATGCAAGACAAGTTACTGAAATCATCAATTTATAAAGGTTTGTTTTTTTCATTTAAGTCTTTAGATGAAATGTACTCTGCTAAAACATAAACTGAGGTGAAACATGACCATCTATGTTCACTTTACAGAAGTTACATCCTTGTTTGGTTATTTTCAGTTTCATGTACGGAGAAAGTCAACTCAGTTTCACACAAGTCTTTCTTGCACTTAATTGTTATTACTGACAAGAAGTATTTGACTTGGATGAGTAGCTGCACTGATGCCAAAACACATTATGTACAGACTACACTGGAATCTTTCCACTTAATCGGCTACATGTAAAAACACTAAAAGTACCAGCGTCAAATTAATTTGGATGGCTTAGTGTGATGACCATGAAAAAAAACATAATTAATAAATTATTAATAAAAATGTAGAGGACTCAGTTTTATGCTTTGTTCTTTGTGCTTTTATTTTCCCCTCCCGTCTTACAGGTGCTCGTCGATGTGGGGCATCGGGTATTCGTCCAACTGTGACCCCTCGTTCACCTTTCGGTAGGCGACACATCTGTCTTTACCACAAGAACTACTACTCTGGCCCCAACTCATCTCGTTCTTTAACCAGGCTCAGCTCCACAGTTTTATCATACTTAATTCGCACCAACAACTGGGTGGGTTTTTCGTGCTTGTGAGTGTCGCGACTCCCTCTGTACTGTCCCTAATCAATTCAAAATGTGGGAATGTCTGTGCAGCTACAGGGCACGCAGTTTGACCATCTATTTCAATCACTTAGTCAAAGATTGAGTGTAGCGTGTCATCAAGAGTCTGTTCTAGTGGAAAATCTGTGGAGTGGGTTACTGGGACTGACAGCACCTCCAGTAAAGGCCCCACCATCCCCTCCTCCACAGTCATATTCAGACAACCCTGCATCAACGCTGAATGCAGCACCAACTCTGGATGTCCCTACCAATCGTGAACACGCCTCCACACACTGGGTTCATTAATCTACTGAACCCTGGCCAATTCATTCCCAAAATTAAGGGGTGTGTCCACCCCAGGCTAACCCTGGCCTTCAGTTTATGCGTTTTCTCTGATGCTTAATTTCCACTGGCACTAGAGGATACAGTGGAACCCCGACTTACGAATACCCCATTTAACGAAAAATTCAAGTTACGAAGGCACTTAACGGCAATATTTCTGCCCGTGTTACGGCAAAATGCCCACGTAACGAAATCTGCTGGCTCTGATTGGCTGAGCCCAGAGTGCCTACAATGCCCACAATGCCTTCCGAATCATGTGACAACCCCCTTGGCTTTCGTACTTGCGCTTCGCTGTTCCACTTGAACAACATATTGTTGTTGCAGTTAGCAATTAGCCTATAGCCTATCGTTCACTCAAAAGGATGCTTCGACCCTCGGGAACGAATTAATTTCGTAAGTCGGGGTTCCGCTGTATTTGTGAAAATCCCCATATAGGCACCTAACCTCCAACCACTCTGCCTAGAAATATGCACCTGGATGAACAAGGGTTTGGTGGACCAGGGTCTGAATGTAGCCCGAGTCCACCAGCCGGTGAGCCCTCCACAAACTGTTCCAGGGCCCCGTTGTTTAGCAGCTGAATCTGCAACCGCCTGGCTGCAGCCGCCCTGCAGAGGTGAAGGGCCGGTCCTACTGCAACATCCGCCCCTTGCCCCCCTTGCTAATGACAACCCCAAAGGAGGTCTTCACCCTGGCATTGTAGGCCTCTCCCAACAGCAATGTCAACAAACAGAGGACCCACTCCTCCAGCCACCGGAAAGGCTCTGCCCTGGCTTCAAAGACCTCTAACAAACCCTGGGGGTCAAGAATCATCTACAGGCGGCGCAACAGTGGTCCCTCGGAGGAACCAGACCAAGCGATGAGGTTTTCCAACACCTCCGTCTGCCACTCAGCCTGGTCCTGCAGCACTTCCAGTTGTTTACGGATGCACTGCCTCCTTCTCCTGTTGCATCACCAGAATCTCAGCCAGTGCCTGAGCCGGCTGCCTGGGTTGGGGCTTCGACATGCAGCCAGACTTCAGGTCTACTGTTGAAGGTCTAGCACAACTCTGTTTTATGCTCGTGTTGTTTGTGCTTTTATTTTCCACTCCTGCACAGTCATGATTGCTTTTCAGCAACTTTCTTGCACCCAGTGATTGACAGTCTGCTTTCATTTCTGCTCCTGTTGTTATTCTGTCAGCTGATCCGACTTGTCCTCTTTCTGGCCCCGATGACTACTGAAATAGGGAAGGTGTGATTAGATGATGTTCATAAGCTGTGGTGTTCACGTGGTGTCAACCTTCCCCTAAAACCAGACCCCGAACCCACTGCTCTACTCCTCCTCTGCACCCACCAACCACACCCTGCCAGAAAAACCTGAGTAGGCAACTGCTGTCTCTCTTTTTCCTCTTATGAAAGGTTTTCTCAGCAATGTTCTCTTTTGTTTACTGCAGTTAGACAAATTAATGGCTGGGAAACAATGTGGGCCTTTTTTTATCCACTAACTGCATATGTGGCACATTTGAATACAATGAATTGACTAGTAAAACTAATATGTCTACAGCCTGCATCCCAAACTGCACTTCGGGGAGCCTGCGACTGAACATATAATGATATTTCCTTTTAGGATTAGTTGTGATATAATCTAAGCATGCAGTCTTTTTAAATCATGTCGGCAGATGAGCCTGTACCCATGAGGTCTGCAGTTTTTATTCTTTAAAGGTACTATGTGTAATTATCTCATTTCTATCTAAATCTCTAAAGAGGCTAAAGAGATCTGTTCACTTCCTGTATTACTGATGCTGGGCTGGAGAGAAAGTGAGTCAAAGACTTTCTCCTCTATCTCTAGCATCACATTATCAGCCTTTCTTCTTCCTATCAGCAATGCATGGCATCACACAACCTCCCTATCAAGGGTCATCCCACTACTCTCTCGCTATCTTATTCCACCGACTTCCTCCTCCTTTGTCCTTCTATCTCTCTATCACCATAATGCCTAGAGCATATATTTTAATGCGCATAAATGCAGCTGAACTAAGTGTTTTAGGTGTAAGGGGCCTAATAGCTTCATATCTTCCTTCTGCTGTGAGAATGTACCATGGGAGGCTTTCCTTGAGAGGGACCATTTCCACCTCTAGCTTCATCATTAGATGAGATTCAGCGCTTTTGCATGATGATCTCCACACATGTGACTTCATCCTATCCATAGAGCGGCTCGCAGAGAGGTTCACACGTACTTAGAGCCAAACTATTTGGCCAAGTTAAGAACTTTGGGACGTACACGTAAAATGAGTTGCCTCCGGATGCCAACGAGCAAACTGTATCTCCACGACTTCAGTTACTCACGCAGACACTTAGATACACACATTAATACATGTGCACAGTGTAGGATTTCATCTCAGCGTGTCTGAGCTCTAATGAGAACATAAGCTGTGAGGTGTCTATGCAGAGTTAGATCATTTGAATGTATTATCACACCAACAGCACAGCAATAACCTGTTTAACAGAAGGAGGGAAACGATAATCAAACACATACTGCCACATAAAAAAGGATGTCTTTCAAACAAAGCCAGCCTACAACTGCTGATTTACGGACACTGTCACCTCCTATATCCACTTCTGTGAGGACAGCATTGTGCCATCACGCACCAGGGTGAGTTATAACAATGACAAACCCTGGTTTACTCCTAAACTCAAAAAGCTGTGGCTGGAAAAGAGTAAGGCGTTCAGAAGCGGAGACAGGGACTGCTACAGAGAGGCCAAGTACAGGTTCACTAAAGAAGTGGACATTGCCAAACATCAGCACTCTGAGAAGACGCAGCAGCAGATCTCAGAGAATGACTCGGCCTCTGTGTGGAAAGGTTTTAGGAATATTACAAACTACAAGCCTAAAACCCCCCACTCCACTGATGACTTGCTCTTAGCCAACACCCTTAACGACTGTTACTGCCGTTTTGACGAGCCATCAGGCAGCCTTCACACCTCCAACGACCCCAACAATAGAGGCACTTTGGACACTCATTCCCCCACCTCTCCCCCCTCCATAGAGCCATCACCACCTTCAAACTGTTCACCTGCAACACCCGCCCCCTCACCCCACACAAAAGAGGATTTCACACCACCTCCTCCCACCACAACTCTTCATATTCATGAAGCAGATGTGAGGAAGCAGTTTAGGAGTCTGAATGCTCGGAAAGCTCCCGGCCCAGACGGCGTGTCTCCTGCCACCCTCAGACACTGTGCAAACGAGCTGGCCCCAGTGTTTTCTGGCATCTTCAACTCCTCACTGCAGGCATGTCATGTGCCTGCCTGCTTCAAGTCCTCTACCATAATCCCTGTCCCCAAGAAACCTAGGATCACTGGACTAAATGACTACAGACCCGTGGCTCTGACATCTGTGGTCATGAAGTCATTTGAGCGCCTAGTTCTCTCCCATCTCAAGACCCTCACGGCCCCCCTCCTGGACCCCCTGCAGTTTGCATATAGAGCCAACAGGTCTGTAGACGACGCCATCAACATGGCCCTACACTTCATCCTGCAGCATCTGGACTCCCCAGGAACCTACGCCAGGATCCTGTTTGTGGACTTCAGCTCTGCCTTCAACACCATCCTTCCAGACCATCTCCGAGGCAAGCTTTCCCAGATGAATGTGCCTGATCCCATCTGCCGGTGGATCACTGACTTCCTGACGGACAGGAAGCAGCACGTGAGGCTGGGAAAGAATGTCTCGGACTCCCGGACCATCAGCACCGGCTCCCCTCAGGGCTGCTCTTCTCCCTGTACACCAACTGCTGCACCTCCACCCACCAGTCTGTCAAGCTAATCAAGTTTGCAGATGACACCACCGTTATTGGGCTCATCTCGGACGGGGACGAGTCTGCCTACAGGAGGGAGGTTGAACGTCTGGTGTCCTGGTGCAGCCACAACAACCTGGTGCTGAATGCCCAGAAGACAGTGGAGATTATTGTGGACTTCAGGAAGCACACAGCCCCACTCCCCCCCATCATCCTGACTGACACCCCCATCACCTCTGTGGACTCATTCCGCTTCCTGGGTACCACCATCACCCAGGACCTGAAGTGGGAGCCCACCATCACCTCCGTCATCAAGAAAGCCCAGCAGAGGATGTACTTCCTGAGGCAGCTGAAGAAATTCAACCTGCCAACACGGACGATGATGCAGTTCTACACTGCAATCATCGAGTCCATCCTCACCTCCTCCATCACCGTGTGGTACGCTGGAGCCACTATCAGGGACAAACAGAGACTGCAGCGTGTTGTGCGCTCTGCTGAGAAGGTGATTGGCTGCAGACTCCCATCTCTGCAGGACCTGTACACCTCCAGGACACTGGGGCGTGCAGCCCGGATCTCAGCTGACCCTTCTCACCCTGGACACAGTCTGTTTGACCTGCTCCCCTCAGGCAGGAGGCTCCGGTCCATTCGCACCAGAACCTCTCGCCATAAGAACAGTTTCTTCCCCTCTGCTGTTGGACACATGAACAATAACCACATGATTGTCCCCGCCACTAACACATGACCCTACGCTGTGTAACTGCATCATTTCATGTTTGGCACTGATCACCACCTGCACTCATGTATATATCTTTCTACGTAGCACTCTTAATTCTTATTCTCATGTATATATCTCATGTATATCTCATGCACATATCTTTCTTTCTACATAGCACTTTAATTCTTATTGTCTGCACTGAAGCACCGCAGCAATTTCCTAATGTTGTAAACCTCAACATCTGGCAATAAACCCATTCTGATTCTGATTCTGATTCTGATTACACAACTTTATTTGATCCACGCAGAAGCTACTGCTTATGCAATGTGCAGATATCTTAACTCTGCTCTCCCACAGCAAACTGTACTTTTTTATGACCAGAGACTAGAAAACTGTATAATGACAGACGCAATGAGGAGATACAGCTTCACAGGAAATTAACGAAAATATTGAAAAACGTATTTTTTTAAGATTAGTAAAATTGAAATGGAGTAAAAGGCAAATCCAGCTGTACTGTAATTTCTTAAATGATATTAAATGTTCCTCAAAACATTTAACATAAAAGAGAAACATTAGTGAGTGTATATGCAGACAGACAGTAAGTCATTTATATATAAATATTCCCGCTCGCCCCTGCGGGTGGTCCCTCCTTCAAGCTCGGTCCTCTACCAGAGGCCTGGGAGCTTGAGGGTACTGCGCAGTATCTTATCTGCTCCTAGACAGAGATCTCGGATGTTGTTCCTGGGATCTGCTGGAGCCACTCGATCAGCTCGGGAGTCACTGGGATCACCGTTACCTTCACCCTCCGCATCTTATCGAGCTCTTCTCCGAGTCCTTGGTACTTCTCCAGTTTCTCGTGTTCCTTCTTCCCGATGTTGCTGTCATTCCGTATCGCTACGTCGATCACTACGGCCGTCTTCTTCTGTTTGTCCACCACCGTTATGTCTGGTTGGTTAACCATCACTATTTCACCATTTTGTCCGTCTGTATCTGGAAGTCCCACAGGATCTTAGCTCAGTCATTCTCCACCACCCTTGGGGGCGTCTCCCATTTTGACCCTGGGACTTCCAGGCCATTCAGCACAGATGTTCCTGTACTCTATGGCGGCCACTTGGTTATGGCGTTCCATGTATGCCCTGCCTGCTAGCAGCTTGCACCCTGCTGTTATGTGCTGGATTGTCTCATCTTTACACAGCCTGCACCTGGGGTCTGCCGGATGTGATAGACCCCAGCCTCTATGGATCTTGTACTTAGTTCCTGTGCTGCCATGATTAGTGGCTCTGCGCCATCCATCCATCCATCCGTCTAGAATATATATATGTCAACCTTAAAAAATATATTTAAAAATGACTTAACTGAATTACTGTCCATCTGCATATATTTTGACTAACTTCTCTGTTAGCATAAACCAAAAAGGTTACTAAACTGTAGAAACTGTAAACAATGAATATGATGCAGTGCAGGTTGTATATGCTATGGAACTGGGTCAGAGAGAAAAAATAACAGCAGCTCTGTGTTTTGATGCATTGAACCAAAAAAACAAAAACAAACCTTTCCTATCTTGCAGGATTGAGTAACAGTAGCATGTGTAGCATTTTCTTTCCACTCATTTTGGCAGTGCTAATACTACTGCTGGGTCACCTCTAAAAGCTATTTCCTTACAATCGCATTAAAAAATCCTCAGTGCTCAAAGTCCTTAATGTCTGGAAGCTTGCGGATCCACTCCTGTGGTGCCTTCCTCTTCCTCTTCACGACTGTGTTTAGAAAGACTGCAGAGAAAATGTGTTTATCATTTTGCTTGACATGTGGGAATCTTTGAAATACTGTAATACTTTTGAGACCCAACCGGCTTCCAGCAAATTGCACATACGAGATATACTGTACACACCGCCATCATCAGTCACTCCTCCCTCCAGGGAACTGGGAATTCCAAACAATAACAGTAAAAAAAGAAATGAAGGTGGTGGTTAAAACTGAACAGGAGACTGCATAATATATACTTATTAAGTACTTGGATGCTTCATTCAGCAACAACAGACTTGTCAGAGTCATTACATCCCTCACACAGATCAACTCTGCCTTCTGCTCAAAAAGCAGATGCTTCTTTGTCCTCTTTCAGCCCAGTATTGAAAATTAACATGTGTGCAAGATGAGATACGTAATTTCATTTACTGCTCAGGGCGAATTAGCAGAGATGGCTCCTGATGCCAGTCAGTAAGGGTACTGATAATAACTTTGTGATGATTGCCTCTGCGCTCGTGATTCTATCAAGTTTGAGATTGTGTCAGAACAAGTCGAACATGACGCAGAGCTGAGATGATTAGCACACAGAAACAACGGCATTTGTCCCCTTGGAGTGGTCTCGATTTGTATGGAGAACAACTAAATGTCTGAATAAAGGTTGCATTTATTTGTTACTCGAGTGTTCGTCATCAAACTATTCACCACAAATATACAGAGGTTTGTTTATCCTAAATTAAAGGGATATTAAAGGAATTTTCTAATCCATGTAAGGGTTTGAAATGTAGCGCCATCCTTTTGAGCGTGGAAAGGACTTTATTGGATGCCATTATTCAACACAGATGAGCGTGATACTGAGTAACCAGAACTCAGCTTGTTTGAAACTAGTGGGATTGATGTGTTAGATTGGACTCTTGCATCATTCCAGTCGTTAAAACATCAAATCAGGGAATATCTTTTGGATGGAGAGTGTTCACTCTCTCCTGTAGACTTATAGAGGCTTTAAATATGTTCAATATGTCCTTTAGCTTTTACAAAACTGTTAAATCACTTTTGTTGCTTTGCTTTGTTGGTGTTTTGTTGATACGACGGTATCCCCCGCATACATCTGTAACTGGAATATTTAAATGTGCATTTAATTCTGGAATTCTCTGGTTTGTGTGCATGCAAATATCAAATATTCCTTTTCTTTTTACTAAATACGGAGGAGGTCTTTGTGACGTAGTCGTATAGGCTGAGGTGTGAACTAAAGCCCCAGCCAATTTGACACACGGTTTATTGTGGAGGAAGCACAGGAGAAGGTAGATGAGCTGAGGTAGTTTCATCACAACCTTAAACACAGACAAGAATAGGAAGAGTGAAAAGGAAAGTGCTGAAAGGCACCGAGTCATGCATATGGAAGTGCCTCTGCTGACTTCCACTGCCATTGCCTCATTTCACATTCATCTCCTCCTGAGCCATTCAAGTAGCCCTCCCTTTGCTGAGGAGGTGAATTCAAAGGGTCTCTGCCTCGCCTGCCATTTTCTTAAGATCCCAGTGAAACTGCTCTGCGGTAGCTGGAAGATGAATAGCACCCTGCGCCTCCCAAACAGTCCTGTGGCTCAGCCTTCATCAGTGGGTTTCACTCCACCCCGGTCGTGGCCTAACACAGACAGACCACAGGTGGGAGAACTTTCCCACCCCCACACTTTCCCCATGTTCAGCTTTCAACAAAGCAAACAGGCGTGTTCTGATCACTGAATCTTGCAGAATTTATTAGTGAATGAAATCGAGCACTGCAATGACACACGCCTGGCCTACGAGGGGAAAACACAGCTGGGGCTCGATGGTTGGTGGGTGCTGTCGTCCAGGTGTGCAAACTAAGAGAAGAGATTAAACCTGAGATTTAGTGTGCAGGGTGATAAAAATACGCTGTTTAGTTTAAGGTATTTATTTCATATTGCTGTTTATTTCTAACTGAACGTCCACATTAAAGTTCTCGAGCTTTAAACTTGATAAACATTAAAGCGGTTTTAGTAACGTGTGACAACAGGTTGCATGAAGAAAAGCAGAGCAACGTCTAAGATACAGAAAACTGCAACATAGTTTGCTGCCCCGTTAAACCTGTTTCACAACACAGCCAGTTTTCAAATAATATAGCATCATTGAAACGTGCTCATTTTGAATTATGTTCAAGAGATGTGGAAGCTTATATTTAAGAGAGAAATATTTATTTGTGAACCAGTTTTTGGTACATCTCTATCCATCTAGCTTCTTCATTATTGTTATTCATCTTTTTGGTTTTGTATTTTCTCTTCTTCTCACAAGTTAAAGCTAACCTGTCGCTCCAGTAGCAACGCTACACTTTCAGTTAAGAGAAAAATACGTCGCAATAGATCGCAATAACAATAAAGTTCATACATGCTTCAGCAAATTGGCCCACTCTCCTCACACACTGACATTTTTCAAATGGTTCACAAAACAATTTCCTGCGTGTTGAACTTCTGAATCTTCTGGTGAATTTCAAAGACGTTACATTATAAAAGAGTCATTATCTACGGCAGCATTGCTTTGAATGGTGCATCAGGGCAGCTGCTCCAAAGTGCACTAATGTCAGCAGCATTTCTAGAAGGGCAGTACTTGAAGCCTTGCATACTATTGCTTTGCAGAGCTGCTGACAAAGATATGGAATATTTTATTATCGAAATATCAACTGGTACACAATAAATGTTTGATATTTAAAAAAATACATCTCTCTTTGACTGTCATAACAGGATTACCGTAATTGTCGGGCTATAAGCCGCTACTTTTTGCACAAGCTTTGAACCCTGCGGCTTTTAGTCAGGTGCGCTTTGTAGTCCTGGAAATACGGTACATATTTATACAGTTCCTAATAGCCTTAAGGTCATCACGATCTAGTGAGATGAGATGCAGTGTCACACTCGAATAGAAAAATACTTTAAAAATCGTGATGTGACTGATATACGACAGCATTCTCATACCGACGATGTGTCACACATAGTGACACGAAAGGTACCCCTCCACGTCCTTATGAAACGCTCTGGAACTCTAACCTTAACTATAACCTTAGATTTATAGATTCATTCCAACCCGCTCTCATGCCTCGGAGCGCGTAACATAGCGACGTTTTGGGATGAGAACATTTTGGATACACGTATCTTTATCACCAAAAAACAAATCAAACGTATAGATGTGGCAGAGACAGGCAACAACTACATCCAGGTTAGGAGTCCATTAAATCACGCGGACGAGAATGAGCAGAAACATCAGTGATGCAGCAGCTCGTCTGGCTCACGCTGCAAACCAGTTCACATGTGAAACAACAAATGTGACCTTGACTTTGACCTTGAGCACAACGTGGATAAAGACTCACTGAATGATCACTGTGTTTAAATAAATTCTGTCCAATACTGTAGAAGATGGAATGATTCTTGTGATTCTTGAACGGACAACAGACGCCTCAATAAGCCGATCGGCTCGTCTGCTGAGTGACCTAAAAATGTTAAAGTGGTCTCTAGCACTCACATATTCTTTTGGAATATTGGATTGTGTTAGGTGGATTTCTTTTTGCGCTCTCTAATCCCAAAGTCACTGATATGAAATGTTCATCATTACATCAAAAGAAAAGAGGCCCTTGGAATGGAAAAGAAGATATAAATAGATGGTCTTTGGAGGGAGGAAAATTGAATGAAAGATGGAAGGTGAAAAAGAGTAGGGGAGTTAAAAGTATAGAGAAGATACAAAATGATAGAAATGATCTTTCATTCAGCTTGCCGTCTGGCAAGATAAAAAATAATCCTGCTTCTGAAAGGCACTGAAAGAGTCACAAAGGCTCTCCCTGGTGTATAGTGGTACAAAACACCCCCCTCGTATAAGGTATAATTCAATCTCCTTTTGTCTGGCACTCAAGGTACTGTTTGAAGAGCCAGTGGAAAACTAGGCTTACCTGTCTTCTACTATGACTATCAGTGTTTTTATAAGGTTTTATAAAATCCTAATAGAAGAGATTTGGGTCACGTGCAGTCAGATCTGATATGAACTACACACAGATGTGTGCAATTAATCAAGAAATTAAAAGTTCAAGAAATTACTTCTTTTTCTTCTTGTATAAATATTTATATGTCCAAATCTTTCTGCCCTAGAAGAAGAACAGCTCAAATAAACACTGTCAGGTTGATATTGCCACCTCATTTATGTCAAACTTGCAACAATTTTATACAAGCAATTCCCTGCATATGAAAAATATGCAAAATATGCTTCTTTAGTACACAGTAAAGAATGTAAAAGAGTGAGATTCTCACATTTTTTCACCTAAAAGTGAGCAAAGAACCAGTGAAAATATGCGACTTGCAGTGCCACCTGACCTCCTAACACAGAGAGTATTCACAATGTAAAGACCAGGAGGAAATCATGTGTTTCGGTATTGCAGGTTTATCACTGTGTGAGATCATATCACTGACATGTGTTTAGTAATTAGCATCACACAAGTTTTAATTCATTTCCCCCAATTTCATGATGCACTGCAAAGCATCATCACTTAGTCACAGTGAGTGAAGAAGAACCTCTGAGTGCAGCATCCTTGGCCTGCTGCAGTATGGAGGGTTCAGGGTCACCCAGCTGATTCTAACTAATATTAATGATGGGATTTAATAACATTTGGCTGTCATGAAGTGAGCAAAGTATTTTAATTTTAGATGCCCTATAATTCTTAGCACTGACTTCTGTATTTACTTTTCTCTCTCCCTCAGGACAGATTTAAATAGCTTTGTGACCCTAATAAGTCGATTTGCATTAAAAAATGGAATATATAGTGTCAGCAATTCGAGTCAATAATACAGAGTGTTTCTGTCTAAAGTATCTACAGATGAAAGCGAAGTTGCCCTGTTACTAAAGTAGAGTGCATTAGGGGTTGTGTCATGTGGCTCAGCAGGCGACAGACAGGCTGAATTAGCCGAGGTAATGCCTGAGGCTCAGCAACAGGCCACTCGAAGTTTAATCAGGTTATCTGGGAGAAGGGGCACAGCAGCATGTCTGCAGGGGTTTACGGGGATTTCTGGGTGGACAGCGGGATAGTGACAGAATCCTCAGTGTTGAATGATCCCGACCCGGGGGAAGGCTTGGAAACAAGAAAAAATATTGAAAACTTTGAAGAGCGTCTTTCTTCTTTTTTTCAGCTTATTTAAAGTTTGCTTCCATTTGAAGCTACATCTGGAAAACTAATTATTAAAAACAACCTTCAAAATGGACCGTTTCCTCTTTTATTTGTGAAATGGGAGGAACATCTTGGAAACGAAGCTAACGAGACAAACATGCATGTGTAAGAACAACTTACAGACCACGGGCATTATCAGCAAAGTGCAACGGTGTGTGAGCCTGTTGCTTGAAAGCTCCGGGGTTATATTTCTTAAAGGTAAGTGCTATTATGGCAGCTAGAGGTTTGTTTGCTCTGAGATGGTTAGAGTGGTGTTAGCAGTGTGTATGTGTGTCCTTTATCGCTTGCCCACATACAGGGACTAAGTGCACATCAGGCCTGTTTTCCTGTGTGCAGGGCAGCGTATCCTGCTCTCCAAAGCCCAGAAAATTACAGTCCAGCCAAGCAGAAAACAGGAGTGGGATTTGGACAACAAGCTTCACCTGTCTCAAACCACAGGCTCATAAACTTACCCTTACTGTAAATGAGAAAGGCATTAGATTGCTGTATGAAACAGCAGTGTATAGGTCTGTATGTATGTGCATTTTATAGAGTAGAACATGAAGGACTCAGTATGTATTTCTTTATGAACTGAGAAATAGCTGCAGAGACACAGTCAGAGGACAAGCTATGTGAAGGGGCATAAATATATATATTAGGGGTGCAACGATACTCGTATTGATATTGAACCGTTCGATACAGTGCTTTCGGTTCGGTACGCATATGTATCGAACAATACAACATTTTTAAATTTATTTGATCAACTTTTCTTCTGACGATGCTGTCTGTGTTGAGCGCTCAGTGGATCTGTGTTCGACTACTCCGCCTAGGCTGCACTGTCGAGCACAGATCCACTGAGCGCAGTGCAAGCTAGCAAGACAGAAGCTAAGCTCGTGGCAACATGGCAAATTGAACCTCCCCCACCCTCATTCAGATCTGGCCTTTGGTTTTCATGTGACGTATGACCCTGAAGGTAAGCGCGTCATGGACAAAAGTAAAACAGTATGTGGGATGTGCAACGCAATGCTCAATTACATGTTGGGAACTCGTGCGTTAGCGTTAGCGAAGCAGACAAAAACAACAAGCACGCATGCTACAAACTTTACCTGAGTCATTTAGACAGCCGTTAGCACAGGATTCTCCTTATGGGGACCTGATATGTTTAATGTGCTGCTGAGAATATAGCCCAGAAGAAGCGTATAGTATAGTTTTTATTTTGGAAAGAGACGTTTCTCTGTAATAAACTCTCTTTTCCAAAGATGAGGGATTTCTCGATCAGATATATTTATTTATTTTATTACTTTGTTGTTTCAGCAACATTAAATTTAAAAAACTGTACTTTTGAGTTAAAATATATATTTATAATTTTAATAAATGACAAATTAAAAAAGCATGAACACTTTTTTGTATCGAAAAAATATCGAACTGTGACACCAAAGTATCGAACCGAACCGTGAATTTTGTGTATCGTTGCACCCCTAATATATATATATATACATCTATATCTATAGATAGATATAGATGTATATTCACACACATCCTTTCTACATCCTAACTACATAAAATCTGCAGAGAGGTCCAACATGTATGACCTAATTAAGCATGTTAAAACTGTCTTTCATAGCACATCGTGAGCCTTTTTCATTCTAAATCTTTTCATCTTGCTCTTTTTATGGTGGCGTGGTTTACTACATTATTGTGCCTTATTAATAATAATGGATTGGATTTATATAGCGCTTTTCAAGGCACCCAAAGCGCTTTACAATTCCACTATTCATTCACTCTCGCATTCACACACTGGTGGAGGCAGCTACGGTTGTAGCCACAGCTGCCCTGGGGCAGACTGACGGAAGCGAGGCTGCCATATCGCGCCATCGGCCCCTCTGGCCAACACCAGTAGGCGGTAGGGTAAAGTGTCTTGCCCAAGGACACAACGACCAGGACAGAGAGCCTGGGGATCGAACCGCCGACCTTCTGGTTACAGATACGCTTCCCAACCCCCTGAGCCACGGTCGCGTCATTGACATTTGACAGTGGATCTCGACAGTGCAGCCTAGGCGGATAAGTCGAACGCAGATCCACTGAGCGCTCAACACAAAGTTTTGTATTGTTCGATACATATGCGTACCGCATTTATTGACAAATCACAATTAACATTTGTAGATTCATAGCTGAGCACATTTTTTCTCCACCTTGGAAAATGTTACACAATGGATGATAACCCATACATGAATCTAAAAAGGAGCCATGTTTCTGTTTGGGTGATTCAGGCATGGCAACCAAGAATTCCTGGTGATTCTTACACAACATGCAAACTGATGACCCCGTTTAATTGGTATGTACAACGAGAGGTATAATCAGTATTTCAAAAATCAATTGAAATAGACAGAAGTGAAAGGTTTTATTTAAAGGCATAAGCCAGTCACATAGTAAATAGTAATATAGTAATAGCGGACTGCTCCTTTAAACACACTTCATCTTTTTATGTAAAATTTTAAAAGGTCACAACATTCACTCGACGGTCGGCTTCATTCCCGTCCTATGAACTCTTAAAACACTGACTTGTTTGATTGTAGCTTAGGCTCTGTGTGGTGTCTAATATGTATGAAAGACCATGATGATCGTTGAAGACATACATAAAAAAAGAGCAAAAATATCCAAAATGCATATAACACAGAAAGAAATGTCCACAGAGAGCAGCATTCATATGTAGGAGTACAGAAAAACACGCACCAACACACACAAGGTCAAATGTTTGAGCTTTCACCTAGTCATAGATCGCTCACCTCAGCAACATGCTGAATTAATCAAAGTTTCTCGCTCTCATTCTGACACCTTAGCAGAAGAAAACAGCCCCAGTGAGCAGGTATCAGCCAAAAGAACAGATAGAGAGGGAAGCAGTGACTGTAAAATTTGATTAAACAACAAAACCATGTAGACATTCATGTGATCAGCACTTTGTGGTGAGAGGTATGGGGATCAAATCTTGCAAAGTCACTAAATTAGCAAATTGCGGGAATTATGAATGTCTGCAAAAAATGAAAAGCCTTAAGCAATTTACTGCTCACAATGAATTTTAATATCTATCAATGAAAAATGCTTTAACTAGCATCTTTGTGCTGCATGTGTTTCATGTCTGAAGACGGGATTACTGAATGTGTGGAAAACCGGAGGAACGGTGGAATTACAAGCAGTGGGGAAACACATGTGAGGAACTTTACGGACTGAGGAGAAAACGGCAAGGTGCCAAGAGACCTTTTATCCCCCCGCCTCGCCACACGCATGTACAGCAATGCTAAGTTCCATGCTAGCGGTGAAATATTCGGCTTCCTGGCACGAGTCATGTGACTGAGTAACTGTTCAGGCCAAAGCGCAAAAACAGTATCAATGAATTTATTTTTGGAGACGCTGTGGCGGTTTTACAATGCCCATGTCATACCCGCTCACCGCCGCCGCAGAATCGCCTTCTGGACAAATGTTCTTTCAACTTTGGGAACAGGTGGTAGTCACTGGGTGTGAAGTCCGGACAGTAGGGTGAGTGGGTGATGAAGTTCCCTTGCAGGAAAGCGAAAGTTTGACAGGCGACAGGCGACGTGTGGACCAAAGGGGGTATTGTTGGTTGACTTTCTGCCTGTTGGGACCACAATAAATGCTGACAGTACTGTGAAACACTGGAACAACTCAGAAGGGTATTTCAGAACAGGAGAAGAGGAATACTGAGAAAGGGAGTAAGCATTCTTCACGACACCGTGCGTCCACACGCTGCCCATCAAACTGTCGCAAACAACATTTGTGCAGAAGGCGATTCTGCGGCGGCGGCGAGCAGGTATAACATGGGCATTGTAAAACTGCCAGCGTCTACAAAAATGCACCGACCGAAATGGCAATTATGTAAAAAAATAAATAAGTCGCCAAGCTTTAAAATGATGTAAATATTATTGAAAATTTGCTTGTATTTCTAAAGAGAAAAAAGAGACAGTGAGAGTACAGGCACAGGCCACGTACACAGAGCGACGGCGAGGCAGGGAGCTGTAATAAAAAGTGAAGAAATGGGCAAAAACAGAAAAAACCCACAGCATCTGGCTGTTTCCAATTATACTGGTAACTGTAAAGCTGAATGCAGAATTTGTAAAATGAAAATATGAACCTGCAGAGACATCTAAGAACCGCTCATCCATCCGTGCAGCTGGAGGAGAGCGTGCCCTCTCTGCTCCAGCTGCCATCCACTGACCCTGGACAAGTGTCCTGTTTTGAGCAAAGTACTTCTGCTGCAGCATCAACTGACTTGCCAAAAACTGCAGGTATACTGCAGCCTTCTGTAACTCAAACCAAAATAAGCACATTACAGAACAAATGACTGCAGCCAAACACAAAGGTGGTGATGATGAAGATGACAGCCAATGGCAAGCCATTTTCTACTGTGGAGGACAAAACATCTGAAACTTTTGTGCCGGCCTTAAAATCTGTACATGTTCTCCCCTGTAGACGTAGTAAGGGCTTTTATGGAAACACTAGTTGCTTACCGACACACAAACCATTCATATTTGCCTAATTAGGCGAAAACTGAAAGTAGTGAGTGATACTAAATTAAAAGCAATAAGAGATGTCTTTTCTAAGGAAGCTGAGCCAAAAGAGCAGAGTCTTTGAAGAGACTCCCATCGCTAGTAGATATTGTTTGAAACGTCTTTGGCTTGAAATTCAAGTACACTGTTTGTAATTTCGATACAATGAAACTTGGCTTTAAACTTCATTTTGTGGTGTGAATGTAATCCAACCTCAATCCAAACCAGGTACCAGATGTGTGTTCCAAGTTTGAGCTAAAACATGTCCCACGAACACGAATGCTTTGGATTCTTGATGTGAGAGGGTACCATGGATGTGCAAAGTTCTGCACGGACCAGCAACCAGCTGTGAAATGGATGGAAATTATCTTTGTTCTCCAATAGTCCAGATCACAGCACCTTCTTCCTGTATTTCCTTATTTGGGCATGCCCCAGACATTTCTGACCAATCAGCAGACTGAACATTGACGCATTCTGGTTTGTTTGGAATTCACTTGGACTTTTTTCTGTGTGAAAGCAAACCAGAGAACAGGAAAAAGCTACAAGTCTGCGACTAATCGTCAGGTTTGGACCAGAGCAAACAGACTATAGGTGCGAAAATGCCCTGAGACTCAGCGAGGGTGTATTTTGCTGCTACAATACATCATCTTAAACTGGTCATGCGATTTGGACAGGCCAGCATGTCTGTCATGAGAGTTAAGTCACTTCCTTTTTTGGTGGCTTTCTGTCTGCTGTGTGTTGTATTTAGTTTTACTTCCTTTGTCTCATTGTCTGATTTGTTTCAGCTGTTCTTCATTCCCCACGTTTCCTCTTTCCCTGGTAGCTCTTTTGCATATTTAGCCTTGCTCTTGTGTTCTTTCTCTGATTGTCTGAATCTTCCCATCTGTGTTATCTACCTGTTTCTGAGAGATTTGGGGTTTGGTTCCCTTTGGTTTCTGGAGCCATTTAATATCTTTCAATATGTTTATTTTGCTTAGGAAGGTTCATAACTTAGTGACGTGTCCTGGAAGTATCCACGTCAAGAGCTGTATGAATTCTCCTGATGCTTAGGAAAGGAGATAAAATGCTTCTTGTATTTTATAGGCTAGGATACTCTGGAGCATCCTTCATCACAGGAGAGGAGAAAATGCTGTCGCATTATTCATAGCAATGGTCTGTCTGGTCATTCATGAAAACCAAACTTACAAAGTGCTGCGTATTATGTAAATGTTAATTAGAACTCAATTTTCATGCCATAGCCTGCTAAAATGTTTTGAATTTTCAACAACAGGATGTTAAACACTGCTGAACTTTGAACATCACACAGCTGTAAAAAGCAACAATCTGCTTGTTGCTGAGTTATTGTCTTGAATAAACAACATAGATTTATATAACATTTCTATTTCTATTTCATTTCTAACATTTTATTTTCTGTATAATTGAGCTGAGGTTATTAATCCAATCCAATTTTATTTATAAAGCACTTTAAAATACCCAGCACAGGAACAAAGTGCTGTACAGAAAATAAGTTAAAACAACAGAATAACAGAAAGCAGCAAAATAAATAAATAAAACACATAAAACATCAAATTAAAACAGCCCTATATTAAAACAAAAACAAGATAAAACGGCATCGAATCACCTAAAAACAACTGAAATAAAAATAAAAACCAACATCTCATGTGGTGTCAAAGGTCAGGGTAAAGAGGCGGGTTTTCAAGAGTGACTTAAAAACAGATAAGGACTGGCCTGTCTGATCTCTAAAGGAAGCTCGTTCCACAGTTTTCGGATTATGATGAAGTGTGTAGGATAAGTTTTGACCTTGAGTCCGCTTCGGTCACAGAAACATAAATGAGTTAGTTAGTTAAATATAACAGTTAATTGCTGGAAGTTAAATATAAGAAAGTCAAATGTATTGAATTTTATAGATACTGGGATAGATTTACCGAACAGGGTAAACGCTGAACACCTTGTATTATTTATCATCTATGAACTATGACCTTTGAACTATGTTCTTTTAGATGTTTTCTGTCAAAATCGATTTGTTACAGTTACCCATGAGAAAACACCAGCAAATAATAAAATGATGCAAAAGGACACAAAATGTAATGTAAGTTGAAAAAGTCCAACAGAAATAGAAACAGGATACAACAGGAGTTACCTGAAACAAAATCCCCACACATAGTGGAAAAGAAACGAAACAAAATGCCACAAAATACAATGGAACCGTTTTCACTGACACATTAATGTGAAGAAAAAGCTGCAGACGTGTCACCAAAACATGCGCAGTGTTAGGACGCCTGGGCGACCCGAGTTATATTTAGTACTCCTGGTGTTTAGTTCTTCGTTGTGCTTTGTGTCTCGTCGGCTCAGTTATGTTTACACGTCTGTTCTTTCCCCGTCTCATCTGTGCCTGTCTGCGTCTCAGCGTATGTTGCGTTACTTCCTGTTTTACTTTGGTAGTTTCCTGTCGGTGTGTGTTCTGTTTTGCTTCTCCCCTGTGTCGGCTGTGCGATTAGTTTCCCTCCTGAGCTTCATTCCCTCGTCTTGCATTTACTGTCTGTGTTTTTGTCTGTTCGCTGTGTTCTCCCTCATCCCTCGCTGCGTTTCGCCTGTTTTTCTATCTTGTTTACTTTAATGTATATTTCCAGTTTAGTTTTGTATTTCCTAGCTTCCAGCAATAAGGTCGAGAGTTTTGAGTCCATCTTTGCCTCTGCGAGTCTGCATTTGGGCTCCTTGCTACCAGCCACACACAGCAAACCTGACAGTGAGACACACTTAAAAGAAGCAGATGATTCTCTGGTGTTGTGAGGGAGAAACACTGTGAGTTTTACTTCATCTGATACTATGGATACATGTTTGGTATTAGCCGTTTACTTTGCAGCTTGATGTAATCCTCTGTACTTCAACTGATGAAGGTTTCTCGTTCCTAGACTATGACGCTGACGTGCACGTGTCTTCTCCACTTGCATGGACACGGCTCTCATACTAAAAGCAATTTCAACACTTGGACTCAACCTCAGATATGCTGTCTGCTTAATTTATTGTGGAATTACAAGGAAATGTAAATGCTTGGCAGTCAATTATCCAATTATATTAGAGCATCTGAAACTATTAAATGTAGGTATAGACTAAATATAAACATTAAAAAACGTAAATATTTAATGCAGTAATCTCAGTAAAATCTTTAATAAAAATTGTGTGTCCTTGAAACTTGTTTGATTTGGAGGCAAAATTACAAACGTTTGCTCAAATATTAATGATGCTTATGTGTAAGTTCAATGAGGAAGCTCTGTAGTCATGTATCTGTCTGCTTCCACATGTTTGGTGGCTAATCTAAGCTTTGCATCACTTCCACTTTCCCACGGTGCCAAACCCACTGGGACATCACTGGTTTAGTCTTCTTCAGGCCAATCAGCCTCCACTCTGTGTACTAGAAATCTCACCTGTCCTTCATGCAACCCACCTCCTCCACATCTCTGCGTCTCCCATGTTACTCAGGCTTCATCCAAGCCTCCATCTTTATCTCCACTACCAGCGTCTAGACGCCGGGGTCCTTCCCTAGTTCCCATGGCCGCAGTGATTCTGTTCTGCTGTGAAGGGCCACTGGATTTATTAAATTCTGCATATCAGTAAATCATGTTTGGTTCCTTCTAATGAGCTCTCCTTATTGAAATGGACCTACTGTAAAATCTGAAAAGTTTATCAACACTGTACACACAGTTTAGAATAGTTTGCAAAGTGAACTAACACTAAACGAAGAAAATGTGTGGACCCAAAAGCAGACACGGGAGAGAGGAAACTAAGCGAGCTGTTTATTAGGTTGATGGCAAACTGGAGAACAACTAACAACTAACCTGAAACCTAAACTGGGAAAAACTAAAACATGAAAACTGACATGACATAAACAGAACCTGAAGCTTAAGAGTAAAATCTGAGTCGAGACTCATAGAAACTTGTAGCCAGACAAACAGAGGAAGATAGAGGACGTAAATACAAAGAAGAGTAGACGAGGAAAAACCTGGGGAAACACAGCTGCCATGAATGAACATGACGCCACAGGGGAAGCAAAACTTAACACACCGAACATGGAAACAAGACTTTCAAAAGAAAACAGGAAACGTAATGGAGCGTAGGCTTGACCATTAGAACATGGAGCACGCAGACATTAAATCTCTGAGCAGACATGGAACACAGGAGCTGTGTCCCAAAACGTCGGCTGCATCCTTCGGAGGACCCGGCCCACGTAGACCGCGAAGGCCGGGTCCTCCGAAGACCGAGAAGGCCGGAAGTGCGAGGCTGTGAAATGGGACGGTCTAGCCTTCAGATTAGCGTCACCGCTGTCTCAGTGCAGTTTAATAAACTCGGCCGTCTCCTCCGTGCTGTCTAAAATATAACGGGACACTGGCGTAAATTCTCGACCGTCTCACACTTCTGTTTAATCAGTTTTCTGTTTGACGTTTATTCAGCTGTGTGAAAATCCCAGAGGAACCCACCTGATGGATTAATAAAGTTTTATTTAATCTAATAATCTAATCATTTTGATCTCAGCCAAACTGATTTACTCCGGAACAAATAAAACACAGAAAAAGCCAAACAATAACATTTTTAAGTTATCCGAGTGACTTATATCATGTTTAACCTGAGTAGCGAAAAAGCGGGGGTCTGAAAACGACGAAGCCGGGAGTCCGCTGCTCTCGCCGGCTGGAGTGACCATTGAACCCCCGGCTAGCTATCGAGCTAGTGGGTAACAGGCGTCTCCAAAAACGTCAGCGCACTTTTGCAAATATGCGATGTCTTGATAAACCGAGCAGATATTTGAAGTTTACACAGCTACTTTCTCACCTGAAAATATGTTAAAAGTTTATTTTGTGGCCCAGAAAGAATAATAAGAGTAATATTAAAACTTAGTAGCAGCCGCCATTGTTGGCAGCTGAAATTTGGCTGGGCCGCGCTATGAATTCTGGGATATGGTGTGCCACGAAGGACACACCCGACCCATCCTTCAAATTCGGGGAAATGAAGGACGTATTTGTCGGCCGCATTTGAAGGAGTCGACGAATTGGGACAGCCTTTGTCGCCTGGCTGTGACGTAATCGGCCTTCAAATGCAGCCTCCGAAGGATGCAGCCGACGTTTTGGGACACAGCTACGGAGAGACTAAAGCACTGGCGTGACTGAAAGTAGAACATGGAGGACAGGAAAAGACTCAGGAGACAGAAGAAACATAAACTAGACTAAAACTCAACCAAGACAAACTAATAATAATAGCAGAACTTCACATATTTCAATATAACATAAGAAATCAAAAATACAAAATATACTGAAAATGCTGGGTTGCAGACCCATCCTGACAGAAAAGCAAGACAAAAAGTTAAAAGTGATTTACAGTAAAGTAAAATGATTCACAGACGTCTTATCTGTGAAATTATGAGTAAATATGGGGGGAAACACTTAGCTTGATTTATACCTGTTGACAATTCCACAAAACTGTTTTGAGACAGCTTTGTAGAGCTCTTGAAAGCTGAGATATTTCTAAATCTAAATTTCAAATTAGCTGTCACCTCAAATCTCAGCCATTCTAGAGTTGAGATGGATCCATACAGCTTCTTCTCAGTAAGCCCCCCTTTGTCACTGTGTTCGCTGCCTTGACAGACCCAATATAAGGAGCAAAATGTGGTGGCATTATATGTGCTGTCAGGAGCATACCCCTTTCTACATCACGACACAGGTTGGAGTTCTGAGGCAAACATCCAGCCAACAAGTTATTAGCATTTTTTTATTTGTGCACTTTCCAAGATGGCGCCGGTGTGCATGGCTGGCCGTCTTCGACTCCGTCTGCGCCTCGGCGTTGTACTCCTTGTGTCTTTATCTTTGGCACTTTGTTCTCTAGGTGATTGTACGCTAATAACCTATGATAGAAACACGCTCCTGAATCTTCGTTTCTCCTGTTCTCAACGACCGAACTGTCTTGGGACCGCGGGTGATGCCATTCCCCTGATGCCCGTCTCTCCCACTCATCTGACCGATTTACCTCTTCACATGCCCCGCAGGATACGCCCCAGGAGACGGGGTAGAAGGAGTGGTGTCCGTGTCCGCTTCAAGGCTTATATCAGAGCCATGGCTACGGATTACCCCCCTACTAGCTGTGAATTTTCTCGTTTCATCCACCATCTTGGTAGCCGCTTTGCGGCTAAACTGCTCAACCACCGCTGGATATGTCCCGTTGGCCCTCAGTCCTATCCTGCCTGCCCAGTGGCCTTCCACTCTGCTCGTTCTTGGATATCACTGCCTGGCCGTGGTGTTCAACAAAACAACCTCAGTACCCTCAAACGAGCTACTACTAAGGACAGGACTCCTCGGACTCGGATGGCCTTATTTAATGTTAGGTCTCTTTCTAATAAGGCCTTCCTCTTAAATGATTTTTTTCTCTCCTCGGGTCTGGATGTTTTATTTTTGACTGAGACATGGACCTCTCCAGGTGAGTTCATCCCCTTCTCTGAACTTCTCCCTTCTGACTGTGCCTTTTTTAGCTTACCGAGGCTTACTGGTAGAGGTGGTGGCTTAGCCTCGGTTTTTAGAAATAAACTTGAGGCACGGCTGCTATCCTCCCCAACCTATTCTAGCTTTGAAGCTCAGCTATTGGAATTGACTGGCCCTCGAACTACTCTGTGTGTTGTGGCTTATCGTCCGCCTAAATATCATAAGATGTTCATTTCTGAATTTGCTGATTTTTTGGGTTCTATTCTTTTTAAATATGATTCTGTAGTTATTTCTGGTGACTTCAATATCCATGTTTGTTGTATGGATGACCACCTGTCTAAAGATTTTTCTGCACTGACTGACTCTTTTAATCTTACCCAGTGGGTAAATGAACCTACTCATGTTAAGGGTCACACCCTTGATCTGGTTTTTTCATTTAACGTGGATATATGCATTAAGGAAATTAGAAATACTGGACTCTCTGATCATTCCCCGGTCATCTTTGACGTTGACCTGGGTATCACTGACCCCTACTTGGAGGTTCCTCTCCATCCTACTCGGACTATTAACGCCGATACTGTGGTCAACTTCTCTACATCTTTTGTTAATTCTTCATTTAATATGTCGGACTGTTTTATCCCACACACACTTGAGAATTTTATCAATACTTTTTTAACTACATGTTCCTCGATTCTTAACACTATTGCACCTATCAAACACAAACGCCCCAGAACCTACTCGCAATGCTGGTTAAACGACTCTGTCCGTGTTCTACGGCGTTTGTGCAGGCGCGATGAGAGGAGGTGGAGGAATGATAGACTCCAGTCATCATATGACATTTTACGTATTAGCCGCTCGAAATTCCAATCTGCTGCCAGAATGGCTAAAGCAGCCTTCTTCGCTAAGATTATTACTTCTAATGGTGACAATCCTCGCATCCTATTTAAAATTTTTAACTCAGTGGTGAATCCTCGTCCCTCTATGCCGCTCTCGTGCTCCCCAGGTCTCTGTGAAAAATTTTCAAACTACTTTCTAGATAAAGTTTTATCTCTTAGATCTACGCTTCCTTTGGTGGCTGACAGTATGTCTAATCCTGACTGTTCTGCTGCCTTACATCAATTTGAATTAATTTCACTTCCCACTCTGAAGCGTATAACTGAGAAACTAAACAATACTAATTGTGTACATGATGTCCTTCCATCTCGTATAGTCAAGGATTGTTTTAATGTAATTGGACCCTGTCTATTGTCTATATTGAACCTCTCTTTGCTTTCTGGTTATGTACCTTCAGTTCTTAAACATGCTTTTATTCAACCCGTTTTAAAGAAAAATAACCTGGATCATAGTGATTTTGCCAACTATAGACCGATTTCCAAGCTTCCTTTCTTGGCTAAAATCCTTGAGAAGGTGGTTCTACTTCAACTGCAGACCTACCTGGACGAGAATAATATAAATGATAAATTCCAATCAGCCTTTAAACAACATCATAGCACTGAATCAGCGCTGCTTCGTGTTTTTAATGATCTTTTACTTATGGCTGATAATGGTCGTCCTTCTGTTTTAGTTCTATTGGATCTTTCATCTGCATTTGATATGGTTGACCATAACATCCTAGTCGCAAGATTAGAGCACTCTGTTGGCATTAAGGGCACTGCCTTGGACTGGTTCAAATCTTACCTCTCCAATCGGCTTTCTTCGGTACATCTGGCCTCATCTTCCTCTTCCCCTGTACCTGTTTGCTGTGGTGTCCCCCAGGGTTCTGTGTTAGGCCCGACCCTTTTCTCACTGTATATGCTTCCTTTAAGCGCTATCTTTGAGAAATACCACATTGCTTTTCACTATTATGCAGATGACATCCAGATTTATTTTGAGTTACATGATGATCTCGCTTTATCTTTAAATAACTTTCGTGAGTGCATGAGTGAGGTCAAGAAATGGCTGTTGGCAAATACTCTTATTCTCAATGAAAAAAAGACTGAAATCATGATTTTTGGCAGTAATGCCCTTCGCGCCAAACTTCAAGATGCCTTTGGCTTTCTTACTAGTTCTTTCTCTGATACTGTCAGGAATCTGGGTGTCTTGTTTGACAGCTCCTTTAAACTTGATAAACAAGTGTCTGCTGTTGTCAGATCTAGTTTTTATCAGCTTCGTCTCATCTCCAGGGCCAGACACTATATCCCGTATAATGACTTAGAAAAGCTCATTCATGCTTTTGTAACGTCAAGACTAGATTACTGTAACTCACTCTATTCTGGTCTCCATGCTACCCTTCTACATAGATTACAGACAGTTCAGAATGCTGCGGCACGTATTCTAACTAAAACCAAGAAGTTTGACCATATTACTCCGGTTCTTGCTGAGCTGCATTGGCTGCCTATCAAATACCGTATTCAATTTAAAATTTTGCTGCTTACTTTTAAAATTATCAATAATACTGCACCAACCTATCTTAAGGAACTTTTAAACCCTTATGTCCCTGCCAGGGCTTTAAGGTCATCCTCGCAGTTATTGTTAGTTCAGCCCAGATCTCGGTTGAAATCTAGAGGCGATCGATCGTTTGCCTTTGCTGCACCTGAGTTATGGAACAGCCTCCCGATTGGCATTCGGGAGTCTGATTCTATTTTTTCTTTTAAAGCACGCCTTAAAACTTATCTTTTTGAACTTGCCTTTTCTACCCGTTAAATGCTGACTGTTAACTGCGACCTATTGCATTAACTTTTTACTATTCCTTCATTCTTGGTGTTCTCTATCATGCGGCACTGGGTCTGCTATAATCTATGTGCTGCAGTCCATTTTATTAGTGGCTTTCTACTGTGAACATTGTCTGCTGTTCTTATTATATTTGATATTAATGCTCTTAACTGTATTATTTTATTGTTTTTCTGTAAAGCACTTTGGTATGCCTAGGCTTTTAATGTGCTCTATAAATAAAGGTTGTTGTTGTTGTTGTTGTTTTTTAAACAATTAGAACCGACGTTGTGCAGCGAACGCCACTAAACTTTTACATAAATAAATGTGTGCAGCACTACTTTCTTTTCGTACTTTAAATTTCAGCTTCTCCAAGGTAAGCACGAAGAAAAGACTCGGCACACTTATTGTTGCAATGACCTGTATTACTGTGGGTCATCCTTCCACCGGTGTAAACAAGACTGTTATTTATCTCTTCACGTTCTCTCCTTCCTCTGTTCTAAGCCAATTAGAGCTCTTACTCGCCGCTATCAACCCGACCCAAGCTTGTCATAATTGCAGCGATAAGCCTCGCACTCCTCCCTCTCTCCCATCCGCTCTGTTTTCCATCTCATTAACATTCATTTTCACCCTAATTGAGCTTAATAAGAAAATAATGTTTGACATTAAATCCTTGTGAACATGTGCCCCAGCTGATCACTGCGTCTGTTTGTTCTTTCACAGCAAATATTTTACTTTGTCAGGGGTTTGTTTGCTTGCCTTGCTCGGCTGTGCGCCTGCTGTAACAGCCTACTTAGAATTCCCACTTTCCATTTGCTTTGCGCTGACCTCTTGCCGTCGTTATGCTGAAGTTAGACTCTACTTTCCTTAAACGTCTTCATCAAGTTTTGCTTAGTTTGGACTTTTGCTTGCAACAGTGGCTGCATCCATAAATTCCCAAGATAAAGCATCCAAAACACTGACCACTGCATTTAGACACTGTGCCAGTCAACTTCATCGATTTTATTTTTCTCAAAGCCTGTGGCAATACTTTTTTGATATACTGTGACCTTGTGGGTGGGTACAGCATTTTTTCCCAAAGTAATCAATGATCATTATACAGCCAAATAGAAAGGAGACTGGGAGAAGGAAGCTGAAGCATGAGGTGTGTTCAATACAACCCTGGATGTCTGTACAACAAAACATTGATTGTATTCCTTATATTGCTAACAATGATGGTTAAATAACAGTTCACACCTCATATATACTGGATAGTTTACCAGAGGACATGTATTGAACAGCAATAAGCTGCAGAGACATGAGATTGAGATAAAAAGTCATGTATATGAGGAGATTTACTCTGAGGAGAGAAAATCAACCACTTTCCAGACGTAGCTGAATGGAGCTTCATCATGTCTATTGATGGAGAACAGCTTTAGCCTAAATATCACTTCAAAAACTAACAAACAAACAATCAAAACGGCTGATTTACCTTTGAAATTATAGATTTTTTTTGCCACTTGGTGGAAGCAGAACATATACAGTACTGTGCAAAAGTTTTAGGTAGGTGTGGAAAAAATGCTGTAAACAAAGAGAGCTTTCAGAAATATAAACGATTGGTTATTGGCCCCAAATGTATTCTGCAGCAGGACAACGACCCAAACACACAGCCAACGTCATTAAGTGCTATCCTCAGCATGAAGAAGAACAAGAAGTCCTGGAAGTGATGGTACGACCCCCACAGAGCCCTGATCTCAACATCATCGTGTGTCTGGGATCAGAGACAGAAGGATGTGAGCAAGCCGACATCCACAGAAGATCTGTGCTTAGTTCTCCAAGATGTTTGGAACGACCTACCAGCCGAGCTCCTTCAAAAACTGTCTAGAAGAAGGCAAAGAGTGGTCGCACCAAACATTGATGTGATTTAGATTCTCCTTTGCTCCTCCTCTGCATTGTTGATTGATGATAATAAACGATTAACACTTCCATTCATGAAAGCTTTCTGTGTTTACAGCATTTTCCCCTCACCTGCCTAAACCTTTGCACAGGGCTATATATGTGTATAGTTTGCAAAGGTTATTTGGGATTTCTAAATTAAAAGTAACTTATATTTGACACTTTCAGTTCAGATCTAGTTCAGGTGTTTAATATGGCCATCATATTACTCCCCGTCGTTCTGTTTGGGTACACATAATAAGAAATATGCTTGTATACTAATCCAAAGCACTGAAAGGTAAAGTGTTAGTCCTGTAGTTGTAACTCCAGGCTAGCAACCCCTTTCAAATAAAATTAATCACGTGAATCATGTGAAGCCACATTAATTCCAACATATTAAAAACAGCAGATATAATATATAGATTCATTTTACATATGAAATGGCTTCCATTTGTTCGCTTTACTTTGCCTATAAAATGTATTTGGAGAAATCGTGATTTTAATCTACCGCTGAATATTTCATGTTTCATTCCAATGAAGCCATTAGCTACAATGGGAAAGGCGACACCCTTAATGAATGTGACTAGGAGAGACTGTGACAGCCAGCGGGGACTACAAAAGTCTTCAGCACTGGACAAGTGATAATAAAACCAGACTGAATTTAATAGCAGACTCTTGTACTGTACAAATGTACTTGTTTTAAAATCTCCTCATTACAACAAAATAAATGAAAGCAAGTTATGATGTAGGCTTGGCTGGAAAAACAACAGGAAGAGGAAATGTGTGTGCTCAGGCGCGTGTGCTGATGCCCAGCCTGACTCAGTCTTGGCTTCAGCTATAACAATTATCAAGCTGGAAATAACAATCATTAGTGATGACCCAGATGCAATGAAAGGCAGAATTTATATTAGAGGCTTTTTCACTTCTAGAATTTGAAATAATGACATATTAGACTGGATCAGGTTTTTATTATCACTAAGATATTAAACCATTGACGGACGTTTCCAATTAGATGTTTGACCATATTATGACACTGTGAATGCAAAGGTAGCGTTTGGTAGGTTGGAAAATATTCATTTTGGGTCAGCAGTCAGGTACATACTGTTAGGATGGCTTTAACCACACCTAATGTAGTTGGAGTGGTTAAAGCCATCCTTAATCTGCTCTGTGGGTAAGAGCTCTCTGACTCTAAGGGTCTGCAAATTAACCAAGCAGAAACCTCTGAACCGAATGAAGCGCCAAGAACTGCAGTTCTAGAAAGAAAACTTAAAACTATCTGTAAAAGTATTTAAAACAAACAAAAACAAAGTTTCCTCCTTTTAATGAGCTGCACAGGAATGGGATTTTTGAATAGCTGCTTTTTATCATTTTGTTTTATTTTGCTTTGCCGATAACTAAAGATAGGTGTGCACACTCCAGCACTTCAACTTCGTTCCCAAATGTAACAATTTCTGACCGAAACAAAATAAAAAATAACACAACACAACAAAGTACTACTGTTGGGACTTCTTCTAGGTGTGGACGCCTGAAACCAGAGGTGACTACAGAGGTCTATAAACCAAAGCCATGACTTGATGATGGTACAGCACGTTAAGTCTCAGCCCTACATGTCTGTAGATTATAGATTACAGTCACATGATCTCTGTTTTCTTGCACCTCCCAATTCAATTGCATAAACAACTAAACAAGACACTCAACTCTGTCACCTGTAGCGCCTGCAGGCTGCCGTTTACCTCAGCTTTGTGCAAGGAGCTTGATGGAGTCGATGGAGTCGGTGGAGTGATAATGAGGTGAGCTGAGGGAATCCTGCTCCTTTCCATCTGTGAGCGCTGTTGTTCGCTGGCGTCGGTGAAACTTTCTTTGAAGCAGATCTAACTTTGTCGGACTTGGACACTTTGCAATGAAACTTATACGATGTGAGAATGTAATCAAACTGCTCGTCAGAGGGAAAGTTTGATTTTTAAGACGTTTAATCATTAACTGGTGTAATGTTAGCTTAGAGAGCAGTGCAGAGGAGGAGGACACGATGAGAAAGATGATGAGGAAAATGTGCGTGGGCAAATCACGTATGTCATTTGAAAGAGCTATTAGTGATCTTTAAATTAAAAGTAACTTGTAAGTGTTACTATAGCCAAATACATAAACACAGATATGCAGAGCAACGATGTCCATCTCAGCCACTGGTTTCAAGATGGCAGGGTAACAACAACCAGTGTATTTTTAATTTTACGTTTAGAAGAATGAATCAATTTTCTAGAAGAAACCATCACACACTAATCAATAATACGTACAGCATCATTTTTTCTATTAAATAACCTCAAAGATTTACCTTTAAAGCTGCTTTATAAAGTCATGAAGAAGCAGCATCTACGTGAGGCAAGAAAATCACTCAAGGATCAGTCAGCTGCTTTTGGAAAAACACTTTCTTAATAACACTAAGATCACAGTTTCCTGCTTAATAAATCAGATTTTCTAATAGCGTGTGAATACTGTCCACAGTTAACTTCAGCTCCTCTATTAAAAAGCGACACTAATTATTAAACAGTGTTTGAATGTGGTGCTGACTCCACATCTTCATACTTTAAAAAAATACATCATTATTATTCATGAAAATGTAAGGCCTTCCCATTTCCCATACTTTCTGTTACCGTCTCTTCTGAGTCCTTCACATTAGTCACCGTGCCATCACGTGTCTCTGCTGAGCGTCTCCATACTGAATACGATACCATTTTCTTTTAATGTAAATGTCCCTGGATATTTATTCGCTGCTCTGCTTCTTCTTTTCAACACAGTTTCTGTCGTCTTCCACAGAGTTTAACGTACAAACTTTTGTTGGACCCAAAAACTTTATTTCACTGAGCTATTAAATCAAAAACTGTAAGTTAAGAGAGGTTGTTTTAAAGCTGCTGCTTTGTGGGTTTTTGTACAGTAACACATATTTGGTCATTTTGCCTCTGTACACCACCACTACTATTTAAAAAAAAAGTATTGCATTCACCGACACTTATATTTATTCACAGCGCTCAATTACAGTGGAAACCATGTGGAGTGGTAAAGCTAACAATCTGGTATGTTCCTAAATGCATAAATAGAGCAGATACCTCAGCAACACCAGAACACCTGAAAGGCTTGATGGTCGAACGATTTCCCTGAAAACAACTTCATAACATCGAGTCTCAAACATTCCCAAGGAGGAAGCTGCATCGTCGTCACAGTCTACAACAACAAGGCATCAGCATGACTGTCAATAACAGATGCATGCAGGCACAAACCACTGGTTACACTCAAGAACATCTGAAAGACACGAAACCAAGATTTAAATAATGAAAAGTATAGAGAAGGAGAAAAACCTGTCAAACATGGTGGAGGAAATGTTGTGGAATAGGCATGGACTCTAAGTCTGTCAGTGGAACCGGGCCACTGCTGAGTGTAAAGGGCTACACGCTCAGATTCTGCCAAACGCTACGAAACTGATCAGACTGAGTGTCACAATGAAAAGAGATAAGGACTCAAAGCTCAGTGCAAAAGAGTTTCTCAGTGGCTGGATCAGGCACCTGAAGAAAAACCCGAAGACGCACAAACAAAGAAAGGTGGCACAATGTTTCCAGAGAGAAAACACAGCATTTGGTGATGTCCATGGATTCTGGACTGCAATGGATTTTCATTCAAGCACAAAAAACAACACTAATGTTTAAAATGATGTCAGTTTGTCTAAGCTGGTGAAAGTGGGCTTAAAATCCCCATTCAAAGACAGATGTTGTGCTGCTTTTCCTCTTTTAAACATTCAGACACATTTGGTCGCATCAGAATAATGCAAATAAAAATAAAACATGCAGGGTCGTCCACTTGACAGTTGCACCCAGACAAAGAGCTTTTTAACCATAAAACCCTTGCAGTGAAGGTAACTGAAGGTCCCTGTGGGATGTGCGCAGGGACAGACAGGGGTAACAAAGGCCCAGGCAGCAGCAGATTTGTGTGTCTTTAGAGACCTGCAAGGAAGCCACAGGGAGCAGTGCAGCGCCAAAGCTGGCAGCTGACTGACACCCCTGTCACAGTGCCAAAAGCAGACTGGGTGAGAGTCCCTCGGAAATTCTGGAAACAGAGACGGCTACGTGCAAACTTCTCCTTCCACGCGGTCGCCTACGGAAACCGTGTTACAACTTGTTGACTTTGTGGCATGTTGGCCAAGGCTCAAGTAAAGTGTGAATATAATATGGGAAAACATGAAAGACGGGGTTGTGGAGGATTTATACGAAAAAAGAAGAGTTCTCAGGGACGGGCTGGAGGCTATCCTCGCTGTCATAGGGTGAGGGATGCCGTACACCCTGGGCAGATCCCAGTCTACTCCAGGGCACAAGCAAGAGTTTGATAATGACAACAAATGAGACAGAAAAGTAATCTCATATAAATATAAAAACTGATATCATCATCTTTATTTTGTTTGGATCATCTTTCGAAGCCAAACTGAAAATACAATTCAACCCGGCCAGCACTAATGTCACCACTAACAAGCAGAGTCAATAACATTGATTATTTTGACACAGCAGCACTTGCCAAAGCGGTAAAATATAGTAAGTAACAAGCAAGCAGCCAGTTCTTGAAATGAATGTGTTGAAAGCAGAAAGAATGGATGAGCACACGTATCACAGAAAAAGTCTCAAATCTTTACGGCTAGCAAACGCCAAAAACACAAGTCTCATAAAGTCTTACGGCGATTTAAATCAAACTCTGGTCCATTTTCCCTCCTTGGTGTGATTCGCTTGTGCAGATGTGAACACAGGAGTCGCACTGAGGTGGCTCAGGAGAAAATGTTGGTGGTTTGATTCCTGGCTGCTAATCTGCATGCTAAATATCCCACGTTGCTTCTGGTGCATCAAACCAGTGCAGAACCAACTAGCAGTTGTATCTTACAAGGTTGAGCTAAAAACCTTCCTGTAGCCACGGATACTTTGGATTCTGGGATGCAGCAAGGTGCTATATATGTGAAGCAGTCTGTACAAGTCAGCAGCTAGCCATGCTCTGCTAAAGTCAGGATGACAGCATCTTCTTCCTGTACTGTTGATCGGCCGCAGACACATATGTGGACTGGACATTCTTGTGTTGTTTGTAGCAAAGCATTTTTGTTCATTTGGTGTTTTTCCTCTGTGTGATTCAGAGCAAATAAACTATACGTGTGAAAATCTGCTATATATACTTGCAATCATTTATTTGGAATCATTTATACACGAAATACAGAAACTGATATTTTATATACATGTTTTTAAGGAGACAGTTGTAGGGAAGCTAAATCACTGGATGCTCTTGTCAGTAAGCAGATTGCAGCCACTGTGTTTTACTGCCTACTAGAATAGAATAGAATAGAATTCAACTTTATTGTCATTGCACATGCACAAGTACAGGGCAACGAAATGCAGTTTGCATCCATCCAGAAGTGCTTTAGTGATATAGATATATTACAATACATATTAGCAATAGTATAGATATGTGAGTATATTACAGAAATGGGTCTATTATGGTATGTTATAATATTCTATAACTATAAGTATGTACAGGCTGTAGTGAGTACAGGCTATGTACAGGATATAAATATGAAATTTAAAAAAAAAACTATACAGAAATGTGAGCTATGCAAGTTATAAACAGTTGTAGGATTAAAAATTATCGTATGTACAGAATGACTACTACACTACACGCATAACTGAGCAGTGCAAAAGAAAAAAAAATGGTGCATGTCAGCTTGCATGTGATTTTTCATCAGGGTTTCTAATTGTCCTGCTCGCCCCCCCCCCTATCTGTTGGTATTTACAGAGTGAATTATTTCTGGCTTTTCAAAAACTCCAGTTAGCTTATCAACAGCTTGCACCCAGTTGAACACCCTCACTTATGCCTGATTTCAGAAAACAGGATAAGATCAATTGACTTAAAACGCAGAGCTTCTCTGCCAGTGTCTTCTTTTCCTTTCTAAGGGAGATGGCTTTCATTAGGCTGAAACCCCCCAGGGCAGAAACACTAGTGGACACCTCAAACAGACTCTAACGTTCTTTTAACATAAAAGAAACCTCAAACTTCTGACTGATGGCACGAACTGCCTGAATACAAAGACCATCCAAATACCACCAACACCAATAATAATTATTCTGATATTTTTTTATTTTTGTATGTTTCCAGGTGTCAGTCTGACACTAAAGAAACCTTTATTTAGCGCTTTATATAGCCTCTGTAGGAATTATATCTCACTTATCTTAACTGCACTACTGTATAGCTCTGTGTAAATAATCATTCTGTACATTCGATAATTTTTAACCCTACAACTGTTTACAACTTGCATAGTTCCCATTTCTGTATAACTGTATATCTCAGATTCTGTAAAGTTATTTATTTCATATTCTGTATAGTTTTTCATATTTATAGCCTGTACATAGCTTGTACATACTTATAGTTATAGAATATTCACAACATACTTCATACCGTGTACATTATAACATAATAGACCCATTTCTGTAATATACTCACATATCTATATTATTGCTAATATATATTGTAATATATCTATATCACTAAAGCACTACTGGATGGATGCAAACTGCATTTCGTTGCCCTGTACCTGTGCATGTGCAATGACAATAAAGTTGAATTCTATTCTATTCTATTCTATTCTATTTGAACTATTGAAACGTATTAATAACTTGAGAACAAAAGAGAAATAAAGAAAGTGACAGTTAATGTGTGGAGGAGTCTGTGAATCAGTGAAACAATGAAAAAGTGATAACCACCAGATCTGAACACGGCTCAAACACATGCTGACCTGGTAGGAGTCTGTGGCCTCACGGTCCACTGAGCGGCTGACTGACACGGCTCCTGAATTCATGTCAATGGTGAAGAGACCTTTGGGATCCTGGTCAGCACCGGGGCCTGTCATTCGGAATATTTGTTCCCTTGGCTCCCCCGTTGAAATCAGCTGCAGACATATGGACACACACACATATTCATTCTAGTAAAAGAAGCTTACAGAGGCTTCAATGGTGATGCAAATCCCTGATAACTACCAATTAAAATTTTATAACAGACTTTGATTTAATTTCATCAGTTGGTAAATTCATCTCATCTGAAACAAGAAATTTCACATCATTTCCCTGAGCACTGGAGGCCTGCTGCGACTGCTTGCACATGCATCATCAGATTCCAGTGATATAAGTGGAACAGTTCAATAATTCATATAAAAAACAGTTTTTCTTAATAATTAAGTGAAAATGTTATTGTTTTGTTGCTTTTATCATTGTTGTAATTTAGGTCACAGGAAAAAGGTTTTGAACTAAACGCTAAATTAAACACTGTGAACAAAGCAGTGATGCTTTTCAGGAATTCTGCCAATCTAGTTGGCTCACGGTTCTTTTTTCTGAGGCGGGAATGATCTGACCCCGGTGCTTTTTGGATAGAGGCACTCACATGAGTCTGTCATAGCCAGCAGCATGAGCGGGTACCCCAGGAACAGGAACAGGCCGGTGCAGAAAAAGAAAAACAGACAGAACAAAGCATTTTAGTAACAAATTTAGCAACAGTTACTAAAGCTCCTGAAAGGGCAAAAAGTGAGAGATTATCTGGATTACACACTATTATAACTAAACACCACCTTCATCGTCAATATATCAAATGAGGAATAAATACAATAAAATATAATATATTAAAAAATATATAATAAAAAGGAATAAATTAGCATATTTTTCGGACCATAAGGCTTTTATCGAGTGGAAAAAAGTTTGCGTTCATCCTCCAGCTTCACTGTGTTTATGTTATGCTAACATAGCTGTGTAACTAGCGATCACGTAGCACATCATTATATACCAGCTAGCCAAACTTCAGTAACCCTACAAACGTCACTGCTGTTTAGTTTTCTGTCTTCATTTATGTTGGAAGTGACAGCAGAGCTGTACCTTTGAATTTTTCAGAAATCTCTCAGTCAGAACATGCTATATCATCTTTAGGTGGAAGCTAGCGAGCTAACTTCCTGCTAACTTCTAACTCTATTAAACTTCATAAATTTTGTTTTGCTGGATGCCTGGATGTTACACCTGGTAGAGCAGCCACACTGATCATTTTATTAAAGATGAAAGAATTTAGACAGTTTGTAACTCTCAGTGATGCTGCAGTGTTCGTTTGACTTTGGGACCTGAAGTTGACGGAGTTTAGGACCCAGAACATCTTACTATTCATCACTGATTGAAGAAAATAAGAACAACCCCAGGTTTCTCTTCAGCACTGTAGCCAGGCTGACAAACAGTCAGAGCTCTGTTGAGCCAACCATCCCTTTAACATTAACTAGTAATGACTTCATGAACTTCTTCACAAATAAAATGTTAATCATTAGAGAAAAAATTACCAATAATCATCCCACAGATGTAATATTTTCTACAGCTACTCTTAGTACCATTGATGTTAAGTTAGACTCTTTTTCTCCAGTTGATCTTTCTGAGTTAACTTCAATAATTACTTCCTCCAAACCATCAACGTGTCTTTTAGACCCCATTCCTACAAAACTGCTCAAAGAAGTCCTGCCATTAATTAATTCTTCGATCTTAAATATGATCAAACTATCTCTAATGATCGGCTATGTACCACAGGCCTTCAAGCTGGCTGTAGTTAAACCTTTACTCAAAAAGCATCTCTAGACGCAGCTGTCTTAGCTAATTATAGGCCAATCTCCAACCTTCCTTTCATATCAAACATCCTTGAAAGAGTAGTTGTCAAACAGCTAACAGATCATCTGCAGAGGAATGGTTTACTTGAAGAGTTTCATCCTATGAAGCGCCTTGAGGCGACTTTTGTTGTGATTTGGCGCTGTATAAATAAAATTGAATTGAATTGAATTGAATATTAGAGCGATTAGAACATGCTGTAGGTATTACAGGTACTGCGCTGCAGTGGTTTGTATCATATCTATCTAATAGACTCCAGTTTGTGCATGTAAATGGAGAGTCCTCTTCACACACGGAGGTTAATTATGGAGTTCCACAGGGTTCAGTGCTGGGACCAATTCTGTTTACATTATACATGCTTCCTTTAGGCAGTATCATTAGAAGACATAGCATACATTTACACTGCTATGCAGATGACACCCAGCTCTATCTGTCCATGAAGCCAGATAACACACACCAATTAGTTAAACTGCAGGAATGTCTTAAAGACATAAAGACCTGGATGGCTGCTAACTTTCTGCTTCTTAATTCAGATCAAACTGAGGTTATTATACTCGGCCCTGAAAATCTTAGAAATATGGTATCTAAGCAGATTCTTACTCTGGATGGCATTACCTTGGCCTCCAGTAACGCTGTGAGGAACCTTGGAGTCATTTTTGACCAGGACATGTCCTTCAATGCACATATTAAACAAATATGTAAGACTGCGTTCTTCCATTTGTGCAACATCTCTAAAGTTAGAAATATCCTGTCTCAGAGTGACGCTGAAAAACTAGTTCATGCATTTATTACTTCCAGGCTGGACTACTGTAATTCATTATTATCAGGATGTCCAAAAAACTCCCTGAAAAGCCTTCAGCTAATCCAAAATGCTGCAGCAAGAGTCCTGACAGGGACTAGAAAGAGAGAGCAGATTTCTCCTGTTTTGGCTTCCTGTTAAATCCAGAATTCAAAATCCTGCTCCTCATAATCAGGCCCCATCTCATCTTAATGACCTTGTAGTACCATATCACCCTATTAGAGCGCTTCGCTCTCGCTCTGCAGGCCTACTTGTTGTTCCTAGAGTATTTAAAAGTAGAATGGGAGGCAGAGCCTTCAGTTTTCAGGCCCCTCTTCTGTGGAACCAGCTTCCAGTTTAGATTCAGGAGACAGACACTATCTCTACTTTCAAGATTAGGCTTCAAACTTTCCTTTTTGCTAAAGCATATAGTTAGGGCTGGACCAGGTGACCCTGAATCCTCCCTTAGTTATGCTGCAATAGACGTAGGCTGCTGCATTGAATCGTACTTGTTATTAACCTCTGTCTCTCTTCCACAGCATGTCTTTATCCTGTCTTCCTTCTCTCACCCCAACCAATCACAGCAGATGGCCCCGCCCCTCCCTGAGCCTGGTTGTGTCGGAGGTTTCTTCCTGTTAAAAGGGAGTTTATCCTTCCCACTGTCGCCAAAGTGCTTGCTCATAGGGGGTCATATGATTGTTGGGTTTTCTCTGTATCTATTATTGTACAATCTACTGTACAATATAAGGCGCCTTGAGGCGACTGTTGTTGTGATTTGGCGCTGTATAAATAAAATTGAATTGAATAGATTACTCCACGAGGCTCCTGAGTACGACAGCCGCAATGCTCCAACAATCCATCAAGCGGTGCGGCTTCATAGCTTACTAAAGTTGTACTAAAACATTTTTGACAGATTTTTGAGCGCTGTGTAGCACATAATATTGGTTCGGGGTCAGTAAGCACAACCAGAATTCATATGTAAGGCCCACTGTCGATTTTTGAGAAGGTTAAAGGATTTTAAGTGCACCTTATAGTGTGGAAAATACGGTATGTTACATCTTCATATTTCTTATGAATTATGGGGTTACACTGCATATTCACAAATGTTCTGTTCAAAACATTGTGACCCGAAGAACCAGGCTGTCAAAACCATGACAACTTTAAAAGCTCTAGAAATCATTACCCCCAAAAGGTAAGGATATAGAATTAGATACTTCTGACCTCATTGGCCAAATTAATGAGTGATTAGAGATTTGTAGGAATTGAGAATATTTGGCAAGTTTGTATACAGCGACTAGAAAACAGTAAAGATAAGGTGTGTGTGTGTGTGTCTGTGTGATTTCATTTGAATGATTCATTTCCTGTCTCGTCTTATGGATCAGTGTAGCTCACACCTCACGTTGTGTATTTTTTTTAAACTTATCAAAAATAAATAAAGTAAATCACACAAAAATGTTCAGAAAACAAAGGAAACCAAAACATCTTGAAATCCATCACTTCTATAAATTAGTTCTTTCTAAATGCCACAGAGGCACGCCGAGGGTCATCACCAGTGTCAGCACTCTGGGCCTCAACACTGTCGCTGTGTCAAGGACCTAAATGGTCACCCTGTATGGTGCCTGTGATAAGAGAAATGCCACGAGGCTGCCTTTAATGAGAATACACTTCAATGGGACAGCAGCTAAAATGAAGGCCTTTCTACTCCCACTTGAAAGAGCATGGGACATGAGACTACAGCGTTACAAGCCTGCACCAGATGAAGCTGAAATGCTTATAGCCTCTCCAGAGCTCTCTGCCATTTATCTCTATGTCCTGCTTCATCTTTTCCCTCTGCTCCCTCTCGCTCTAAGGCTCCTTGGTCCCCCGGTTCTTACTCTCTCTAATATGTCCATCCTAGCTCTTCTGTTAAGCATCAATATTTCTTTATATAGTCATCCTTTTCCATTTCCTCTTGTGCTTCTTCTTTTTAAAACATAAAGAAACATCCACATTTTTAAAAAAGCTTAGCAGTAGGCAGCTTTTTATGAATAAGCGCCGCATGCTGAGAATATCTCCTCTTGGCTTTTGTTTTTCTTTTTTTTTTCTTTAAAAAAATGTCAATATTAAAAATTAGAACGGCGTAAAACGTCGTCTTCGTAGGACAGAACGCGAAAACAAAACCCAGCGCTGCACACACTCAAACAGGTGGCACTGCTGTCATTAAAGACAGAGATATTTCTGGTCTGTAATCACAGTGACAGCCAGCACCTGCAGAGAGTGACAAACTGGGTCAGATGAAGAGAAGTGAAAAAGAATGAGGTGCAACATTAGTTGGATTCACAGATGGCTTGGCATCAAACTTTGATAGGCGTGGGGGGGAGTGGAGGGAAAAACAAGAACAGTTGTAGAGGGAGGCAGGATGAGGAGAGAGTAAGTGAGAGAGGCGGATGTAGGGACTGTGGGAGAGGGAGAGATCACTGATAAAGGCACAATAACTTCAGCTGGAGAGTAGCTGAAGTGTCAGGAGAAGTTTAGGCTGATTAGACGATGTCTCTGTGGGGCCCCAGCGTGATAATTTACTGTGCACATGACACATACTCTCTGTGATGTACACGCATGCTGGCGAAGAAATGTGCTCCCAGTGGCTTTGTCTCCACTGAGTCTGTCTCCCTGTGTGTGTGTGTGTGTGTGTGTGTGTGTGTGTGTGTGTGGGAGGACTGATGGGAGAATCTCACCTCTTTCTATCAGATCTCATTACCACCCAAGCATACATGAAAGACTGCTGGGCTTGTGATACTGCAGGAAGATGACAAGAGGTGTGCTGCTGCTCTGCAACACCAAACAGCAGCTTGTTGAAAAAATGAGCAGCAAAACAATAAGACCAACAGCAGAGTGTGTAAGTTTATGATTGGTTTTGGTGTGTTAAAACCAGCGTATGCAAAATGACGGGTGGATGAGGAATAAAACCTTGTATAGGTGTGTGTAGCTGCATACCTGTGATTAGTGATGTGAAACAGGAGTTGAAATACCGAGTACAGCCTTACTGTTTCCGTGGGAATTATACGTAGCAGTAAGCTGCTGCTAATTTCCCACGTGTGGGACTAATAAAGGTTATCTTATCTTAATCAAATGCACTTTATTAATGAATCATGAGCAGGTGTGAGCACCTCTGTAAAAACAGAACTTTGGAAAGTTTGCAGCTCTGGAGCATTCAACTGTGCGTTAACATAATGCCACAATCTACCCAGGAGTGGATGCTGTGACAAATTTACCCCAAAGTCCCCAACGCTCAGATAAACTGCAAATAAAAAATAACATAATAAATTATAAGCCTGGATCAGCATGTTAGATGTCAATCTTTACTACAGAACACGACTAGAAAAAAAGCTGAACAACAACAACAACAAACTTTATCTATACAGCACATTTAAAAACCAGTGGTGTACCAAAGTGCTTAACATGCAAGAGGGTAAGATGAAGTAACAGGGAAGGATGAGGGCTATGGCAAGGTACCAAAATGTGCTAGCAGCTTGAATGGCATTAAAACACACGAAGGCAAAAGAATTGCATATAAAAGCATAAAAGAAGGCTAAGTGTAGAGGATAAAACAGTCAAAAAAAATGTAAAATGAAGATAAGAATAAGCGTTAAGCTAACTATCAAACAAGCGTTAACTGGTAGAAAAGGCGAGGCTAAATAAGTGGGTTTTTAACTGCGATTTGAAGGAATGGATGGAATCAGACTCGCGGACAGCGATGGGGAGGTTATTCCATAAATCGGGTGCAGCCAAGGAAAACGCGCGGTCACCTCTAGTCTTCAGCCGAGATCTCAGCAGTACCAGGAGTGACCGGGAAGATGATCTTAATGCTCTAGTAGGGGTGTATGATCTAAGTAGCTCAATGAGGTAGCTTGGTGCTATATTGTTCCAATGCAGATCAGCAAGGACAGGGGTAATAGAGACACGCCGCCCACTACCAGTAAGGAGACGAGCAGCTATGGAGGAGAGTAGAGTTAAGACCAAAGTAAAGTGAGTTGCTGGTTTCAAAAGCTGTTTACCAGGAGAAAGCCTCTTGTTTCCTAGAAGAACACTGCAGCACAGCTACAGTTTGCAAAGTTGCATTTGAGCAAACTTTGGAAACAACGGGTTTTTTTGGTTAAAAAAGGAGATGTCTGGCCATAATGCACCGCACCCTGCTTGGTAAGAAAAACACAGCATGTCAGTACAAACACCTCATTGTGACTGCCCAGTACATTCTGATGGTTTGGGCTTGTTTTGCAGTCATAGGGGAACGCTGCACTCATGGATTTGACTATGAACTCCTTTGTTCATCATCTGATTAGAGTGAGACGTCAGGCTAAAGCTCGGCCGAAACTGGGTCGTACAACAAGACGATGATTGAAAGCACAGCAGCAAAAATCAAGGTGCTGCGTTGGCCCTGCCACGGTCCAGACCTCAGTCTGACTGAAATGCTGTGGTGGGACCTTAAGAGAGCTGTCAGAGATGGGCATAACGCGTTACTGTAATCCGATTACTTTTTTCAAGTAGCGAATAAAGTAAGGGATTACTATTGCAAAAACAGTAATTAGATCACCGTTACTTTCCCGTAGGAACGCTGCGTTACTGCGTTACTAAAACCGTGATTTTTTTGCGAGAATGTCTCATGACAGTGACGTAAGCGAGTGCGACGTTCGTGACAACAGCTGTGTGCAGATCAACAATGGATCACATATCGAGTGCAGAGAGAGTATGAGCGTGCAGCGTTTAAAGCGTGGAAGTACTGACCTTACTTTGAGTTTGATTCCATAAAAAGTGACAAAAACATTAGTGTCCGCTGTGCGTGGGAAGAAAACTTCTTTTTACAGCGAAAAAATCCCTAAACTTCCAAACAAGCACCGAGTAGCTACGACGTGATGGGAAACTCACAGAGAAACTCGCGGATTCTTCCACTGACCGCGGCACACCTGCACCAGGGTAACCCTCCGCCTGCCCCACTCCTGCTTTACAGGTGAAAATAGAGCAACAGGACCGCTGAGTCTTTGACTTTATTTATTTTCTGCTGTGTTTTACTTGCATCTATTTGAAAGACTGAGTGTAAACACAAAATATATTTTATTTTATGTGCTGGAATGTGCAGAAAATAGGTTTAAATGTTAAACTAATTTCTTCCAGTCAGAGAATGTTGCAGATAATTAAAATTTTGCTTGATGCATAAAGTTAAAAGATTAAAACTAATAAAACAAGTTTTAAAAAGAGACTTTTCCATTTGATTACATTTTGTATGATGGATTATGTAGAAAAAGTAGAATTGGGCTGAAAGATCTATCACTTTATCACCTATTCAGGTTGTAAATCGTGTTTTTAAAAACTAACTAAGTAATTAATTACTTTTGAAAATAAGTAATCAGTAAAGTAATGGGATTACTTTTTTGGGGAAGTAATCAGTAATTAGTTACTGATTACTTTTTTCAAGTAACTTGACCAACACAGAGCTGTGCACAAACAAATGCCAGCAAACCTCAAATGGATAATTTTATAAAGAAGAGTGGGCCAAAAATTCTCCCCATCGATGTGAGACACTCGTTAAAGTCAAACAGAAAATAATTTAAACCTCTGCAGGACACTGAATCATAGGCTATGCACAGGACACGACTGAATGTACAAAGATATCTTCATGAAAAACACATATTTAATATAAAGTTAGTCTAAAGAAAACATGATCAGTCTGAGTCATTAACATGCAAAAGCCTTCCACACACACTACGCATGTCCTTGTACTTTTTAAGGGAGAACGAGGGAGTATTCTGACTCCTGTGTGTGTGTGTGTGTGTGTGTGTGTGTGTGTGTGTGTGTGTGTGTGTGAGAGAAAGAGAGAGAGAGGGGAAGAGTATCCAGTAGCATCCCTCAGTGATGCTTCTGTTATCCCTGTCAAGGTCACACAGCCAGCTGCGAATGACAATCACCAGCCATAAAAGGACTCCTGGGACCGCGCCAGTGTGTGTGTGCATGTGTACAAGCATGCAAAGCTCGGAACAGCGCTTTGCCTGATTGTCCTGCCACTCCAGCCTGCTAATGAGGGGGACGAGACAGAAAGGCCTAGTGAAGACGCGGACAAACAGAGCAGGGCCAGTCCTCCACGCTGGACGATGGGAAACACAGTTGGGCTAATTAACAGGCTGGTTAGTGAGGGCTCTGCTAATCATTATCCATCAGCCAATACAATCTGAACCAATCACAATGAGCTGAGAGGAGCAACGATCAAGAGGAACCCATGTGGGGGAAAAAAGGAGCATGAACACAAGAGTGTTATTAAGCATCAAGACTGTGCTAAGAGGGTCAGCTGGAACTGCTGTAATGGGAAATTCTGCTCTTGAAAACAAACTCTCGTTCACACAGTTTAGCGTGCCCTTGTTACCTTTATAAGTGATTTTTTCCCCCATGGCAACAGGTTTGTGACATTCAAGTTCACACACCAACAAATGGAGAGCACAGAAAAAAAATAGGATTTTTATTTTAAAAAACAGAAATAAATGGAACTGCTAGCGTCTCGATGGGCTTTGGTTGCCTGCATCGGTTTTTCTCAGGCAGATGGATGACCAATCTTTCAATCTTGCTCAGGCTCACACATCGACAGCATCTCTCACGTAGTTCACAGCTGACAAGTCTGGTTTTTATTGCATCCCTCTCATCAAAATGGATTTCACATGGGCTATGTGTGTCTGGAAGTCTGCGTCCGATAGTTTTAACTCGCTGTCGGCGAACACCAAAACGAGCATGATTGTCATGCTGAAAGACAGACGGTGAGATAGAGTCAAGAACTTTGTGGGTTTTCTTTAGACAATTAAGCAAATCAGTTAGATCTGATGAGAGGGCTGAAGGCGGCCTAGTTTTCTGATATTGTAGCTTCTTTATGTAAGAACAGGAAGACAAAGACGGAGACAGTGGTTGGAGAAAAGATGCAAAAGTTTAAAGGAAGAAACACTACAGCTGACAGACACCAGATAGAGGGTGAAAAGACAGCAGACACATACAGACTGACAGGCAGAGCAAATCAGGCTGCGCTCCTCACAGAAACAATGAAACAAAGGTGTCAGAAACATCTACTCGCTGTACTATGTTTGAGGCTGAGGCTACAACCAAACCGGGGCCTCATTCCTCTCACCAGCAGAACTTTATTGGTGCTGTCATGTCGAGTCAGACACGTTGAGTTGATTTGTGAGCTGGACCCAAAGGTAAAGAAGGATAAACACAGGCTGAATAACTGACAGCTTCAGTACAAAAAGTTAAGATTGCTCTGCTGATTGAAGGGTTTGAGACTCCGTGTTAAATACCAACTTTGGTTGGTATTTAATGAAGCTTCCTCCTTTTTTTTCTAGACTATAAATTTGTATTTATTTTACGATTAACCACTCACTCTGATATAAAGGCTTGTTTGAAAATTTAAAGACTTTCTATTAGGACTAGAGATGGCACGATACCACTTTTTTATGTCCGATACCGATATCATAAATTTGGATATCGGCCGATACGATATGAATCCGATATAGTGTGTTTTCAATCAATAAAGCTGTTTTTTAAATATCTTGCTGTATTTTGTATACGTTTATACTCAAGTTTAAAAAACAAACAAACACTAAAGCTATTCTGTTATACCTGTATGCAAAAAATATACTGCACCCAAAAAATGTCATAGTTCAGCAAAACTGATCAATCTAATAAACTTAAACCTGCTCCATCCTCCCTATTCTGGTATTTTAAAGAGTACTTAGCAGAAACATTAAGCAACCTAACTAATAGGGTTGCAAACTCCCAGCAAAAAAAAAAAAAAAAAAAAAGGGAACCCCCCACCCTCTACCTCATGATGCTTAATCGACGTAATCAACCTTAATCTGATCCAGTGTGGAAGAAAAATGCACAGAAATCAATTATTTTTCAAGAATAATTAAATAGATTCAACATCTTTCTTCAACAGAACTGCACAGATGGTACCTTCCCAAAGGAAAAAGTACTGTAGCTTACTAGGGTATATTAGACTTAACAGTTACTATATACAGTAATGGACTTCTATACATTTTACATCAGATTAAAACTTTGGGTGTCAGATAATTATTTATTAAAAGCTAGACATTTTAAATGAGAATAAGAAAGAAAAGTATGTCTTTGTGCCCCCTTTTCCCTGTTCATGCCCTATCGGCCCCCCTGGCTAAACTTTGCTAGATCCGCCCCTGCACAGTTACCAGCCGTCAGCTACGTAGAAAAAGATCCTCGAGTAGAAAGTAATATTAAATACATTCTAACAACAGCTGATCAAGCTTAAACGTGCTGCTGTTGTTCAGCCGCTGGTTTCCTCTTTCTGGCACGAAGTGGGCCAAAAACAAACCAGAGAGACGGACTCGCGACAGAAAAGCCGATCAGCTGATCATTGATATGTATTAACAGACCTCTCTGCATTGAATCATATCTGTTATTAACCTCTGTCTCTCTTCCACAGCATGTCTTTATCCTGTCTTCCTTCTCTCACCCCAACCGGTCGCAGCAGATGGCCCCGCCCCTCCCTGAGCCTGGTTCTGCCGGAGGTTTCTTCCTGTTAAAAGGGAGCTTTTCCTTCCCACTGTCGCCAAAGTGCTGCTCATAGGGGGTCATATGATTGTTGGATTTTTCTCTTATGAAGCGCCTTGAGGCGACTTTTGTTGTGATTTGGCGCTATATAAATAAAATTGAATTGAATTGAATTGATCAGTTTCACGATTGAAGTAGCAGCAAGAAGAGAGAGAGAGAGAGAGAGAGAGGCAGTCGCTCCAGGTATCGGTTGTTAAGCTTAATGCGGGAATGCTTTACAAACATTCAGAGATGAACTTACACACTTGCTTTACTTCTCTCTGGGATCACTTCCTTGGAGATGAAATGCTGGTTTGGTAGCGAAGCTCCAAATACTCAACCAGACCGCCGACAGGTCTCACAGGCCACAACCGCTCTATCACGTGATGCATACTGCTCCAAAGTGCTACGGTTATGAGCCGAGTTACGCCATGTTGCAAGTTTTGTGAGGTACTTGTTTGATATTTAATGGATCGGATTACATTTTTTATTTCTCTCCGATATCCGATCCAGTAATTTAGGTCAGTATCGGACCGATACCGATACGTAATATCGGATCGGTCCATCTCTAATTAGGACCACAAAACTTGCCCAGCCTGTCCAAGCAGCTGGGATGCAGACCTGGAGCCAATTAGAAACATATTTTCTGCTTAATTCGCTGTAAGTTTTATCTCTTTTAAAGTGGATGTGAAATACTACATGTATAAAGATGATGGAGCGCTGTTCTCAAAAACAACCATGGATTTAACGCCGTCTGTGAAGCTGGATTTAAGCGTTCCGTTTTAGAGCATCTTAGGTCAGGACAGAACATCACGTCACTGGGTTGGTTGGTTATATATCTGTGGACAGGGCTGGACTGGGACATAACATCAGCAATGATGTACACTGTCTGAACTATCTACAACACATGGTGGAAACCTGAAATTAAGACAGAGAAGACTAGAGGTGAGACATGACCATTAGTGAATATTAACATTGATAAATGACAGAAAAAAAACAAACAAAAAAAAAAAAAGATAAATGACAGATTTTTGCCACATCAATAAACGGCAGGGCAAAATATTTTTTCTAACATGGCAACCTTTAAAAAGTGAAAGGAGACAGAAAGACAGGTGAGAAAGAATAAAACTTGATTGACTTTTTAATGGCATTTTACACACAGTACTGGTGCAGAATCTAGAAAGTGTGGGAAAATACTGGCATCATATACAGTACTTACTTCTGAAGAAATTATGATGGGACCCTCAAAAAAATTACTATGTACAATAATGGATTTCTATACATTTTACATCAGATGAAAACTTTGATTGTAAGATTCAGATAATTATTTATTCAAAGTGAGACATTTTAAATGAGAATAAGAAAGAAAAGTATTTCTTTGTGCCCCCCTCTCCCTGTTAATGCCCTACCTGCCCCCCTGCCATAACTTTGCTAGACCCGCCCCTGCACAGTTACCAGCTGTCAGCTACATAAAAAAGGATCCTGGTGTTATTTGTCTCTCAGAAACAGTTCATAACTTCCCTTCAACTCATTCATGTCACCTAAAAGGTAAACCTGTTTCTCCATCACAGCTCTGATGATCCAGTAAGGACATCTCCTGGTTTCGTCTTCATGTTTCCCTCTCACCAGATAACCAAACCGACATCATGACCAGCAGCTTTACAGCTGTGGCTCCAGCAAACATCAGCTGATACTAGAAATTAATATTAAATAAATTCTAACAACAGCTGATCAAGCTTAAACGTGCTGCTGTTGTTTAGCGCGACATCTGCTGGTTTCCTCTTTCTGGTGCAAAGTGGGCGATAAACAAACGAGAGAGACGATCAGCTGATCATTGATCAGTTTCATGATCGAAGTAGAAACAGGAGAGGGAGGGGGGAGGATGAGAGCAGAAGAAACAGCTGTGCAGCGTAAACACAGAGTAACTCCAGCTTTGTGCCTTTTTCATTATAGCTAAAGTCCGGGACAAACTGTTCCTTTTCACCTCAATACAAAACGCGTAATATTTTCTCTGAATACCAGACGATTCAGCTTTTTACGGGACGGTTGGCAACTCTACTAACTAACCTTATGAATAAAATAAAGTTCAATAACATCATAGCACCCATCCAGCTGTATAGAAACTCCGTCATGCTAGCTAGTACGCAGTACGAGTTATTGTAACTGACTGCAAAAAGTCAGCACAACAACAATAAATTATATCTAAACTTGGTTTATATCTGTTTATATCTGTCCCAGTGTCAGTTCACCTGACACTGGGACCAGCGGCCGCCTCGGGTCTCTCCTCCTCCTGCCTTCCCTTTCCCTCATCCACCTGCTGGCCTCCACCACTTGCTAATGTTACTGACTCTGTGGAAGCTCCGCTATAGCCACCACAAAACAACTGAGTTATTTTTACACATCTGCCAGCATCTGGCCAATCCACCACCTCTCATTGTTTTTTCCGTAACGGAAAAGCAACAGATGGTAAATGGCCTGTATTTATATAGCGCTTTACTAGTCCCTAAGGACCCCAAAGCGCTTTACATATCCAGTCATCCACCCATTCACACACACATTCACACACTGGTGATGGCAAGCTACATTGTAGCCACAGCCACCCTGGGGCGCACTGACAGAGGCGAGGCTGCCGGACACTGGCGCCACCGGGCCCTCTGACCACCACCAGTAGGCAACGGGTGAAGTGTCTTGCCCAAGGACACAACGACCGAGACTGTCCAAGCTGGGGCTCGAACCGGCAACCTTCCGATTACAAGGCGAACTCCCAACTCTTGAGCCACGATCGCCCCAGATTCCAGTGACAGAAAAAGACAGATGAACTTGAAACGCTGGGTCCAATACAGCTTTGTTGCTTGGTTCTCAATTACATTCTATCCTGTGTTTCCCAGGGTTCAACTTTCAGTTTTTCCTTTGGTCATCACTTGTGATTGGCTCCCAACCAGATTTAATGGGGTCTTATGGCTTTAGGAGAATTGCAATTTGAAACATCCCTTAGATAAAGGGAAACAGCTCAAAACTGGAGCAAGCTGTTGGCTGGACGATCAAACGAGAGCCAAAAAAAGAGACAGAAACCCAGTAAAAATCCCAACTTTCCAAAAACACAACAATACTTTTTCTGTTTGTTAGTTTTTGTGCAATAAAAAACTGTATTTTCAGTCTTTTACAGGAGGACTTACCAAACTGCCAAAAACTAATACTGCAGCAATCACAATGGCTGAAAAATAAGGAGTTCATGAAAAATAAATAAATAAATCCTTCTGTCTGAAAGAAACAATTTACCTGTTAGGTTTGGGGAGTGTCTGTGTGGAGTGCTCAGTGGATCTGCGCTCGACAGTGCAGCCTAGGCGGAGTAGTCGAGCGCAGATCCACTGAGCACTCCACACAGACAGCATCGTCAGAAGAAAAGTTGATAAAATAAATTAAAAATGTTGTATTGTTCGATACATATGTGTACTGAACCGAAAGCACTGTATCGAACGGTTCAATATCGATACGAGTATCGTTGCACCCCTAATATTTATAGGTCAAGGAAAACATTTCTGCCTGAAGCTTCAAGTTATTTTATCAGCCTTCTATCCCCACATGACAGAATGACTCACACTTAATCCCAAACAAGAAGGCAAAAAATGAAAATTAAAAATTAAAAAAACCTTTTAAGATGAAGCATTTAGACCACATGGGCTGATTTGACTGACTTGTCTTCCTAAATACAACAGTCTAAAAATGGTCCTATTAGCTGACTAATTATCTATTAAAGACTGAAGTGGCATCTACAAAGAGAAACGTTTAAGCATATCTGTTTCAATGCATGTTCCAGCTGTTGTGTGAGCTGTTTAAGGGCTCCGGAGGGAGGGCAGGGGGGAGACCTCTGTATCAAAACACTTCCACAGCTAGCAAGAGGTGTGACATAAACAACAAGGTTCTTAGCCTTCCCCTGTGAGCCCTGCTGACAGCTGACCCCCCCCCCCCCCAAAGTACACACACACACATTGCACATGTGCACATATGCACACACTACACATTCAAATTGTATTCCTCTCGGTGTTTCTCACTGCTTATCTCTCAGAGGGAAGACGGAAGGATGAAAAATGAATGGCTGCCACATGGAAGTAGTACGGTTGTATAAGAAGAAGAAAAGCTATTGGTGTGGAAAATCAATTCCGCCAAGTCACCAACACATAGCTTCTATTAGGTAAAATAGCCAACATTAGCCTGTCTTCTCATGCAGAGCTGAGGGATGAAGGGGTACCGGCATGAATGTATGGAATGCACAAACAGTGATGAGAAGCAGGAATTGGGAAACTAGAAGGACGGTTAAGGCATCCCAGTGGAAGAAGAGAGTGAGAAAATAATGAATGTCATGTAGGCACAATGCTCCTGTTGCTCGTTTGAATGCATAAGTACTGCGCAGGGTAAACTGCTCCTCCTGTGTCACTGGTTAACGCTCTGCCCAGTCAGGTCCAGAGCATACTGCAGAAATAATGTGTCCCATACAGATTACTCTATTCTGCTGACTCTTATCTTCCTGCTGTTGGCAAGGCAAGAAATTTGCACGACCCCATGGCCAACAGTTGTCCCGCAAAAGTATCACCTGGTGGTCTGACACACTTGGTCCAGTCCAACCTTGTATCTCCAGGCTTTACAGGGACCATACTGAGCACAGCATTAGTATGAGGGGTAGAGCCGCTTTGTGCCGTGGTCATGCTCTCCAGGGCACAATTATCTGTTATGTGCAAGGCTCAGAGAGGGATATCTTTTTTATTTTAGTCTGAGTGAGCATTGAGAGCTGTGGATGATCTCTCAGTGCCCAGCCTTAGAGCAAAGCTCATAAATCAAAGCTTTGTAAAACAGATCAATATAAATACCTTACACAGGTGTCCAAGTGTTTGACTTTTGGTTGATCGTTTGTTCTGAAAGTGATTTAAATGTTGCATGTGAAAAAGTGAAATAAAACACGTCTGAGAGAGAAACTGGAGAGTGTCGAGCAAGTTATTAATGTTTTTAATCTCCCAAACAAGTAATCAGCTGCGTCACCTTTGCTTTGTCACCAGGACACACTTAGTTTCTTTTCTGTGATGAAAGAATCAGGCAACATGCTGCGGAGAGAATTTACCAAAAGTCCAAATGTAAACTTTTTTCTGTAACACACGTTTCACATTTGTGTTTTAATAAATGTGCACATGAAGGTTTAAATTCAGGGATGTTTGCAAATGTTTGCACTAGAGATGGACCGATCCGATATTACGTATCGGTATCGGTCCGATACTGACCTAAATTACTGGATCGGATATCGGAGAAAAATAAAAAATGTAATCCGATCCATTAAATATCACGAAAGCACCTCACAAAACTTGCAACACGCCGTAACTCACCTCAGAACGTTAGCACGTCGGAGCAGTATGCATCACGTGATAGAGCGGCTGTGGCATGCGGGACCTGTCGGTGGTCTGGATAGCATGTGGAGCTTCGCTAGCAACCCGGCATTTCATCTCCGACAAAGTTATCCCCGAGAGAAGTAAAGCAAGTGTGTAAGTCCATCTCTGAATGTTTGTAAAGCATTCCTGCGTTAAGCTTAACAAGCGACTGCCTCTCGCTCTCCGGCTGCTACTTCAATCATGAAACTGCTTAATGATCAGCTGATCGGCTTTTCTGTCGCGAGTCCGTCTCTCTGGTTTGTTTTTGGTCCACTTTGCACCAGAAAGAGGAAACCAGCGGCTGAACAACAGCAGCACGTTTAAGCTTGATCAGCTGTTGTTAGAATGTATTTAATATTACTTTCTACTCGAGGATCTTTTTCTACGTAGCTGACGGCTGGTAACTGTGCAGGGGCGGATCTAGCAAAGTTTAGCCAGGGGGGCCGATAGGGCATTAACAGGGAAAAGGGGGCACAAAGACATACTTTTCTTTCTTATTCTCATTTAAAATGTCGAGCTTTTAATTATTTAATATTTATCTGAATCTGACACCCAAAGTTTTAATTTGATGCAAAATGTATAGAAGTCCATTACTGTATATAGTAACTATTAAGTCTAATATATATACCCTAGTAAGCTATAGTACTTTTTCCTTTGGGAAGGTACCATCTGTGCAGTCTGCAATTTTGTTGAAGAAAGATGTTGAATCTATTTAATATTTCTTGAAAAATAATTGATTTCTGTGCATTTTTTTCACACTGCATCAAATTAAGGTTGATTACGTTCATTAAGCATCATGAGGTGGAGCGTGAGGGGTGGTTCCCCATTTTTTATTTATTTATTTTTGTTGTTGCTGGGAGTTGGAACCCTATTAGTTAGGTTGCTTAATATTTACGCTAAGTACTCTTTAAAATACCAGAATAGGGAGGATGGTGTAGGTTTAAGTTTATTAGATTGATCAGTATTGCTGAACTATGAAATATTTTTTTTTTGCATATAGGTATAACAGAATAGCTTTAGTGTAGTTGTTGTTTTAAACTTGAGTATGAACTTATACAAAATGCAGCAAGATATTAAAAAACAGTTTTGTTGATTAAAAAACACTATATCGGATTCATATCGGTATCGGCAGATATCCAAATTTATGATATCGGTATCGGTATCGGACATAAAAAAGTGGTATCGTGCCATCTCTAGTTTGCACACTCGACCCATAACTGCAGATTATGTATGTATCAGAGTTTTCTTTACAAAAAGGGTCTAAAGCTGATCGTTTTGGCTTAAACTGATAAAAGGATGTAAAATAATAAAATTACAGATAAGAAAAACGACTGATCACCAAGAACAGATTGTATGAAAATGTGTTGTTATTTTTCTATTCATTAGTTCTATTTATTTGATAGAGATGTGCCGAGGTTGAAAGGTCTTTTATCATACATCAACTTTAACTTTAAAATTGCCATGTTACATTTTTTAAGGTCATAAAACATTATTACACATATACTAACACTGTAATATATATAGTTTATAGATACATGTTACGCTGCAACACTTGTACATATATCAAAATAGTTTAGCGCTTTAATCTGAAAAACAAAAAATCTTTAATTTTTTTATTATTTTGTCAAGAATTTTGATCTGGCCCAAAACACATGAAAGTCACTCCATGTCAGGATGTTATTGTTAGTTCTTTAATAAACTGAAAATCAGCATTTAAACCAAAATCCGAGCGCGACAAACTATAGATGAAAATGAACATCTGGTTTACCTTCCTCTCCACGTGGCGGCACGTGTCATACTTGATCTCAGAATAAAACGCTCCACCTGCGTCGATCATTTAAAGAACTCAACTTCTTTGACTACGAAGTCATTTCTCAAACAACAACAGCTTTTAAATATAACACTGTGTCATCCAGTAAACATCTGTTATGAAAGGATATTTTCAAAAGCAGCAAAAACAGCTTTTTGGTGGGTAAACGTCTCCACTTTATATGGTTACAAGTAACCATATTTATTAAAAAAAAACATCCATGTCAGTGCAGAATAAACACAAGCGTGTGGCATTAGTGCTCCAAATGTTAACAACAGGCCCCGACATTTAATGCAATTAATATTTTATAAACAGTAATTAAAGAAAGTATTTACACAATTTAATTAATTTTCACACATCAAATCTCCCTCAAAAATGTAACAATAATAATCTGATTAGCATTTTTTCAATCATCATAGCTTGTCAAAATAAAGCAGACAAGTGGGCAATTAAAAATAGTTCAGTCTGGTAATTACTCTGCTTTTGACTGTGTGCAGGATAAATGACTCCTACATGCGTTGAATATTGGCAAGAACTGTAAAATATGAATATATTGTCTAAAAAAACAACACTATAAAGGTCAAAGGTCAATTTATTCCATACATGAAAGTAAATTAATAAGAAAATCTGCCTTAGTGTTTTTGGAAGAAAATAAAAACAACATTTTATATATTTTGTAAATAAGTCTGTGGTTAAAAAAGACAGGAAAGAGAGCCATTTCAGTTTTAACTTATTTTTTATGAAAAATACGCTTTTAAAATTGCTATTTAATGCACTTTAAACAATGGCTGTATCTGGGATGATAGGAGCATGTGTTCCTTACCTGGCCAATGAACTTGGGAAAGGGACCTCGCTCATTCTCACTTATAGATATATTAGGAACCAGCAGGGATCTCTTAGATCTGTACGGCAGCTTTTGACCCACGATATCCTACAAAACACAGAAGAGAAACCATATCATTGAAACTGGCAATAACTGAAATAGCTACATAATGTCTATCAACATTTTTAATTACCTGAAAACCCCACAACAACATCTAAACACACACACATACATAGCGAGTTGTTAAGTGTGCACTGAATGCAATAAAACTGTTAATACAGCTACTCTTAGAGAAATTTCTTTCTTTTCCTTTTTTAAAGGAGAGTTGTATATATAACATATGATGCAAACAAGCTGAACATCTGCATCTGGCAGTCAGCACCATATGCCTTACACATTTGGAGATAAGGACATAGTCTCTGGGAAAACTCTGCTGCTCTCACTAAATCTTAAATTCTTTATTTATATGTATTCAGCCCGTATGTTAAATAAGGATGGGAGAGAAAAGTAGAAAGCAAATTCAAAACAAAGCTCACAAGAAATGGTAAAAATGAAGAAATGAGCAAAGGCAAGGTTTTGGTAAAGTAATTGAACTGTTCGAGCAGAAGGAGCCCATCTGAAATGTTGCTTTTGCTCTTGAGAACACAATAGCATAATCTAATTTTATCTTCCACCCTCCTGCTGCTGTAAACAAAGACATGCTTTTTGCTGTGTAATATAGGGAAAAATTCTCCCTTTCCTTTTGAAATCTCGGATCTTTCTGCTCTGATGAAAATAATGCCTAGAAATGACCCCAGGAAGCTGTAACCTAGGCTGCTAGCACACAGTGATGAAATATCACGGCAGGGCAGTTCACCGATTGCCTGAACACCTGGACTTCAGCTGAGGAGCTCACACGTTTGTTTGACGCATTACTTTGATGCAAAACGATGCAGGAAAATGTTCTGTTCTGATGATGTTGGATCTCACATCGGCCTTTGACACCGTTGACCATCACATCCTACGTGAAAGGCTGAAATACTGGGTCGGTGTATCTGGATCTGCCTTAGAGTGGTTCTCTTCATATCAGTATGAACGTTACTTTTTTGTGGCAGTCTCTAAGTACAGGTCATCTTCCACGTCCCATGGTGTGCCACATGGCTCTGTGCTGGGGCCTTTATTGCTCTTAATATATCTACTTCCCCACCAGCACAGCATTTTGAGCCCCTTTAAAGACATCTGCTACCACTACTACGCCAACGATATCCAGTTATACATTTCTTTCAAGCCCCAAGATTTTGAATGAGTGCTAAGAATCCATTAAAGTTTGGATGGCTGACAACTTCCTCCAACTCAACGAAGGAAAGACTGAAGTCCTTGTATGTGCTCCTGACAGACATGTACCTAAGATAATGAATGCTATTGGTCCTCTTGCAACATTTGTGAAATCGTCTATCAGGAGCCTCGGGGTAATCTTCGACCCGGCTCTCACTTTGGATGTTCACGTCAAATCTTTGGTTCGGTTTTATCACTTAAGAAACATTTCCAAAGTAAGCGCGACTGTATCTCGCACTGAACTGGAGATTGTCATTCATGCTTTCATTTCATCAAGACTGGACTACTGTAATTCACTATTTACGTGTTTAAACTGAAACTCCCTGGAGCGTCTGCAGATTGTTCAAAACGCTGCAGCAAGACTTCTGACCAAAACATCGAAGTACTCACACCGTTGCTAATACAGCTGCACTGGCTCCCCGTCGAATTCAGAGTCCACTTCAAGATTCTGGTTCAAGCTCCTGCCTACACCATTGAGCTTCTACAGCCTTATGTTCATAGCAGGCCTCTTAGGTCATGTGACCAGGGTCTACTTTCATTCATCAGACAAAGTTGAGAACTAAGGGAGACAGAGCTTTTGCCACTGTGGCTCCCAGACTGTGGAACTCTGTCCCACTGGGCATAAGATCTCTGGACTCAGTAGCTTCTTTCATAAAACAACTAAAAACACATCTTTTTAGAATTGCATTTTGTTGACTGTTGTCTGTTTTGTTTTACGCTTTGTCATCCTTGTGTGAAGCACTTTGTGATCTTTTATGTGGAAAGGTGCTATATACACTCAACAAAAATATAAACGCAACACCTTTGTTACTGCTCCCATTCCCCATGGGATGGACGTAGAGACCTAAAATTCATTCCAGATACACAATATAACCATCCCTCCCAAACAGTGGTCACAAATCAGTCCAAATGTGTGGTAGTGGGCACATCTGCTATATTGAGATAATCCATCCCACCTCACAGGTGTGCCACATCAGGATGCTGATCTGACATCATGAGTAGTGCACAGGTGTACCTCAGACTGCCCACAACAAAAGGCCACCCTGGAATGTGCAGTTTTTTGCCCTATTGGGGGTCTGGGGACCCAGAACCGGTCAGTATCTGGTGTGACCACCATTTGCCTCATGCAGTGCAACACATCGTCGCATGGAGTCTATCAGATTGTCAATTGTGGCCTGTGGAATGTTGGTCCACTCCACTTCAATGGCTGTGCGAGGTTGTTGGATATTCGTGGGAACTGGTGCACGCTGTCGTATACGCCGGTCAAGCACATCCCGAACATGCTCAATGGGTGACATGTCCGGTGAGTATGCTGGCCATGCAAGAACTGGGACATTCTCAGCTGCCATCTGCCCTGAACAATGTGAACCATGATTCATCCGTGAAGCGCACACCTCTCCAACGTGCCAGACGCCATCGAATGTGAGCATTTGCCCACACAAGTCTGTTACGGCGACGAGCTGGAGTCAGGTCAAGACCCCGATGAGGACGACGGGCATGCAGTTGAGCGTCCCTGAGACGGTTTCTGACAGTTTGTGCAGAAATTGTTTGGTTGTGCAAACCAATTGTTCCAGCAGCTGTCTGGGTGGCTGGTCTCAGACGATCTTGGAGGTGAACCTGCTGGATGTGGAGGTCCTGGGCTGGTGTGGTTACACGAGGTCTGCGGTTGTGAGGCCGGTTGGATGTGCTGCCATATTCTCTGAAACGCCTGTGGAGACGGCTTATGGTTGAGAAATGAACATTCAATGCACGGGCGACAGATCTGGTTGACATTCCTGCTGTCAGCATGCCAATTGCACGCTCCCTCATTGCTTGTGGCATCTGTGGCATTTTGCTGTGAGACAAAACTGCACATTCCAGGGTGGCCTTTTGTTGTGGGCAGTCTGAGGTACACCTGTGCACTACTCATGATGTCAGATCAGCATCCTGATGTGGCACACCTGCAGTTGCTCACTAAAATACTGAGAAGTTAAACATCCAGGAGAAAAAAGCATTTCCAAACTCCAGCTGGCAGACTAGTAAACTGATTAGCTTGACTAGCTAACTTGTTGATTTAGCTAATTAAACAGCAGCTAAATGAAAAAGTACAACACTGAATTTTATTCTTTTATCCAGATGGTAATAAGGTTCCTACTATTCAGTATCGCTTTGAACAAAACTTACTATTCCAATGCCAACATCCACAACAACCAACACCCCCACCTCAGGATTTCATTTTGACTTCGACATTGAACTTTGTCTATAAAAATGACAGAACGATAACAGTCAAAGCAAAGCGCACATACATAAAAACTTCAACTGAGCAAGTGTTAAAATGGTAACACTTTTTCAATATAAAAGTACAAAAAACAACTTGTATTTTTTGTGAGTTCATTTAATAATAATAATAATAATAATACATTTTATTTAAATAGCGCCTTTCAAAGCACCCAAGGACACTGTACAACAGATAAAAACTGGAAATATACACAATGGTAAAAATAGAAGATAAAAGTTAAAACATACAGAAATTTAAGAATAGGCAATTTTAAACAGATGAGTTTTGAGGGTGGACTTAAAAAGAGAGAATGAACTAATATTTCTGAGGTCCGGGGGTAGGGAATTCCAAAGTCGAGGGGCAGAGCAGCTAAAGGCCCTCCCTCCCATTGTGATCAGACGAGCAGAGGGAACAGAGAGAGAAAGAGAAGATGAAGATCTGAGGCAGCGGGATGGGAGCTTCATCTGTAATAAGTCAGAGAGGTACGGTGGAGAGAGAGAATGAATAGCCTTGAATGTATACAGAATTATTTTAAAATGGATGCGAAATTTGACCGGGAGCCAGTGAAGTTGCTTCAGGATTGGGGAGATGTGGTGGGTAGAAGAAGTCCTAGTAATAATACGGGCAGCAGAGTTCTGGACACGTTGGAGCTTGTTGATAGATTTTTGTGTGAGGCCAAATAATAATGAGTTGCAGTAATCAATTCTAGAGATAACAAGATTATGGATGAGAATGGCAGTGGCGTGAGGTGTGAGGAAGGGGCGGAGGCGATTAATGTTACGGAGTTGGAAATATGCTGCACGTGTAATATTATTGATATGTGAGTTAAAGGATAATGTGCTATCGAGAATGACACCCAAGCTTTTCACAGAGGGAGAGATAGGGACCAGCGAGTTATTGATGGTGAGAGAGAAATTGTTAATTCTGGATAGCAGTCGTTTAGTGCCAACCAGAAGAAGTTTATTTATAATATAAATATCCTATTTATTTATTTGCTTTTGTTCTTTTTTAACCTAGCGTGCATAACTATAATGAGTTCACAAAGATATGGCAGCATATACGCAAATCAGGCATGACATTATGACCACCTGCCAAAAAAAACCATATTGCTCATCACCCATTTGCTGCCAGAACAGCCCTGACCCATCGAGGCTTTCACAGAGTTTTCTTTCCCAGAATACCCCGTGGTGAGCCATTCCCAACTCGGTGAATGTGCCGCTCACCCTGCTCGCGTTCCACCTGCAGAGCATTGATACATTTTAAAGCACCATCGCTCCTTCTTCATAGCCACTGTATCTCAGCTCAGCGAAGGCGTGGATTTGACAGCATGATTTATCTTAGCCTTTACTCTTCTAACCTGCCACTAAAAATACCTCGTGGTGTCTCTTTGCCTCGCAGCTCCTCTTACCCATCTTCACAAATATCACACAGCTGTGCACGATGGGATTGATGCGTTCATCCCGAGGCTTCGAACTCCGGCCAGATTTCTACACGCAGTGCTTAAAAGTCCATAAACTTGCTTGTGCACCGCTCACATAAATATACACACACACACCACTGACTGACTGTAATCCTTCATACTTTTGTGCAGTGTTCTGTTTAACAGTTTTAGGTCAGGTTTTTGATTTCTCTCTTTGACATTTCAAAGGTCATCCCCCAGTGGATTTGATAAGAGTGGCCATTTCAGAGACCACTCGCTGTGTCTTTGGTTTGTTCTGGTTGGGTTGTGTTTGTGATTACTGTTTCACTGTGTGCTTTCTGAACTTTGTAGCTGGGGTGGTGGAGCGGCGTTGTGGTTAGTGATGTGAGTGTTTGGCAGATGAAGCCAAATCATTGTCTACGAGTGGCTCAGTTTTACCTCTTCTGTTTCCATCATGCTGACAGAGGTGAAAGCAACAGCATGGTTACTGTCAGCTGAGAAGCAGTGTAAGCGTGCAGAGACCTCACCTCAGCGATCAGGCACAGGATTATGACTGCGACAGGTGATGTGAATAACACTGATTTATTTTCTCTTCATCGTGGGACCTGTTATGGGTGGGAAACATTAGGGGGCAAGTGAAGAGAAAAGAAGCTACACAACTTCAGATCTAGTGGAGTTTATCTGGTTTGTGGCGGTCCGAAGGAGAAACAATGGCAAACAGTGGCAGAGTCGTAGGTAGTCAAGGCAGACTGATGCACAGGAATCGAAGGCTGTCCTGTGTGGGCTGATCTGACAGATGAGCTACTGTAGCTCAAATCTTCCCCCAAAAAATGTGAAAAGTTCTGATAGAAAGGTCACAGAATACACAGTCCATCACAGTTTGTCACCTAAGGGGGCTGCATAGCCAAAGGCCAGTCAGGGTGCCCATGTTGACTCCTGTGCCGAAAGCATGGACCAATGGAAGACTGCTGAATCGCATTTTCTTTGACATCATGTGGATGGCCAGGTGCATGTGCATCACTTCCAGGGAACACGACAAAGGATGCAAGCCAGCGAAGGCAGTGTGATGCTTTGGGCAATATTCTGCTCTAAAGCCTCGAGTGCTGCTATCCACGTAGATGTCACTTTGACATGTACTTAAGCATTGTTGCAGACCATCTACAACCTTTCATGGAAACGGTATTCACTATTGGCTGTGGTTCCTTTCAACAGGATAATGTACCGAGCCACAAAGCAAAAACAGGAATGGTTTAAGAGCACAACACGAAGTTTGAGGTGTTGATTTGGCTTTAAAGGATCCTTTGCTAACATCAGTAGTGGTTTTTGATACAGGTGACACGGGCAGTTGCATGGGGCGGCATCGTGGAGGGGGCGGCATCGTGGTCTTCGCTCGCACCTTTAGACCTGCCACTATGCCCATCTCACTCATTCTTTCCTCTCACTTCACTATAGCTTTTCTTCTCACTGTCATGGTCCTGGGTCTTTTGACCCAGTGTTTTAAGTTTGAGTTTATTTTGTTCATTAGGTTATCTAAGTTCATTTGGTTATTAGACTCCTTGTGTTTTCTTCCCCTGTATTTAAGCTTCCCCTCACCCTTCATGTTTCATGCTGTCTTATGTTCATGTCTTATGTTATCAAGTTTGTATTATCATGCCTAAGTGTTTCTAGTTCTTATTATTTCCCCCTCCGTTTCCAACCATGTTAAATCTCCCCTGCTCTTCATGCGTTTCATGTCTGTGTCTTACGTTGTCAAGTTCTGGTTGTCGTGTCTAAGTCTGCATGTTTCCTGTTTTATTTTGAAAAGGGGTCTTGTGTTCTGTGCTCATGCGGTTAGTTTTCTCTTGCCTGTGCATCATTATGTTTATCCTAGTCAGCTGTTTCCTCATGTGTCTCCACTTCCCCTAATCACCTCCTGTGTATTTAAGTCCTCTGTTTTCAGTGTGTGATTGTCAGGTCGTCTGTTGTCCACGCCATGTTTCCGATGCCATGCCATGCTTCCAAGTTTCTTGTCTAGGTTTTTCTTATTGTTTGTTTAGATTCCCCAGTTTAGGTTTGTGTTAATTTTGCTTCAGTTTGCCTTGCCCTTTGTTTGTACCTTTTCTACCAGCCATATTAAACGGCTCGCCTTTTGTTAACATTTCAAGTTCTGTTCCCTGTTCCTTGGAGTCTGCGTTTTGGGTCCTTTTCTCAATTCATACAGTTTGCCCTCGCCAGACTGTGACACTCACTTTCTCCTTTTGCTTTCCTGATACATGTGTGATAAATTGTGCTCTTAGAGCGTGGTGATGTGTTCGTAAATTACTGCTCCACCATCAACGCTGATGCAGCCTTAACGCATTTGCATCCCTATCTGCCTTTCACATGATCATTAGGGCATTTCAGCGTGCTGATCTGAAAGAGTCACGACAAGAAAAAATATGCTTGATTAGTCCTCGGCAACAAAGTGTGAGTTTGTGTTCACGTGTACACATATGCTGCACCGTAGTAAGTGTGTGTGTGTGTGTGTGTGTGTGTGTGTGAGGGAGAGAAAGACAGAACCTTTGTCATTGTCATCCGAGCCCAGAGTTACTGTGGCAGGAAAGTCGTGTCCTTGTCCATTCTGCCATTTTCACTCTCAGTGCTATATTGAGACGTGTCATTACTCATTGCTGACAATGTGTTGGAGACCTGGTGAGAAATGGATAATATCAAGGCCACCATCAGCCACTGGTGACAGGCAAGAGCTACACTTTTCAGTGTGGAATAAACTCTTGCATACTGTATGCAGGAAAGCCAGACAATTAGTCTGTTCGCCTAATACGCAGATCAGCTAACTTATGTTGGTGTCGGCGGTACGCGTGCATATGCAGAAAATAATAAATCGGCATGCCGGCCCAATTACGCGTCCCTTAAAACACAATGTGTATGACTAATAAACCATAAACACTTTTCCCCTTGCTTATTCAAAATACAGCAATGCACTAACGACTAATGCCTATTTCAGTATTTAATTAGCAGAATTAATTAATGGTGCGAAAGAGAGATGAGTGTGTGTACAAGCTCATCTCCAGATACTTGTATGGAGTGTGCACTATTAAAAATCCACATGTAACTTCATAAATACATTCCAAACTTGGTTCCTTTTACAGAGAAATTAAAGCTAAAGGCAGAAATGTGTGAAACCTAGAGCTGGGCGATAGAACGATATGTATTGCGAAATAACTTTTTCTTGATAGAAAAATTAAACTATTGCGATAGACCTCATCTCTCTTATAAAAAAAAAAGAACAGCCAATACAAATTAAGCAGCACAGAGCCGAACCAATCACAGCCGCAGCGTCACGTCACGTGACTTGTTGCGTACAGCTCAAGTGCCAAGCCGCACATGTGTATTTGTTTGGGAAGCAGCCAGCCGAAGTGTGGCCGGGTAATGGAGGAAATGAGTGTGCCGACTACAGAAAAATTAAACTGAGAGCTTGGGTGACCGGGTTACCGAAGAGAACACAGATGATGGTTCCAACGCCGGAGAGATTGTCGAAAGGAAAGGCCAGAGAGGTTCCGTAGTGTGGAGGTATTTCGGCTATTTGAAGTCTGACAAAAACAGAGTAACGCGCACTGTAAATTGTGCCGAAAGCACAAAGTCTGGCAATACAACAAACCTTTTTTATCACCTGAAGCGGTGCCACCCACTAGAGCACGCTCACTCTGACTGAAAGCGCTAATTCGTCGTCGAAAACAACCAGGGGAATCCCTGCGAAGCAGCAACAGTCAATTGAGTCGGCTTTCTCCAGCGTCTTACCATGTGACAAAAACGCTAAGAGACATAGCAACATAACGAATGCCATAGCTTACTGTCTTGCTAAAGACATGCTACCAATAAACACGGTCGACAATGAAGGATTCAAGCAGCTAATTAAGGTAATGGATCCTCGTTACCAACTCCCTGGACATAAACATTTCTCTCAGACAGCGCTTCCAAAGCAATTCAATTCAATTCAATTCAATTCTTTATTTATTTGTCACATGTAGTTATAACTAGTACAACACACAGTGAAATGTTTTTTCCGGCTAAAAAGTACTCCCCCCCCGACTGTGCATCTTACTAAACTTATAATAAAAAAATATCTATATAAAAGTATAAAAATGTATAATATCGTGCAAAATATTACGCTGTAATAGTTAATAGTGTACGTATTTACGTAAATACAGATGTAAATGATAAAATACAAATAAAAATAAGGATAAAACTCAAAAGAAAATTATATACTGTGTATGGAATTGTCCATCATGTTGTCCGATTTGTGTTTTGATTGAGGAGTCTCACTGTTTGTGGGTAAAAACTCCTCCTGAACCTTTCAGTTCTTGTTTTCAGGCTACAGAGGCGTTTCCCTGACCTCAGTGGCCTGAACAGTTTGTAAGCGGGATGGCTGGAGTCGTTAGTGATCCTGATGGCCCGGGATCTGCACCTTTCAGCGTAGATGTCCTGCAGTGTTGGTAAAGATGTTCCCATAGTGCGTTCAGCTGTGTGCACGACCCTCTGCAGGGCTTTCTGTTGCTGTACTGTGCAGTTCCCGTACCACACCGTGATGTTATTACACAGGATGCTCTCAATGACCCCGGTGTAGAATCTCCTCTGGATGTTCTTGGAGATCTTAAACCTCTTTAAACGCCTCAGATGATAGAGGCGCTGTCTGCCTTTGCTGATGAGGAAGTCCGTATGTGTGTTCCAATTAAGGTCCTCGTTGATATAAACACCGAGGTATTTAAAATTAGAGACTTTCTCCACAGGGTTTCCATTGATCTGAATTGGGGTGTGAGTTTTCTCGCCTCTCTGTCTCCTAAAATCAATCACCATCTCCTTTGTTTTGCTGATATTCATGGAGAGGTGGTTTGCCACACACCACTTTGCTAATCCGTCCACCTCGCTTCGGTAGGCCCTCTCGTCATTCCCGGAGATGAGTCCTACCACCACTGTGTCGTCAGCGAACTTCACAATGGAGTTAGTGGTATCTGGCCGTGCAGTCCGCGGTGTAGAGGGAATAAAGAAGAGGGCTAAGCACACATCCCTGGGGGGCCCCTATGTTCAGTGAAAGGGTATGAGAGTACACATCCCCTATTCTCACCGACTGTGGTCTCGCAGTCAAAAAGCTGTGAATCCACCTGCACAAGGATGTGCTGAATCCCAGATCCCGGAGCTTATCCATAAGGATGTGGGGCACTATGGTGTTGAACGCTGAGCTGTAGTCTATAAACAGCATTCTCACATAGTTCCCACGTCCCTCATCTAGATGGCTCAGTGTGGTGTGCACAAATAAGTTAGTCAATTTTGTCTGTTCTTCTGTAAAATAAACTAAGATTTATTTTTAAAATTAATATTTTGTTTCTAAGTGGAACTGACAATTTAGTCTGTTTCGTTTGTTCTATTTTGAAACTTAAACGCTTTAGCGGCTGCCTTTTGTGTAGTTTGTAATATTTGCCTTTATTTTGCCTAAACTGAAGCCTCATTTTAAGTACATCTACCCTGTTGAACTTATTATGGGAAATAAATATTTAAATCAAAACAACCTGCTGATTATTTCACATTTTACTTGTGAGCAACGGCACATTTAAATCTTACAAATATAGTTATTTGGCTCATATCGTGATATATATCGCCTGAAATGAAAAAAGCATATCGTGATATGAAAAAATCTTATATCGCCCAGCTCTAGTGAATCCTATTCAAGATTCGGGCATTTGTGATCCAAATATGAGACCCAATGCAATACTTCCCTCAGTAAAAGCATCAAAGTCCCTGCCACAGCTTAACTTTGGCAGTTTACATGTGTGAAGAATCCTGCTGCTTCCACCGCTGCAAGAATAATAATAATGGATTGGATTTATATAGCGCTTTTCAAGGCACCCAAAGCGCTTTACAATACCACTATTCATTCACTCTCACATTCACACACTGGTGGAGGCAGCTACAGTTGTAGCCACAGCTGCCCTGGGGCAGACTGACAGAAGCGAGGCTGCCATATCGCGCCATCGGCCCCTCTGGCCAACACCAGTAGGCAAGTAGGGTAAAGTGTCTTGCCCAAGGACACAACGACCAGGACAGAGAGCCCAGGGATCGAACCGGCGACCTTCCGGTTACAGATGCAATTCCCAACCCCTGAGCCACGGTCGCCCAAGAAGAAAAGTGTCCCGACGTGGAGGCAGTTATTTTCATTTTAAATCTAGAAGGGTCAACGACGCTGCCGGCGCTACGACTCTGTATATATTTAGATACATCTTAGAAGAATCCCTGTTTGCACCCTGTATCCTGGATGAAGGTGTACATAGCTACAGATCTCTACTTCTTCTTTTTTGTTTTTTAATCTGGACACATCATCACTGCTGCAGTTTGGCAACAATGTCGCTTAAGGACAACAAAAAGCAACAAAGACGATATTTAGTACAAAAAGCAGTTATTACTCTGATTTACCAAACATAGCTTTTAAGGTTTTATGAATTTTTCCTTCATTATTTTGTTCTTTGCCTACCTCATCTGTGCGTGTGTGGCTTTTATTTAAATGATGACTCATCTACTGCAAACCACAGCTACATTAGAGTGCAAACAAAGTACTGTTAACCTGAACCTGCATTGCTTTGCTTAGGCTAACTACACTAATGCACACAGGGGCAAAATACGGCCCAGGGGCTAGGAGCATCACATGAACCACTCCATTCTGGACCCCAACGGCCTGAAGGATAAACAAAGCAAAGCCCCAAATCAATAACGCAGCATTATGCTAAAGAATCTCGAGGTTAATGCCTGCAGTGAGTCTGTAAAAGTATGTAATTTGATGTGCAGCATTTCATCGGTGAGCTGTGCAAATCAGACAATTAGAAAGTTGTATTTTGAACATATACACCACTTTATTAGGCACACGTGTTACTAGTACTGGATTGGACGCCATACTGCCTTCAGCTTCAACATGCTGCTGGAAACATTCGTGATTTTGCTCCATACTGAAAGGCCAGACAATGGCTCATATTATTGCAGGTTCCAGTCGTTGCTGATTCATCGACAGCACAACTATGATGAATGAATCTCCTGCTCAGCCACATCACAAAGCTGTTCTATTGGACTGAGATAACTGGTAACTGTGGATGCCATTTGAATGCAGTGAACTGATTGTAATGTTCAATAAACCAGTTTGAGAAGATCTGAGCTTTCATGCAGAAAGCAGCAGTCACATAACAGGTACAGTGTGGTCTTCAATGCACGGTTAACAACCATACAGAGAGAGGCAATGATGCTTCGTACTAAGCAGCTCAAAGCGTGCAAAGAAACCATGATTAAGTTCAGGTAATGAACTCTTTTTAAGGACTAATTAGTTTTGTTATCTGATATCTTGTATATACTATTTTATAACCAACAGCTTTTTATGGGTTTTGGGATTTTTGTGGTTAAAAAATAAAAATCATGTTGAATGTTTAGTAACTCAGTTCTGCATATTCGCCCTTCAGTCAGTCCTACATATAAAACAGTTTCAATGTGCAGAAACCAAAATGTTAATCAAAGTGGTGAGATCAGGTAAGAGATGCATGCAAATCAAAACTGGGGAGGATTTTCTGGACACTGCAGAATATAACATGAAAAAAGAGGATCGAAAAAGAAGACAGATGCCTAATCAGTCATGTGATGATGTTTATGTGATGATGTTTGTAATATCTGATATCTGTGGGATGTCTAGTTTTGGTGCATCAACATTCAATATCTCAAAGATAAACTTAATATTATATTAAAATAGAGATATTCAGCAGATTAAATATTAGGATATCAGATGTATATTTAATTGATGGGAAAATGGATCAATCAGAGATCTGATGACCATTCTTCAGGATGTTGTCCATTTCCGTGGCAACTAGAAAAGTATTACTACCTCAGATATGACCATATTTACCGTATTTTAGTGATTTTGCTTCTGGTGATATTCCCCGCAGCCTTAGCACCACCCCAGCCTGAAGTGTTGACACCAGGCACGATGAATCCGTGAATGTTGGAACAGAAGCCAAGACTCATCTGGTCAGGAAACATTTTCTAGTGCTCTGTTCTGAATTTTTAATGAGTCTGTGCAAATTGTAGCCCTAATCTTCCAGTTCTGACAGGATTAGCACCTGGTGTCGTTTCATAGATTCACTTTGACTAGCTCACTTTAGCTTCCCTTGATGGCCCGAGCATGTCAGATCAAGTTACTAATCAGCATGCTTGGACTTTATAAACTCGTCTCAATGTAGAAAAATGTCTAATTTTCTATATTTTTCTTTATACAGCAAGAAAAAATAATAGCTGTTGATTACAGTTTTATAGTAGTGTCCTTTCTTTAAACTTTTTGCTAAAAAAATGTCTTTGTTAATCTTTTCTGAGCTGAAGAAGTCGTCAGTGTGGTGATCCATGTTTTGCTGGACTTTATCAAAGGCAGACGTTTCTCTCATCGCAGCCAATCACGAGAGAAAAACACCGTTGACTTTTTTCTAAGAGACCTATGGACATTTTCTTGATCCAATTTTAGCTACTATGCTTCAGCTGTCACCTAACTTTAGAATTTATTCCAGATTTTGTACAATCACCTGCTTATATCCCTGACCTTTATAACTGCTGTATCTCTAATTGGAGATGGGCCATCCAAAGACAGCTCCAGGCACAAGATTGTTTTAAATATACACCTAATTAGTCTTACTCCTGTGAGAGACATTACAAATTAATTCAAACAAAACATTCTCAGGTGTTTTCAAAACCTTTGATAGCTTGAGACGAAAGCAATGCAACATATCTGTGTTATTTTCTTTCATTTCCAGTCTTTCTTGCTTTCCTTTAATGAATAATGAATTACTACCGTCGTGATGGAAGAGGAGCTGGACTAAATTGGAAGATAAACCTCACGGGTGGCCTTGAAAATGATTCAATGGTTTGTTTATCTGAAAAATGATCACCAGTTGAAAAATTGTGTGCTTCATAGTTAGCTTGCTTAATTATGATAATCAAAACACCATTAGGCAGCAGGTTTTCAAAAATGTGAACACGAGAGACCGTCTTGCTGTTTTTGTAAATGAATGCTACGTTAGGTTTTCCTCTTCAGCATTCACTCCTACGTATGCAAGCTAACAAAACAAAAAATCTGTAAGTTAGCAGACATATTAAAGCACTTCAGCGGAGATGGAGGGTGAAGAGGAACTAATGCAAAAAGAGACAGAAAACAGACAAAGGCAGTAAACAGAATTAACAAATGACAGCTACTGAAAGAGCTGGAGAGAGCGTGAGTGGGACGGAAACAGAGAGAGAAGATTATTCGTGTTGTATAATGTGAGCCGTTGTGCTGCGGTTGCAGGATGTCACATCACAGTCGTTCCCAGAAAGCCTAACTGAACACTGGAAGCTTGCTTAGAGAAAATCTATTTGCCATTGCCTGATGAGGATTTTGCACAGGATGCAGTATTACATTTCATTCAGTGCACGAAAAATGGATGAAACATAACAAAGGCAAAATAAATAGGCTTTTGGACTCGGATTATTTTGCCTGTTATCAGTTGTTACATTTGAATGGTGCCTGTTTATGCCCCCTGAAGGCAAGAAAATGGTCCACATAACTGTTGTTCTGCATAACTGTTGTTCTGCTCAGCATTATGAAAACACCCAGGAATAATACACATAAAAAATAGTCCATATCTCGGAACGTGCATTTGTTAAATTGAAATGCATTCTTCCATTAATTCACATATTGATCTGCTGCAAAAAAGAGCGGAATAAATTAGTCATTGAATTCAGAAGTTTCGCTCATAATAGGAATCATTCATCAGTTATTTCTTCCCCTCTGGGTCTGCGCTACACCGAGCCAGCGGCCGCACTGAGGAATTAAAAAACGATTCTCTACACCTTCGCTCCTAGCACTTATCAATTATCACCAGCCAATATTTTCTGCCACTACGGCATTTGTTATGCCAATAAATTCACCTAAGAATGCTTCCGCTCTGCTTTAGACAGGAAACAAAATACAGAATCCAACTTCAACAGGAGCATAACAAAGAGATTTCAGAACGGAAATAGACAAAAAGACACCTTCTTTGGTGCAGTAATTGAAAACCGGGAAAGAGGCATCAAGGCAGCTCGACTACCACGAGGACGATTTAAGAACGGCTCGGCATCCAAGTGCACAATGTCGTCAACAGTCGTTTCACAATTCAAACCGCCGGCTCATTGAAACAAGCTTTTAAATATGCCATGACTTAGTTACAGATTCTTTAGAAGCTGCTGCCGCTCAGAACATGTGTTTGATGGGACACTTGAGACAGGGTGGAAGCACCGGGTGGGGAGTGTGGGGGGACTACAGGATATGGACAGAGAAAGGAACAATAGATTTTCTGATGATACCAGTCCCAGAGCTTGAGGAGCTTCAGCAGATTAATTGAAACTGAAATAATGAGAGCTTTTAACCACTCTATCTCACCAGAGACGCCTTCCTCTGCCACGTTTTTTAATCTTTGTTCCTCTCTACCCACTGCTTAATCCATGAACTTTGTAACTATGCCTGCAATTAATAGTTAACTTTTATTTCTGTGTTTATTTTAAGTAAAGTAAAGTATCTATTTCCAGGAAAAGATAAAGGACTTAACTGAAGACACCAAACTTCCTTATTACTATTTAATAGAATTTTACAGCTGTTATGGCCCTGTCCATAATCTGTTTTGGTGGCTGTTGTTGTCTGTGCCTTTAAGTCTTTGCAGGTCCCGGAGTGGATGAGCTGACGGCTGCTGATTGGTCCCCTGGCCATGTGATCTTCTTCAAATCCCTCACCAGCAGTTGTCCCGGGGCAGCCACTGACAGCAGCAGCAGGCCTGACCCTGGCCTCCAAAACCTGAGACTTTTGTGCTTGTGATTTTTGCGGCTTTTCTGAGTTTTGTATATAGTGTGTATATTAGCTTTCATTGTAAATAGCACATTGTAAATAGCACTGCAACAGAAGGGGTGAGCTGCCGTATTGTTTTTCCTTGCACTGTTTTCTCCTGTTTATTTCAGTTAGGGAGTTAGGTGTAGCGCTTGTCTTTTGTTTGATGTTTGATTTCACATAGGGTTTTAGATAGCACCTCCTCCTGACTTAGCTTGTTTTGTTTGTTATTTTGGCCTTTGTTCACCCTGGAGGTTCATTTTTGCAGTGTAGATAATAAAACACGATTCACCAAGGAATTGGTTTCCCTCTGTGTATGGTTTTGGGGACCAGGGCGGGGCAGTCTTTTCAAACGTATGTTGCGTTCCTGTACCCCTAGACTGGGGCGTAACACAGCAAACATGAAAGAAAAGTGAACAAAAGCATAGAACTGTTATAATGCACTATATCATTTGTTTAAATTCCTCTTAAAAATGTGTTGTTTGGTGAAATTACACTTTTGCAGTCTTTACAAAGATCTTTTCGACTTGAGACCACCGTGACCCCAGGCTCTAAAAATTACACTTTCTTTACTCTCAGAGTTTGTATTTAGCTAAAGACGTCCTGTGAGACAAACGCTAATGCTAGCATGCTAAATGCTAGCATTAGCTAGCATTTAGCCTGAGGCTATATGCCTCAGGATGACAGCGCTAACAGGTGTGACATCTGTCACAGTTTACTGTGAGATTTTGTCACAGTCGAGTCCTAAACAAACATATCTGCTGTTCAGATTTGATCTTCATCCTGATCAAACATGTAAAGTTTTAGAAATCTAGGTTGAACAGTTGCGAAACTAGTGTGTTAGCAGTATCCGGTACTATTGATGTCTAAAAACACATTTTGCCACCTACACCTGCCTACAGTGGTGATAGGAGGCCACACATCATGGGCATGAATATCATACATTTTGCCTTATAATGTTTTTGTTGTGTGTTTCCTTTTTCATGGGGGAAAGATTGTACATCATGCATCTTTAATTACTTTAAAATATAAGAATTGTGTGCACAAGTTTGAAATCATTTTAGATTTGCTCTGAAAATCTGAGAACTATGCTTAAAGCAGGGTATATGCCAAGAAAGAAATATAAATGAACTCTACTAATTCTGCCAAGAAGAGGAAACAAATATTCAGCCAGAAGCTTGTTGATGGCTACCAAAGCGTCTGGTCGAGGTTCAGTTTGCTATGGGACATTTAACCAAGTATTAGTGGGAGTGTAAGTACACTTTTGACTCTACAAGTTTAAAATTAATCCAAATTAATTTTAAACTTGTGCATCAAGTTCTTGTATTTTTAAAGTCACTAAAATATACGCTGTACAATCAATCCACCCTGCAAAAAGTACAGTTCAAAGAAATAATGGAAAGCCCCAAATTACCATGACATCCCTGTGATGACTGCATGGTGTAGATGCAAACGGTGAAATGCTGTTCCTGCGAGTTTCATTGGAGTGCCTCTCGTGTGGACATTTTTCAGCCTTTCACGGACGTTTACTGACGACTCCTGAAGGCTTGAATCTTAGAGTGAGGGATATGTTGGCTCTGGTAAAATTTGTACCAGCTGGAGCTTCCTTGCAGTCGTTTTACAGCCATCTTTGACAGGGTACACTGGGAATCTATGTGGAAAGCGGATGGCTCCCCACCGAAGAACATTCTGCAAAGCCACGACAACATGCAAAATGCCATGTCCACATGTGAGATCCAGACTGTCAGTCGAGGCTGTCTTGTCTCCTAATGTCTTTCATATAACAGAAAACTAGATGATTAGCTCAGTCATTGCATCACTGCAGTCCCCTTCTGACTCTGCTTATAGGAGGTCTAAATGCAGAATAGCTTCACTTACAGAGCCTTATCAATCAAGTAGACATAGCCTCAGAATATCTTGGCTTATAGATCAGCCCATGTCATTACTCTTGCTGGAGAGGCTCTTGAAGTGGGTGATGTGTTCACTTGCTTTGGGTCTCGGGTACAAAGATTGCCGCTTCTGATTAAGTTGCCCTTGTATCAGAAAGGCAGGTTAAGCTCTTTTAAACCTTCATCAGTGTATGTGGTCTAAACATCTCCCTGTGACCACATATGGAAGTCTGCAGCTCAGTCGCTTAATAAAGTGTATTTCTGTACAGTTCTGAATGTTGAATCCTGATGAAAAAAGACACGACAAGCTCAAAGTAATGTCACTCTGCTTGACCAGCTTGCAAACACTCGTGATCATCAGTACTGTGCAAGAAACTGTGTTAACTCCTATTCAGCCAAACAGCTGCGATGGTGTTGGTGTGTGAGATGAATAAAGCCTGAGGACTTTGCAAATTGTTATTTGATCCCATTCCAGCCAAACTGAAGTGTCTATACAACGCACCTTAGAAGCAGCGAAAAGATCGAGATTTTAGCCGACCTGCAATCCATCTCGCAACTCTACAAGCATGCAGACGTTCCTTATGACCTGTGCCATCATGCACAGTCGCAGATAAACTACACCACGACCAATAACGTGTAAACTGGCATGTGGCTGCAGCATATTGAGATGCTACATCAAGGATGTTATCACAATCATGGATAATAGAGTAATGAATAATAGTTATAGTTTTAAAAAAATCCACATTATTTGATGTATTTGGACGAAGAACGCAACTATTGTTGTCTGAAACAATAATTTAAAAGAGATCCAGAAACTGAAGAGCACATTCACTCACACAGAACCACACAGCCATACTGTATTAGTCACCAGGAAAGTCACTTTCCACAAATAACTTGCCAAGGATTAATTAACTTACTCCCACAATGCCTTGCCAAAGTAACACCTGTGGACTACCTAACCAAATAAACGACGGCAGCGGACACAAACAAATGAGAGCCACATCATTCCAAACGGGATGGGGATATTCATTAAGCCAGTGCTGGAGAAATGGTAACAGCAGGACTCTGAGCACTGCAGGAGAAAGACAGATGATCTCTGGAAAGGCTGCGAAACACCAACTATACCTGCAGTCTGTGGAAAGTTTCCCTAATCAACTTTGCATATTTGGACAAAGGTGGGGGGAGAATTGGGGTCTATGCAGAAATATGAATGAGGGACAATAGTGTGTATTCAGGTGCAGAGAGTTTTGTAAGGCAGTCAATTTGCTCTCAGCAAAAACAAATTTCTCTAGATTACACAAACAAAGGGACACATTTGCAGAGAAACCAAGCTCGGCGTAGGGGTGCAGGCTTACAGGCCAAATTCCAATAACGGAAACTGGCCAGTGGAATTCTTTGCACTGAAAGTTGGTGCAAAACCGCAGCTGTTTGCTTTGCCTTGCAGAGTGTTTTCATTCCACTCTATTTTGATGTGACCTTGTGCACAAATAATGATTGAAGAACATGAACAGAGATGTATGCACGCATGCATATTCATGAAAGCTTAAACAAACTGACTCAGAACGCGTGTGGAGCATGTGTAAAAACTAAAAATATCGGTTCTAGTCCTTTTCAGAGCGGATTTGTTACATATTTTTTATATTCTGGTTGCACAGGGCAGCACAGTGGTTAGCTTGCTTCACGGCAGGAAGGTCCAGTGTTCAATTCCACCCTCAGGCCGGGGTCTTTCTGTGTGGAGTTTGCATGTTCTTGCCTCCCACAGTCCAAAGACATGCAGTTAGTGGGGTTAGGTTAATTGGAAACTCTAAATTGCTCACAGGTGTGAATGGTTGTCTGTGTCTATGTGTCAGAACTGCAACCGACTGACGACCTGTCCAGGGTGTACTCTGCCTCTCACCCTAAGACAGCTGGGATAGACTCCACTTTGTACTTACTAAAAGTAGCATGCATTCGCTTTAAACAGAATAAGGATGTGGGTGTTTTCCTCAACGTCGATGCGTGATGTCTTTGGTGTGGTTGCAATTATGCTAATCGTTGATAATTAAGGTTGCATGAGGAGGCCTCACATTTACAAGTGATTCAAATTCATGATGAATGAAGATGAATTTTTAATGTTTTTTACTTTTGCAATTAAGGTCACTAATGTGTGAATGCCTGGGTTTAGATCCCTGTCATGTCTCTGAATAACAGTGTGACACCTCAAAGTGGAACATCAGCAGCTCGAGCTGACTTTGACCTCAGCACAAAGAATTTCAAAATAAAAACAAGACAGTCTCAGTCTTGTTTTGTCATTTTTGTTTTTCCTAAAATGTGTTCATAGTGACAAACTGAGGTTTTGCATTGTAACACAATGAACGTCTGCTGCTTTCCCAGGTTGATTCTGTTATGGTCATTAACTGTCTCATTAATAAAAGTATTGCACGAGCATAATTTATTGCAAGAGCCAGAAGCTACTTATCTTAACTCACAGCAAAAACCTTGCAAAAGGTAAAAGAGCTTGCATAGATTTGCCCAAGGTTAACAAAATCCACCCACTAGTAATTCCAAAGGGTCACCGGTCAACCATTTGTTTATTCCATAGAGCCCGACATGATTATATTACACAAGCTCATCCAACACCACAATGCAGTTCCTGCTAATAATCGAGTTTCCACACAAAATATAGTCAGACTGAGTCGACATCCAGTAACTGCTTTGTTTGTCACACCGCAAACTATTTACCTTCATATTTGTATTTACATGGCATTTGGAGGCTGCTAACATGTCAGTCATTTCAGTATTCAGCACTTGGGACAAAGCATAAAGGCTCATGACAAGTGCACGGCACTGACAACAATACTAGCAGAGGTTTTATGTTACCCAGGGCTGGATTATCTGGACCAAGGGAAAAATATTGACATTAATAAGAAACAGAAGAATTTACTGCACAACAGTTTTTCAAACACTGGTTTGACGCGTCTGAGTGCGTCGTGAAATCAGCCAGACCATTGGAAGCTTTTCATAGAAATGTCACATCATCAACACCCACTTAAACATACAAGTTGTTGAGATATCGCTGTTGTGTACTTAACAACTCAACTGCTAAAGAACCAGATATACTTATGATGTGATAATTACGAGCTTTACTGGTGCTGAAAGATAATTGTTTATTTCTGTTCCCAGTGTCTATGTGGAAAATAAGCCAACCAGCTCCTGGCTACTATAAATACATGGAAGTGAATCAGTCACCTTTAATGGTTGACAAGAAAGAGAATAGACATGTTCAGGCTCAAATTAAACTTTTCGTTGCTAATGCACAACCAAGTCCTGCAGTGGTACTTCTGAGTAAAAAAAACTCATAAAATATGTATGTGGGGTGATCAGGTTGTTAGTGTTTAACTGTTGCAAATCGGCAACGCCTGCCTGGAGAGGGTTAAGGAACAGCTTGTTAATCTCCTTATTTTCCCATATTTGATCACAGTGCCTGCTTTCGCTACTTTTCAGTAACATTTTCCAAGTTTAATCAAAAATAACCCTTTCAGATATGACAGCTGATATAGAACATACAAACACACCAGTTCTACTCACCCCGAGTGTCTCTGCTGACCGACCACGTGTTCCTATGATGTCCACCTGCGCTAGGTCATCTGCACGTGCGCTGAGGCCGCGGATGAAGAGGACCGGCTCGCTGTGCGGAAGATCTCGCAGAGGAACCAGATTCAGATCCCCGTCCACGTGGAAGCCGGGATCCGACACACCAAACGTCACGTCCTCATTCCCCGCACAGTCATCAAACTCAACTGGAAGGAGCACACAGAGAGCCGTATGTATTTTTGCATCAATCCAAACAAATTGCAAACATCATAAATAAGAAGAAAAATCCCCATGAAACTCCGAGTCACTGAGGTATTCCTTCACTGTGCAGAGCTCAAGGAGCCGTCAAACAATGCACAAAAAACAATTGCATTTCTCAGATATAAACATATGCCCTGAAGATAAACAGTTACCCCGAAGAAAGAGTGGGATGTTCTGCAAGGCTCTGTCAGCTAGGCTACAATAAACTCACTGATCTCTTTTCATACGAGCCAGCTGCAATATTTATGACTCACCGCGTGCTACGCGTTGCCGGCTTATTAATGTTTCTGACTTGCTTTCGTGGTACGCTTTGTTTTATTAAAGAGAATACGGTGGCACGTAGTTGCAGGGCTGAGAAACAAAAGACACGAGACAGAAGAGAAGTGTCACCTCTGCGTGCACATGTGGGCTTGCCTTCTCTGACTGAGGGAGTTACTGCCGAGGACTCGACCGAGCTTTATCCCCTCTGATCATGTTCATCCTCGCTTTATCTCTCTCACACACTCCCCTAGGTGTTGCAACATGATCCCCATGTACTCCCCCACCATCACCCCGACAATCCTCACCTCCCTCATCCTTCACCTTCTCTTTACCTCAGCCTCCTGTAATGAATCCCACTGTTAGGGAGGATAAGTGAGGGAAGAGGGGCAGGAAGTCTGCATGTGTGGATGCTGTTGTTTGTTAGGAAAGCATTTGGCACATGACTGAACAGAGGTTAGTTTACGATGGAAGCAAACATGGTAGCTTATTTAAGTCTCATCATCTCCTTTAAAATAAATTCTGTTTGATATCAGGACTGGAGTTGAACTGGAATCATGTGATTCCGAATATTCTGTACGGTTAGCATTATTAATCAAGTCACGTGGTTCTGGACTCACACGTTGTCTGCAAAAGCCAGTTAATTCATAATTAAAACAAAGATAAATGTACATGAAGAAGACTTAAAAAGACTTCTCTGGGATGCCGACAGGCAGCGTCCTACGTGATTCAATCCACTGCTTATCTTAACTCATATAAGGAACTCTGTAGTTATTCATGAAGGAAATCTTTCACAAAACACCCAAAAGCCTCACTGCTGTGCGTTCCCCTCACAATGGGGACTCAGAGGCCATCGCTCTGAGGAAGAAACGGCTTCAGATGAGACCGTATTCATCGTGTTTCTCAAAGCAACTTTGAAGATAAAGCTCAGCTTTGGTGCAGAGGCTACAAGCTTTCTCTGTAAAGTTAAACCTAATATTCAACTTTCTCTGTCTGTATGTTAAATGCTGTCTAAACCAGTTTATGTGCAACAACAGTGATTAAATATGTCAGACTGCCAGTCTCTTGTTTATTCCATAGAGACCATGAATAAGTCAACGAAGCAAACTTTTGTTTTACAGCGCTACTTTTCTTTGCGCTGCGTGTTGACCCCGTCTGTTCCTCTGTGCTGCCTCGAAGGTTTCTGGTTGGTGGAACTGATCAATTCAACTGGGAGCACCTGGCCAGTCTCTCTGAAGCATTTAATTGAATGCTTTTTCAAGCTGGAATCTATGCAGACCCTTTGACATAACCTATGCGTGTTGCCGGCATACCTGTGCGGGCTGCGACTGTCGCAGAGAGGTGCGTGTTAGGTTTCGGTGCAGGCAAAGCTACTGTGCAGTGTGGTATAATTCGTCTGCCAGCCTCTGTTCTCGCTCTTCATCCACCCAGCACCAGACTGTTCGTTCGATTGGCTTCAGCCACATTGATTTACAATTCAAACCATTTAACAGCTTCTGCCTATCATTGAAACCATCATCTAACTGCTGGATGGATGAGTGTTTCAGTGGTATCATTCACTACCTCACTTCACAAAATTCATTAGCATTAATTAACATTAATTGTGGTTTTTTGTTCTTTGTTGGTTGATAAATTGGTAAATTTGGGTCAAAACTGTGTCTTTCCAAATATGTGTCATCAGTCTTTACCCATTACAATGTATTAAATGAAACACAGTCTCCTACAACCTCTAACTAGGTCGAGTATTTCTTTTTTTTAATTGAATAAGCAGTGAGGGTATTTAAACTGTAATTTACTGGATACAGCATATATTATTTTAAAAGACAGGGATTCACCAGAAAAGAAGCATTCATGACTGCTGCTAATTTCAGATTCTTACTGACATTCACTGCTTTATTTTCTAGCACCGTGCTGGAGAGGAATTGTGTTGTAAGTGCAAACCCACCATTCTCTGCAACAGCAAATTAAAGTCTTGCAGGAAGCAATGGAACCAGACGGCACAGCAGCACTGAGCTGTTACATTAAGTGCAATGGACAACAATTTTTCAGCAGGAAAGAAAAAGAAAAATCAGCGTGCAGTCTCTCAGGCCACAACAGTAAAGGCCAGCTCACAGACTTCTTCAAAACAAATGAATCTGGTTGGTGCTTTTTTGGTTTGGTACCCACAGAACTGGTCCAAGAGTCCTACGGTCACAGATCCAACCACGCGATACAGATACTGCTAAAGCAAGCAGGACTGGACTCTTTATTTAAATTATTATTTTTCATTATTTTAACAGAACTCATCTGTTTTCAGGCTTTTTTTGATGCATTGATATAACCATATAGCTAAAATGATGGTTCTGTAATAAGAGTGTAAGAACTTTACAGTACTACTAAAATATTCCCTCTACGCGATAGTTAATGGCCTAAGATCATCACACTGCCCCTCTGATTCTCTTCCCCCGAGTCTGCTCAAAAACACTTTTAATATTGTTGGCCCTTTTATTCTGAAATTGATTAATACGTCCCTTACTACAGGCTGCGTCCCACTATGCTTCAAACAAGCTGTAGTTCAGCCTCTTCTTAAAAAACAAAACCTGGACCCAACTGTTCTGTCTAATTACAGGCCCATCTCAAAGCTTCCTTTTCTATCTAAAGTTTTGGAGAAAGTGGTCTATCTACAGTTGCAGGCACACCTCGATTCTAATATGATCTCTGAAAAATTTCAATCTGGTTTTAAATCACTACATAGCACTGAGACAGCACTTTTAAGGATTTTTAACGATATTCTCTTAACTATGGATTCTGGCAGCCCTGCTGCCCTTTTACTGTTGGACTTGTCAGCAGCTTTTGACACGGTTGACCACGACATCCTGTTATCACGGCTAGAATCGCATGCTGGCCTAAAAGGATCTGCCCTTCAGTGGTTTCGCTCCTACTTGACAGAAAGGTTCTTTTATGTCAATATGGGCCCCCACAATTCCAAATTAGCTCCTCTTAAATACGGCGTTCCTCAAGGCTCTATTTTGGGTCCCGCCCTCTTCGCACTCTATTTGCTGCCATTGGGCTCCATCTTCTCGCGGTACAGCATTTCATTTCATTGCTTTGCGGATGATCTACAGATTTATCTACCTTTAAAATCAGGATCAGATCAACCGCAGCTCTTATTACGCTGCCTTGACGACGTTAAACAGTGGTTATCATTAAATTTTTTACAGCTAAACGAAAACAAAACTGAGGTTGTCATTTTTGGCAATTTCAATCATATCGACAGCACGTTGGGTACCCTCTCCTCGTATTGTAAAACACATGTAAAAAACCTCGGAGTTTACATTGATGGTTCTTTTAAATTGAATAAGCAGGTGAGTGCAGTAGTTCAGTCCTGTTTTTTTCAGCTAAGACAGCTAGCCAGGATAAAGCCATACCTTCCGGCTGACGTCTTCGAGCGTATCATCCACCTTTTTCTTACTTGCAGATTGGACTACTGCAATTCATTGTATTATGGCCTAGATCATGCCACCATCCATCGCCTTCAGATGGTTCAAAATGCTGCTGCTCGCCTGCTAACTGGTACCAAACGGAGAGAGCATATAACCCCAATTTTAGCCTCATTACACTGGCTCCCTGTCCCCTACAGGATCCAATTTAAACTCTTACTTTTTGTTTTTAAGTCACTCAACGCCCGAGCCCCCCCCTACTTGTCAGAGCTCCTCTCTGCCTATGCTCCAGGAAAACCCACGAGATCTAGTTCAAAACTATTGTTGTCCATTCCACGGACTAACCTCAAATCTCGTGGTGATAGATCCTTCTCTGTGGCAGGTCCCAGACTTTGGAATAGTCTCCCCTTTAATATTAGATCTGCTCAAACTCTTGAGCAATTTAAATCTTTACTAAAGACACACTTTTACGCTCTGGCTTTTAACACATTATGACCCAAGCATTTTGGATTTATCTGAATTAGTTAGTATTGTTTCAATTCTTCTATTTTATTGTTTCTATTGTTATTATTGTATTACACTGTAGTTTTTAATTTTATTGTTATTGTTAAGCACTTTGTGCAGCATCGGCTGTTGGAAATGTGCTATATAAATAAATCTGACCTTGACCTTGACCTACGTCTTCATTTTATACAAGGTTACGTTGCATTGTTGTCATATGATAAACACTCGACTAAATGCAGGCACTTAAGTTTCTTGGAAACAGCATCTACCCCTTAATTTTAGAAATGATGTGTTGGCTGCGACACACGAGTCTCACTGCATTTAGTCTAAGTGATCGTTCTAATGCATACAGATTAGCCCGCAGTAGGGGAAAGGCTGCTGTTCAATTCAAGTACAATGGCAACCCACTGCTGTAATTAACACGTATTGTTCCACTGATGAAAGCGCTCAAACTTTTATTACCCGCCGCAACAGCAAGGCTCGTATTGTTTTCATCCCGTGTCTGTGTGTGTCTGTGTGTGTGTGTGTGTGTGTGTGTGCAGGTGTGTGTGTGTCATCCTCAGATGGTCTCTAATTGTTCATGTTTTCACCATATCATGAAATTCAATGTAATTCAAATAATTTGCTGGAAGACTACATTGTGTATTCATCTACCTACATTCTACTGTACGGCTATTTTCCATCACACCATGACCAAGTGGACAGAGACAAGTTCCTGTGTGACTTTAAAATCAATAGACTGAGTCTATCAAAGCTCTCAATTAGTACACTTAACCTTTGTGGCTGTGTAGTCTGGTTGCTTTTACCTTTTCTTGCAGACATTTTATAGTCTTTCATTTGGAAAGAATCGTTTTCTGCCCTCTGGACGAAGGAAAGAAGACGAGAGTAGCAGAGTGACGGATGAACGTAGAGAGAAGAAGGAGAGAAAAGGGAATGGGAAAAGAAAATGCCAGAAACGGCAAGGCTACAATGGACAACTACGGAGAGCTACAAAGTCAACAACTGACTCTCGAGGGAAACAAGGCTCTGTCTCAATATTCAACTCTCACTTCTAATCCAAAGCATGAAAGATGTGTTCATTTCCATTCCCATTACAAGCCTCAGATTTATTTCAATAACATGGGCGCGCTCGTTAGAGCCCGCAAATTGCAGCGCCAAACAGTGTCAGTGGCATTTCAAAGGCAGCCAGAGAGTGTTTGATGGTATTCTAATGTTGTCAGGTTTTGGGGGGATTTCAGAAGAGAGCATGGTGAGCTGGCAGCTTTGAAGTCAGGCAACAATGACAGAACGCAACTTACCCCTCTCAGCACCCACACCCCCACTTTCTTTCTGGCTCAGGGTTGAATAACTGTGCACAACATGGATTAGGGTCACCAAAATCCCTCACTGAGGATTCGAGAGGAAAAGCAGGGTGTCATGGGGGTTTGACTTTTTCCTCAAGTTTGACATTCAAGTTCCTTTCAGGCTAAACTCTCCTTTGGAGTAACAAATGTTCCAGAAACCCACTCATCACAGACCAGGGTTACTCTAGGCTTGATTGCCTGTCCGATTAGTGTTCACCAAAACGTCCACGTTCTCATTTATTGCAATAGGTGTAGGCTGCTGGGGGATTCCCATGATGCACTGGGTGTTTCTTCTACCCTCCCTATGTGTTAACAGACCTCTCTGCACTGAATCATACCTGTTATTAATCTCTGTCTCTCTTCCACAGCATGTCTTCATCCTTATCTCCCCCCAACCAATCACAGCAGATGGCCCCGCCCCTCCCTGAGCCTGGTTCTGCTGGAGGTTAGCAGATGGCCCCGCCCCTCCCTGAGCCTGGTTCTGCTGGAGGTTTCTTCTTGTTAAAAGGGAGTTTTTCCTTCCCACTGTCGCCAAAGTGCTGCTCATAGGGGGTCATATGATTGTTGGGTTTTCTCTATTATTGTAGGGTCTACCTTCCAATATAAAGCACCTTGAGGCGACTGTTGTTGTGATTTGTATAAATGAAATTGAACTGGGTTTATGATGTAAAAAAATGCACTTACCAAGGAAGTCAACTCTAGTATCTAGCTAAGTAAAGAAGAAACAAAAAACTATCAGTGCATTAATATTTTTGGTTTGCAACATGATGTGAAATCCATTAACATCAATTCAAACTGGTTCATTGTTGCAGGGGGAGGTGGAAAAAACTTGGTTTTAATTGTTTTCTATTTTCTTTTTATAGCAAACTGGAAGAAAAGCAGGATGAGATGTGCAGTACGGAGGCTAATGTTAGAACTTGTTGGCATTACATCAAACTATTTGTTGAACTTACTCTGGCTTTTTTAATTTCTTTTGCATTGTGCAAGGATTTAACATGTTTCCATTCTAATTTACTTCTGCCATTAAGCGAGATATTTTTCAATAACTAAGCAGACACCTCATATTCAATCATGCCAGTTAGCTTAGGATATTTTAAAAGGACCATCCACACTGATGTCTTCATTTTCATGTCTTTCAACGGTGCTAGGCAGAAACTCATGCTGGATTATTTTGGCATCCCGCATTATATTTTCATTGACTCAGCCACATAATTGAGATCTCCCCCCTCCCCTGTCAGGTACTAAAGTTTTCCTTTGAGGTGTTGTGAAGACAATTTTCTATCTTGTAACTAAATGTCAAGTCTGCATGATGGAAGAGATGGGAATCTGAGGGCTAATCTCAAAGGTGGCAGCACGGGTGTGTTTAAGCTGATAGCTGCCGTGTCTAACCAGAGCGACTATGCTCAGCCTCATAAAAGGCCTCTGGAGAACGCTATTCTCAAATAATCACCCCGCATTAGAGAGAGGGAGCTGCTTTTGAAAATGTATTTACGCCCTGAATTGCATTTTACCCCAGAGTTTCCTATCGCTGCGCATTGTGTAAGGCCCATCACTAGGACTCAATAGTAACAAGACGTTAGCTTTTCATCTAGCAAGATAACAGTTTGCAGGGATTTAGCTAGCTAGGGGGTCCTGACAGCAGCAGCTTTCACCTTGGCTTTAGCCGACGATTAAGACCCCCCACCTCAACCTTTACTGCCACTCCAACTATCCAGTCATGTCACATGCAGTTTCTAATCATCAAGTGTGAGAGAAATGTGTGTTTTTTGCAAACCAGAGAGTGTGTGTCCTTTTACTCAAACCACTGTATTCTATCAGACGACTGTATCACTCTCATTTGTCAGTGTAAGCATGGTCTGTGCATACTAGCTTTTATGCACAGTGTTCCAGGGCCCTTGATCATACTTTGATGTGTGGCCCTGTCCACTGTGCTGGTGACTAAAGCCAATTAAACTACAGCTACTTTCTGATCTCAAGCAGCATCAAAGAGTTCCCATGTGGACTGTTAAAGGTCAGTCAAGCATGCTAACTACCTGGTTAGATGTTTCTATCATCTCGACACATCTGTGCTACACTTAATGTTATGTTGCCTTGGATACCTTAGCAACATGTATTTTTGTATACGAGTGTTTTCAGACACAAAAGGACTTGATCAAAGCCAGAGAACAAAAACTGCAATAAGTACCGGCTCCTGTTGTGTTCTGGTTGTTTATTTAATCTAACTGGTGCAGGGCTTCATCTTATCCTTGTATACGTGTTTTATCCAAGTTATTTTGACCGGCCTTCACGGTCAAAAAGTCACCAGCCAATAAAAATCAAAAGGTGAGACTACATATCAGAGCGAAGTCAGATCTTTGATCTTGACATCTAGAGGAGGAGAGAGCTCGGGATTAAAGTGGCAGCGAGCATGAATTAGCAGAAGAAGTATTAGAAGAGGAAGAAAACACAATATCCACTTTGATATAGCGCAGCAGTCTAAACAAAGGTATAATTGATTAAAATAATCATAGTTTGGTGTGCCCTACTAAACAGAATGGCATGAACCGAGGCCCTGGCCATAATGGAAGTTATTAATTACACCTGTATTCACACCGTAATGGTAATCAAAATAGCTGCAGCAACTCGTCAGTATAACAGTCAGACTAATTAGGAACAACAAAGTTTGCTTGTAAAGTTGAGAGACTGAACCCTGGAGAGAAAAGGTTTCCCCATCGAAGGCTAATGACAGCAAATTGTATTTTTAACTGTTCCCAAATAAAAGTAGAGAGCAAAGAGACTGAACAGATATGCAATGACAGAAATGTAATTTTATGTAAAATAAAAAATGGCTCCATACAGACTGTAGTGGTTAATATATTGTCTTAACAAGCTAAAGATCCCTGCCTCAACACTGAGAGGAGACACAAATCCCTGGGAGGGCTGGGTCAGTGGGCGTCCGGTGTAAAACTCCACGTCAAATGAAGTATGTGGATCCACCCACTGCTGCAACCCCATGAGAATGAGTTTATCGTGGTCGGGTACCACACATTTCCATTCCACACAAGTCACTTATGAAGACTGGATATTTTATTTTCTACAAAATCTTATTTTCAAATAGGAAATAATGAATTCTGCTGTTTACAAACAGGTCACTCAGGTCTGAGTGGGAAATATCTGTACATGTTTCCCAGGTTGCTTGACCACTCATAAATCTGATCAAATAGGGCTGTTCGATATAACGATATATACCGGATAACGATATAAAAACATCTATTGTTTCATTTCACGCTATCGTTTGTTTCGTGGTGTCGCAAAATAAACTGTTTACGACAATATTTTTCATGGTTGTGATGGTCACTGTAGTGACTATATTAATTTCTTAAAGTTCTCTTTCTCTTATATATAACCACACTACGGACAGACAAGCCCTGTTTTTATGCGTTGTCGTTAGCAACAACGACGGTAACAGCATCGCGTGTCCGCTTGTTTATGTTCCACATAAACCTTTCACAATAAAGCTCAAGATCCTGTTGAGACTTTTCAAAATAAACTGAATCACGTGAAAGAGCAGATTATTTACGGATGAGAAGTAAAAACGAGTCGCCAGGTGCTAAAAAATAAACCGTAGACTCAAACGTTAGAACAGGCTTTTCCCCGCAGCACGCCGTGTAAGAAATACTCACAAAGAAAACGGCGCCGTTACAACTTATGTCTAAAAATGTATCGTTTCATGCATCGGTTAAAACACTCGACTCCAGCTACACGACGCCCAGCTGGAAACACTTCACACAAGTCGAGCTGCCCGAGATTAATAGACTTTACAGAAAATGTTAAATTTTTGTGATTTATATCGTTATCGGACGATAGACGTCTTATATCAGGATGATTTTGGTCATATCGCACAGCCCTGCTGACAAAATATAAATGTTTCTGTCACTGATAACATCCTAGTGTATATCAAAAAATTTGAATATTGTTAAAATGTTTGATTGTTTTATATATTCCAAATTCATTACATATAAAGTGAAATGCGCGAGGTGGAAATCCAGTATTTGAGTTTGAGTAAGTTACTATTCAGACAGTATAAATACTTCTTATCTCACTGTGTCACTGCGTTCATCATGGATAAAGGACTTTCTTACAAACCGGCCCCAGACTATAAGACTCCGCCCTCATCTCTCCTCCACCCACACGGCTGTGTGCTGAGCCCCCTCCTGTATTCTCTCTACACCCACGACTGCAGTTCGACCCACAACAACAATCTCATCATCAAGTTTGCTGATGACACCACGGTAGTCGGACTCATCTCAAAGGGAGACGAGGAAGACTACAGAGAGGCAGCCTGGTGTTCAGAGAACAACCTGACACTGAACACTAAGAAAACCAAAGAGGTCATTGTCGACTTCAGGAGACACAGCACTGACTTAGCCCTCCTTTACATCAACAGGGAGTGTGTGGAGAGGGTCCACACTAGGGCTGCACGATTAATCGTTAGAAAATCGTGATCTCGATTCATACTTATGTGCGATCTCATTTCCAAATGACAACGATTCAAAAAAAAGAAAAAAAAAGATGACGATTGTACCGCATTTTGATCCGGGACGTAATCTGCATGAAAACAAGCGCTCACGCTTCCTGCTCAACAAATGACAAGGGCGGAGCCTTATACCACGTGATACAGAAGCCATCTGGCAGGGAAAAAAACAACGGAGAGCACGTGAAACTGCCCGAGGGGAGAAAACACAATGAGGGCAGAGGAAACGTTTCCTGATGGCGGTGAGAATGACAACCCCACTGTAAAATTACTTCCAAGAAAAGGTTCTCATTCCTCCGTGTGGAAGTTTTTTGCCTTCAAAGAAGACGATGAGAGTCAAAAAAATATCATTTGCAAGCTGTGTTTTGCCATAGTAGCAGCACCGCAAGGTAACACTACAAATCTGTATAACCACCTCAGACGTCACCATAAAGTGCAATATGACGAAGCTGTAAAGGCCAAGAAAGTGACAGGAGAAAATCCGTCCCCGTCAACCACCCAAACATTAATAACAGGAACCTCATCAGAATCAGAATCAGAAAGGGGTTTATTGCCAAATGTTGAGCAGGTTTACAACATTAGGAAATTGCTGCGGTGCTTCAGTGCAAACATAGTGTCATAAATAGCACTTAAATAGACATGAAAAAATAAAAGTAGGGATAAGAATTAAAAGTGCTACGTAGAAAGATATGTGCATGAGCTATACATGAGATATATACATGAGAATAAGAATTAAGAGTGCTACGTAGAAAGATATATACATGAGTGCAGGTGGTGATCAGTGCAAACATGGAATGATGCAGTGACACAGCGTAGGGTCATGTGTTAGTGGCGGGGACAGTCATATGGTTATTGTTCATGTGTCCAACAGCAGAGGGGAAGAAACTGTTCTTATGGCGAGAGGTTCTGGTGCGAATGGACCGGAGCCTCCTGCCTGAGGGGAGCAGGTCAAACAGACTGTGTCCAGGGTGAGAAGGGTCAGCTGAGATCCGAGCTGCACGCCGCAATGTCCTGGAGGTGTACAGGTCCTGCAGAGATGGGAGTCTGCAGCCAATCACCTTCTCAGCAGAGCGCACAACACGCTGCAGTCTCTGTTTGTCCCTGATAGTGGCTCCAGCGTACCACACGGTGATGGAGGAGGTGAGGATGGACTCGATGATTGCAGTGTAGAACTGCATCATCGTCCGTGTTGGCAGGTTGAATTTCTTCAGCTGCCTCAGGAAGTACATCCTCTGCTGGGCTTTCTTGATGACGGAGGTGATGGTGGGCTCCCACTTCAGGTCCTGGGTGATGGTGGTACCCAGGAAGCAGAATGAGTCCACAGAGGTGATGGGGGTGTCAGTCAGGATGATGGGGGGGAGTGGGGCTGTGTGCTTCCTGAAGTCCACAATAATCTCCACTGTCTTCTGGGCATTCAGCACCAGGTTGTTGTGGCTGCACCAGGACACCAGACGTTCAACCCCATACAGCGCTTCCCTATACCCGTCGAACTCCCGCAGGCACAAAGACATTACGGAGGCTATCACTTATCACCTGACCAAAGATATGGCTCCATCAACACTGTGCAAAACGAGGGATTTAGGAAAATGATCAACACCCTAGACAAACGCTACACAGTGCTGTCCTGCAACTATTTTTCTATTGTTGCACTACCTGCTCTATACACGCAGTGTCGAGCAACGGTGGAGACGGAATTTCAAGCAGTACAACATTTTGCGGCAACAACAAAACGTGAGACATTTGTTGTTTTTATGTTTATTTATTGTTTTTATGTTCAGTCTCAACTGTTACGAAGTTGATGTGCAGTTAATAAGTGCAATAAATATTTATACTGGAAAAGAAAATCGTGAGAGAATCGTGATCTCAATTCTAAGCCAAAAAATCGTGATTCTCATTTTATGCAAAATCGTGCAGCCCTAGTCCACACCTTCCGGTTCCTTGGCGTCCTCATCTCTGCTGACATCTCCTGGACAGACAACATCTCAGCGGTCGTCAAGAAGGCCAAACAGCGGCTGCACTTCCTGAGGGTCCTCAGCTGAACTCCAACCTGCTGCTGACCTTCTACTGCTCGTCCATTGAGAGCCTGCTGACATACTGCATCACGGTATGGTATGGCAGCTGCACCAAGGCAGATAGAGCGAGGCTTCAGAGTGTAGTCAAGACAGCACAAAAGATCATCGGCTGCCCTCTCCCCTCCCTGATGGACATTTATTCCTCCGCTGCCTCAGCAGAGCAGCAAACATCATCAAGGACAGCTCCCACCCTGGTTTCAACATGTTCAGCCTGCAGACTCAAAAACAGTTTCTTCCCAAAGGGCTAATTAGGAAGAGAAGCAGGCTGCTGTTTCAATTAACAGAAAATTTGCGATTTCATCTGGAAATCACATAAATCCAAAGTGTTTGTGTGAAGGTTTGACAGTCTGTGGTGTTGGTTAGTCCTCTGTGTTTTATCAAGTTCAAAGTCATCACAGTCATCACACTTTGTGCTTTCATGGTTTTGTGACCATGCGATGACTGTGCTTGATTGGCAAACCAACTCAGCTGGCGTGAACCTCACAGAGAATCGACGTCGTATTGTCAAGATGGACATGAGAAGCATTTCAACCCAACAATGCAGACCAGCTGAAGGCAGCTATTAAATCTACCTGGGCTTCAACACCTCTGCAGTGCAACCAGATGATTGCCTCCATGCATGCAGCACTGATGCATCGAATCATAGTAAAAGAGTTGCAGCCAGATTTTACACGCAAAAAATGGAACTTATCAGAAACAGGACTTTTGTGTATTGTAAATCTTTTCTAATATTCGAGATATCGAATGCATGATATTGATAAGCTAAAAGCCACAATGAGAAAAAATGAAAACAATGGAAACATTTAACTTATAGAAGAAAGTTTAGCCATTTGAATTCAATGGTGACATTAGATGGACAGTCGTGCCAATGAAGCTGTCAGACAGGTGGTTCTTAAGAGTGTCTGGTTTAAAAAATGAAAAGCCTTCATTTTAAATCATTTAAATGTAATACGCACGTATCCATTGTTGAAAGCAGAAAAGTGGTTTGTTTATCTGCTTATTTCAGAGACACGGTGTCTTATTAGTCGTGTTTGACATTCACTGATTTCTTGAGCTTTTCTCTCTCATACGGTGAAATTCATTCCAGCTAGTGGAAAACAGATAGCTAATTATAACATGATGTGCCCCGTGAGTGTTCTTACAAATAACAGGGCTCTGAAATGTCACTGTCAGCATATGCCCACAGAAAAATAGGCCTATTGTGAGTCTCTTACTTTTTATTTTAAGCTACAACAAACACTGTCAAAACAGTAGAGAAGTTACACTGTGCGGGGCTGACGTTCCTACAATTGTTTACTTGAGGTTCGGAGATGTTGAATCACCAGCTCAGAAATGTGCAAAAGCTGATTATGATAAGCTGGCACTTACAAAATAGATCAGTCATTGAGAGCTTAGCAGTCGAGTTAAAGTCATCCTGCAAACTGTGCGGCGCTGAAGCTCTCTGGAGCCGCAGCAGTCTCATTTGAATCTGAATCGTTATCTTTCAGCATGTACATGAAAGGGGTTTCTGCTAAATACAACAGCTGGACTGGTCTTAATTTGATGTTTGGTTTGTTACACTAATCTGTAGAATCACCATACATCCCACGATACGATATTATCGCAATTTTTAAAAATATTTTGCGATATTCAGATTCTGTCCATAAAGGTAAACTTTATTAATATTCATTTTATCTAAAATCAAAGTCTCGCACTCAGTCTTTCTCTCATTTCAGTTTTATTGTTGACAAACTGAACGGTTTGTATTACAGTCTAGTCCAACTTAACTGAATGCAACCATCTGGTACAATTACAGCTATTCTGCACTATGCAATTTATGAAAACTATGCAGCCCCTTCAGCAACTGAAGAATTTGAAAGTAAATTAAAACAAAATATAGTTTTACATTAAATAAAAAAAGTTTTAAACTTAATTAAAATAAAACATGTCTTAAATTAAAAGAAGTAAACTGTCATGTTTATTGCTGCCAAAAACAAGTTAAACACATTTGGACAGTGAAGGAATGTCAGGATTCTTGCTCAGAAAAAGGATCAACATGCAAAAGTCAGAGCACAAAAACCTTTTTGTAACAAAATATCGATTTCTGCTGTCCCTGTATCGATACATTATTAGCAAACAAAATATCACGATACTACACAGTATCGATTTTTTGCCCCACCCCTACTAATCTGTGGGATTTCTTGTTATTGCAGTCAACAGGCAGAAGCGTGCAACTCTGTACTGATTTAATCTGCTGCACTGATGGGCACTGATGCTCCTGCTTGCTTACCTTTACTACTGTAAATCTGTCAAATCGATACAAAGGAGAGATGAGACAGTGAGTGAGAGAACAGTGAGGTAGACAGTAATTAGGATGAGATAATGAGGGCCGCCTCTCTGGTCGAGTTGCAGATTCTCTATTCTGCTGGGCCATGAATGCCAGAACAATGCCTCCAGGCAATGTTAACACAAACACACACACACACACACACACACACACACACACACACACACACACACACACACACACACTCTCTGCAACCAGTCAGTCGAGTCACTAAACCAAACCTAATACTAATCTCACACTGTTTTGGACACACAGAGGTCTTCTCAGCCATAATTAAAGCTAAATCACCGCCTGAGTTGCCACCTTTAGTTATTATAAATACGATTCAGTCCTTAATACAGAACAGTTCATCTTTCAGTCCCAAAGCTGGCACACGTTTCGCTTCTCTTCAAACCTAGCTACCCTGTCATGTATCCAGGTACCAGAGGTCATGTGACCAGCATGGTAACGTGACAATTCAGACAATATTTCCCAGATAACAGACAAATGTTGGCCTAGCCTGGGTTTTTGGCACTTACAGCTCAGTTATGGCACTGTCACATGTTGTGTTTGCCAGATGAGACTCAAATATCAACACATTTAACAAAGCATCAGTGTGTCGCCATATCCAGATTCACTGTGACTCAGTGCTGTGAGTTAGGGCCAAATGTATCCCAAAGGAACCTGCAGCTGTGGGTCACAAAAGCTCACATGCTAACTTAAAGATATTAGAATTCAGTGTCTCGGGGAGGGACAGTTGATTTGTTGAGGTGTTTTGAGACATTTTGCCATGACATCCAGGTACTTCAATAGTCAGAAAGTTGTGAGAATATTTTCTCTAGGCCATGTTTCATAGACATGACCAGCGACTGACGCTTATAGTCCACTTTAGCTCTAATTTCTCAGTTATTGCCAGATGTTATGACATAAAAATGCAACTGTAGCTGCAGAGGCCATGGTAAAAGGATTTGGATGATTTCTAAAGTGTACATGGATACAGCACTAAGTCAATGCAGTGTCAGTCATCCTTATGAAAGAAGGAGGACAATAGAAAACTCAAATTGACAACCTGTCGATCGATCTGTTATTTTCTCTGAGTTCTATTTATTCTGGATATCTGCAATCAACGTATTCAGCGCTGACAAAGCAGAACAACAAAGAAGCAAAGGCTTGATTTAAACAAGGTTTTCTGAGAATCTTTATCCTGCCATAATTGCACTTGTTATGAGTATAGAGCACTTTTTTTAATAATCACCCACAGTCATCAAGATGCAAAAAACGTCTGAGACTGTCCTCTCAGTGATTCAAAGACTCAAACACAACACAAACTCACAAAATCAACTCCTCATTAATGGCACTTTGAGGAGTTTAAGGCAGATCCTGTAAGGACAGAAAACTGAGCCTTTCAAATGACTGATAGGAAAAGCAGGCGCATCTGCTGCTTTGCATTCCAGCAAACTGGTTTCTCATTAAAGCTAGAAGGAAAGTGAACATAGGCAAACAATGTTCCTGTACATTTATTGAATTAATTCCTGCATTTGTCAATGAGGATGTCAGCTCATGAGTAAAAATATATTCTTCAAGGTTTTGTGCGGTGCATGCATATGTAACACTGACAGCAACAGTAAACATCTCGTGTCTCCGCACAAGCTGGAAATGTTAAGGCCTCCAGGCTTGGTCTTTGATGTCGCCTGTTCCAAGGTTACACCTGCTTAAATATGAATTCATTTAAATTCCTTTTTCAAAACAGTTGCGCAGATGCACTCCTCACCGGGTTTTATGTGAAAATATAAATGAAAGTATCTCAGCGTCTCTAAGCGATTGAGATCCCCTGAAGTCTAGCTTGACAAGGTTAACCACGGCAGCAGATCTGAAGGGAATGAGTGGGTTTATTCAAGCACCGTAACAAACTTAAATCAGTCTGTGTTTGTTTGTCAGTGGCAGGGCAAAGGGTTTCATCAAAGAGCGCTGGGGCAGGGGCGGACGCCAGCAGTGATAGTAAGGTAGCCTTGCAGAGGGAGGGAAACTAAGCTGCTGCTGCTGCAGTCACAATAAGACACCCTCACGAGCGATTGATGATCGGGAGCTGGTCGTGAGGTGTTAATCGCTTCTCGTTACCCCGCGTATACTACACGATGCACGATGAAGGCCAAAATCGGGCCGATCACCAAATTGGTCGCACGACTCAAAAATCGTCTCAAAATGGGCCAAAAATCGCACAGTGTGAGCCCAGCATTAGAGCAGCAATGTTTGTTCGCTCAGAGAAAGAAAAATAGGCTGCAAAAGTACAGGGAGGAATGGGAAAAGGAAAACACCTGGCTGGGAAAATGCACGATAACACCTATAAAGCACACTGCACTGTGTGCCGGCGCACTTTTTCCATAGGCATGCTTCTAATGGTGGGCACATGAAGAACATGAGGGGCGTGAAAGCTCGGGGAACCCTTAATTATTTAACAATTTCTTGTCCACCAGGCCACGGCAGAAGCAGATATGGTATGTAAACACTGGTTTGTTTTTTAAACCCTCTGGTTAATATGGGCATGTGCAGTGAATATCAGCGCTATGTGGCCAGAAGTGTAATAATATAATTTATTTTGTGTAATAAACGACTGCAAGGATAGATGATTACAACAAATAGATGACTAATACATAAAAGTAATACATAGATGAATAATGATGATGAGTTATGATGTGTAATCATGGGAACAAGTGGGTTTACAAACAGGAGCAGCTGATTAGCATTAGAAAAGCTGAAATAATACCTCAGCTGAAGCCAATTGTACTAAATGCACTAAATGTGCACTGTTACAAGAATGTTTTTGTTCTATTGTTTTCTATTAATTTATATAATTTTAAGTTAAGCAGGACAGAGTTCTTTTAAAGAAAGATTTACTTATATTCTCAAAAGTTAAGCATGACAGGCTTCTGTTTAAGAAGGAGACCTGTTTTACTGTGTTAATGTTGTCATTTTGAGCTAAAAATAAATGGCTAAATGATCATTTGTTTCACATGTGTTCATATCACAAAGAATATGCATCTGCTTAAATCAACTTCAAGTCAAATGGTTAAAAAAATAATTTCACACACAAAAAAAGAGCTACCACACTGGGAAGGGTGAAGACAACTGGGTTGCCCGGCCCTGGCCACGAGGTGTCCCTTATTTATTTTTCAGGGAGTTGGCAACCCTAAGCCCACCTGCATCACCAAATGACTCAACGCTACCCCGTCAGACTTTTAGTCACCATAAGTAGGGATGGGCACCGGTTCTGACATAAACGGTAGTAACCAGACCGAAAAGCAGCGCACATTTCGGTGCTTTATTTTTTTTTATTTTCCTGAGCTGTGATACACTTTAGATTCTAGCCAATCATTTTACGTTTCCGAGGATAGTAGGCGGGGCCAGGTACGTACGTTCTTTTAGAGCAGAGCTACAGATTAAAAATGCCCAAGGCGAAGCGGTCAAAGTCTGGCTGTACTTCACAGCAAAAGATGCAAACTCAGCAGCAACAAGTGCTTTAAGCTGATACTGTGATACTGTCAAAGGAGGTAACACCTCAAATCCGATGAAACACCTGGCGACGCATAGCGTTTTTTTTAAAAGCAGAGAAATGCGCCGTATTTGATAGCTTGCTGCGAGACCTCACACCGAGCACATCTACTGCGGGTGTGGTGCCTGTTATCGGACCCGGAGTTAGCAACATCCCCCAAGAACCCGAAGAGGAGAGTCCTGGCCCCTAGCCCTGCCAGTGTAGCAGAAATTATGAGGATGATGATGCAGCAGCAGCCGTTCTTCTCTGCGTGAGTAGCTTAATGTTGTCCGTGTGTAATTTACGTTGAGTAGGCTAACCACGTTATTACATTAATGCATGTAAGGTGAACTAGCAAACATCATCATAGCTACATGCGGCTGTCTTCTTGTTTGATGGCAGATACAGTACTCCCTTCACCCTGGCCAAAAAGGCTAAAATGACCAAAGAAAAAGTGGGAAACAGTTAAACATGAGAGGTTTTTGGACAAAGTTTGTGTTTTTTCCATAGTTTAAGCACTGCTTCCAGCCAAGAGTGATGCCATATATGCCCCATAGCTGCAGAAAAGGCTAACATTGTTATCTTTTTACAAAAAAAACAGCTGAACATGAGAGGTTTTTGGACCAATTTTGTGTTCTCCATTCATTAAGCACCGGTTTGAGCACCGCTTAAGCACCGGCACCGTTTCAAAAGCACCGGTTTGACACCGGTATCGGATAAAACCTAAACGATCCCTAACCATAAGGAAAATAACTAAACTATTAAAATATCAACAAACATGCAACTACTGGAGCCATCAAATAATCCCACTGGTGGCTTTGACGTTAGACAAATGCCCACTGTGGATAAGGTGGCTCAAAGACGAATGTAAAAAAATGGGAGATTTTATACTAGTTAAGAATCATCCATTAACTAATCTCAAAGCAGTCATTTCCAAAATAAATGCCCAAACTCCTTCCATTTTTCAGTTTGGCCTTTTTGCCATGTTCCTTGATTCTGGAGCAGTCGTTATGTTGTTGCATTGTTTAAGGGGACGACACTTTGCCTTTCTTATGATATTTGTTCTGCAAAACGGTTAGATGGGTGGTTCTTGTCAAAGCAACATCCACAGAACAAAGTTTCCCCACAGAAAACTGCATTGCAATGCAATAATTCATGTTATTTCACTTCACCTCTTAGTGAGTTTTAATATTGAGGGTGTCTGGTGTATGATTCCAATTGACCTTTGTAATTGGATAAGGTTCTGAAGAAGCACCGAGGGAAGACACTGACTGTGTCATGTGTATGGTGCGCTCTTGAATTCTAAACAGAGTGAAACTATAAATATTAGATATTGTTGTTGGCTCTTTCACACTTTGACCACTCTGATGCCCCCTGTCCTGAATATGTAATCTATCACAGTTGTACTCTGCATATTAAAAATATACACATGTCACAGTTCATGCTTTGCCACAGGCGTTAATGATAAGGTGCCCTCACAGTGTTCTCACTTAACGATCTTGACAAGCTTCCTTTGATATGCCAGAGGCTTCATGGCTGTGCCTGTTGTGAAAGCACTAGAGGGATGCCTTGGGGACCTTTCAGCACACTTCTCTAAGTATTCATATTTTGCTCGATGGATTTACTAACATTGTGAAACTGAAAGAAAAAAAACAAGCAAACAAACACTGAGAGCGATCTTGGGAAAACAGATTTAACTGTACAGTCACAGGACAAAGTTGGTACAAAATGATAACCGAACACGTAATATCCGTGATCTTTTGTAAAATACATAGATAACAATAATCTGTTGGATTAAAAGGCTTAAGCAATGTGTGACATTATTACCCATCAATATTGGAAGTATTCAAATATTAATGAAAAATGAAAGCAGCTGGTTAAAGCTGTTGCATTCAGTCATTGTCACAGGAGTTAATCTGAAAGTGCTGAGTTGGTCATCTTGGCTGTTTTATTAGACACAGCTTTGATTGCTAATTTACTGAAGGAAGTACTGACAACTTGTCACATGTCATCTTCCCAAGAGGACACTCATCTGTTACAATGATAAATCACTGAAGCTTGTTCCCACACACTGAAAGCAAAGCCAGCAGCAGCTTGCCTCGCACGCTGGTCTCCTATCAGTTTGCTGTGAAAGACCAGGGGTTTATCTGTAATGCACATGCACAGAAGAAAGAGCTGCTGCCCTGCTGAGCTCGAGTCATTAAGATATGCCCGTGAACCAGAGACAGCTACATTTACCTATGAGCATGAAACAAGCAGAGCTTTCAGCGAAAATAGCTAACTGTAATGGTAAATGGCCTGTATTTGTATAGCGCTTTACTAGTCCCTAAGGACCCCAAAGGGCTTTACATATCCAGTCAAAAATTAAATGTGAACATCGAAAGTAAAAGCTGCATCAAAAGTCACCCTTAGCCTGCTGATAGCAGATTTAGCAGATGTGGCGCTGGACCTCGAGCACCTGTTTGTAACTCAGGTACAAATCTGTCAGCAGCACAAACCTTTGTGAAACAACAGGCTGAGCTGGAACAGTGAGGATACAGAAATATTATTTCTCACACTACTTTTCTACTTTTTAATTGAGTTTCTTTGGTACTTGAAGGACCAGATAACTTTTCAAAATTTGATTTACTTACAAATCTTGAGTCTTCTTCAGTGACCATTTTCACTCACTGTTTTTTAATTATTAGTTATTATCATCTGTGGCTCTGTTGCACAGCGTGTTTTTGTCCTGTCTGCATCCGATCATGGTAGAAGGCAACTCCTTTGTTATCCTGGTTCTGCTGGAGGTTTCTTCTGTTAAAAGAGAATTTTTCCTTCCCACTGTCGCAAAGTGCTTGTCTACAGGGGGCGTTGGAGTTTTTTCAGTTATTCTTTATTTTAATGTGGGGTCTTTACAATATAAAGCTCCTTGAGGCATCTGTTGTTCTGGTGCTATACTAAATAAAATTGACCTAAATAACCACAAAAAGCTAATGTGAGGTTCTCTCTACTGTTATGTCCCAACTGGAGGTCTGGACCGGGTCTCCATGAAAAGCTTCAAGTTTCTGGTCCTAAAAGGTATAATCGAAGTAGGTGAGGAGGCATACCTACTTCCTAGGTGAACAATCTTCAAGTGGCACTTCAAGCTTTTTCATTTTTGCTTAATTATAAGTGCACCACAAATGTGCGATATAAATATGCATTAGCACTGCACATCATCTCCATCATCACCATCATCACAGGGATCATTTAAAATTTGATTTTCCATAATGAGGGAAACATTTGCTTCCAATCCTCCTGAGTTGAAATGACTATTATTGCACTCCTTTTAGAGTTCATTATCATACTGAAAACCATAACATGAGCAAACCCTGAGCAGCTGAAGCATACCAACACTGTAGAAGGCGAAGCACCTAAATCATCAGCATACATCAGATGATTAATAAGGCTCTTCCCCGTCACGTTTTATTGATTGAATACGCTTGGTGATAAATAGCCCCGAAATGTAACCCGTATTTTGCAGTAGCTGCAGCTCAGTAGTATAAAACCGAGTTTGCAGTGTGAAGACCAAAAACATCACAAAAACATTTAGCTTTACATTTTCTGCATCTGAAAAAAGTAAATTCCACCAACAATGCAACACATGTCCAGACTTCGTTTTTTGACTTTAATAAGGTCTGGCTTATGTTGCATATATAAAGTATATTCTTTGAGCAGAGAATCTAGATCACATTTAAAAAAACTGGTGAAAACAACAAAGCAGCTTCCTGCTGATTTTAGACCAAAACTCTGATATGTGTTCAGCACAAGTTGCCATGGCGATCTAACCAGGTTAGAGAAAAATTACCTTCCTGCCACTGAAACTCTGACTTTAGGCTCATCGTAGCTCATTAAACCAGCTCTCCTTGTAGTGAGCAAATGAATGAAGGTAACAACAGTTTTTCCACATGTTTGACTGCCAAAAACCACCAAACCATTAACATCTAATTACCCTTGCACATCAGTCTCCACAGATTTTGCCAGATATACAGTGATTTAGAAAATGTTCTCACATTCTTTGTGCTGCAATTGGAGTCCACCTCCTAAGCTAAATGACCACAAATAAACATTACGATAATTACTATCATTTCCGAGCAAAGACTATATTTAACTGTGCAAAGGTTCAGTGCCTGGAGCATTTAAAATTAAAACTGGCATGTGTTCATGAACAATATGGTGCGATATTACACAAAAAAGCCCTGCCTTGGGCTTTAATTACTGCACTGTGTGTGAAAGCCTGGGTTAGAGAAGACCAGGGGACTGGTTTAGTTTTTAGCCCAAACACAAATGTTTGGGGTTTTTTACAAGGAAGCATGGACCATCACATGTGCATGGTTATGATTTTCACGTTGGGATCTTTAATATCTTCTTGTTCCTGTTTTCATTGTTATTCAAGTAATGTTGAGTGTCTGGTTTCTGTTTTGAGTCCATTAGTTGTTCTAGCCTCTAAAGTGTTTCCCTGTCTGTGTTCCATTGTCTCTGTTTACAGTGTCTCTGTTTCAGGCGCTTTTGTTTTCTGAGCTGCTTTTTTTAAAAATTAATTTTCTCTGGGCCGAGTGCTACAGAGTTCAACACGCCCAAGGTATCACTCCACTATCTGGAGTCACGTACCCTAATATTTGCAGTCGGTTTCGGCTGAGTCATCTTCATTTTTCAGTTAATTTTCAATTCAATTTTATTTATACAGCACAAAATCACAACAACAGTCGCCTCAAGGTGCTTTATATTGGAAGGTAGCTCCTACAATAATACATACAGAGAAGAACCCAACAATCATATGAGCCCCTATGAGCAAGCACTTTGGCGACAGTGGGAAGGAAAAACTCCCTTTTAACAGGAAGAAACCTCCAGCAGAACCAGGCTCAGGGAGGGGCGGGGCCATCTGAATCAGAAAGACTTTATTTATCCCCAAGGGACAATTGAGATACAACAGAGCAGCATGACGTTGAAGTCAAGGACAGGGCATAAACAGGCAAAGAATGAGATAATTAATACACAGGATATACAGTTTATACACACTTATACACATCTGCTGCAACACTGGTTGCGTTACGTTGTGAATTGTAACCTTAAACACATTTTGTGATATCTTATTTCTAATAGTCAACACCTTTTGCCATGAGAGGACATCCTGTGACGCAGTGAGTATAGTTAAATTTGTGAGCACATTGATTTTTGAATGAGTATGACAGAGGCTTTATGATGGGCACCGAAGGCAGTCTGTTTACGTCTGTGGAGGCTTAGGCTGGTGGAGTGCATATTTATTTGTGCATCTGTAAAACGAATGTATAAGACATGAAATACCAGATGGTACAGAGATTACATATGTGATCAAGTATATATATCCTCTGTGGCTTCATACCTCTGATTTTCTACATGCAGAAGCCAGAAGTGAACCTATAGCATATGTGCAAATAAGTCCATGCTTGTTTTCAAAGGTCTCCTCTGGCGAAAGCAAAGGCGAGGATATTTGCCAACCCATTTAACAGCCAAGCTGAAAAAAACGGTGAAAAGTTCTTGCCAACTGCAGCAAACCCAAACCTTTCAATCAAACAGCTCTGTGCTGTGGAAGTACACATATGAAAACACACACAAGCACACACACGGTTCAGCACACACAAGCTATAAGCAGGCGTAATTTCAGACACATCCAGCAACACACAGGCACCCAGCAATGCATTCAAGCATTCAGGCAGATCGATAGGCTTTCAGGAAGCCAGTATCACGCAGGTTGAGCCCCTGAGGCTTTGGCCAAGTTATTCAGCAGTTTTCCTGGCCACTCAAGAGAGCCCATACTGGGCTCTGGTCCAAGAGTCAAAGATGGGAAAGCGGCACACGGGCGAGAGCGAAACTAGTCACAAGTATTCTAAAAGTACTTCTCTCACTTCTCTGAAGGAAGCCAACGTTATCTCTTCAGTGGATTCCCAGTAAATTTAAAAAGTAGAATTTATTTTGTCGGCCGAAAACAGATCAAGAACTTCAGGGAATGAGCGGTTTGTGCCCCACCTGTCTCACCTGTGCACCTGCATCACAGTGGACACAGAGCGTCAGTGCTCTTAAATGTGTTGTTTGGAAACAAGGTAACAAATGAAATGAAAACAAGCAAAATGAAACAGATCTCTCTGATAAGTGTAATCTTTTTAAATGTTGAGTTTTATTTAGATCATTTCCAAATGTATTACTTCAAAAAGATAAAACAATGTATTTCACTCAGAGCGGAAGTTTTGAGTTTGTTTAGAATACAAAACATCACGACAAAGGAAAAACTGAATTACAGCAAACACACACAAATAAATATCCAACATATTTTTAAGAGAAAGCAACCTTTTTAACACAACTTCATGAACCATACAATCAATTTAAGATGGAAAACTGGTGATTCACAGAACACCCATTTGAATTGCTGCTGGATGATAAACAAAGATATAAATAGAGCTACATACTGCTTATGTTTAGACCTTTAAGAAAGGATGTCAAACGTAGACTTTACTGTTTGTCTGGATGTTAAGCAAATAAATTTAGGTTCGACCCAAAGGTGAAGGGCATTAAAATTTTAAGTAGACCAGGTAGGTCGTCCAGCTCTGACTGATGCCTGTATTCTCTTTGAAAACATAATACTCAGGTATTGGTTGCGTGCAGATCTTTGTGTCTTTAATACAGGAAGCAGCATTCCAAAATAGCACGATACAGCTGCTTGCATCTCTTCGCTAAAACTGAATTTCCTCATAATTAGAAGTTTACTTTCTGTAAAGCAGGGATGGATAAAAGCAGGGTTATAAAATAATGAGGTGAAGATTGTGTGAATGATAAATATGTAACTTGTTTCGTGGCTGTCCTCTGCAGCGATGTTTAAAGGAAAGATAGATAAACATGCAACAGCACACAACCACATATACATACTAAGATTTATCATTTCAAAAGAGCAAACAAACTCACAGATTCACTGTGTACACAGCAGACAAACACAAAGCCAGAACATGATTGATTTGTATTACTTTGTATTATGTTGTACTAATACTTCAGGGGTTTGCGGCTCCTGAAATGTAAGACAATGCCACCTTTTGTTCAAAGTTAATGGTTTCCTTTGGCATTCCTATTTATATATGACAAAATAGCATCTCAGTACGTAACGCGACCATCAGCCTCGCGTTGAAGACAAAATTAATTGGCCAGTGTCTATAAAATGGAACTATATTTCATCAGCGGGGTTTCTCAAACTGTCACACTAGGAAAGTTCTGCTAATGTAGTATCCAGTTGTTCATGGTTTCAAAATAACTCAATGAGGCTGAGAAGGCTTCACATTCTCATAACTTGAGGAAATGTTTTTCATTGCAGTGAATCCAGAGTTATATTAAAGTTTCCAAGAGCGAAAGTTATTTCCCTCCAAATGCAAACCTGACTGACCTACAATGACTAAAACTCAACCTGGGTTATGAGAAAACACAGAATTTGAGCTTATATAGTAAAAAACTGCACATATGGTAAATTCAACAGTGCATATATGATAAAATGTATCGTCACCTGCCGGAGAGAAATAACAGAGGAAAAGTCATGCAGATGGCTTTTGCTTGTTTGCTGAAGAGTCCAGTTCTGCCTAACTTGGATCTATTGACACTGATTACAATAGAAAGAATAAATTAAACAACATCTTAAATGTACAGAAAATAGCGGCACTTGTTTCTGGCGTGCTTGATTGAACTCTTAGCTTCATCCATATATGGGATATGTGTCCATCTGCCATGAGCACGTGGGCAGAGGGCATCGAATTCTCTTTGTTCGACTTTAGCTCCGATGATTACCTTTGTCACTTTCATCAGAGCCGTTTAGTGCTGAATGAAAATAGTTTTCCTTCCCACTCTCTATAAATCCACTTCACTCAGGTTATTTGCAGACAAAGCAGATGGATGATCACAAGAACCTCCAACAAATGTTCTGTAATAGAAAGTCCCATTTAAAAAAAACAAACCTGCAAGATGTTTGCAAGCAGGATCCCAGCTGGTGCAAACCGCTCTGACTGACTGCAATCTCTGATCATTTTACGCTATCACATGCTTTTTGAATCAAGATGTGCCAACGTCTGGTCAGAAGAATGCAATATTAATCTTGACAGTTTATATCTGCCTGCCAAAACCTGTTCTCTAAATCCCCTCAAAGCTGCAATTAAAAACATCATGTTACTAATTGATGAACAGCCTCTTAGTGAGCAGCTCGCATTGAATTAAACATGTGGATATTTTTCATTCCATGAGTGCTCTGAAATATATTTGTTAGATCCAAGAGAAGATATACCGCAGTTTACATCAGAAATGTACTTTTTTCCATCACTGTTAAGCAGGTTAGGCAGAATGGACACATGATTATAGGAAGGAAGCCAGAGTGATCTCCATCAGGGACACGAGAAGAAACGAGTAAGTGAGAGAGACAGAGGCAGACACAGAGGAGACACCGAGAGAGAGAGCGATAGTATATCAGCTGGGTGCCAGTTGCACCATTATTGCAGATGGGGTCTTGGCAGGGCCGTCCCTTTGCCCCTGATGATCTGTGATTGCAGCCTCTACAGACTCCGTCTCAGGGCCACTAATGTCAGTATGTGTTCCAGCAGACGTCCTGTTCGTGGCCTGCTGCATTTGTCAAAGGTGATATATTCATCTAAAAGTCGCACATGTCAAAGATAAAAATGAGCGCCATGACAACAATCAAAATGCATTTTAGCCTAATTAAAATTCCCCAGAGCAGCACGTAATCTGACCTGGTACCTTGTCATTCTTAACTACACGTGTAATCAATATTTGAATATCAACAGTAGATCAAATCACTCTGTGCTCTTTAGAAAGTGTCAGTGATGCTGACAAGTTCTGGAAAAAATATCACCATTTGTTCATAGCATCGTTTAGCTTATTGTTTTGGGTTTGCAGCTTCATAATGGTATTTTATTTTGAACTTCGTATACTTCCTGCACAGAGGTTAGAGACAAAAATAATAAAGAGTCATTTATAAAGTGTTTTATGTGCTTTTATGTGTAATTAGTAAAGTGTCCATGAGCAGCTTTGCACAGTGAATACAGTATAAATAAATAACTAAATAAATAAATAAAGTACCAGTATGAGTATCAGGTCTTGTTCCCATTGCTGCTCAGCTGCTGCAGGTTAAGAGGGACACTAGTATTTCTTGCAACATCAATATTGAGGCATTGCAGAGCTCTAACTATGTTACCTTAAAGTGTTTATCATTATCGACATGTAACATTTGTGGCAACAATGTAGGGTCAGTAAGCAAGGCTGTAGTCAGACAGGGCCAGAGACCGAATCCCAACCATGGAAGTGGTGGACTTGTCTACTACCGTGACTGCTACTCTACGAGTTGTGGAGAGATGTGTTGAAACAGGCTGGCCACAGTGTTGAGGCACAAATCTTTGCAAATTCTCCTGCTCAGTTTGGAGCATACTTTTTTGAGTGTAAGGAGCTTGGAAAGAAAAGCGTCTGGACTTCTTTAAGTTGCTTGAAGACGTTTCACCTCTCATCTCATCTCTCATCCAAATCAGGACAACAGCACTGTGCATATAATCAGTCACTAATGTCATCATATAACATTCTTAGTGAAAGTGAACAACATTGATTACATTTTAGTAAAATAGTTTTACTAATATATCCAGTCTCAATGACAACCTGCTATGCTAAAACCCATTTCCCTTTTTCAGGCTGTGCCCGATGGACTAAGGCCTGGCCACCAGACGCTCGCCCTTGGGCAAGCTCCCCGGCTTGTAGCCCTATCCCGGGCAGGGTGAACTATTCCTTTGATGTTTTCCTCATAGGGATCTTCTGAATTGCTCTTTATCTGGTTCTTCACCCAGGACCAATTTGCCATGGCCTACCAGGGGGCAAAAGCCCCTGGACAACATAGCACCTGGGATCCCTGGGACACACTAACCCCTCCACCACAATAAGGTAGCAATTTGCAGAGAGGCCTAGAGAGAGCTGAGTGTTAACGCGAAGCTCTCAATTTACCGGTCGATCTACATCCCTACCCTCACCTATGGTCACGAGCTGTGTGTAGTGACTGAAAGAACAAGATCGCGGATACAAGCAGTGGAAATGAGCTTCTTCTGAAGGGGGACTTCTGGGTGAGGTGTTCCAGGCATGTCCGACCGGAGGAGGCCCCGGGGCCGACCCAGGACACGCTAAATGTCCACAACAATCATTCCAGCTAAAGGCATCAAAACAACAGTTCCCAAACCATCAGGCGACCCCATGGTGGATACATCCATACAGTTTATAGTCTATGGATGGACCCTTTTACATGATATTATATTATTATAATAACCACATTATTATATTAAGTAATACTGCTACAGATATCACCTTGTACCTTCCTGCCTACAAATGGAGTCTGAAAATGTCAAGAAGACATTTTCCTTGATGACTTGTGATGTGCCATAAAAAAAGCTGCTGTAACTTGAGCTTCACCTTTTGATCTATCGCTTCTCTAAAACCTCCAGCATTCACTCGCCTGTTCCTGCAAATACATTCACCGCCAGCTCCTAAGCTAAAAGAAGCCTCCAGTCACAAGTTGACCCATATAAGGAAGAACTGTGAGCCAGGTCAGTCTGTTTTTCATGAACAATGTCAGCTGTTAAACCCACAGTTCACATGTTGTACATACGATCCTCAAATGCACAAACATGTTTGTGAAACATCCACCCACACACTCACTCCACACACGCAGACGTGCATACACATGCCAGTAATGGCCTTTCCTGTAATTACAGTCATTTGTCAAAAGCACACCTTGATTTATGGTCAAATTAAAAATACACCGGAAAAGAAGCTGCAGGTCCTGGTAACTCTGGATACAGTGAGTGATTAATGCTGCGCCATTACAGGCAAGAGAGTGGCATGATCCGGATATGCACCTTGCCATGCAGCACATAGTAAGTAGAAACATCAATCCCTGCATTCCCAGTCTCTGGTTGACAGAGTGGGTGCACAGCGGGTGGGTGACTGGGGTAACATCGGTCAGGGTGACAGTGGTTTGAGAGTGGTGGAGAGAAGGGCTGCCAAAATTAGTAAGTAGCACAAGAACGTGAGGGGCACAGCTGTTTTATTCCAAAGAAAAGGTAGGCTGCTTATAGCCGCGCACCGACTCCTTACAGGGCATCTTCTTAATAAGGTATTTGCTTTACTTCATGCACACACCAAGAGAAAAACATTTGGCTATGAGCCCAGCGGCATTTTGCTGTGGAATACAAATAAGCTCAGGATTAAAATATGCTTTCACTATAAATACACTCATTGCATTTCTGTTATTCCTCTTTCACTGGAGACAGCTTGATGGCTTTTTGTCTAAAGTAACAGTGGTAAATAACGAGCTACTCGGTCACATTGTGAATATTTGCAAGCAGTGGAAAAGCAATATTTTTAACCGTGGCTGCGGAAGTAAAAATATGAACTAAATAAACCAGAAAATGAATGATAAAGTTCATCTTTCATGTGCAACATGATGGACTACTTGATCACAGATAAATGTCTTTGTGTTCTTGTGTCTGTGGTTTGCAGCAAAACAAATTCCACAGACAACATCTCGAGCCCTGAGAAAGAAGGACGGCAAACTTTATCATCTGAACTTGGACAGCAGAGCCGAGCAGAAGTGAAGCAAACACAAAACAGATGAGCGAGCTGTTCCATTTGTCCAGTTTATCTAAAACTGCTAGGCTATATAAGAATTCAAGTACTTTTAAATTGCCTCATTGATAAAGTCGAAGGGAATACAGGCAAGAGACACGAATTGTGCCGGTGAAGAAATCTTCAGAGCTCAATGCAGTTAATGTGCCTCGAGGCCTGTGCCAGCCAGGAGAGCTCCAAAGACTGTATCTGAACATGAAGTGGAAGGCTTATGGCGAGCAATGCCAAGCCTGAAGAAGACCACCCTCCCTGAGGTAATTTCTTCAGAAATGCTTAGTTAAGGAGCATGAGTAATGCTATGCAAAAAGCTGCCATGTTTTTAGGAATCACATGGGATTGGGGGTGGGATTGTGGAAAGCCTTTACAGAGCTATGGTTTGCTCTGCAGGAAACAGATAAGGTGGCTTTCTACATTTTTCTCCATATTTTATCAGCCGTCCACATGGCGTGCACTCAACTCTGGGTACCCCATAAAACCCAGACCATATTTCCTCCTAAAGTTTGCACGTTATCAGTATGTCACGTCTTCCTATGATGCCTCATGGCTATAACTGCTCATGAAGTCCTTTATTTTTACACAGTAACGGGCTCAGTGATGCTCTGCCTGCAAGGTGGTGACAGCAAACTACACGGACTTTAGCGCCGCCTCGTAGGGCAGCAGAGATGGGCAGTAACGCGTTACTTGTTTTTTCAGGTAACGAGTAAAGTAAGGGATTACTATTGCAAAAACGGTAATTAGATTACTGTTACTTTCCTGTAGGAACGCTGCGTTACTAAAACTGATTTTTTTGCGAGAATGTCTCACGACAGTGACGTAAGCGAGTGCGACGTTCGTGACAACAGCTGTGTGCAGATCAACAATGGATCATATATCGAGTGCAGAGAGAGTATGAGCGTGCAGCGTTTAAAGCGTGGAAGTACTGACCTTACTTTGAGTTTGATTCCATAAAAAGTGACAAAAACATTAGTGTCCGCTGTGCGTGGGAAGAAAACTTCTTTTTACAGCGAAAAAACCCCTAAACTTCCAAACAAGCACCGGGAAACTCACAGAGAAACTCGCGGATTCTTCCACTGACCGCGGCACACCTGCACCAGGGTAACCCTCCGCCTACCCCACTCCTGCTTTACAGGTGAAAATAGAGCAACAGGACCGCTGAGTCTTTGACTTTATTTATTTTCTGCTGCGTTTTACTTGCATCTATTTGAAAGACTGAGTGTAAACACAAAAAATATTTTATTTTATGTGCTGGAATGTGCAGAAAATAGGTTTAAATGTTAAACTAATTTCTTCCAGTCAGAGAATGTTGCAGATAATTACATTTTTGCTTGATGCATAAAGTTAAAAGATTAAAACTAATAAAACATGTTTTAAAAAGAGACTTTTCCATCTGATTACATTTTGTATGATGGATTATGCAGAAAAAGTAGAATTGGGCTGAAAGATCTATCACTTTATCACCTCTTCAGGTTGTAAGTCGTGTTTTTAAAAAGTAACTAAGTAACTAAGTAATTAATTACTTTTGAAAATAAGTAATCAGTAAAGTAACGGGATTACTTTTTTGGGGAAGTAATCAGTAATTAGTTACTGATTACTTTTTTCAAGTAACTTGACCAACACTGTAGGGCAGTGACGAAACAAACGTGTGCAAAATAAGGCGAGACATAGCACAGTTTCTGTTTGTCAGCGCCGTCTCATAAACCACTGAGAGAACAAACTGAAACTTTTCAGAAGAGGACGTCTAATCTTTCTTTCACCACAGAACTAATGCATCTCAGCCCTCTGACAAACACTGCTATTTGAAACACTCAAACAAAATCTGCCAGTTCTTGCTGTAAAACAAATAAGGGTGACATCCACTTTCAAATTCCTCCTTCAATCCAAGGCCGTGGGCTATTCAGCAAACAGCTTGTATTCTGTTCATCTACATAATATTTTCTTGCTGGAAGTGTGAAATGCTTTTTGTTCCTTATATGTTATGTTCAGTTTTCAGTTGCAGTGTAATTAGATTTGGGGTGTTTTCACACCTGTGGTGTTTAGTCCATTCATATTGAACTCTTTCCCCTTTGGTGCAGTTCGTTTGTGCGCAGATGAGGGTCCAGACCAAAATGACTGCACTGAGACCCTTTGAGGAGGCGTTCCTGGTGCGTTTCCAGAAAAACTCTAAAGGATATTTGTTTGTGGTGTGAACATGATTACTTCCTAAGTTGCGTATGGTTTGTATTCTTAATGTGGCAGGTGCTACAGATGTGCAAAGGTCTGTACGAGTTACCAATTAGCTGTGAAATGAATGTAAATGATCTGTGTTCTCCAGTAGTGCCGAACACGGCACCTTCTTCATGTATTTACGCTTGTTGCTCCATCTGGCCAATAAAGGGGCTCCATAACCTGACGTGGTTTGTATGCCTGTGAAGGTTCTCCGTTATCCAGGTCATCGTAGTCTAAGGAGCTTGGAAAGAAAAGCATCTGGACTTCTTTAAGTTGCTTGAAGTCGTTTCACCTCTCATCCGAGAAGCTTCTTCAGTTTAAGATCAGTGGGGGTCCTTGTCCCTCTTGGGGGACACTCCCATACTGCTTAAATCTGGGACCCTCCGTTTGACCTTAGAACTGAAGAAGCTTCTTGAATGAGAGGTTTTCAAGCATCTTAAAGAGGTCCAGACACTTTTCTTCCTGAGCTCCTTAAATGATGGTTTGTAGTGATGCATTTTGGATTTTTCTCTGTGTGAAAAACCAAACTGATGGGAAACATTCACAAACTCATCAACTGATCCAGGCCAGAGTGAACGACCTTTAGTGCCCGTTTCATGGATGTTGTGGTGGCTGCAGTAAAACTACACAAAATTAAAGAGATGAAATTTAAAGTGATGGATCAATTTCAGTGGAAACAGCTGTTTGATAGATAGCAGGACTTTCTCACTGACTCGAACATCTTTTACGTTAATAAACTCAGCTCCTTGTTAAATGCAGTTTTCAGGCTTTTCTATTAAAGCTTTTCTATTTTTAAATGAATTTCTTCTTTGTTCAGAACATTCAGGGTACGTCGATGTTCGGAACGGTTTTTAAAATGAGCTGTAGGCTGCACGAGGTTAATTCAGTCTAGAAAAGCAGATTATTTTTCTCCTTCAGATCATAGTTGCTGCATTCGGGGATGTGAAGTTTGCTGCTGAAGCTTTTACAGTTTCACTACAAAAAACGTGACACAGACAATGAGTTTGTGTCTGCATCACATGTAGCTGAAGGGAAAGGACGGAGCACACTGCTTCTCCTCAAGGTTGCATTTCCTACACATGCAGTGTAACAATTTAAAAGCTCTTTACTATGTTAAAATTGTAATATTTATAATGTCATAAGCAGGTTTATTTCCAGTCATAATTTTCACATTTCCATGTGCCTACATTTCTATCACATATATTAAATTTAATAACCAGCTGAGTAGGAGCAAAAACAAAAGGTGCAATAAAACTAGGCTTGGAGTAAAAGCTAGAGGTAGAGCGGAATTACGAGGCAGCGGTGATGGCGTAATAAACAAAGCACCAGCAAAGCCACCGAGAGCTGGAAAGATAGAGAAAGAGTCGCCGTTACTGTATTTCTGTATGCATTTGTTTCTCAGAAATGCCCATTAGCCGAGATGGATGTCCTTGAACCCAGGTCTGCGCCAACAGGTATCTCTCACTAACAGACCGCCCCTCCACTAGTAATTACACAGGGAGGTCTGCAGCAGGTGGCACTGGGCTGAGCAGCATTTACATAAATCTGCATGTGTCACTGAGCCTGGCTGCAGCCTCTGGCACTCTTTATACATCCTGCTCACACTCAGCAGACGGTTTGTTCAAATTTAACAAAAATGGATCGTAGTGAGGTAAAATAGCATCGATCCTCTCAGAGATGTACTCGTAAAGCACTGAGTTTATTTCATGCTAACAAACGGTTTTCCATTTTACTCTGAAATCACACAAACACGCTGCAAAGTATGCACCCGCATTGTCGACATGCTGTTATTCTGCTTTGATTTTCATCATGAATCTAACATTCTTGCATCTGGTCAATTCAGCGACGTGTTACACAGCTTTCACTAACGTAACGACACAGTCAATACTAATTACACGCGTTTTGTTGAACAAAGAATGCTGAAGTCACCTCCCCTATCTGTTTCTTTTTCTAGGTTTCTATATTTCACATATTCGTCTGGTCTTTTCGCAGCTATTCAGTTTTAGCAGCTATTGAAGTGCAGCGTTTGTAAAAGCGATTAAATCTTTAAGAAACATTTGAAATGATCAAACAAGTATTTAGAGTAGAAGATTTCTGTTGAACGGCTATGAGCAAACAGGCAATCACAGCATGCATCTCAGGTTTTCTTTGTAACAAATGCACAACAAGCCTGAACCCACACTTTTATATGCATGTACGTGTGTGGCCAGTAGCATGCCTATACTTCTGTGAGCAGTGGGACCCCCCACCCCCCAATGGTGAGAGGTGTTTCTGCTGACAGGAGCGTATTCAAGGTAATGGAACCACTGTGTTGTCCCAGAGCAGAGCACTAAAGCAGAACTGCGTTCTGTCTCCTACTACACGCACCGCTGAACCTCCAGATGACAAAGTGCCTCGCTGGCTGACCAAATCAAATACAATAAAGCTGAAAAAGAAGAAAGAAGATTGAAGGAGAAATTCTTAGATTTGTCATATTTTGCTGTATAGGCAGGAAAGTATGTATTTTCAATTGGAAAAGCTGTCCATCAGGTGAATGCCACACAAAGAAACTCGACAAGCACTAAAAGCACTGTGAGCTCAAAAGAAGCCTGTTACTGCTGTGTATATGGATGCAACACAATATGCGCATGTCAGACAGGCAGGTGATTACATTCTGCTGGTGTAGCTTCTCAGTGCGGAGAAGAATCGTGGGGATGATTAAATAAATAAAGACGAGGTTGAATAATGAGAGGGGAATGAAAACAAGTTCCACAATAAATGACAGAGTGAATAAGACGCCATAAATTATTCCCATTTCAATTTACATATTTCATTTGTATTTCATCATGTTGTATGAATAAAATAACAAATGAGAGGAAAAATGAATTATTAAGCAAATAAATTGGTAGAAACTCAGCTTTGCAATAAAACTACCGCTAGCTGACTTCACCTTATCGATTTCTGTGGAAAGACGCCATAACTCACAAGCCCAAAGGAGCAGACTGCTAGCCAGCTGACATTATTGCTGATCTCTGTAGAGACCAAGTGAAGTTGTGTAGATGGGCATTGCCAGAGTGCCCCAAAGGAGCAAAATGGACCGATAAGTTGTGGTTGCAATATGGAGTTGAGATTGGACGTGTGCAGGAGGCTGTGGGGAAACTAACTGGTCACTGCATTAACTTAGGAGCGACAAGACTGACTCACAAGTGGCTCAGAGACAGAACTAAGCCTCCGTGACATGGACTCGTCAGCTGTGAACTCTTCGAACTCTTAAATCTTAAAGGTTTTGATTTTAAACCTGCTGAGATCAAACACAATTTTCTGCATACAGAGGAAAATGCAAGTCAGAGTGTGTTAGGGACCGGAGCTTTGCAGAAAGCTAAGTCAACTCGAGCATGTAACCGTTGAACTGGGACTCAAAAGCTCCAGCAAACACGCTTGCATATGAGCACACAGCACACACAGTTAACTAAGCAGCTCAAAGCTGTCTTCGGGGGAGGAACAAAGAGGGAAAATACTTTTGTAAATATCATTCAAAAAAGGAGAATAATTCATTTGCAGACAAAAATGATGTTGTTATCACTGTGGTGCAAAGAAGCAACCCGTTTTACCCCATGTTTATAATCAAAGGAATTTTAATGAACATGCACACACACATAATTCCACCTTGACCTGGTAGGAACCTGCTGCCTAGAGCCCCGTGATATGCTGCTGTTCAAATCCTCAAAACCCAGACAGATGAAGGAAAGGATATTTGTGTCGGTACAACTGGATGTTGAATTGTGGTGTGGATATAGAGATTTTAACCAATTTACTGACCTTGAAGAAGGCGTTGTCCTTTTTGGAAAGGACCTCTGTACATCACCTGGTACTTTTTGACCTGGAAGCCAGGCACACAGCCCTCGTGGCCACCATCCCCTTGGCCACCCACATGGGCAACCTGCAACACAGAAAACACCAACAGTCAGAATATTACAGATAAGCACATGGTTCAGACCAGATTACCAAAGCTGGAATAACAGAAACACATTTTTAAAGATGCAATTCCCCAAAATAAACAGCAAAAGCATAAAACAGATACATAAATAATCCATGGCAAAGAAAAAGCAGCAATTCTAACACTGTAGGAATTCTCCTGGCATTTCCCCCCCCACAGTTTCACCTCTGACCCAAACATAAGGCACCGGGAGTCGAGCTGTGTGATGCTAGCAGCTAACGTGTCCTTGGACCACAGACCTCGTACACATCGTTCATATTTCCTAACATCCTTTCTAGTTTTTACAACAAACCTTTTCTGAGTAGTACTACTCAGAAACGGCATATTTACACAGGCACAGCTTATAATGGTGAGAGTGTTAGAGTGATGCACTTTTACATTACAGTTTAAAGCAAATAACAACGACAGTCTTTGTGTGATTCGATGTTTTCTCCTCATCGGTGTTACTGGAGTTAGTAAAGACATGAGTATGGTTTTATTTCTTTTTTATTTTTAGTGTTCATAGATTTTTGTCTTTTTCTCAATGTGCTGCTTTACAATTTAAATTTAAAACTACCCTCCTTGACTTTTTACTGATAAACTGTCTTTCTCAAAAAGAGCAAAAAAACCTCATTCAGGTTAAAGAAATATTTAAAGTGGAAAAAATACTTCGGCCCCTGTTTTTCAAAGGGGTTTAAAGGGTGGATGTTCCCATGGAAACAGGCTGTAAAATGACTGAAGGGATGTTCAAACCAAACATCCTCTAGGCTGGAGCATATGACAGCAAAACTAATACTTCACATTGATTGAGGATATGCTGTTAAAGAGATAATGATAGGACACCTTTTCTTTCAGGTTATTGTTCTTGTTACCTTTAGTTTTTATGTCCAGCATTAAAAATATGTGTTGTCATTATGATATATAACAAATAGCTTTATAAGCGTGAATTATTTGTTTTGAACAAGTCATGATGGAGTATTTTGTGGAAGATCCAAGGTGGCACCAACACTGTCAGAAATAAGGTTAGAAACATTTTGTAAGATATCAGGTAAATTTTGTATCATTAAAAAAAATCCCACTCGCCCTGTAGGCAGTTTACAAGAGACTGATGAGGTACAACAAATACTTTAGCACGGTGGAGCCAGGGTGTCATCATCCCCGCATACTGGGGGATGAACAAAAGGTGCGTTGAATGCATTGAATGGATGCGAGGAACAATGTTAGGATCAGGGGCCAAGATGAAGGCAGCACAGAGGGAAGCTAGTCATCTATCAGAGCTGCAGAATGGTGGAAGTACCACAAGCTGTCCACACAGATACCAAGCAAAGACTCACAGCTTTGGATAACCACTTGAATGTGTACAAGAGAGTTATAAGCCAGCAACCATCCAAGGTGATTAATATGTGTGAACCAGTTGAAGCTAATGCTAAGAAAATATTGTGGGGAACAATTTCTGATTTCATAGAGTGATTATAATGATTTTCCAATGGTTTCCTGGTGCCCTGCATCTTTAAGGATGACAACGAGTTCATAAACATAAAGTGCAATACAACATTTACCATAAACGTCACAGACTCTACTATTCTTAAAAGCCTCGTGTTTTTACTGAGAATAAGAAATAAATAATTTCACGGCTCTGTCTTTCTGGACTGTATCTCTGATAACATTTTTTTAAAACTACCAAAGAAGAAGAACTGCATTAGTTTCATAGATATACTACAGTTACAGCAACTTTGAAACTGAAGGTTGATCAATATATCACTTCAAATGATTTCACAGGTTTACAAAACTGTGTAGTGTTATATTTTCAGAAATAGTTTGTGTGACAGCGTAAAGAAGCAGCCGAGAGATGAAGAGATCAGTCACCCACTAATAGAAAAACTCAGGATATGTCTACATACTGAACGTAAATTAAGGGAGGTGATTTTATGCAAATGCAGCAGTCACAATATTTTATTTCCTCTAATGTGAAATTTTATTGTGCTACAGAGTCAATTAACACTTTTTTCCTGCACAAACACAAAGTTTAATCTCTGTGACTCTGTCATTATACTAACATTATACTTACCTGCCACCTATTAAGCAAGAGGATTGACAAATAGAAATAGCCAGTCATTCACAAATAACCATATACAGCACATTCACATTTACACTTACAGGTGAGCTACATCTGCTGATTTAGATCTACAGGTTCATTTGTGCATCTTGATTAAGGAAACCCGACTTCACCAGTGAAAATAATTGTTTGCTGACTTTATGACACATGTTATCAAAATTATTGGCACAGTCTAACCTGCAAAATGGACCATTATGTAGTATGTAATGTTCAACGAAAGACACAACATTGACCCAAAGTTGTTGTTTTAGTTGCTTTATTGTCTTATTTCTTCTATTTTATATCTTTTTGCATCATTGTTTTAAAATACAAACAAAATTTCATACTCAAATATTTATTTTATTTACTTAAAAGACACAAAGCTGTGCTGTAATCGTGTATCAAGATCCAGCCTCATGGTAAACAAGCTTTGTCCACCATAAGGCCATAGAGGTCTTACGTACACCAAAGGTGGCCAAAGTAACGGTATTCTTTACTTAAGTAGAAGTACAGATATCTGTGGTTTTTAACAAAATACTCCAGTAACACCTGAAGTACTGAATCTACTTCTTTACTGAAGTAAAAGAAAAAAAGTACAGTCTCTGAAATGTACTCAGACTAAGAAAGGAAACGTAACACCTCAAAGAGAAATTCTACCAGATATTTCTATGCAAAGACAACTAAACCTTTTGCTATATCAATATAATAATATAATATTATAAGTACACGAGAATACAAATGTTATTTGAATGAAATTCTAATGAATGTTTGAATCTGTTATGTAGGACACAAGTGAAAGAAATTTAATTTAACTGTATTTAGTTGTCTACAATTTGCCTTCACACCCAAACACAAACATGAGGACCAGTGTTGGTCAAGTTACTTGAAAAAAATAATCAGTAACTAATTACTTATTACTTCCCCCAAAAAGTAATCCCATTACTTTATTGATTACTTATTTTCAAAAGTAATTAGTTACTTTTTAAAAACACAATTTACAACCTGAAGAGGTGATAAAGTGATAGATCTTTCAGCCCAATTCTACTTTTTCTACATAATCCATCATACAAAATGTAATCAAATGGAAAAGTCTCCTTTTAAAACTTGTTTTATTAGTTTAAATCTTTTATCTTTATGCATCAAGCAAAAATTTTATTATATGCAACATTCTCTGACTTGAATAAATTAGTTTAACATTTAAACCTATTTTCTGCACATTCCAGCACATAAAATAAAATATTTTTTGTGTTTACACTCAGTCTTTCAAATAGATGCAAGTAAAACACAGCAGAAAATAAATAAAGTCAAAGACTCAGCGGTCCTGTTGCTCTATTTTCACCTGTAAAGCAGGAGTAGGGTAGGCGGAGGTTTACCCTGGTGCAGGTGTGCCGCGGTCAGTGGAAGAATCCACGAGTTTCACATTCCCGTGGTAGCTACTCGGTGCTTGTTCAGAGGTTTAGGGGTTTTTTTCGCTGTAAAAAGAAGTTTTCCTCCCACGCACAGCGGACACTAATGTTTTTGTCACTTTTTATGGAATCAAACTCAAAGTAAGGTCAGTACTTCCACGCTTTAAATGCTGCACGCTCATACTCTCTCTGCACTCGATATATGATCCACTGTTGATCTGCACACAGCTGTTGCCACGAACGTCGCACTCGCTTACGTCACTGTCATGAGACATTCTCGCAAAAGAATCACGGTTTTAGTAACGCAGTAACGCAGCGTTCCTACGGGAAAGTAACGGTAATCTAATTACCGTTTTTGCGATAGTAATCCCTTACTTTACTCGTGTGTGGGGAGACCATGGCTCGCCCCACACACGAGTGGGTGGGAATCGCATCTGTAACCGGAAGGTCGCCGGTTCGATCCCCGGGCTCTCTGTCCTGGTCGTTGTGTCCTTGGGCAAGACACTTCACCTACTGGTGATGGCCAGAGGGGCCGATGGCGCGATATGGCAGCCTCGCCTCTGTCAGTCTGCCCCAGGGCAGCTGTGGCTACAACTGTAGCTGCCTCCACCAGTGTGTGAATGTGAGAGTGAATGAATAGGCTATATAAATCTAATCCATTATCACTTGAAAAAAGTAATCGGATTACAGTAACGCGTTACTGCCCATCTCTAATGAGGACAGCCAAGAAGTGGGATTCAGCAGGTTGGGGAACCCTAAGATCAGTTGTAGTGGCTTGGTGTTGGAAACAGAATCACAACCTGTGATAATCACTAATGTGAGCACCAGTGCAGGCTGTGATCAGCTGACCTGCTGCTCTTTGTGGATTTACAGAACTGAATTCAACAAGATGTCAGCAGATGTTTCATGAGCTGTCCTGGCTGATTTCTATGTCCTACAATGACAATGACAGCCCACTCTGTGTTGTCTTTATACTACACTGTATACAGTTGGTATAAGAGTGGAATTCAGGAAATTAATCTAAGCATCATCAACTCAATGCAGATTATCTCCTATACTTAAAGTAACCTGACAGTGACCATGAACACCACAGCTGCTGTGCACCAGTCAAACACAGTTTTGCAGGCGAATCTGTTTATCCTGACAAAGTCATTTTTGGATCTGCAGTGTATCAAGTATGACTGACCTTACCTTTAGGTATAACCTGTTTCCCCGTTCCTGTGCTGCCTGTCTTATATCTTTCTCCATCTCTGAGTGAACTTATCCCACATTCCTTTCTCTCCCTACAAATACAGCAGCTGTACCTTTAGCCAGCAACACACTGCAACACACTGCACATGAACAGTTTGTATGTTTGCTGATGTTTCTTGAATTAATAGAAATGTTACATTTGAAATTGTAAATGCTACAAACGATACAGGTGAATCGAGAGTAACGAGACTGTTATGAAAATGTAAGGAAAGTGTAGAAAGTACAGATAATTGTGTAAACTGTAGAAGTAAAAGTAGAAAATTAAATACTCTTGACTTTACTAATAAAGTATAGTACAGATACCTGAAAATTCGACCTTGGTACAGTAACGTAGTATTTGTACTTTGTTACTTCCCACCTCTCTGATCACCACACCCCGGGAAGGCGCGCCCAAAGCGTGTCTTTGTCCTTGTCCTGTCTTTATTCCCCATCCTAACCGGTCACAGCAGATGGCCCCGCCCCTCCCTGAGCCTGGTTCTGTTGGAGGTTTCTTCCTGTTAAAAGGGAGTTTTTCCTTCCCACTGTCACCAAAGTGCTTGCTGTATAATTGTGGGGTCTTTACCTTACAATATAAAGCGCCTTGAAGTGACTGTTGTTGTGATTTACACGTGATATACTGTAAATAAAACTGAATTGAATTGTTTTCCTTGCTTGTCAAAATATTAATTTATTCTGTCCTGACACCGTTTGTCCCTAAACTCAAGCATGCTGACTAAGTAGGCTGCAAGTCATGTTGGCATGGCAGGAAAACATGGATATACACCACACACCTCCATCAACGCACATCATGAACACTCATTTCAACGTCCATTAAGGGGAAAATATTACAATCCAGCTCCAGTGCTGAACCACAGTATTAAGGCAACACAGAGTTAATGGGAGTGGCGGTAGAAACAGGCAGGTGTTATTGTCAGCCACTACCCTCCATCAGGAATCCATTTAGGTCTACTGGATCAGTGAAGGTCGTATCAGCCAGCTGAGAGGTATTATCGTCAATGTCAGTCTTTTTCCTAATAAGTCTTTTTGATGAGAGTATCAGCTAAAAATCTCTTTCAAAGTTATGCAGAGATTGTGTGGAGATAAAAGATTTCGGTGAGATGTTGTGTGTGTGTACATACACCTTTTATTGTTTGTCTGAGCTGTTTTTATGTGTGTTTAAGCTCGCTTGTTGGTTCTTATTTTACATATATGAGAGACTGAACTTGGTAGATTTAAAAAATGGTTTAATGGTATGAAAATCCTCTGGTTATTGTTTTGTTATACAAGTGCAAAATTGAATTAGTTAGAATTAGGGGGACGTGGATATCTGACCTAATTCTTTGCTCAAATGTTCTCGACAATGAAGTTTAGTGAAGCTCCTGCCTGTGTGCGCCAACACAGACATGATGAAAATATAAATGCACATATAGAAAAACTATTAAATGATTCCTCAACTTTACAGTATTTTTATCTGTTGGGTTCAATGAAAGTAATTATTTTTCGTTTGTTTGTTTTTATGCCGGGTCCCTCGTTTCGTTTTGATGTTTCTTTCAGGCTCTCACTGTTCAGCAGTAACTGGCTCTGTATGTGTTTGCCAGAGTGCTACACAGAGGGGTTGCTATGGTCTGGTCTTAGGGAACAAAGAGCCTCGGCTCTATGAAAATACCTCTTCGGCCGGAACAATTATCTTGGTCAAGCAACTGAAAATTGTGTATTATGTAACAGTTTAATGAGATGATGGACAAAGAGCCAAGGAGATAAATAGATCAGAAAGCATTTAGCAGGATATGTGGACAACATGAGAGAGAGGAGTGGAGTAAACAAGTCATGCAAATGGTAAGTGTCAGACAGCAGGATCATTGGGATCTAATAAAATTCTATTTTCAGCTTGCTGTATCACTTATGACTGTGCTTTACTCTTCAATATTGATTCAGCCAAAAAAGAAAGATGATCAGATCTCATTCAAACAAAACAAAAGAAAAAACTCTGACCTCAAAACTCATTTTGCTAAATGTTAAATTATTCACTGTTTCATCTTATTTCTTTTGGTCTTATAATTTAAAAAAGAAAGAAGGAGAAGAAAAAACTAATTCCCATCTATCCGTGCATTTGAGCTGCAGCCTGTCCAAGCTGTCACAAGCTCAGACGCGGGGTACACCCTGCACCGGGCGCCAGTGTTTTGAGGGTTAACGTAGAGAGACGACCTTTTATGCTCACATTCACGGGCAATTTAGGATCAACAACATGCAAGTGTGTGAGGTGAAGGAAGAAGCCAGAGAGGCCACAGAGGTATGCAGAGAACATGCCAAACTTCACATAGAAAAGCTCCAGCAAACCGAGAGCTGAGGTGAGGGGACGGTGCGAACCACCACCAATAGACACGGGAATATTATAACATATCATAATTATTATTAATATTAATAGCAAAAAAGATTAAAATAATACTAAGACACAAGAACATTATGGATTTCTAAACCTAACCAAACAACTAGTGAAACTCAAAAGCAAATAAAAAGTGAAACGCAAATAATATATAGAGCCTCTACACTATATTATCAACAAATTACATTATTAATGAACATATCACTGGTTTAATATCTGAAAAAGAATGAAAAGTATTAATAGACATTTAATTAACCAAGTCAATTATGTTTTCCAACGAGAAAAGAAAAGATAAGAAAAGAAAACGTGGAACCTAATCTGAAACCAGCACACATCTGGAGTAATATAAAGTAGAAGTTTGAGCAATCACTGAAAACCTGCAGGACAACTTTTGATAAATGTGTCCAAGATCAATGTAATCTACTTTCAAGGAGATACCTTCATTCATCCAAAATGGGTGAAATACCAAATGTTGGAAAAAATAGAATAAAATATCATCACCAGCAACAACACTATGCTCACTTTTGTTGTTGGTTCTGTTATTGGTGAGACTTGAATACTGTCTGTTAGACGTGTTTATGCATCTGAACAAATACAAATTCTCTGTATTTATACTAACAATGCAGTTATTAAACGACTTTTATGCAGCTCAACATTAATCAGTCGTAAAACCAGAAAATCCACAAAAGAGATTTTTTTCTGTTCCTTTTTTTTAAACTCCACTTTTGACGAACCTTTTCCTAATAAATAAATAATTATGTTTAAAAAGTTGTCGTACGTCTCAAAGAAATGTTTTCTGGTGGTTGGAAGTCATGTTTGTAGAGCTCATAAAAGCCTTATTTTAAATGAGGACAAAATAATAAAATTGCAAAGAAAAAAATTGGGGCTGGATGGGTTTGTACACATAAGAGCTGCCAGGATTAGTCGACTATCAGAATCGTCGACGACTGATTTAATAGTCGACGCGTCGTTTGAAGCTTTGTAAGATCCAAAAGACGCAGGAATAAGTAGCAGGATTTAAGAGTGTAATAACGGACTGAAACAGAAGATGGCAGCACTGCATGTACAAGGATGCCAGCTGCCGTTAAACCCCGAAGAAGAAGAAGCTGTGTCCCAGAATTCATAGCGCGGCCCAGCGCAGTTTCCAACAATGGCGGCAGCTAGTTAGTTTTAATATTACTCTTATTATTCTTTCTGGGTCACAAAATAAACATTTAACATATTTTCAGGCGAGAATGTAGCTGTGTAAACCTCAAATATCTGCTCAGTTTATCAGGACACCACATATTTTCAAAAGCGCTCCGACGTTTTCGGAGACGTCTGTTACCCACTAGCTCGATAGCTAGCCGGGGGCTAGGCTCACTAGAGCCGTGAGAACACCGGACTCCCGGCAAATCGTTTTCAAACCCACCCCCGTCTTTCGCTACTCAGGTTAAATATATATGAGTCACTTAGATAACTTCAAAATGTTATTGTTTGGCTTTTTGTAGTATTTTATTTTATACAAGGAGTTTATTAAACTTCACCGAAACAATCTGCAGATTTCATTAAAATTTAATAAACTATCATCTTGTCTTTATTTTTAGTTAGCACAGACCTTACACACTTAAAGCTGTAAGCTAATGATAGTTATATAAGAGCAGATGCTGCTGGTGCAATAAGCTGTACGTTTCACGTCCAATGGATGATGATCTGATTAGTCGACTAATCGCAAAAATAATCGGTGACTAGTCGACTATCAAAATAATCGTTTGTGGCAGCCCTAGTATACATTCGCTTCTTGGTGGAGAAATATATATACAGTTATCTATTGACAGCTACTCGGCGTGCATGTCTTTAGGTTGATATTAGCAGACGAGGAATGCTCAATTATGAACGAAGCATCCATGTGTTTTTTACCTCTAGCATTTAGATCAGGCCGTCGCATCATAAGATCTGTTCACAGCATTAAGGTGAAAAGTGCAAAAATGAACGGGGAATGAAAAGTACACCGTGGTCATCACAAGGTCAGTATTTTATGAGGCAGTAAACAAAGTAAAAAGTGTAAAAGTTGTCTTTACAGAGATGAGCAGATAGTAGTATTGATTAAAATGACAGACGAGGCTGACTAAGGGTGTGAGGGCCGAGTGGCTCAGGTTGCTGTTTTTTGTCGTTGCGGTTATGATGTCAGTCAACTCATATTCATTCGTGAGGAGTAACAGCGGGTCAGCTCATCGCTTGAGAGTTTGACATCTGATTTAGTTCAAGTGTGAAGGACCAGTCAGGTGATTAAGGCAATGACTTGGGAGAGCACACAGTAAATGTCACCTCTGCTGGGAATCAATAGCGCCTCGAGAATTCAGAGTGCATCGATAGATAGAGATGGAGACCGCTATACCAGATATTTGCTGAGGAGTGGCGGGCAGGAAGAGGTTGAGAGAAAGGCTGTGATGGCTGTTAGAAGTGATGTGTGAGTATGTGCACATGGACTGTGTGTATGTGAGGCTAAATGCAATCAGACAGTGGAAGAAGGAAGATTGAGAGAGGCAAAGGAAAACGAAGGGAACAGACTCCTGTCAGTCTGCGTCCTTCATGCATTCTAATGTCTTTATTATCGAGAATTATTTCACCTGTTTTTTTTTTGTGTTGATCCACAAATACAATACAAGTACTGAAAAACGGTATCTTCCAAAAACTGGACTTTATTTCACTGTCTGTGCTTTTTTTCTTTTGTTTAAGTCAGGGGTGGGGAACCCCAGGCTTCAAGGGCCGGTGTCCTGCAGGTTTTAGATCTCACCCTGGGTCAACACACCTGAATCAAATGATTAGCTCATTACCAGGCCTCTGGAGAACTTTAGGACATGTTGAGGAGGTGATTTAACCATTTAAATCAGCTGTGATGGATCAAGGACACATCAAAAACCTGCAGGACACCGGCCCTCGAGTTGCCCACCCCTGCTTTAAGGCATTGTTTTCTGTAAGCTGAATAGATCGAGGTACGTTAACTTTGCTTTTGTGTACAGATCTGATATTGATCCAGAATTTGAAACAGCCGTACCCATGTTAAAGAATGCTCGGCACATTTTACCACCTCCCTGCAATTATGTTGGACAGTTTACACCCAGCTAGCACCGTGACATTTCATCCAGCCACCTTCGTGTCTTACCCGTTCCACATTTCCCCTCAATCTTGCAATGCGTCTGAATCCATCAAGGTAAATGTCAGTGTACACGCCTCACTATAGGTCTGGCTGACCCATTCCAGACTGGCTACACATACAGCCCGAGATGAGCCAGAAAGCCAAGCGAGAGAGAGAATCAATCAGGATGGGCCGTAGACACCTGCAGCTGGCAGGTTACCCAGGCATGGAGCACCTGAGTCATGAAACCATCTGGTTCTTGGCCCACACTGCCGAACCCTGGTCACACCTGCTGGGCCTGTAAAACAACACTGGAGCAGTAAACACACAGCCTCACCATAGACCGCGGGCAGCCAAGCAAGCAGGGACAAGAGAGAAAAACAGAAAAAGCATCTTTGCTGTTGGCTGGTTATTGTCACTGTGTGAATGCAAAATCAGGAGGGTAATAAAGGAGAAAGAAGCAGAAGGCAGAAATACAATATAACTATAAAGAAAAAGGCCAGTAGAGGCACACTAGAGGGACGGTACACAATACCAGAATACTGCTGGAAGTCTAAATGCTAAATTCACAAGCTAATTTCTCAAAGTTGATTGTGCCTTACAGTTGGTTGATAAACACTTTGATGGGAATTTGCTGTAATTAGTACATATTTAATCTACTTGCACAGAGCAACAGGTTTAATTTCTTCATGAGCAACTAGGAATAGTTCAGCAGGCACTTCCTGTCTGATGATATTCCCGTTACACAGACGTGCCCAGCTGTCCTTTACAAAAGGTAGTTTTAGCGAAAATGACCCAAATTGCAAGAATTCCCTAACATCTGGACAGCTGTGTCACATGTTATCTTCTGTTGGTCTATAAAAGCTCACATGTGTCTCAGAGAAGTTGGAAGCTGCCATTTAGGTGGAGGTATGAGAAGTGAGTACTTGGCAAGAGAAGTTAATAGTAATGAAGCAGAAATGACAGAAGAAACTGGTTGTTTGCTAAATTCATTCATTTTATAAGGAATGATAATTATAACTGCATAACGAAAAGCACGTGTGAACATGAAAACGAGAAAATTGCAAAAGATGCGTTGTGACGCAATAACTGGAGATAAAGTATCTGAGTTTCAGCAGCGGGACCACGCTTCCAAACATGCTCCTATATATGTTCCCCCAGTTCTACAAGCTGTTTGTTCTCATTTACGTGCCCCACCCTGCCTCCCCATTTCAATTCTTTAACTTCTTCACTTCTATTTCGTACACGGGGATCTGCCAGGCCCACGAGCCGCCGCCAGTCCCCTTTGAGGCCTTCCCCAAACCGCATCTCAATTCACGTTCAAGCCTTTACCACTAAAACTCTGTCAAAACTAAAATGAGGACGTGGGCCCAGCGAGTGAAACAAATTGTTGTGTGATGAAGAGATACCAGATTCTGGTTAGCATACAAGGATTAACAAAAGACATCATCAGATTATTTATTACAGAATGGGCACAACTGGTAAACAGAAAACAGACACACTACAAAATTCTAAAAGAGAAGTTCTGAAACACATTTCAATGATCTTCTATACAAAAATCAAGTATCGTGATGTTCACTGGGGGCCCTATGCTTTGTTTTAGGCATGTTGTTAACGTACTGGTAAAGGTACAGAGCCGTCGAAAACTATCAACATGTGGTTTGACTGTCATTACGGAAAATGCAGTTTCTACCATTGGCTCTGGCCCAAAGACCTTAAAGGAGTTTCCTCAAATTATTTAATATAACAATATTGTTTGATTTTATGCACGTGTCATTGTTCAGAATAATTCTGTTCATAGTTTTTATGGACAGGATTTCTAGGCGCAGCCAAGTGGCGGAGGGCTTTCGCTTTGGTGGCCTCAGAATCTCATCTCTGCTTTTCGCGGATGATGTCTTTCTGTTGGCTTCATCGGGTGATGGCCTCCAGCTCGCACTGGAACGGTTCGCAGCCGAGTGTGAAGCAGCGGGAATGAGGATCAGCACCTCCAAATCTGAGGCCATGGTTCTCAGCCGGAAAAGGGTGGAGTGCTCACTCCGGGTCGGGGATGAGTTCCTGCCACAAGTGGAGGAGTTCAAGTATCTCGGTGTCATGTTCAGTGATGGGAGAAGGGAGCCGGAGATCGACAGACGGATTGGGGCTGCAGCTGCAGTAATGCGGACGCTGCACCGGTCCGTCGTGGTGAAGAGGGAGCTGAGTGTAAAAGCGAAGCTCTCAATTTACCGGTCGATCTACGTCCCTACCCTCACCTATGGCCACGAGCTGTGTGTAGTGACCGAAAGAACGAGATCGCGGATACAAGCGGCAGAACTGAGCTTCCTCCGAAGGGTGGCTGGCCTCTCCCTTAGAGATAGGGTGAGAAGTTCGGCCATCCGGGAGGGGCTCAGAGTAGAGCCGCTGCTGCTCCACATCGAAAGGAGCCAGCTGAGGTGGTTCGGGCATCTGACAAGGATGCCCCCTGGGCGCCTCCTGGGTGAGGTGTTCCAGGCATGTCCCACCGGGAGGAGGCCCCGGGGCAGACCCAGGACACGCTGGAGAGATTATATCTCTCGGCTGGCCTGGGAACGCCTTGGTGTTCCCCCGGATAAGCTGGAGGAGGTGGCTGGGGAGAGGGAGGTCTGGGCCTCTCTGCTTAGGCTGCTGCCCCCGCGACCCGGCCCCGGATAAAGCAGATGAAGATGGATGGATGGATGGAAAAAGAGCACACCATTTTCACATGCTTTTATCAGCCACGTGCACTGACATAAATCAATTCAAATTAAATATTTAAGGAATTTACTATCAATTATTTCATCACTCTGAATATGCTGGTAATATGTAACTGTGCTATCAAAGAAGCACAGAGTTTAAAATAAATGAACACATTTGCTGCTTGTGTCCAAAGGGATTCAAACTAGGACTCGGGGAGTAAAACAAGTTGTTTAGTTTTTATTCAGCTCAGCTCACAGCTCCACGGAGCGCACAGAAGGCGTGCTTCCTCTGCACAGCATAATCTCCTGCCTCCAAAAGAGCAAAGGGGGACTGTAAATCGGCCCGGTGACTCATTAAGACTGAAGATGCTGCGACCACTGCCAGCTGGCTACCAGTGTGTGTAACGAGGACTTCTCTCACTCTACGGAAGAAATTTGACTTTGAAACTTTCAGTGGTACGTTGCATTCAAGCAGACGTGCCCTATTGCGATGCAAATCCAACATCCCCGGGGGGGTGTAGAGTTGCGTGGTAAGTGAGCTGGTGTAACCCCGACAGTATCATTTCCTCACTGTCAGTCTGCTCAAATCCCCTTTCTAGTTGGCAAGCTTGTCAATACCTCCACCTCACACACCTCTCACTTCACCGCACAGGAACAGGGAGAGAGGTGTGAAGCGAGGAGCTGAAAAACAACAAGCGCGTCAGCTGCAGGCACCAGCTGCTATCCAGCAGAATTCATTTGAATGCACTTTATTTTTTCCCTGTTGGGATTTGGCATGTCAATCTGAGCACTTTCAGCTTTACCTAGATGGCATGTTCATTCACCTTGAAAGGGTGCTTTGTGTAATAGCCTCAGTAGGTAAACTTGAAACGGATGGTTTTAAGAGTATATTACTGTCTCCTGTCTTTGTTTGTGTTTATTGTGTCTAAACAACAACCAAAGCAAAGTTTGGCCAAAACCCTGGCGCCCGTGGCAGCGACAGATGGAAACCCAATGCAACAGAAACACTGCTGAACCAAAAATGCTGCCACATCGACAGGGAGGTTACACCTCTTCGGGACCTGTCTGGAAGAGCCGAGTTCAAAATGGTGATGCTATCGCAATTTGTTCTCAAAGGCTGCAAATTGCAATGCAATTCAAGTTTGAAAGCTGCTAATCAGCAGCTCGCTGCTAGATACAAAGCTATCAGAGGCAGGCGTCCGTCTGCGACGCACCGGGGTGGACAGGAAGAGATAAAGAATATAAAAGTACATGGATGCAGATTCTCAACTCCTTTGTTATCACGCCGCCCGTGTCTACAGCTTTTATTGAGCGGTTACCCTGCTCGGCTATTTAAGGTAAAGGACTAAGGCCTATGTTTGTCTCTACTTGTGGTTTATTTTCCATTATCTGTTTAACTTCCTTCTCTCTAGTTGGCCTCTATTCATTAAAAGTCACAGGGGGCTGCTGATAGCCTGCCAGGAAACACTCCTCCCTACACCCAGACCTGACCTGCACCTTCTGATTATGGATCAGGTGAAACTCAGCCTTTAATGCTTCCTGATAAAACTTCTGTTTACTCCTCTCACCTTCCTCTGTTTGATCCTTCGATTACAGAACATTCATGATTCGGTAAAAGGACTAGATGTTGCAATCCCTGATACTGCATTGCTTTAAATGGAGACCATCTTGAAGGATGGCTGTAATGAGAAAAGGCAGCCCGGAAACTTTACCAGAGGGACACATCGTTGTGTGCCTCAACTTCACAGAGTGTTTCGGTCTTTTACCCAGGCTAATCTGCCATTTTTTCCCTTTCTGATCTAGGTTATCATATTAAAACTCGGGACACATCGTCAGTAGTGGACCTTGGATTCATCGGGTGTTTCGGCCACTATCACTAGACACCCTCATCCAAGGAGGCCCTGCCAGGGCATCATCCGTGTTTTCCCCATTCTTTTACGTAACTCACATGTATGTGATTCAGACATCTTACTGATCACAACTATCTTCAACATCCCACCGAGCTTAATCAGCACCTAAAAACAACTTGTTTTGATTCTATTTCACCATCAGCACATCACCTGCCTGCATCCTCTCAGATGCAGCCATTGTACAAGATTTGCAAATCTTCCATCCATCTTCATCCGCTTTATCCGGGGCCGGGTCGCGGGGGCAGCAGCCTAAGCAAAGAGGCCCAGACCTCCCTCTCCCCAGCCACCTCCTCCAGCTTATCCGGGGGAATACCAAGGCGTTCCCAGGCCAGCCGAGAGATATAATCTCTCCAGCGTGTCCTGGGTCTGCCCCGGGGCCTCCTCCCGGTGGGACATGCCTGGAACACCTCACCCAGGAGGCGCCCAGGGGGCATCCTTGTCAGATGCCCGAACCACCTCAGCTGGCTCCTTTCGATGTGGAGCAGCAGCGGCTCTACTCTGAGCCCCTCCCGGATGGCCGAACTTCTCACCCTATCTCTAAGGGAGAGGCCAGCCACCCTTCGGAGGAAGCTCATTTCTGCCGCTTGTATCCGCGATTTGCAAATCTTATGAAGCCATATTTTATTCCCAATAGAACAAAGAAAACTACGATGATTTTGAATTCAGGGCCGTGTTTACGGCTGTGTAGCATCCTCTCTTCTTTTGGCCAGAACTGACCCGACCAATGGCAGCAACACTGACTTTTGGGAGAAGAGTTTGCACCGGTGGGAAAAACACATTACATAGTTTAGCATTTCAGCGGTGCTTAATGATTTGCTCCCTCTTGTTGTTCTTTGTGTGTTTCATGCTCAGCTGTTAACTCTTGTCCTCTTTCTTCCTTCTCTCTACGTTTGTTTCTGTGTGGTTTTGCCCAAAAGTCACTCGGGCCACACTTACTGTCACGCAGAGATAGGGACAGTCTCCGTAACGCTGACAGGCAGAGCTCCCTCTATCCCTCAGCAGAGCTCGAATATGTACGCATGCTTCCATGCAGCTAAAAAGCAGCATTGCTGAAATGTTGTGGATACTTTGTCAAGTAGTGTCAGAAGGTCCCACTCGCTTCAGCTTTGTAAACACGAGGCAAACAGATGCAAAGTGACCGACTTACATGGAGTAACAGTGAGCTAGAACAGCAACCAACTCGTGCAATAGGATCACACTACACGTCATGGAGGTGTCACTTTATCCTAGGCTGAGAATGGTGTTGCTCCATATAAACACAAATGAATGTGCTCTTAGAAACTAGCGACGCTTCAGTAAAAAAATCTATTGTGGGTACAGAATCACTTCACACTGATTAGGACACACACAGCAGATATGTGTGATTCTGTATGTAAGTGTTAGGAAAGCATGTCAGCGGTGCAATTTACTGTAACCTGCGTCAATCCAAACTCAAGGAGAGGCACAGTTTTCTAAAAAAAACTTCAACCCAGCAGGTTCACGCAGAGTTGAAGGATTATTTTGAGTGAAAACTGTATTTTTTGTGCATATTTAAAAATACAGAAATATACACACAGGAAGGATATTCTCTGATTATTGTTTGTTCATGTTTTTGTGTTTCTTTAGCCCTCAGTGATCTTGGTCCCTCAGCCTGTGTTTGTCTACCAGTCGCTGTTCGTCTCTGTGCCTCTCCTGTGTTCCTGCGTCTCTAGTGAAGGTTTCGTTTTCATGTCCTCATTCAGTCTCTGCTTTGTGCGCTTGGTTCTCAGTCCGTCACGTTTCCAGGTCTCTGTGTCAAGTCTGCTTCTGTCTCATACTTCCGGTTTTATTTTGATAGTCCTTGTCCTATCAAACCTATCCCATGTGCTCCCGGTGTTTCCTAGTTCTCTGTTCCCAGTTTAGTTCCCTAGCTTGAGTTTCATGAGTATCAGAGCTGCCATTGTGAGTTTGCTCCCCGTGTATGAGTCCTGCGTTTGGGTCCTACGTCCTGCCCGCCACAGCAAACCTGACAGTACCTGCATCATTTCACATTATACACCAAATATTATCAGCTTTCTTGGTCTTGCATCAGCCTGGCTTCATTATCAGCAGTAAATAACAGTTATGCTTTATAAAGTAGATATGGCTAAGACAGCCAATTTAAGCACGAGATTATATTCAGAGTAAAAACTGTAAATGCCCAGGAAGCCTTTTCTCTTTTTAACCCTTTATCACCCATGTTGTAATTCTGGGTGTAAAATTAACTCATTCCCATATTTCAGGGAACATTTGAATTTGGCACTAAATGGTTGAGGAGTTGCAGGACTGTGACGACTGCAGGTAAAGCTGATTCTCTGTCAGACAGCAGTACCTCGTCAATGCTTTGTGCTACCGCGATGCACCAAATATCCCTGCAAAGCTCATCTTCTCTTCTTTACAAAACTGTTTGACTTCTGTCTCCAGCACAAGTTAACAACTGTGACCATTTAAAGAACACCTGCAAAGTGGGACTGCTGCTGGCTAAAAAATATGGTTAAAATACATTCAAATGCTCTGGGATTTATACAATAACGGACAATGTGCTTTCAAAAATGTCATTTAACCCTTTAAGACCTACCATAGAACCAAGTCCGCCAGAGCTTATATTATATTTTTACATGCTGTGGAGCCATTTTTGGGAGCATTTCAAGTTGCTATACATCAATACAACCATTATAGCCCAGATTTTAATAATATGTCTGCATTAAGTGCATAGTAATTACATAAATTGCAAAAAAGTGCAATAAACTACAAACAAATCGTTTTTGTTTTTTTAACATATATTTCTAGTGAGAGAAATTTAAGGGGCTTATCCCTCAAAACTGTAAATTGCACAAAATAGTTTCCCACCACAGGAAATTTATTTTAAGTGTCTTCATAGTTTTATTTTTGAAATACACCAATTTCTATATACTGCAGGGAAAACGAAAATAAATATTATAGTGCAAATTTGCAAAAAAACAGCACATGCATCAAAATAAACTATTTCCAGCAGTGCAATATGAGTCCTCAGCATCCCAGAAACGACACAGGAAGTCATAAAGTCAAAGATAACTTTTAAAAACACCAGTATAGGCTCATGAGGCCGCGATAATGACGTCACTTCCGGTTTCGGGCAAAGCTTTATGTGGAAGGAAACCGTGACCGAGGACAAGCTGATGGCATAAGATGTGAGTACAACTCCTCCGGTTTCATATGCAAAAAAAATTATTGCGCTAGCTCACGTGGTTGCAGCACTACCGGGATTTAAAAATAGTTACGCAAAACGGAGCGTGCAGAACACCGGCTCCGACTGGCTTTAAAGGGTTACAAACATTTTCCTGATTCTTGTGATGAAACGTCAGTGAGGAAGTTCTTACCTGATTTAAGAGAATATAGAGAAACACATTATGAAGCTCAAATGTATGCGCAATCCCATTTGCTCCTGTGCACTAAAACAGAGGAATCATATTCCAGGCTCAGCTCTGATGAAGAAAAGCCCATATAATTCTCAATAAGCCAACTATATCTGTCTCCACTACCCTTTTATATATGCTGCACAGGGACTCAAGCAGGTCTATGCATTGGTGTTGACATGACAATTTTCACCCTGTGACAAACACACATATGTGACTCGACACCACGGCCGCTGTGTGCAGGAGGAGGAAAAATATTGTCTGATGTGTACAGTCTGTCTTGCTACAAACAAACTACGCATAAAATCACCATATTAACTAGTCTCTAAATATATAAATTAATTTTACAATGAGTGCGCATATCAATAGCTGTAGCACAGAATGAGCGTCCGAGCTTTGATGATGTCGGGCCAGCATCATCTTTAGCCACTTTACTCTCTGCTCCTTTTCAAAAGCGCAGAGCAAAGCCAGTCCACCCAGTGCTGATTTCATCAGGAAGAGCTGGCAGGTATTGCCACTAATCTGCAGCCATTGATCTCATCCTCAAAGACAACAAGAACTGCTCTTTGTTTCTCCCTCGCTGTGTTTTTGTCTTTCAACTGCGAGTGTATAAGTGATTTGTTCCATTTGACCACACTAACCATGAAAGATCAGCGGCATGACTTTGATTCTGACTTGGGTAAGAAAGGCAACTGATCACAAGCACATCACATGACGTTAAAAAGCTTTTTATTTTATATGACTATTTATATCTTTGGCAAAACAAGAGTAAGATTTCTTTCCTCTCAGCACGCAAAGTCTGGAGCTAACTGTACAGTGTTGATAACTGATGTTTGTGTGGACTGTTCATATTCTTCCCCTGTCCTGAAATTCCCCCCAAAACAAAGTATTATTCAAATTTAATGTAACTTTTTGAAAGGAAAGGGAATAATAGATGATCAGTTTGATAACTAAGAACAATCAGAAACAAAGTTCATGTAAACATGAGAGACAGACAAAAACAAGCCCCTCGTTTGACTCGGTTTTACACTGATGACTAGCTTTTGTAGCGTAGGCTCCCAGGTGTGACATTTTTAGATGACGCAGCGTTTCACAAAATGCTTTTAAAAATCTTTTTAGGCTCGAGGAGGTTGAGTAAAACCATCCCAGCCCCTCGAAGCGGTGGTAATCACCATAGCAACCAGTAATTCATCATTTCAAAGAACGCTTAATGTCCCTTTTTCAGTCTAGTAGTCATCGTGGCGTCCATAATGTCCACGATGGCGTCACAGAATATATCAAACGGCAGTGCTGCCACATCCAAGAAAGAGAAAGAAGACACGGGTTTGTAAATGATTAGACTGCAATTTATGTTGTCAAAATATTTTAATAATCTGTGTGATTATGTCACCATGTCGGCAGCATTTTCCCTCCACCGTAAAAGGACACGACCGTTTCCTTTAGTATTCCCACCGGAGCCTGGTACGTGTTTACAGAGCATGTACTCGCTGCTAAAAGGTTCAGAGGTTTTAAGTGTCCTTCATTTTCTCCTTTTTAATGAATAATCCATAAGTATTTGATTTAATGATAACTCTGAACTTTTCAGGATTTGCCTTCTGCTGATGGCAGGACTGTGCCAATAAATACGGCTAAGCGTTAATGAATGCCACAGTTCTGCAAATTGAACTCCAACAAGAGAGGGGGGAAGCTTCCACGGAGTGTCGCCCACTCATCTTCCAATTTGTCGCTGAATAAGTTGTACCAGCGCAGTATGATGAATGGAAAACCATTTAAATATTCATGTTCAGCATAATATGCTGCGTTACTTTGCCCTTTTGTCCTGATACGCACACAACAAGTATAAATCTTTCTCTATGAATTGAAGATGGTAATGTTTGCGTAATCGTACCTTGTCTGTTTCCAGAGGTCAGCGCAGAAAATTATTATTTTGTCCTTTTTTGTAATCCTTTTCTTTCTTCTGTCGCCGTGTAACGTACATGATAACCATGACGATCTCACTCTGGACGATCGTGGCTCAAGAGTTGGGAGTTCGAGCCCCGGCTTGGACAGTCTCTGTCGTTGTGTCCTTGGGCGAGACACTTCACCCGTTGCCTACTGGTGGTGGTCAGAGGGCCCGGTGGCGCCAGTGTCCGGCAGCCTCGCCTCTGTCAGTGCGCCCCAGGGTGGCTGTGGCTACAACGTAGCTGCCATCACCAGTGTGTGAATGTGTGGATGACTGGATGTGTGAAGCGCTTTGGGGTCCTTAGGGACTAGTAAAGCACTTTACAAATACAGGCCGTTTACTATTTGGACTTCAATTTTAAATGTTTATCTGACTGCACTCCATTAACACTAAAGTATAGTTTTGTGTCTTCAAGTTTTTAGTAAAAAACAAAGCAATAAATATAAGAGCAGTCCTCTGCCCACTTACACAGTACTAAATATTGAATATTTTAGATATGCTGCAGTGCGCTGCGTTGAAATAATTGCACCAAAGCAGTAAATGTTTCCTCAGCCCGCTCCCACCTCGCTGACCTTCCCAGTGTCTCTGGCCCTGAGATGGGATGTTAATGCCGGTGTCTGGATGGCTGCCATACTGCAGCTTGTGCTCTAATGGATTGATAAAAAAGCTCTGAGCACAGAATCAATCATAATATAAACCTGAAGTGAAGCTTGTTAAACTCTGAGGAAAGTTCCTCTACTCTAATGCCCCTAATCTTCAGCAATTTGCTGTCCAACAGAAGGATTGCAGTTGTTACCTTCCTCCTGCCATGCACTCAGAGGCCACAATCATTTCAGGTGATGGACCTGAGGTGACTCTAAGGGAAATGGGGAATTTGTGCTGAGGTCTCTATGTGTCTGTGGATTTATCTTTGCATGTCCTCATCTTTCTGCCATCTTGCCTAAACTAAGTCAGTGCGTGGGCACTGGCGAGAACACTAACCATAAAAGCAAAGGAGGTATCTGCACAGCGTCTCGGTAGTTCCTGCACAGCTCTGGTCAGAGACCTCTGATACTGTGCCTGCAATCTGCTGGAGCCACTCTTCCAGTTCGGGGGTTATAGCGCCTAATGCTATTAACACTTTTTTCCTTCAGTATTTCTGGATGTTCTGGGGCTCCTTCTTTCTGATGTTGTTCTTTCTGCCATGATCACAGCCTCTGCATCATCATTTACTCCATCCTTTTCTAGTGCCTGCAAGTATTTCCTAATATCAGCTGCTGGACAGTGCTTCTAGTAAAGGTCCCCAAGCCAGCCGACAATGCTAACCAAGCCTACCTTGGAACATGAGCGAGAGACATATATCTAAGCTTAAACTTGGACCCACCATACAAGTTCTGCAATATACTCGTGAAAAAAATCAACTAAGAATATGGACCTGACATCATATTTGCTAGCTTACATACACGTTCGAGGTCATAACTGCTTTGTTTCTTCATCCCACAGTTGCTGCAGATTTATAATGCAAATCTCCCATCCAGCCACATGCTCAAGATACTCGACAGGGTTGATATGGTGCCTGTGGGATCGGTGGATTGGTTCAGGTCATTCTCTATAAGGATTAGTGATGCCTCTTCTTCTTACGCACCCCTCTGTGGGCTGGGTTGGGTGTAGCATGTAACAAAGGGCAGTGTTACTGTAATTACATTATGTAATGTTTTTCTGCACTAAATGTAGTAATTGCATTACTAAATTATGTTTACTGCATTACAGCAGGTCTTCAGCTATCAATGCACCGGACAAGAGAAAGAAAAAACAAACTTGCTTTATTTTCTTCCTGCACGCTTCGCTACAATCAGCTGATTTGAGTCCATGTGTGAAGAGCGACATGGTAGCGCAGTACAGTGATGCAGCTTCTCAGGAGTTGGGATATGGACTTTACTCTTAGTTTGTGCAAAAGGACAAGAGTGCGATGGTGGAAACTGCACCCAGGACACAAACAACCACCTTATACCGCACAGACAGCATGCTAACAGATCGCTACCCCAACCCAGCAGCCAGAACGCCCCCCTTTAAGGACACTGCAAAGTTTTGTTGGTTTTCTCTTTGCATTGTGTCGTCAGTTTTGTGTTCCTAGCAAAAATAAATCATTAAATAAAATAAGAGACATCATATGCAAGGCAGCACGGTGGCACGGTGGTTAGCACTGTTGCCGCACAGCAAGAAGGTCCTGAGTTCAATTCCACCATTAGGCCGGGGTCTTTCTGTGTGGAGTTTGCATGTTCTCCCCGTGTTTGCGTGGGTTCCCTCCGGGTACTCCGGCTTCCTCCCACCGTCCAAAGACATGCAGCTTGTGGGGATAGGTTAATTGGATAATCCAAATTACCACTAGGTGTGAATGTGAGTGTGAATGGTTGTCTGTCCCTGTGTGTTGGCCCTGCGACAGACTGGCGACCTGTCCAGGGTATACCCCGCCTTTCGCCCTATGACAGCTGGGATGGGCTCCAGCGCCCCCCGCGACCCTGAAAAGGATAAGCGGAAGCGAATGGATGGATGGACATCATATGCAAGTCCAAATATGATTGTAGGTGGTGTAGAAGGTTTTTATAGTTACCTGGTAATTTCAGATCATTTTATGGAGTAACAAGAAAGATTGTAACTAGTAGTGCAACACATTACCTACTCTGGTGAGTAATCACGCACTCTGCATTACTTTGAAAAAAATTAACAAGTAACCTGTTTTTCTGTTGTTGACTGGTTACCACTCAAACACACCCTTCAGAGGCATGATCGAGATTATAGATGATCATCTTATCATTGTTCAACACTTCATGTGCTTTATGAATAGAGATAAAGTACTAACAGTCTGTTTTAGTACACCTATTTAACTCTCTTAAATACTGTTAGAAAACATGCATCCATTTGAAAATGTAACGAGTGAAGAACAGCCACATGGTCATGCTGAGTTAAGACTGATGTAAGCCTTCAGTTTCAGATAGAAGGGGAAGGAAGGGGGAGGGTACATTCGGGAACATTTCCATGGGTCAGACGCTATTTTATTGCTCGACAATAAATCTGATTTAATATCTGTTGTGCTGTAGGTCCTGCATGGATGCGAGTCAGTACGGAGGGTGAAAGAGAAAAGAAAATGAGGAAAGGAGGCAGGCACAACTCAGTGATATAAATAAAAAGTGAAAGGAGAGGAAGCAGAATGGATATTGGGGCATTGTTATATTAAATCAGAATAATAAGGCTGTACATTCGCAAACAGCATCTAATAGAGACATCCAGGAGCCAAAGAGCCGCACTTCCCGAGCCGATGGTATGGCAGTACTCAGTGATGCTGACACAAGGACACAGCTGCAAAAGCCAGTTTTCATCAACGCAGCCATGTAACCCCGACTCGTGCCGTAAAAAGCCGCTGTGCTTCTGCGGATCCAGATGCCCAAAGTGTCGGTGTGAAATAACAAGCTACTAGTTTACTGCTGTAATGGTGTCAAACACCCTAAAGACGGCTTATCAAAGACACAGTCTGGATGCTGCCCATGCTAATCGATGCCATTCAGTTGGATAATGCTGCTTTAGACCGTATATCCAGAGCTCTGTAACCCACCGCAGGCCCATAACCTCATTGTGGTTTTCAAGACATTACGGGGAGACGTTAACAACTGCCATTACTCCTATCGCACAACACAAATACAGTATTATGTCTTAGATTATTAGCACTTTGTCCAAAGTTCAGTGCTTCATCCAACAGTTACAGTTTGTACTGTGTAGATGTTTAACATTGGGCCAAAAGCACCACTCCTCGTTACACTGACGTTGGAAGCCTAATGATTGATGGCATGCACATTTCTGTCAAACCAATTTGCTACAGAAGGCAAAATATTATTTTTTTAAAGTTACTTTGATATCCTCTAAAGTTTGCATGCAAGCAGGTTATCATTCATTCCTAGAAGTTACTTCTACAGGATTCACAAAGAAATGTGGCCGTGTTTGCTTGGAGCTGGATTTGTGTCTGATATGAGGTTCTGATCTCGGTCAATTTAAGGGTAAATGTGATGACCACAGCTACATATAAGTCACATGGGAATATGATCCCAAACTACGTCCTCACACCTCGTTTAGTTGTCCAAATAGATATGTGTATTTGTAGCCAGCTATTTTGCTGATGTCATCTCGTTTGATAAGCTTTCAGCATTTGGAGAGACTCAGTATTACTGAAGCTTTTCAAGCAGAAGCCTGATTAAGTGATTTCTTTGCTTGGTTTGGTTGTTTTTGCCCTGCAGAATGTTGCTTGGGGAATATTCTGGGTATTTTTTAGAACCTTGACTACAGCTCTGGCTGAATTTAGCAGTGAAAGAATAGAAATTATATTTAAAAGGCTGACTGTAAAGGTTTAAGTGCTGCTGTGTAATGAAATTCTGTCTGAAACAATTGCTGGAATAAGTTAGCCGTCTAACACAGGCAGTCTCCATAATTAAGCTTATGTGGATGTCGTCAAAGACGTTTAATATTCACTTACTGTCTGAATCTTTTCGAGGTCCTCTGCTTGGAACGTTATAGGAGCAGAGGCCATCCAAGTATGAGCTTTCACTCTAAAACAAACGGCGTACAGCATCGGCGCTTGATAGTGCGTGTTCCGACAGTTGCTATACATCAGGGCTGTGATCAATACTTGAAAGAAAACTTGCCCCCTGCCTCTCCTTTGTATTCCATCGTAGTGTACCACGAGCGCCTGACCACTCGTCTGCCTTTGCTCATTATGGCCACTCAGATGGATACTGTACATCTGCCAGCCCTTGTCATTATGGATAAAAATGTCACTTCCTGAGAAACCTCTCCCCCGCTTCTGTGACAGCAGAGTATCAGTGCTTGACTGCATGTCCCTTTCTCATTATGGCCGCTCATACAGAGTTACATCAGCTGGCCAGCATCCAGCTCGTCAGCTCTATTTGTGATTAAATGACACGTTGCAGATGTGAGGTCAGTGCACAGTCAGATAGCTGCCACTTGTAAATGTCTGTTAGTACACACAGGTCAATTGGTACAAGTGTGACTCACTTGATTTACACTAGCAGTTCACTTTGTAAGGTTTATAAATTGAGACTTACAAATGGTGCCAGAGGCTTTTAAATTTGGTTAATACATCCAGAAATGAATCTTGATAGACTCGCCCGTACTAAAGAAGAGCGCCTTGAACACTGAGGGTGGGAATTTCGGTAAACTGCCAATCCATAAGGATTCGATCTATCATACTCGATTCAGTTCAAATTTGATCCTCGGTTCATTTATTCATAAGAAAAATAAGGACAGTATGCTTTAAATACCTCAGCTCGCTGTGTTTGTGATGAGGGTCACAAAAAAGCTGAAAATGTATCCGGCTGTTTTGCTTTTACCAGTGATGGTTTCCTGTTACTTTGTATCACAACTGCAAAATAAAAGTATCGTTTCCTGACAAAATCTGTGGATAAAGGATTTTGGTAAAGAAAAAGAAACAGTAATTGTACTTGAGCAGGTGGTGGGGAGCAGGAGTGGTGGACGCTTCTGTTGCAAATTTTCCATTTTTAATTAAAAACAAGATGATTGCAGGAATCGTGCTAAACTTTGGGCTCCGAGGTGGTTGGGTTCAGTCATGCTGAAGGGCTGTAGTGTGTGTTAGTTCGCTCATTTCCACTGTTGGTGCTGGAGCACAGTTTTTAAATCGGTGAAGTAATATGATGTAGCACCAAATATAAGGCTCTGATAAAGCATCACTGTCATTAAACCGGCTGCTGTGTTTAAAGATAAAGATAAGAAATTCCGGTCTTTTGCATTTTCTTTAGCTGAACCTTCTAGACACAGTATTAGAGATGTGTTCAGGTTAATCTAGAAATGAGAGCAAAACGTTCTGAAATATTTGCCACAGGAACGATGCTACATATTCTTTTTTTCTTTGTTTTCGTTGCCATGACATCTGAAGAAAGAAAAACGTTCTCCTTGATTCTGTTTTAATCTGCAGGCGGTGGGAAAAGGTGCTATCTAATTATCAGTGTGTCTCCTTATTTACATCTTGGTGCAGTTTTAGAGAAAACAATTACACAGTCAGGTTTACATGTAATAAGACTTGCTAGTACACGCAGTTTATCTCTCCAGCCCTCTCAAAGCTTCCAAATATAGCCTGCGTTGTTTATTCTTGTGCTATTCTGGAGCCGCTGAGTAGCTGACGTTATTACACTCGAGGTTAAATCTCAGACTTCACTGGAATAATTACAGTCAATATGTCAAATTGATCCTGGTCAGTCATGTAGCTCACTTTACAGCACTGTGGAGGAGCTTTTGTGCTCGAGCGCAGTATTGCTTTTCATGTGTGCGTGCGTACGAGAGGTACGGGTCTGTTAGCGCGCTCGCTCGAGCACACAAAGATGCTATGATGTCGTTTGATTTCAGAATCAGTGCGCTGTAATCGAACGAGAAAAGGCTTCGCGCTGCCTGGCTGGAGATAAATGAATAGCATGCAGGACAGTAGCAGAGGTTGAACTGGGGTCAAGCACCACTCAGACTGCACAACCTGTCACAATACAGATACCCCAGAGAAGAACAGCAAGAGACCATGAAAACAAAGGAGGGAGAAAGTCAGCTGGAAAACAGAGAGGAGAGGTCGGGTTCACAGCTTGAATTAGTGAGCAGAGGAAGGAACCCGGCAATACCGACAGAGCCCAGGTATGTAAGGACACTTATTCTCTGATATGCTTCCAATGGTTTAAAGTTCTTGTTTTATTAATTTTTAACTAGATACCTGTTTCAAAAATGACGTCCATTTTTTCCCTGTGACAGGATTCGAGTTTCAGACTTGACCTAGCAAACCTCGTTTTCTCCCATCGTATATGAAAGGGACCAGATAAAATATTATACAACTGCTATTACTGCGTCTGTTATACTTTTGATGAATATATTCATTGTTTGATTGTGCATAAGAAAAAAGCTTTTCAGGTCCGGTGTGCATAAAGTGGAGTTTAGGTCCCGTGCAGTCCTCCAAGATCCTGACTGCACCTGACTGGAAGCTGGTACTGGAGTACCTGTGGAGTACTGGAGTTCACCGTGAAGTAACTTCAAAGATAAGAAAATACAGCATGCAGTGGACACTTTTCAGTGTTTTGTTAATACTCTTTGTATGTTAGAACTTACAGAGCCCATCCCAGGAGTGCAGCGGACAGCGAATGTGCGACCATAAATTCCTCACACCTCAAACTTTGTAGTAGTTGCTGCATGCATGTTGCAATTCCTGCAGCGCTGGGTGAAAGTTATGCCCAGTACTGCATCCAGCCTCAGCCGAACTACGACGACTGGGGCTAGAGCAATTCATCTGTTTCCTGGAGGTACAGGAAGGAGGACAATAGAGTAATGAGGAGCTAAATTTCAGGTCACTGGGGGACAGTGGGGTAGGCTACCTGAGTGTTCATCCGCTGCCAAGGCCGTAGTCACCGGAGGAGCTGCCCATTAGGAACGATTTATGCTATACCCAAACTGCATGTCCGAGGGTCAGATAGCATCCGAGTATTCACCTCCCTGCAGCTTTCCAGCATTAGACAGGCAGCTTACACCCTGTGTGAAGTTTCCAGTCTGACATTCACACTCACTTTGTGTTGTGACTGCAGAGGTGAGAAGGCAGCTACGTATCTTGACCCTTTTTCGTATGAACAACCCAATGCCACATCAGTGTGCGCGCGAAGAAGCAGCCTGCAAAGGTGCACCATTATCCTCCATTATCCCCACTTTGCCCTGATTTTTACCCTGCCTCGTGCTACGCCCAGTCAGAACGGCTTACTTCCAGGGTGGTTGGAGAGCACATCTTAAGTGCCTGTTCTGACAGACCATAACTCTGCCCTGAGACGGCGCTTGCGGGGGTGTGCGGCGTGTCACGGGGAAACCTCTGGCACTCGCTCCACTGATAACCGTGTTATTGAAGGGTGGGGACATAATTAGAGGGTGTGCCAGCGAGCACAGAATGTGGAACATCATTAACATGCTCACATTGTTGAAGTGGGGACTGTAATTAAAGGGTTCCCGCCACAGTTGGAGGGGGCTTTGATTGGCGAAGCAGAGGGACAAAGTGATTTTGCTCATTTGCTACTAGCAGCTGTAGTGACCTTCACACCAGTTGGCATCTACTACCAAGTGGTGTGTGGACGGTGTGCGTGTGTTTCTAACTGTGTGCGTGGGAGCATGTGTATCTATTTTGAATGGAAGAAGACAAAAAAGAGATACTGGGTCAATTAGACACTGGAGCCTGCAACTGAATAGAGAAGAGAAATGGGGGTCAGTGTTGGGACAGCCAATCCACTGTTCTCTATAACAAAAGGCCAGAGGAGAAAATGTCTGATAAAAGAGCAGGAAAGGAAGTTATATTCAAACCCCTCAGGGCTAGAGACAGATCACAAGGCTGAACTGTGAATCATTTGCTTCTCCCTTGAGGAAGCTTTTGTAAGCACTGAATGCATGTTAAGTGATTAATCATAGTTCCTTTCCTTTCTCCTATTATTTTAACTTGTAGCACAGGAATCTGTGGACTCGTTCAGCTTTCCAGGTTAAAAGTCAGCCCAAAATTCTTAGATGGGATTCTTTAGCGTGTGAAACAAGGATTTCTGTCCACAGTGGAAGTTTCACTCAAGACTAAAAAGGCAGAAAACAACAAGATGACTCACCCAGCAGACATCCAGGGTCAGAGCTCCAGCTCTGGATGTCTGGCTGAGTTTGTTACTGCCCTGCTGGTAGGAGAGAAGATTTTGTCAAAATACATTACCTGGAGGCATAAATAAAACTTGGAAAGCACTCTCGTGCAATACATCCAGAGCTGAGCAGAGGAGAAAAACAGCAAACAAAGAAAGCCTTTTTCTACATGGACAATGTAGAAACACGGTAATTATAAAGACACTTCAGACCCTTAAAAATTTCATAAAAGCTTTTGCATCCTTTCTTTGAAAACGCTAACAAAAAAATAACGTAAATAGAGCAATTATTTTTAATGTTAGCATCATCCTATTATCCCATTCAGACGCACAATTACATCACTCAGAATTTCACAGCAAATTCCAGCTTCCAGAACAACGCGTCTTTGCACTCATGCTTTTGGGTGAGTGTGTCAAACAATCACAACTCCTGAATAGAATAAAAAGAGTATCTCTTTGCATATCTACTGTAATTATAAGATCTGTTATGCACGACTGTTTTTGTTCCTGGTTGTTTACCTGCTTATAGCCTGTGACAGTCCACACGTGTATGAGTGCTGCAGAGCTGTCACGGTCCTCAACAAGACTTCCCTCTTTAACTGAGCTAGACCAAAGGAAAATGGTCAGTATATATACCGAGTCACTCTGGAAGTGTGACGATACAAATGCTACAAGTGGTTGAGTAAATTCTTTCCGTATTTACTGAACAGTTGATAAGTTTTCATGTTGGACAAAAAGAATCGGAGAAAGTTTTCAAGCCTCTTAAAGTGCCGATCACAAGTTATCCCTGGAAGGACAGTTGATGAACTGGTATCAGTGCCGTGGGTGCCAAACATTCCCAGATGTGCACGGGAGTGAAGGTTGGCCTGTGTGGTTCCACAAACTGCAGCACAAACTGCTGAAAACGTGTCAGAGGACACACAATGTGCTGCTGCTTGCTTTGTGTGGGAATGTTAAGCACAGTGCAGATTCCATGTTCAAAGCACCTAAACTGGCTCCAGGAGTGTCAGAAGTGCTGCATGGACTAATGGAAGGAAGCGGCTTATGCATCTGGTTTTCTTTTTTAAAAATCTGCGGATGTCGAGGTGCGAGTGCATCGTTGTCTGGGCTGACAGATGGTAAAAGAATGCACGATGGAAAGATGTAGATAACAGTAGGCAGATGGTTTAAAGTTGCGGCTGATCTGTGGAAACTGTGCCGTGCTTTTGTGATGGTTGCTCACCTGCTGTGTTGGGATTTTCAGCATCCACTGCTGATTGTGTGCAAAGCAGGAGCAGGCAGATGTACACAAAGACGTACTGGCTGCACAATGGCCATTCACACAAATGGGCAATCCCAGGACGACCATCAAAGCTCTTCAGCAAACACTAACACCATTAACACTGCCATTAGAGAGGGACAGCTGATTTATTTACCTGCAAAGGAGTTTCAGTTTGTGACAACCACTGCCATCAGGCAGCCACAGACCATCTGACAGGTGTTCATAGTGCTGTTATCTTTGCACAAAACAAACAAAGAAATCCACACTAAAGCTAATGAACTAATGAGCTAAAAGAAATGTGTGCAATCACTTATTCTAACTGAAAGAAAAAGATCATTTACAGCAGCCTTGGGTTAAAGACAGCATGTCTGAATAACACAGATATCCACAACTCAAACCAGCCACCTTGGACTGAAAGTGGCAATTGTTGCACAAGCACGTGGAGTAAAAGGTCAGTCCCTACGCCTCACTGTATATTCAAGTGTTTGCAGTGCTTTAAGTGGGCCGGTACGCGCCGGTACTCAGTACCGCCACTTCTAAATATAGCTCTTGAGAGTACCGCCACCTCTCCATGCGCCCAGGACGTGCTTTTAGCGTACCGGTACTCTCATTTGCACATCTGTTATAATTGTTTGGCTGCGCTGCCGCTTTTCAGAGCGCCCTTCACAAGCACGCTTCCTAATTCGTCCCACCGAGAGCAGAGACTACATTACCCATACACCAATGTGTTTTACAAGTGAAAAGCGCATGCGTCGCTTTTGCCGTTGTCATGTCAACAACTCAACGTAGTCCGGAGAGTGTGTGTAAAACGCGCAAACAGCTGCTCGGTTAAAATACAAAAACAATGAACACTTAATATGCTCTCCTGGCATCAGACTCTGAGTAGTAAAAGAACAAGGTCAGAATCAGAGGACTCGCTGGCTGACACCCCACCAAGCCAGAATGATATCGCTGCAGGTCAGACGCAAGCTAATGAAAGCTGCACTAGTGCCGCAGCCGCGGACGACGGCACTTTTTGCGACGACGAGAATGACACCATTTCTACCGACGACAACAGCCGCGTTAGCGAGCATGAGTGGCCAGAATGTTGGTCCCAAGCACAAGTCCCGTATTTCTCCACAAATTACAAGTGGCTGATCAGCAGAAATCAAAAGTTGGGTTGTAGTGTGTGTAGTCAAGTTTGTGCTCGCGTGGACATGCAGCAAGGGCAGAGAGTGTCGCAGGAGTGGAGTGGGTGCTTAATCTCGTCTTTTGGAAGGGACAAGGCTGCACAACAAAACTCACTACGAAAGAAAATAAAAGAGCACAGAGACTCAATTTATCACAAGAAAGCAGTTGAAATAAAAGAGAAGGCAACACAAAATACAATGCAAAAACACATTGAAGATATGAGAAAGGCTGACTACGCTTCAACTTGCAATGTGTTTAGAACAGCTTATAAGATTGGCAAGCATGGGCGTGCCTTTACAGACATGCCAATAGATGTCCAGTTGCAAGTTTTAAATGGTGTCAAGATGGGCAGAGTTTTGCACTCTAATAACTCATGTGCAAATATACTGGATCACATTGCAGCTGAAATGAAAAAGAAGGTAGTCAATGACATAGTGATGAATGAAAGAAAATTGTGTGTGCTCATTGATGAATCCACTACAATAAGTGGAAAGTCTGTGCTTGTCGTGTGCCTGCGGTCAGCTATTTCCAGTGAAAATCCAGACACAATATTTTTTGAACTGATTGAGCTGCAGGGGACCACAGCAAAGGACATCACTGAAGCACTGTTAGGATGTCTTCATAATAATGGCTTTGACCCTCACTACCTACAGGAACATTTGTTGGCATTTGCTTGTGATGGAGCCTCAGTGATGCTTGGGAGGAAAGCAGGAGTTGCTGCGCAGCTTTGTTCCAAATTCCCTTACCTGTTTGTCTGGCATTGTTCCAATCACAGACTGGAACTGGCAGTTTGTGATGTTTTGAAGGAGGTAGGAGGAATCAACCACTTTAAAATATTCTTAGATCAGCTTTACTCCCTCTACCATGCATCACCAAAAAAACCAAAGGGAGTTAACCGAGAGTGCTCACAATGTTGGACAACGTCTCCTTGTGATAGGCCGTGTTTTATCAGTGCGTTGGGTTGCTTCAAGTGAGAGAACAGTGAAAGCAGTATGGGAGAACTACCAAGCTCTGCAGGTACACTTTACAAGTGCTGCTGCTGATAGCAGCAGGGACTCAAGAGAGAGCAAAATACAAATTAGTTTATAATTTATTTTATGTACATTTTGTTTAAAAAAAAATTCAATATCTTTTTGCACATTTTATTTATGTTCAGTAGCTCTTTCTAGCTCAAGCAAATCCACAAACTAATAAAATGATTTATTATTTTGTATAAGGTTGTCTGTTGACTGTTGTATATAAAACCCATTCAATATAGTTGTTGTTACCTCAGGGGAGGCGGAAAAAAATAGAGTACCGGCACCTCTTTTGGGCCACTTAAAGCACTGAGTGTTTGTAGCTACAGTGAGTAACAGGCGACGCATTCGCACATTTAGATGCTTTCTGCAAGCTAAAGTGTATTTTTGTGCACATGTGGAACTAAGAGGAAAGGAAGAGTCATGCTGTCCGTCTATGAACCATCAAAAAAAGAAGTTTCGTACTGCGAGTATTCTTGTGAGACAAGAGTGTGAGAAATGCAATCAGATAGCATCACTGCCTGACACATATAGTACCACCATGCCTGTTCTGGTGTAAGAGCTCAGATGAGCAGAGCGAGATGGGAATTTGAAAAGCATATCTGGACAGCCGCGCCCTGCGCTTGATTGATTAGCCCTCGTGAAGCTATTTTCTCTACTTTCTGTCTTTATATCTACTTTCCCTTCACCGAGCACGCTCAAAGGTCAAACAAGTTTATCTGTTCTGCAGTGAAGGCTGCGGAAATGTACGCCGTTTATTTGCACATCAATGCTTTCTCACTACTTTGCTCATTTTCACTATTTCTCAGTCGATGTAACAACTTCGCATTTCCCACCTTGTCTCTGACTCTTATACAAATCTATAAACTGTAATAGACAATTTAAGGCATTTTAGAGACACTGAAATCAATGCACAATCACACACGCACAACTTTGTGTCTTTTCTATAAACAGCGAATATGATGGTGGGGGCTGTGCGCCGGTAGGATGTATTTAGCCCTATGTCACGACATCCTTTCAATAAATGTTATTATTATCATCATTACAGAATCGTGTAATCTTTAGCGTCCAAGTCAAGATGAAAGATGACGTACCAGACAGAGACACGGCGTCCTACCTGACTTGGCCCTGTCTTTGTTTTCCATTAGTCAGAGTTATAGCAGTTATGGCACCCTTTGAGAGCACTTAAAGGTGGTGATAAATACACACAACCACTGAAATAAAGCTGACGGACAATTCAGGGACAACACACACCTACATTGTCTCTGAATCATCCGGTCTAGCTCCATTCCTCCAGAACGCTCTTTATAGAAATGGCCTGTATATCATTTTTAATCTTTACAGAGGCAAAGGGTCAGCCTGAAGGTCCTCACATTAAAAGCAACTCTATCACGACATGAATGATGAGCAGTGGTTTCATAATTCCAGCTGAACCACCGTGGGACAATCGTGACATCCGGGAAACATCCTTTCTATGATTACACTTCTGTGAAAGTCAGTGAAGCTAAATACATACTCAGTAAATAATACATAGGCCTAATTACTCTTTAAAAAATGTACAAATCATTTTTTGTTTTTGGTTGTTTCCGTCTCAATCCTGCATATTGAGACTTAAATAAGTCAAATACTCAAAGACAGTAGTGGAAAAATACTGGAGACTCTTTCAAAATGACACTAAATGCACTGAAATATTGGACTTTCACTCTCTGTGTGTGGTGTGTCTTCAAAAAACTAGGCAATGAACTTTAGTTCAGTGTTGCAAAGCATAGCATTACGTCACAAGACAGTCTTTTTGTCATGGTCCGCGGCCCGGTGTCCGAGGAGCTGATGGGATGCCCACACCCACGGGTGTAGCTGTTAACTCCACACCTGCATCCCATCTCAGGCGATTATCAGGTGGACTATTTGATCCAGCCCAGCCAGCTGCTCCACGCCAGTCCGTTAGTCGTCTCACAGCGGTAACAGCTCGCCGTGTTTTTGAGCCACCTGCCCGTCTGGATCTGATCCGTTTGGATCGCCTCCGGTACCAATCACCTCTACTTTCCTGGAGCTCCCCCCGCGGACCCTCACCCCTCCCTCCGGCTCCCACGGCCCCGCTTTGACTGTAAGACTCATACTCTCCCCCACGTATGCTGCTATTTCCCCGCCCCCCAGTAACTCTCTTCCTCTTTCTGTTGCAGCCTCCCACAGTCCCGATTACTGCGTTCTTGCGTAACTCATCCCCCGGTCCCTTGGTTTTTCTAGTTTCTCGCGTGTTTTCCTTTGACCCTTCCGGGAAACCTTTAGTTGAAATAAAGTTTATTTTTCGTACTCCTGTGCGTGTTGTCTCTGCTTCTGGGTCCAGCTTGTGTACTGACCCATATGGAAAAGATATATATATATATATAAATCTTATAAAGTTTGTATCTGTCTTGTGTGAAACTTGTATGAAAAGCATATAAGAGTGAAAACAGATATAAGATCCCTTGAAAAATTATATAATGAAACTTGTATGTTTTGGATACTTACTAAAACAATGTATGAAAGTAATGAGAAAGTGGCCACTTTCATGAGTAATCACATATAAGTTTTTACTATTTCTTTTCCATACGGGGAACTTCGGTTCATGACACTTTTGACTCGGACTATAAGTATCATGGCCTAAGACACACAAACAGACAGCAGAAATGCCTTTGACCATATAATCAATCAACCAGAATAAATTAGCTCAGTGGGAATAAAGTAGGAAGCACGAGACGAGAGCTGTGAAACTTAAACGAGGGTTGCGGTAGCTACTGGGAAAGGATGAGACAGAGCGAGAGAGACGAGCGTGAGAAGGCTGTTTGTTAATTCTGGAGAAGGAGAATTTAGGTCCCAGCACTTCAGTGAACAAGCAATCAAAACACAGCCTCATTGTTGACATACATCATAATTATACCACAACCTTACTCTGCATTTCCTGATATAAGAGCAATCGCAATAGAGAAAATTACACATGCACTGTTGTGATGGAGTACTTTATAATCATAGGTTATAACCGATGTTGATCTGAGTGGCTCGTTTTAAGTATATGCGAGGTTAATTTTTGTGTGCTGTGTGTGTGTAAGTGTGTATTTGTGTGCTGACATCTCTTTTGCTGTGAGAATCAAATACACGGTGTGTACTTATTAATCGAATATTTATTAGCAGTTTAAAGGCAGACGTATTCTTCCTGAATCTTTCAGTTCATACCATTTGGTCTGGGATGAGCTTTCCTTGGTTCACTAGACCACATGATCCAAATACTTATTGTCAGGGGTCTATTGAGTTATATGCACTGACACTCCTAGAATAAAAATTATAGAGCCTTAGTTGAGTGCTTTGGCAGTGCACCAGGTGATGCCCATAAGCTACAGCTTGCTACAAAGATGGATAGCAGTATAAGATTTTTATTAAATATGTAGAATTCTCACTGTTAGAATCGGCCTCGGGTTTTACTAGTTTAAAAATAATTATAAAATTATTTTTTTATGATAATAGTTTATCGTTAAAAATAGTCACATGTAATAATTAGGGGTGCAACGATACACAAAATTCACGGTTCGGTTCGATACTTTGGTGTCACGGTTTGATATTTTTTTCGATACAAAAAAAAATGTTCATGCCTTTTTAATTTGTCATTTATTAAAATTATAAATATATATTTTAACTCAAAAGTACAGTTTTTAAATTTAATGTTGCTGAAACAACAAAGTAATAAATAAAAATAAATCTGACCAAGAAATCACTCATCTTTGGAAAAGAGAGTTTATTACAGAGAAATGGCTCTTTCCAAAATAAAAGCTCTACTATACGCTTCTTCTGGGCTATATTCTCAGCAGCATATTAAACATATCAGGTCCCCATAAGGAGAATCCTGTGCTAACGGCTGTCTAAATGACTCGGGTAAAGTTTGTAGCATGCGTGCTTGTTGTTTTTGTCTGCTTCCACTTGTCTTTGCACTAGGATGCTGTCGGAGTAAATGTGCAGTCATACTCGTTGTGTTCCCACTAGTGCTGTCAGCGTTAATCTGAAATGACGTTAACGCCACAACACGGCAAATCTCCGTTAACGAGCTACCGCGGATCACCCCGTGTGTGGGGCTGGACGGCCAACACGTTAACGAGCTAACTGCACTAACACACTAGTTCCCCACCAATTGAGCACTGCATGGCACATCCGACATACTGTTTTACTTTAGTCCATGACGCGCTTACCTTCAGGGTCATACGTCACATGAAAACCAAAATAGTTCCAAAGGCCAGATCTGAATGAGGGTGGGGGAGGTTCAATTTGCCAAAAATCAAATTTCGAGTGTTTTATTAAACATAGTGAAACATATCAGATGACACGTGCTGTAAAAGCACAGATTAGTATCCACTAGATCAGTGTTTCCAACCACTGTGCCGCGGCACACAGGTGTGCTATGACAAATGATCAGGTGTGCCGTGGAAGATTATCTGGTTCCACCTGATTGGTACTCTAAGGCAACGGTTCCCAACCCCTGGGCCACAGACCAGTACCGGTTCGTGAGTCGTTTGGTGCCAGGCCACGAGAGTTGAGGCTCGAGTATGAAACTCATGGTTTTCAGGGTTTCCCTGAGTCTGTGTTATGAATAAATCTTCAGTTTTTTTTGGTACCAGTACTGGTTTAATTTTGTTGTATTTCTCTGCGACACCTTCAAGGCCGATCCATCAAAATATTATCGGACATAAACTGGTCCGTAGTGCAGAGGACTGCTCCTCTAAGCAATTACAACAATTACATTCTCTTCCATTAGAGGGCGGTACAACTAGCTGCTTCAATTAAATGGGTTGCCAACTGCCAGTAAAACACAAGATGAAGAAGCAATTGCAGCATGACTGTTATGAATGCAGGGTAATTGAGAAAGTTCCGACCCAGACGACAGCCCAGCATGAGTAGTGTTCAGAAGAAAGCAAGAAAGGTATACTGGGGACAAACCGAGCCAATTCTATCCCTGGTGAGCAGGGAAAATGATCAGTGTGCTTTTTGTGACATTAGAAAAATCACACGGCACATACCAATGTGAAATTTGCAGCATGGCTCCAAAAGGTTGGGAAACACTGTCCTAGACACGTGTTTCAAGAGTTACTATGTGTGTTACAAAGTATTTCTTGCATCTGTCCTTTATCCAGAGTAATTTGCTGCTGCAGTCATGCTCATCCATGACGGCTAACAGTCTGTTCAGTGACCTCTTCTCCACAGGTTCACATGTGTCCACCTTGCAGCCAGTCACCGAGCAGGCCTTACTAATCGGTTTATTCAGCCTGTTGGTGTCACCGGCTCTGATGCTGCTCCTCAGCACACCACAGTAGGAGACACCAGTGAATCCCCATCATTCTGTTGCAAACACTGAAGGATGTCAGCTTCTTTAGGAAAAAGAAAATGAGCCAGCTAATTCCCTTCTTGTATGCAGAACTTCCATGTCAGCCTGGTGTCAGCGCGGATGTACCGGTACTCCTGGCCCAGGTTAGATACGGGCCGTGCATCCTTCGTCCTGAAAACGATCATTATCCCTCTAATCTGACTCGGATTCAAAAGCAAACGATTCCTCTCAGTCCACCCAAAAAAACCTGCTCCGTACTCCTCCTGCCCAGTGCTTGTACATGAAACCACTGCAGAGTGTTTATGTGGGCAGCAGGACCTGAGCTGTGTTGAAAGTTTGGTCTTGTTATCACGATTATTAGCTTAATGCTGAACAATGAAACTGGAGTTATCTAACTTTGGGGGTCACCTAGAAATATCATTGTTTGCATTTGGTTGTAATTAAATTGTGAAAGATTTTTAATGTAACATCTACACTGGCTTAGTGAGAGCGCTGCATTATAAGAAAATATTACTGGAGGTTTGCACTGGCACACTGTGCCTCCTAATGCAAGTTTCCTGTGTTAAAAGGCTGATTGATCATTAGTGACGCCCTTTTCTAATTATGTTAGTGCGGCTGAAGACTGTTGTGCTGATTAAGGAGCCGATGCATTTAGCCAGCCGAGTGTCTGTGTTTGATTACGTTCTCAGAGGTCCAGAGAGAACTTTCTCCTGACCCTCATCAATGTATTCTCGTTTCTGCAGAAATTAAACTTCCCCTCCCCCAAAACATGAAGCTGCAAATGAATGTCGCATCTCAAACTGGCCGCTATGAGAAACAGACACAGGTAAGCGAAACAACACACACTCAAAGCAGGATGACTGGGCAAAGTATTATATACAGGGAAATCTAATTTTGAAGTGTATGACTCAGAAGGAAGAGCATTTGTCAAACTGAACAAAATGAAAAGATACAGCTTGATGCTGTGCTTGACCACTCACAGCACGGTGGAAGAAACACGATCGCTTCGAGGTGCATCGGTGGTGATAAAGCAGCAGATTTTTACGGGATGAAAGGTCTTGAACATGATGGCTGTTATTCTGGTTTGCAGTGACATGCCTTACCTTGTGCATAACCGCCTGACTGAAGTCAATTTCCTCCCACAACAGGACCACAGCCCAAAGCGCAGCTCCAAACTATGCAAGAGCCATTAAGTGAACAAACCATCAGCTGGTATTCTGTCTATAATGGAACAGCCAGCATAGTCACCAGATCTCAAATGTACTGAGCTGTTATGGAAACAGCTTGAAAGCACTTTGGCAAGAATGCCACGACATCATTCCCGATTCCTCAACGAACCGATAACAGGAATACCAAAAGTTCTGCAGTGACTGTAGAACACGGACGAGTCTCTGACATCTAAGTTATAAAAACAAGAGAAACCTTTTTCTCGTGGCAGCATTTCAGGGGAAAATCAGTTACTTGCTTCATTTTACTGTATCAATCTTTTTATTTCATTTTTTGTGTTTGTGATCTTTTCATTTTATCTTGAACTCTTTGATTTGTATTCTGTTTCAATATGAACTATATAAATTATTCAATTATCATTCTTCCAGTGTTTACAAATGATTCAAATATGACTGACTGTGGTGCTTAGAGATGAACTGAGTTAGTGTACAGGTGCTGCAAAAAGCCATAGTCAGTGTCACGCAATCGTCTATACTAATCAGCGGTAGATATCGCAGAAACACAACATGCAATCGCACATCCTTACTTCTGGGATGACACATCCAGTTACACAAGAAGTGACACTTACAGAAACGAACCAGACAAACCTGCAGCTCTGACATGAAGAATTAGTGACAGAAAAGATGCTTCCGTCTCTGTATTAGAGCTGCCACAAACGATTATTTTGATAGTCGACTAGTCACCGATTATTTTTGCGATTAGTCGACTAATCAGATCATCATCCATTGAACGTAAAACGTACAGCTTATTGCACCGGCAGCATCTGCTCTTATATAACTATCATTAGCTTACAGCTTTAAGTGTTTAAGGTCTGTGCTAACTAAAAATAAAGACAAGATGATAGTTTGTTTCAGTGAAGTTTAATAAACTCCTTGCTATCTAAAATATAACAGGACACCGGAGTATATACTCCAGCATCTCACACTTCTGATAATCAGCTGTCTGCTTGACGTTTATTCAGCTGTGTAAAAACTATAACTTTAATCTCAGCCAAACCGATTTACTCAGGAACAAATAAAATACTAAAAAAAGCCAAACAATAACATTTTAAGTTATCTAAGTGACTCATATATGTTTAACCTGAGTAGCGAAAGGCGGCGGTGGGTTTGAAAACGGTTTGCTGGGAGTCCGGTGTTCTCACGGCTCTAGTGAGCCTAGCCCCCGGCTAACTATCGAGCTAGTGGGTAACAGACGTCTCCGAAAACGTCGGAGCGCTTTTGAAAATATGTGGTGTCCTGATAAACTGAGCAGATATTTGAGGTTTACACAGCTACATTCTCGCCTGAAAATATGTTAAACGTTTATTTTGTGACCCAGAAAGAATAATAAGAGTAATATTAAAACTAACTAGCTGCCGCCATTGTTGGAAACTGAGCTGGGCTGCGCTATGAATTCTGGGACACAGCTTCTTCTTCTTCGGGGTTTAACGGCAGCTGGTTCCTTGTACATGCAGTGCTGCCATCTTCTGTTTCAGTCCGTTATTACACTCTTAAATCCTGCTACTTATTCCTGCGTCTTTTGTGATCTTACAAAGCTTCAAACGACGCGTCGACTATTAAATCAGTCGTCGATGATTTTGATAGTCGACGTAATCGTGGCAGCCCTACTCTGTATGCACATGAATCTCATCTGGATTCATTTCGATTGGTTGGACCAACCAACGTTATAAAGAATCAAAACAGGATAACAGATGAAGAGAACATAAGTCAGAGCTATGGTAAATGGCCTGCATTTGTATAGCGCTTTTCTAGTCATTAAGGACCCCAAAGCGCTTCACACTACATTCAGTCATTCACACACACACACACACACACACACACACACACAGCTACCCTGGGGCGCACTGACAGAGGCGAGGCTGCCGGACACTGGCGCCACCGGCCCTCATGAAAGGATACAGCATACAGGCTATAACCCTTCACTGCAACTGCAAATCATCCGAGACTCAAATCTGTCTTTCTGCTTCGCTCAAGCAGATGAGAGGAAGTGAAATTTTCAGACAGCGCTCACTATGTGATATTAGTGTAAAAGGGTCAGCTGCAGAGTCATGTAGTAAAACAAAGTGTGGAAAATAAAGACTGAGCAGTTACAGCCGCTGTCACCTCATCACCAGGGGACCATTCATCAGCTCACAGCGAGAGACTAAATGAGAAGGAGTCGGAGCGAGTGAGAGAGGAGGTCCAAGCGAGAAGAAAAATGAGACGGAAGAGGGACAAGGAGCTGACAGGTTGGCGGGCGGCGGGGGAGTAACAGGCCCAGAAGGTCTGGAAAGCAGTGAGCGTCACTGAGCCGGACACACACACACACACACACGTGTTGTCAAGCTGTACCCACAATGCAGCTAAGTGCAGCTACGCAGGCTCAACATCACTTTTTTCTTCATCTGTGTGAGTTTGTGGGGTTGTTTCTGCAGAGCACACAGTCAAAGCTACATTTGCTTCTCCTCAGACGCTGGCAGACGAGCGTGTCGTGATGCTGGTTGTGTTTCTCCTTTTGCTGATCTAACTGAATACTGCACACAAACGTCGCTAAAAGAGGTGACGGAGAATGTCATATTACTCAGATTGCTTCGCATGATCACGAAGAAAAGAGAAAAGGGGCGAAGGAGTGAGTTAGGATTCAGGCTTTTATTCAGTAATGTTCAATTTTAGAGGAAAAATATTTTCATGGATCCTTCCTGTTCTGTTGAACATTTGGACTTATTTTAATAAACCCTTTTCACAAATATAACGACTCATTTTAATTTTATTCAAGAAGAGAAAAAGTGAATCTATTTTGCATGAAACTCAGCAATTGTGGCACCATTTAGCCAAAAATATGACCAATCACGATTAACTCGTGTACTTTACTGAGAATCTTCCTGGAAAGCACAACATAAAGCGTAGTGCTGTGTCTGCTACTGTAGTGACAAGACATGTCGTACAAGAAATGTTGGCACGGACGCAAACTGTCCTCTGTGGTGCTGAGAATTGGAGCTGTCATCCTCTCAATGGAGTAGGATTGGAAATATAATACAGAAATCACTCAAAATCCTTGTAATTACACACACAGGCATTTAGGCATGCAAAGACACGCACACTGAACGTCTGCTATAGCCATACAGTCGGAAAAATCGACTAAAATTAATGTGGAAGAAAAAGATTCAGGTCAATTCTCTGCTTTTTTGCGAGGTCAAATATTCATTCTGCGCTGTGCATTTGAAGACAAGCTGAGAGGAATTGGATTCAGTTCATGCTAATGGGAGAGCACATCTTCTGCTACATGCAAAAAATGGGGATTTTGCATGTAAAGTCACACAGTGAAGCACTCAGTCGTAGACGTTGACGTGCAGCAGCACACGCAGTCCCACAAAGGCTTGATCTTCAGCAGTAATTGGGTTTTTAAAATTGGACGACACTTTGAATGTCGGTTCAGATCAAATGCAGCATATTTGTTGACTTTTTAGAACCGAGAGAAAAAGCACATACGGTAAACCTGCCTTCACTGCGACACTTCAGGCTTTACACACAATGGATTCCTTAAACACACGTTTGCTTTGTGTTCTATGAAGTTGAGAAAATACCCCGGGAGCTCGTGGATGTGTCGTTCCCAGCTTAACTGTCACTGATTTGAAATGCTTTGGTATTAAAGTCACACAAAAAGGTAGATTTTGAGGTTACAATGTTTCCTTATGCCATCTATCAACATCTATCTGCGATTGATGGATGTAATACTGACACATTAGAGAAGGAATATACACTGCACACAGCAGGGAGGCCCGTAGGATGGAAATCTGAGCTATGCATCAATACTGGTCTTGTATAACCTCAAGATATCCATGGGGCATTTTCAATTCTTCCTTCACCTCAAAATAAAACTGAGGTTTTGTGTCTTTTCCTCTTTTCTTTTTGGCTCCATCTCTTGCTGTTTCACTGTTATTCCTGCCAAACACATTTCTGGAACCACGAGCAACAGTGAGAAACCTGAAATTTTAAATTCAGCTGCTGATATCTTTGATCCTACTGTAGATGTTGTGGTAAGAGCTGAAAACAGTCACACACCAAGCTGTTTGAAAAAAATGTCACACGGATGGCGACTGGCGGATGTTTTCCCTGACCCTCCATCGAGTGCTTCTCTCACTGCATACGTTTTCATTCATTAGGTTTATTTGTTTGTTTATTTCTTTATTGGAACGGAGCTTTCCTGCATAAACAAGAAGGTAAACACATAGCGCGGCGACGGTGACAGAAAAGTTGTATATTTAGACCACAGAACGGCTGCATCGGTGCGTATAAACTGGAACGATGGCGATGATCCCACTCCAGAACTGGACTGTGAAACTAATCCGAGCACAGCCACAGCTAATGTAACGGAGGGAAGGTGATTTTATTTCCAGTGTTTTTAAAGGAGGGAAACCTTCCTCCAAACGGACAGAGCAGTGGAGCCGCCAAGGGAAAGCACACGAATTAAAGACTGTATAGTTTAAATATAATTTATTATAGTTAAAATATAAATTCTATTTAAATAGTTAAAAATATAAAATGAATTAAAACAACCCTGGCCAGGGGACAACACAATAAAACACAACATTAAAAGTCCAGTGGCGTCCGCCACGGTATAAAAGTCACGAAGAATTAAAAATCCAGTGACGCGGTGCAGGAGGGAAACCCGGCGGCGTCCTCGCCTTCCTCTCCGCGTTCTGCGCCCCGGTGCGCTAAAGAAAGGGAGGCAGCGGCAGTCACTACTCTTTTAGGCAGCTTTCATTCATTAAAAGGGGACAAGTCAAAAGACTTACCCCGGGCGGGCAGAGCTCTCAACTCTGCCCGCCGTTTCTTTGTAGCTGACAATCGGCACCAGCCCGTCCGCCGCCTCTAATTTCCCGCAGACGCGTAATCTGGCCTCCTGTTGCTGCAGCAGTCGAACCGCTCACTCCGCGTCGCTGGCGGTGTATCTTCCCCCCTGAACGCCAAGCTCCACCAGTCCCATGTGCCACTGAGCACTCTCTGTAAATTACCACTCGCTCCTTTCCTCTCAGGTGTGTCCAATTAGTAAAACGGGAAAAAGGCGGAGTCTCTCCAGGACAAATTGACAGATGCAACCAAAACATGCAATATAAAAAATAAATAAGCACACTTCACATTAAAAGCAAAACAACATCCGTCCTTCCCTGGATGACACTAACATGACCTCTGTGTGCCATCTGATTAACACCAGGATCATTAGCAACTCACCCAGTGAATATGTTTCAGGAAAGGCTTTGTGATTTAAAGTTAGCCTACATGATAATATATGGAGACTTGCAACAGTCCTGCGTGCCCGCTCGTGTCAGCGTCTACACCACAAAGTGTTTGTTGTCAGTGTGAAAAGCTTGTAGAGTCAGATCCAGAAAAACATTACCAATATTGGCGATGTCGAGTTCTGCTCCCGGTATCTCGGTCCAGAGCAGATGGCCTCAGATCCATTGAGCCAAACCCTTAATAGAGCCACAGCTGCTGGCAGACAAAGTGAATCTCCCTCCATATGCACTTCCTTGGAAAACACAACACCGCTCTGTTTGCACCACTGTGGGAGAGCGACACAGTCCACAAGCTGTGACTCACCCATGTTTCTCCATTCGTATGAGTCCACGTCGGGCAATTCATTCTAATTTAATAAAGGTCGACAGTGGACGGGCATCGCCGTGTCTCCTTTTCACATGCATCTTCTGACTTATCCTCCAGTTATTATTTTCATAATAATAACATGTGTTTGTATTTCTCTCTGACTCTCCCAATCGCTTGTATCTGTTGTCTCTTAAATCTCCACAAACTTGTTTTGTTCCACAGCTTTAACAATCACAGTGAGGTCAACTGAAAAAGCAGTGAGCTTTTCCTCGACCCTGACGAGGATTAGTGCGGAAAATGAATGAGCAGGCAGGTCAGTTTCTGCAGTTCTCTGTTAGGAGTAAGACGTGTGACCATTGTCACGACACAGGGGATTTTAAAACGTACAGGCAAGATGTTGAGCTGTAGATTAAACATTCAAAGGATGAAAATACTTACAAATCAGAGTCAGAAAAGAAACCTTTGGGTTAGAAAGAAACTCAACCAAGGAAACAGGAAAAAGAGTTGAAGGCACTGAAACCATCTGAGAAAGGACGACATTTCTAATTAACAATAACGTGTCCGTGGATCAACAAGCCTTCCTGCGAGATCCAAAGCAAACAAAAACTATCCCGAGTTCTCCCTAAAGATCTACAGGGAGAGCTCATTAAACTTACTGCTTTGTATTTTTGGGAATGATAGTAAAAAACAACTTTTTACCAAACTTGTGAAGCATCTCCATCAAAGTCCAAACCATCCATAAAGTGCTAATCCGCTTTCATCTTCAAAGTTCTCACTGATGGAAGGAGGTTTTGGCTCAAAATCTCACGATACATGGCCCCATTCATTCTGTCCTTAACACGGATCAGTCGTCCTGTCCCCTTGGCAGAAAAACAGCCCCATAGCATGATGTTTCCACCCCCATGCTTCACAGTAGGTATGGTGTTCTTGGGATGCAACTCAGTATTCTTCTTCCTCCAAACACGACGAGTTGAGTTTATACCAAAAAGTTCTACTTTGGTTTCATCTGACCACATGACATTCTCCCAATCCTCTGCTGTATCATCCATGTGCTCTCTGGCAAACTTCAGACGGGCCTGGACGTGCACTGGCTTCAGCAGCGGAACACGTCTGGCACTGCGGGATTTGATTCCCTGCCGTTGTAGTGTGTTACTGATGGTGACCTTTGTTACTTTGGTCCCAGCTCTCTGCAGGTCATTCACCAGGTCCCCCCGTGTGGTTCTGGGATCTTTGCTCACCGTTCTCATGATCATTTTGACCCCACGGGATGAGATCTTGCGTGGAGCCCCAGATCAAGGGAGATTATCAGTGGTCTTGTATGTCTTCCATTTTCTGATGATTGCTCCCACAGTTGATTTTTTCACACCAAGCTGCTTGCCTATTGTAGATTCACTCTTCCCAGTCTGGTGCAGGTCTACAATACTTTTCCTGGTGTCCTTCGAAAGCTCTTTGGTCTTGGCCATGGCGGAGTTTGGAGTCTGACTGTTTGAGGCTGTGGACAGGTGTCTTTTATACAGATGATGAGTTCAAACAGGTGCCATTCATACAGGTAACGAGTGGGGGACAGAAAAGCTTCTTACAGAAGACGTTACAGGTCTGTGAGAGCCAGAGATTTTCCTTGTTTGAGGTGACCAAATACTTATTTTCCACCCTGATTTACGAATAAATTCTTTACAAATCCTACCATGTGGATTCATGGATTTTTTTTCACATTCTGTCTCTCACAGTTGAAGTGTACCTCTGGTGCAAATTACTGACCTCTGTCATCATTTTAAGTGGGGGAACTTGCACAATCGGTGGCTGACTAAATACTTTTTTGCCCCGCTGTATATGATTGAAGACCATTACACACCAAGCATGTTGCAAAAAAAGTTACACTAAATTCCAAACGTTTTAGATCAGAACTTAATGCATGCCAGTCTTCATGACGCAGTGATGAGCAGGTCCTGATGTTTCTAACAACAAAAGGAAGAAACAGATTGTGGGTTCATCTAAACCTCAGGAGGAGCCAGCAGCAGGGACAGGTCTGTGGTTTGAGCCAGGATTTGAAGCTGTAGCACGGCTGCTTTTGTACATACATCAGGATGTCAGTGGGGCAGTTTGAGTTCCCGTTGGCAGAGTTGGAACCACATCTGAGGAGGCTGAGAATTGATTTCAATTGACCTAGAGCACCTAGCTGTGTGTCTCTGAGGTAAAATAGTGTTATTTTGCTATTTGTAAATTCCATATTGATGCACATTTTAACGAGCGCACTTGTTGCTAAATGCAGTGATCTGATTGGTTATTTGCATTGGAAAAATTGGGATTGGTTTGAAAAGAATCTGTAAATTTGTCCGATGAAATTCCACCATTGCTGTGAACAGTATGCGCATGGATTTTGCACGGCTAGGTGTGAGACAAGAGCTTTTCTGTGTGTAAAGTGAAGGCAGTGTAACAATGTCAGGGAGGAGCAATCATGTGGATGGGTTAACATTTAATCAAGGTCATAAGAGCTGGTTTGGTCGAGTTCGGAGGACATGAACCAAACTGTAGTAAGAGCTGGAGGTGGCGATGTGTGGACAGCCAGAGAATGGTGGAAAGCAGTTTGAAGATTGGTGGCACAAAGAATAAATAGAAAAAAAATCACTTGATGCTAAAAGATTTGAGTAAAAGCATCATCTTAGTGGTGGTGCAGTGGTGCATCGCTAATTCAGCTACAGTATGGACACCCCCTGTGATGCCAGTCTGGACAGGCTGCACCATCTGAGCTGCATGGGTAATCTGACTATTCATGCAGGCCTGTTAGAGCAAGCGCAGCCAAGCTCTGTTTTTCAGAAAAAGATAAAGATCAGGACCCATCGTTCAATCAAAGAAACCAAAGCAAACGCAAAAGTAAAACTAGGACAGTCACACTCCTCTGTGTGTCGTTCAGTCACACCTTCAAGTCGCACAACACAGCAGGAGTCGCTGCAGCTCAGTGCTTTTGTGGCAATGATGATTATAAACCTCTGACAGAGAGTTGGGCATCATCAGCGTGCCACTCCATGAAGTGCTTTGGAATGAAACGGTCCTCCAAACAATTATCCCAGCAATTATAACATTGTGCTTTCCAGGTTAATTGCTGAGCTCTGGTAACAAATGTCGATGTCTTCCAGCGATCACATAGAGCAGGTAACACGGGCGGGCAGAGGATAATCCAGATTTTCAAACCTATTATCATAAATTAATGAGCATCCAAATGCCCACTGTAAATGAGCATCATACTGAACAGACAGATTTGACATAACATTTCTCGACTCACTTCAAACTAAACCAAAAACAAGACCCGGCTTGTAACGAGTGAGAGGAGAAGACCGGCAGCCAGAACCTCAGTGAAGATAACGGTCAGCTATCCTTGTCAGCTTCCATCATTACTCAGTGTGCAGGACCTGAGAGTGACATCAGCGTACCTCGGTGAGAAAACCCCCTAAAAGTTCCTCATATACAGTGTGAATCATTTGAGCTTAAAATTGAATCATTCTAGAAAAGCTTTCTTAAAGTGTTTTTGCTTGAGTTTTGGAGCTTAAGACCCACAAAATGAAACCGGTATGGGAGCTGTTTATGCCAACTCTTTGGTATGAATCCAGAATCGAAAAGCTATGCGGAGCCTCTACTTTCATCAAATTATCTATCTAACTGCAGGCAACCATGCACAGCCCATCCCTCTAAACAACCCCCTGGGAGGCTTTACCCTCCGATCAAGATCTCTCACCTGTGAAGCCTCAGAGCATCAGACCGACTGAACTGAATACAGATATGGGTAAATGAAATCATGAATTATGAATGGGTGTCAATCCAAAAAGTGAAAATGCAATAGCTTTTCAAATTAAAATGGATTTTCCAACTATTAGAAAAAGTGATAGCCCTCGGTAACTTTACGCAGATGGTGTAGTCCTGCAGATGGGCAGACATATAGAGACGTAGATGGTCTGTTAGCAACGCTCCAGCATGTGGTGCTGTGTTTGTGAGTCTGCTTTTCAAAAACCAAGTGTTTCCTAATGACTCTTTTTTTTTTTAAGTAACTGTTTTAATAAGTGAATGAAGGATTTGAAATGTTTTTGAAGCTGAGCTGAAGCAAGCCTGCGGGTGCACGTGTGCGAGAAGCCGGGGGGCAACATGACACACGCACACGCTCAGACACAGCCTAACAATTCTGCTATCTGTCAGAGCTATTCCCATGTAGGGACAGCTGAAGTTGATCTCATTAACTTGCCCTTCATTCAAACAGCTAATTACGCACAGACACACAATCACAGCCCTCACGGCACAACCGAGTCCTGACAGAGGGAGAGAAAGGAAGACAGAGGCGGCTAAGAATGGGAGCAAAAGTCAGCAAGAAGTACAAAGGCAACGTGAGAGTGGAGGACATACCGAGAGAGGAAGAACAACAGCAAAAACAAAGCGAGGCAGGAGAGCGAGCGGAGCCTTCGCTGCTTCTAAGCCTTCCATAAGCTTTATATACTTGAGTGTAAGCTGATTTTCCCTGTCGCGTACAGCAGTGGATTGGCTCCGAGTCAGAATCTTTGTGAAAGCTATTTGTTTCCAATATCCCTAATAAAGGAATTAATGTTATGTTAATGACTTTTAGCCTATTACTGCGCCGCTGATGGATCCTTCTGTACTTGAAAATGTCTTTTCCTCCAGAACCCTGGCACATGATTTTATTATTTTATTTTTTTTCTTTGTCAGGTAATTTATGTGGAGACATTAAGCCGTTAATACAAAAAAGACGCCAATTTAATGACAGTGCGTAGATGAGCAAACTTGCCATCAATAATGCTGCATAATGAAGCCTGTTGAAGTCCTGTTGGGATGGAAAACAGTGACTGCTGAAGCTTAAAACAGAATACTGAAAGTAGAAGTAAGTGAATGAAGAAACAGGAAAGCAGATGGTAGAAGAGAAGGCTAAACCTGAGCGGGCTGGTGCATTAGCTGCACCTGCCCATTTTTCTCCTGCAGTTAGCATCAAGATTTTCAATAGCAGGTTTCATTTAATTCTGCCCCCCCACCGTCTGGGAAATGAATAGAAGGAATTTTTAAACTTATATCATGGTTATACAATAAACGAGTTTATAAAAGGTTAAAACAGGAAGCTTTGAACCTATCCTGTGGGAGCAGAGGCTCTACAACGCGCGATTAAAACTGCCCAGAACGCCACCGAGGATCGGTGATGTCAGCGAGCTGATATCAGCTGAACTGAAAGACGAGACCCACCCTATCCACCGCCATCTGGCAAGTGATACAAACACGTCTGCTGCTCAACCATCACAGTTTCTGTCCTCAGGCTGCGCGATTACTGAACTCATCCTCCACACGTCAACAAGAAAGCAGCTTTTTTTAATCATTCATTTTTCTCTGTTTTTGTGGTATTTGTGGCATGAAAGGACTACATGAACAATTTCACTGTGCATTGTTGTGTTGCATAATAATTAACCATCACAATGATTCTGAAACAGGTGACTGAAGTCAAGAAACTATTTATTACTGCAGTCATTTTTCTGATCACCTTCTCCCATCGTCTACTTTTTTTTGGTTAATTTATTTATTTCAAACATGTAAACAACATACATTTAGTAAAGAAAATGACGTTTCAATATCGCTGCCGTTCTGATTCATTTACATGTTGAAAGGAAGAAGTACACACTTATTTAATCCTAATTAGGATTATATCAGTAAGGAAGAAACAAAATATTATATATATACCCTTTGCCAAGTTATCAGTTAATATTTAGTTGCTTCCTTACTGAAATAATCTGTAATAAAAATAGTGAACAGATTTCTGATATAATATATATATGCTATCACATCATGAATTTTTTTAGATAGAGACATTCACTTAATTTCAATATTTTTCCTTTCGTTATAGTTCGAGAAAATCATATTTTTGAACTGTTTTGTGTTTGGACGTTGCTTTAATTCCACATTCAGACTGTTCCACAGTTTCACTCCATGCACAGAAACACAAAAGCTTTTTCTTGTAGTACGAACCGTCCCTGTTTTGAAGTTACAAAAGTTAAATTATAACTTCCTTCTTTCAAAACAAACATACTCTGAATATTTCCTGGCGGTTCGTTATTTTTTGCTTTGAATAGAATTTGTGCTGTTTGGAATTTTACTAGATCGTCAATTTTCAATATTTCAGTGTAAAAATAGTGAGTTTGTATGTTCCTGTAACCTGCACTGTGGATGATTCCAACTGCTTTTTTTGAAGAGTAAAAAGTGAATGTAATGTTTTATAGTTGTTGCCCCAGATGTCTGCACATTAGCTTAAGCATGGTGAAACCAGTGAACAGTAGAGAATATGAAGTGATGTTTGTCTAACACAGGGGTGTCAAACTCAAATACACAGTGGGCCAAAATTCAAAACTGGAACAAAGTCGCGGGCTAACATTAATATTTATTGAAATATATTTATTCCTCCAGATATAAGAATGATTCTTTTCTTATGGACTCAAACAAGTTTTGCTGAAAAACTGAATATGGAACAAGCAAAGCTTAATACTAAACAATATATATATTAGCTGTATAATACCAGTAGGCCAGCTCTAATAGTAATTTGTTATGACTTCGCGGGCCAAATGTAATTAGGCTGCGGGCCAAATTTGGCCCGCGGGCCAGAGTTTGACACCTATGGTCTAACACCTGCTTTGCCTTGTTTAGTGTTGCAATGCTTCGTGATACTTTGGCATGAATATATCTTACGTGAGCTCTCAGTTAAGTTTTTCATCTATTATTACCCCCAGAAATTTATTTTCACTGACTCTTTCGATATCAACACCATTTATTTGAATCTCAGCATTTGTATTTAAACTACTATTTCCAAATAACATAAGTTTAGATTTATTCAAATTTAATGATACTTTATTTTTATCAAGCCAGAACTTTACTTTACTTATTTCACATCCTCCAATAAATTCTGCAGATCATCACCAGAGCGAAAAATGTTTGTATGGTCAGCAAGGAGAACCATTTTTAATGCTCTGGACACTTTACAGATGTCACTAACGATGTTGAAGAATTTTGGACCCAAAACTGACCCTTGGGGTACACCACAAGCAATGTGCATACATAAGGAGCAACCACCATTTAATTTCACAAACTGCTTCCTGTCACTTGAATAACTCCGGACCCAATCTAAAGCGACCCCTCTGACACCATAACGTTCCAGTTTTCTTATTAATATATCAGGATCTATAGAGTCAAATGCCTTTGTCAAGTCTATGAATAACCCAGCCACATATTTGGGATGCATTCTATTGAATCTAATAGTGCCGGTGATGTTGATCTGCTTGATCTGAATCCGTACTGACTCTCAGTGAGTAGTTTATGTTTATCTATACATTTTTCCATTCGGTTGTTAAACAGTTTTTCAAGAATTTTTGAGAATTGAGGGAGTAAAGAGACAGGCCTGTAGTTTGTGAAATGGTGTTTGTTGCCAGATTTGTGTAGAGGTATAACTTTTGCTATTTTCATTTGAAAAGCAGTTTGAAATGATAAATTACAGATGTATGTAAACGGTTTTATAATAGCCTCAATGACTCTTTTAACCACGATCATATCAATATCATTACAATCCAAAGATTTGTGATTTTTACATTTTTTACAGTTTCAAAACTTCATTTTCATCAACGGCTGTGAGAAACATAGAATATGGATTTCTGTCTGTCAGTGTATCCGGTTTGTCCTGTGCTTTCCCAGGATGAGTGATTGTTCTTGCTAAATTTGGTCCAGCAGTTACAAAGAATTCATTGAGACTGTTTGTCACAGCATCCATGTTGTATTCTTCATGGTCATTACAAATGAAATACTTGTAGTTCTTTTGTCCAGCCCCACGTTTTATAACACTGTTCAGTATTTCCCATAATCTTTTAATATTATTTCTATTTATATCTAATTGCTTCTTATGGTATTCCTTTTTACTAAATCTAAGTATATTAGTTAATCTATTTTTTAAAAATTTGTATCTGATTTCAGCATCTTTAGATCTCTTTCTTAAGAACTCTCTGTATAGAGCATTTTTCTTTATACATGCATTTTTCCAACCTTTTGTTATCCATGCACAGTCCATATATTTCTGTTTCCTACTATATTGCTTTATTGGACAGTTGGTATTGTACAGTAATGTAAATATTCTAAGGAATTCATTATAAGCACTATTAACGTCTAATATACTTCACCCCAGTTCTCTTTCAATAAATCTTTTTTAAATGCATTCATTCTTTCTTCTGTTCTTACTCGTCTGTACTCTTTTTTACTGTCCATTTTATTGATTCCTTTCATAGATTGTAAAAATTGGAAGATGGTCACTCATGTCGTTAACCAGGAGTCCACTTACAGTCTTATTTTCAATGTCATTTGTAAAAACGTTGTCTATGAGAGTTACACAATGTGATGTGATCCTGGTGGGTCTAGTTTTTTTTAGGGAATAGATTCATACAGTGCATTGTGTTAATAAATTATTCAGTGGTTTTATGTTTATTTGGGTTTAGCAAATCAATATTGAAGTCTCCACAAATGAAAACTTTTCTGTGAGCTAGTTCAATAAATGTTTCTTCTATCCAGTCTTTAAATGTCTCAATACTACCTGGAGCTCTGTATATACAGCTAATGATTACATTTTTACTTTATTCTTTACAAATTTCAACTGTATTACATTCCAGTACATTATCGATCACCATCGTCATCTTTTCCACCACATTAAATTTCAAGGATTTGTCCACGTACAAGGCCACTCCTCCTCCTCCTTTGTTTGGCCTAGTTATTCATGTGAATTCATAACCCTCCAGTTCAAAGTCTGTTCCTTTTTCCATATTGATCCAAGTTTCTGATAAAGCAATGGCACTAAATGGATGTGAAAACTGGTTAAGATACTCTCTGATATGATTAAAATCAGCATATAGACTTCTACAGTTAAAGTGGATAATTGATCATTTATTCTCAGTTTGAATCCTCTGATTGTAGTCTTCACTTGTATAGTAGCAGCAGCTGTTATTGATAGATGAGACGAAGTTGTTGTCTGAATCTGTCTCAGTCTGCACAAAGTCATGAAACATTTGTCTTTGGTCCAGACAAATCAAGTCAGTTCTGCATCTCCTCCTTTTACCGCTTCATTTTGCGTTCCCATACCGTTATCTCTTTTTCTCCGTCTCTACATTATTGCTCGTCTTGTTTCATTTGGACCGAAGTGCATCTGTGATACTTTGCTCCAAAGGTCACTCGTGGGTTTGTTGTGCTGGCAACACAAACACAGTACAGGAGCTGTCTATAACATGTATTTGATCAGATGAATAAACCAGTTGTCACTTTTACAAAAAACAGAGTATTTGATCTTTTTCAGATGGAATCAGCACCTCGCCACCACTCTGCGCCTCCAGCAACACCTGCGACACAAACTGGTTTTACTTCTCACCTACTCTTTGCTCGATATGTAACATTGTAGCTTCAATGAGTCAAATTCTTCTTACGTGTTCACATCTTTGGCTAGTAAGCCTAATTCTGAACACTATGACAGTGAAAACTGCTTCAACTAGAGAAGATGTAAAACAATGTTTCAGTCAAGCTGCAGAAAAGATCGATGCAATCTTTACAATCAACACTCAAGATTAGTATTACAAATGTATCCGACCAGCTTAGAAATATGGACAAAATCTTGACTTCTACTTCACTGAGTACAGAGTTGAGTTGGCCTTTTACACTTTTAGATAAGAAATCTAATTCTTAATCATTTTAAACATTACCTTTATTTTGTTCAAATTAACATTTGTAAATACATTTTGTTTTGATCTCAACCTTTAGCCAGAAAATCCAGTCAGCTCATTCTGGAGTCCAAGCGTTCATGTGCATGAAGAAGTCCACTCAAGGAATTTCAGAGATATTGCACAGAGTGGAGAGATGTAGGGATGCACAGAAAAACAGACAACCTCCAAAACATAATGCCGATGGGCGCAGCAGACTGAAGCATTAATGTTTCTAAGAGAAAGGCTTTGGCATGAATCCTTGTTTTGACTGATCTTGTTTATCTGTCTGTCAGAAACATTACTCAGAAACCACCAAAGTGAATTTCATGAAATCTGATGGAAATGTAGAGCATCTGAAAGAAACAACATTAAAATATGATGCAGAAATGGACCGATAACATTTTATGCTCCAGGTCTTTGCTTACATGTGTAAATGTGAAGGTCAGTAGGTTAAACTAGAACAGGGCTGCCCAATCCCAGTCCTCGAGAGCTACTATCCTGCAGCTTTTAGATGCATCCCTACTCCAACACAGCTGAATCAAATGGTTTGATTACCTCTTCAGCATGCCATCATGTTTGGCAAAGGCCTGATAACAAGCCATTCATTTGATTCGGGTGTGTGGGAACAAGGATGCATCTAAAAGCTGCAGGACGGTAGCTCTCGAGGACCGGGATTGGGCACCCCTGAACTAGAAGGATACTCAGAAAGTATGATTAAAGAGGGAGAACTTTTCTGAGAGCTTCCCTGAGATGCGTCGCTCGGCTTATTCACAGACATGAACATGTTGTCCATGTTGAATGAAGCTTTTTTTTATTAGAAACATTGGGATCCTCGAAAGAGTGACCTTTGTCCATTAGATGCAGATGGACCACCGAGTTTTATTCCATCTGCATGTAAAGGTCAAAGGTCACTCTTTCGAGGATCCCAACGTTCACATCTTGGACAGAGAAGACAGATGGTTTGAAAGAGGAGTTGTTTGAGATTAAAAGTATAAATTAGTGCACATAGTTTTACAGGTGAAACATTTGAAAAGCGAAAGTGTTGCAGTGACACGTGAATAAAATTGCATTTTTTCTGTAACAGTCAGTCTCACGTCTTTACACGGAAAGCCCTGCTGGATATCAAAGCGTCACACTCAGCAGTAACTGTGTTGCTTATAAGCAATTCAACATCTGCTGCCAGTGGATAAGTGTCCTTAACACAACTTTAAAGGATTTCTGTGGTTTTAACAATTCATTATGGAATTAGACACATTTGCACCGAGGCTTTTTTGTGCTGCCGTCACATGTAATACGTCTCTGCATTTACGTAACAAACAGATAAAAGCCACTCTGAACAGTTCCTGTACTTCATCCTGCCAGCTGCTTGTTCAAACAGATCTTGAAATCTCTTTTTCTTTCTTTTGAAACTTTTCTTTTCTCTTCCCGCATTACTTGTTTTCTCATCTTCTCTCTGTCCTCATCTCTCAGCTTCTCATTCATCACGTTCGGTGGTGACAAAGATCCTATACGAGCGAACTGGAATAAATGGCCTCCTGCCCTGCCATCGACAGGCTCTACTCAATTGAATTTAATGCTTGGCTGCCCTTGTATTTTCTTCCTCGGTCTCACAAACAAACTCATTTATTCTAATTTCTTGATGTCTCCATTTGCATCTATGAACTCTAACATCAACTCCACCCTCTGCTGGGCTACGCTTGACTAATGTGGCATCCATTAATTAACCAGTTAATCAGAACCAATTAATGTAATAATGCGTGGCTTAATTAGCAAAATTGCTATAGGCATTTCAAAACAAGGTGTCCGATATCTAACACAAATAGGTTCGGAAATGGCAGGTAATTATTCCTGGCCAAGTTAAGTGAATATCAGTAGAGGCTGCACTGAACTCGAGCAGAAGGAAGCAATTGTAAGTGACACAAAGTGCTGTTTGTGTGGTGTTAACAGAAGATGGAATAAAGGAAAGACAACCGGACTGACCGTCTGAGTGTATGTCACTGAAATCAAGAGTGAAAATGTAAAGACAAAGGAGACAGAAAGCTTTGCACACTTCAAATGTTAGAATAGAGGACGAGTATAGATACAGAACAGCTGTCTTTACTACACACATGCTGTGAGAGAGAAACCTTTTTCCCGCTGTAAGGCAAACAATCTTAGCTTTTCCATTTCATGGACACATACGTAACTGTTTTATAGCTCTGCAAACATTCAATGTCAGGACGCACGACACAAGTGCATACACAAAAGTACAGACAGTTATGAAACGCGCACACCGGCCTATTTTGCTCTTAGCGGCGCGTGTTAGCAAACCAGAGTCATTCTCCACCACACCCCCACATCTCTGTACGGGGACACATGCTGACCTGCAGGTGAAGCAGAGAAAGTGTTTTAACAGAGTTATAAGGAGCCTGGACAGACTTAGGCCACCATGACCTGAATGACTGAGAACCTACACAGACAGAAGAATTATAATTGCTCCAGCCTTTAATAAGATGAAGGATCTGCACCTTTTTAGTTTTACTTTATTTCTCTACAACATTTTACATTTTAAATACATTTAAAATGTATTTGAAATTCTGAGAATGTTTCTAGATTATGGTGGATGTCAGGGTTACATTGTTATATTGTATATCATTTATGCTTAGAAATATTTAACCATATACACTGTTTAAAAAAACATCTTAAAAAAACGGTAATATTCCGGCAGCTGGGGCGCCAAAATACTACCGTAAAATAAAAGAAAATAACTTTCTCATAAAAATAGTTATTTCCAGTAATGACAATACAGTTTGTTGCGCTAATTTTACATGGGATTCTGCCTTTCCAAGTGCTTTTAGATTAGGAACATTTTAACGTGATCAAACAATGAAATTACCTATAAACAAGGTCACGGAATGTGGCAATATGAATCATAATACGTAAATGTACAGAAATATACAGTTAACAGTTGGTTTAAATAATAATTAATTGCATGCCCTGGGACAGACAGACAGAGGCGAGGCTGCCATATCGCACCATCGGCCCCTCTGGCCATCACCAGTAGGTGAAGACTCTTGACCACGGACACAATACCGAGAGTGTCTGAGCCGGGGCTCGAACCGGCAACCTTCACAAGGCGAACTGCCAACTCTTGAGCCACGATCGCCCTAAATAGCAATGATTATAATACTTATGTGATGTCACACAAGCTTATAGGAATCATGTTATATACTTTTCCATAGCATTACATTTGAATTCAACAGTTCACTCTTTCAAATAACGCACAGATATTTGTGAAATCCTGATACATTTGTGAATGTATTTTAATCTAAATATGCATATGTACAGACAGATACATTTAATAATCATGAAAATTATGTTTTATTACATTACAGTGATTTAACGTTAATTTACATTTGAAATGTGAAATCAGTCTATTTACGTAACTTTGACGATATTCTAGAAGAACAGAACAAAACTGTGAAATGCAGTAAAATACTTTTATATTGAGATTTTTTCCTACAGCGCAGCCATACCCGCGACCTTGTGGTTGTTAGTTCACATTCACTGGCCGATGCTTAGCGTCATGTTATTATGTGTCCCAACATGCAATGGCATGTCACATTGTTTTCATGGCCACACCCTCACCCCAGGTGCAGAGGCCTATTTCTGTTCAGGAATGTTGTGAATACTTTGAGATTTATATTAATTGCAATTCCTACCTCTACATTTATTTTTTAAAATATATAATTAGCACAGCGTGGCCGTGCAATGTTTACATGTTTTTTTTTTAAAGTTTTTATTCCTATTAATTATATTTTCACTTGTTACCTCTGAATTATTGAATCAGACCTGGATGACATGAAATTTTCAGCACAATTATATTTCAAATACTCCTTTAATTATTGATTATTCTCATTAATTTTCTATCATTTTATATATTTTTCCATAGTATTACATTTGGATTTAACAGATCATTCTCTCACATAACAGACAAATATTTGTGAAATTATGATACATTTCTGACTGTATTTTTACAATCTAAATATGCATATGTACAAAAAAATATATTTAAAAAACAAGTAAATTGTGTTTTACTATATTTACAGTGATGTTATGTTATTTTACCTTTGACATGTAAAATCACAGTCTACTTATTTAATGGTATTCTAGAAAGACAGTACAAAACTGTAAAATATAGAGTAAGATACTTTGACATTACTATTTTTGGAACAGTGTATGCTTAGAGGTGTATAATCGATTACGTAGTGATAGGATGTGTGATCCTTAGTAGTCTGCAAAGACTTTGTGTGCATTCTAGAGTGTTCTGGCAAACACACACAGCTTAAGGTTATGAGAGAGGTTATATCTTCTCTTACTGATATATGGTATCGCAAACACATCTATATCTGTTTTAGTAAAAGTGCCTTTTGGATGGACTGCTGGACTTCCAGACCAGCAGGTTTAGGGAACACACACACACACACGCACACACACACGGTACTCTTTGTTCAAATGTGTACCTATGTTAATGACCCTATGCAACCTCAATAAAAGAGCAGTGTTACGAGGGAGCAGACGAGAGCAACCGAGGTCCGGCGAAGCAACGGCGTTTATCCAGTCGGTCTTCCTCGTGCACGAGAAACAAAGAACTTGTTTCTTGTTTTTGCTGTGTAGTCGAATTGTCTTGAACGTTCCAGCGAATAGGTTTATTCAAACCTGATACAAACCTATCAGTGGAAAACTGAATAATGATCAAAGTGGTAGAGGCAAAGTCAGCCCTTCATCATTTGTTTGCACACAATTTGTTTCTAACGTATGAACCAATTCCCATAAAACAATATTTGCGTAAAGTTTTCATTTGCACAATTTATGCATTTATTTGCAAGAGCTGTACACACAGTATGGCTTTCCAAGATTTTCACGCACGACTCCCCAAGTTAGTTTTGTAAACGAGTTCTTGTAAAGCACCAGTTACAAGACAAAACCACAAAGCCGACTCCTCACCAACCTCAGTCTCAGTCAAAATCTGGTGCTAAAGTCTGTTTGTTTCTTTGCTTTGCTTGGAGTAATATTTTGCTCCATGTCCAAAGTACGGCATTGCCCAAAGGTGGAATACACACAGAAGGGAAATGCCTTGTGAGAAGGCATCCTGATCTGGAAAAGCTCATCCATGCCTTTGTAACGTCAAGGCTAGATTACTGTAATTCACTTTATTTTGGTCTCCACTCTACCCTTCTACATAGATTACAGACAGTCCAGAATGCCGCTGCACGCATTCTAACTAAAACTAAGAAGTTTGCTCACATCACTCCCGTCCTTGCTGATCTGCACTGGTTGCCTGTGAAATTTCGTATTCAATTTAAAATTCTGTTGCTTACTTTTAAAATTACTAATAACACAGGACCAAGCTATCTTAAGGAACTCTTAAACTCATATGCTCCTGCGAGGGCTTTAAGATCATCCTCACAGTTATTGTTGGTTCAGCCCAGATCTCGTTTGAAGTCTAGAGGTGATCGAGCGTTTGCTCTACCTGCACCTGAGCTGTGGAATAATCTCCCGATTGGCATCCGGGCGTCTGATTCTATTCAATCTTTTAAATCACGGCTTAAAACATATCTGTTTGAACTTGCTTTTTCTACCAGTTAAATACTGGCCTTGTTTGCAGTGAGTTATTCTATTAGTTTTTCTGTTTGTCTTGCGTTGTCTTGCGTTGTCTATGTTCTCTATCACTGTGTTTGATGGTACAGCTTTACTTTGCTATAGCTATGTGCTATAGTTTACTCTTATTAGTGGTTTTTACCTGTGAACATAATTCCACACTTATATGACTCTGATATTATAGTGTTAATTGTTTTATTCTTTTATTCTTTTATGTAAAGCACTTTGGCATGCCCTTGGCTTTTAAATGTGCTCTATAAATAAAGATTGTTGTTGTTGTTGTTGTTGTTCAGTCTGGGCACAGCTGTGGGCAGTCAGCCCCCCCCCGTATTTGTCGTCTCCCTTTTCTTTGTTCCCTGCAGAGTTCAGCAGTCTGGCACAGAAGATCTACCAAAGATCAATCTGTCGTCATCTGTCCGTCTGGGACACGAGGAAACTGGTTCATACAAATGTAAAAAACACAATCACGCACATGGTCACACAACTCCCACAGAAGGCCAGTCGCCCATCCCGATCTCTCCCGTAATGCTGCACTCAATAACGGCAAAAGCAGAGCCGCAGAACTGAGGACAAACGAGCAAAAGAAAATCCCCGAGTCCGAGAGCTCAGCGTGCCGTTACGAATTTTCCGCCTTCCTGGATCAATGAATCCGAGCTTTCATCCAGGCAGCTTCAAAACACACACACAAGAGAATTTGTGCACACAGATGTGACGACACACATGTAGAAAACACCTGCAAAGCAGCTGTCAGTCAATCAGCGATGAGCTTGTTCAGATACTCGGAACAAACAGCCTCTCTGAGAAACTTCAAACTCGTGTTACTATCGCGTCTTCTCACAGGAGCTTCAGGCGCTGAGTTGAAAACTACCCTGGAACATATGAGTTATTGATCAGATCAATCACAGCAGAGGTGTAGACACACAATAACCTCTTATTTTTCCCACAGAGGTGATGGATGGAGGAGGAAAGATGACTGAGATGGTGCTTGTCGTCTTTATATCCGTACACCCACATCAGAAGAGTGAACAGCAGCGATATATATATATGATGTTTGTGTTTCTATAAAGAGGTGGGAACACTGGTAAAACTCGTATCACTCTCTTTACTGGTTTCATAGGCGAATAATTGCTGATAACCCGTGAGCTGTTGAAGTTTTCAGTATGTACCTATTATTCTTCCAATGACAAATCTGCAAAATCATAATCTGTTTATTTGACCTCTGCTTATCTTGTTTTGTCTTATTAATTCAAAACCACTCTACTGTGTAATTGTGTCATCTGAGAGACTTGTTAATTTAATCATAAAAAGTGCTTCTTGATTAGCTCTGCATTCCCACAACATTGTAATTTAAAGTCAAATACCCCAAAAATACGACGGCGTTCCTGCGCGGCTCAGAGAAGTGGATTATCAGTGTTAAAATAGTCCTCTACCACATCAACCATAAAATTAATACACTGGTTACGTTACACGGTGATAATAACGGACCTTTGGAGAAGGAGAAACTCTTGAATGCTTTCTTTTTAACAGCTCATATCTTATCTTATTTCTTTTGTAGTCTTTTAATTTAATTTCTGTTTAAAGAAAAGAACAAAGTTACGAGAACTTGATTAATAGTACCGCATTCAAACTCAGCTGAGAGTCTCACATTTGAAAACAAAAGAATTTTTATTGGAAGGTGAAAAAGGAAAAGAAATCATTTTATCAGAGCAAAGGATAACAGCCCCACACTGACCCCCGTACTGAGAATAAACTTCCCCAGTTCATAGATGCACCCTGACAGTGTCGATCTTCTCCGACACCTGATAGCAGGAACATCATCCTGTGTATTGTTATAGCTGCATGTAAAGCGGATGGGCAGCCCCTCGGCTTTAGTTATGCTGAGCCACTGAATGGGAGCTTCATGCAAAGGCAGCTTCATCAATAACTCATGGAACAGCTCATTTCACCTTATTCACCAGCAACTCTGTGCCTTTCAGCAACTTCCTGCAAAGCACGGAGCCGTATGCTTCTAGGAAGGACTAAAATACATCATCTCAAGAGTGGGAGACGGAGAACTTGCTCAAGAATGCACAATCAGATCAGTTTGTCACTGGCGCGTGTGTTCTTGAACACATGTTATCCACCATGATAACCCACTGATTATTTGAGGATCACTAACTGTAATCGACCACCTGCATGTACGCAGACGTTTCAGCAGTTTGCCGGTCTGGAACATTCTGGTGCATGTTAATGCAACGCCAAGGAGGAGAGCCATCAGCACATCAATCCTGAAAGAGTTATAAAGTCAAACAATTTGAAGTCAATCATTCTACTGTGAAAAAAATGACTCAAAAATGGGAAACATAGCTAGACAGCTGCCAATCTTCCCAGGAGTGGACAGAAAATTAACTCCAATGTCAATGTACTACATTAAATGCTAACTGTCCGTAAGTTTGTGACGTGATAATTAGAAAAGACCAAAGAAGCAAGTTTGCACGACTCGCCAGGAGAAAGCTGCTTCTCTACAAAGAACACGAGCTTAGATTTGCCAAATCTTCTACAACCAAAAGAGACCAAAGTGGCGATAACGCATAACAGCATGTCAGCACGTCAGCACAGACTCCTCACACCAACTGTCGAGCACACTGGTGTAGGGATTTTGATTTGGGCGATCATTGAGTCGAACACAAACTCCTATTTATACCAAAGTCTTCTAGAGCTAAATGTGAGGCTACCTGTCCATCCTCTTCACACAAATACAGCCCATGCCACAATACTATACATCATCAAAGTGAAAGGTCCAGATAACAATGCAGTTCCTGTCATGTTTCATTCATTCTGATGAAGAGACCAACACACAGGGAGAGAAGCTGACACCCACCAGTGAACCATGTAGGTACACATGCTTCCACTCAACACGTCACCACAGGCCAGCACGACTGGTCTGCTCATAATGCAGAAGCACATATAAGATGTTTGAGTCTGGATGACACACATCCAGATGTGCTCCTGTAGGCACATGCTGACAAGATATTTCTTATTATATCTCGTCACGGTGGAAGCACGAGAAGGACGCATAGAGGGTAAAAAGAAAAGAGGATTTCTTGCAGATAGCTGAGTGCCTCCCTTTCAAGGATAAATATAGCTGTGGCTGGATGTAGTGAAGAAATGCTGTGAATATTAAGGGATATAAATTATGGGAGAGCACCTCTGCTCTGACAGACACAGCATTAGTCAGTGATGCAGATCACTGAACCATCAATTGGTCCATCTGTTTCTGGTTCTTCCACACTCCTCCCCTCTTACTTAGCTAATCCCCCTTTCCTACTCCTTTTCTAATTCTAATTTGACTCTCAATCATCTTGTCGCTCAGATTTCTTCACACTTCTTCTGTATCTTAGTCACCGAGGGTAAATGAGATAACCTGGCTTGCCATCTTCAAGCCTAGTTTATTTTCTCTCTGGCTCTGCTTGTCATCAGTACCTGGTGCATGAGACGGTACAGTTATTATTCCCTAAGTGCAGTATATCAGCGTGTTTCCAGTATGCAGCACTCTCTCTGGAGTTGACTCGTATTGTTGCAGACCCACCCGACCTTTTACAAGCAGGTCCGTGCACAATGTGACCTGTGACTCTTTATGTGTGATATAACACCACAACTAGTAACTGTTTAAATAATCTAACTAGATATTACCAAAGAACTATCCAGAACAGCGGCTGCATACTTTACACATTTTTAAGTTTGTTTTGCATCCATACACTGGAAAAGCCAAACTGCGCTGCATACATGTTTGTGTGAGTGAGGATTACATTACTCAGTCTGTCTCCTGTACAGCACCTTTCATCTCCTTACCCCCTGCATCTAAGCCCCGCAGCGGCCCAGCTTGGCGGTGCCGGTGCTCTCGTTAATCACACAGCGCCGGGCCTTTAATAAGTCCTTGATGGGGGTTTCGCCGTGAACGACACTCTTTATCAAAGGTTTACACTGCCAGTGTGTGCTGGAGAATGATTGATCCCACCGTGCTCAGGTCTGCCCTTCGTGCTGAATGACAGATCCACAGGACCAGAGGTGGGCAGTGGTGCTCGAGCATGTGTTTAACTCAGCACGTGAGTCTTTGAGTGAATAAGAGCGTGTTAGACAGTTGCTATAGCAACGGGAATGTTTGTGCTGGATGGATACGTCCGTTTGTTTCATTTTCATTGTTCTCACCTCGCCTGGGTTTTGCTGGACAAGAAACACTTTTTTCAGTTTTTAACTTTTCTGTTTGGCGTAACAATGGCTCTGTAACAGCCGTCATGTTCAGATGGATTAAGGCAAAAAAAAAGAAAAAAAGGGTGATATTGGGAAAGCATACAAAAGAAAACAAACCCATATTAATACTACAACACTGTAACCACATCCATAGTGAGGTAAACAGTGTAGAACTGCTGACAGCTGTGTCACTGCACAAACACACTGAATCCCAGTTTCACAACATCTGTGAACCTGTCAAATCAGAGAAACTAATTACAGAGGTGATCACTTTTATGTTGGTACAACTGCTTAAAGTTTAACTAGGAATACGTTTACATCCTGTTTGTATGAGACTAACAAAAAAATGAACTCAATTCAACTGATTTTAATGTTCGCTTAGGTTATTTGACCCGTTTAGGATCAGTGTTGGTCAAGTTACTTGAAAAAAGTAATCAGTAACTAATTACTGATTACTTCCCCAAAAAAGTAATCCCGTTACTTTACTGATTACTTATTTTCAAAAGTAATTAATTACTTAGTTACTTAGTTACTTTTATAAACATGATTTACAACCTGAAGAGGTGATAAAGTGATAGATCTTTCAGCCCAATTCTACTTTTTCTATTTCTTCTTTTCTTTCTCTTTTTTCTCTCTTTTTTTTTTTCTTTTTTTTTCTTCTTTTTCTCTTTTCTAAACTTCGCTCTCTTTCTCTTTTTCTTTCTTCTTTTTTTCTTTTTTCTCTCTCTTCTTCTCTCCTTCTCTTTTTTCTTTTCTTTTTTCTGGATTATTTTTCTACATAATCCATCATATAAAATGTAATCAAATGGAAAAGTCTCTTTTTAAAACTTGTTTTATTAGTTTTAATCTTTTAACTTTATGCATCAAGCAAAAATTTAATTATCTGCAACATTCTCTGACTGGAAGAAATTAGTTTAACATTGAAACCTATTTTCTGCACATTCCAGCACATAAAATAAAATATTTTTTGTGTTTACACTCAGTCTTTCAAATAGATGCAAGTAAAACACAGCAGGAAATAAATAAAGTCAAAGACTCAGCGGTCCTGTTGCTCTATTTTCACCTGTAAAGCAGGAGTGGGGTAGGCGGAGGTTTACCCTGGTGCAGGTGTGCCGCGGTCAGTGGAAGAATCCGCGAGTTTCTCTGTGAGTTTCCCATCACGTCGTAGCTACTCGGTGCTTGTTGGAAGTTTAGGGGTTTTTTCGCTGTAAAAAGAAGTTTTCTTCCCACGCACAGCGGACACTAATGTTTTTGTCACTTTTTATGGAATCAAACTCAAAGTAAGGTCAGTACTTCCACGCTTTAAACGCTGCACGCTCATACTCTCTCTGCACTCCATATATGATCCATTGTTGATCTGCACACAGCTGTTGTCACGAACGTCGCACTCGCTTACGTCACTGTCGTGAGACATTCTCGCAAAAAAATCACGGTTTTAGTAACGCAGTAACTTTTCGTACGGGAAGTAACGGTAATCTAATTACCGTTTTTGCAATAGTAATCCCTTACTTTACAGATTACAGTAACGCGTTACTGCCCATCTCTGTTTAGGATTGATAACATTTAAAAGAGGCATTTTATTTAAAATGCAATAAAAATGATTCAGTAACAAAGGTTGCATTTTATCCTTTGATAAACAGAAAATCAGAATCGAGTAAATAAATCTAAGAGTACATTCGATACATTTACTCCACTCAGTTTATCCACTTTTAACAGGTAAGGATGTTACTAGCTAGATTGAGAACAGAATTTTTATTTTTATAAGAGACTTAAAGTGCAAACACTGTATCCAATAAAAATACATTTGTTAGACTGAACTGTATCTCTTCATTTGTGAATGTGAACTATGTGTGTACACGACTCTAGTCTCGCATGTGGAACTTTTCTAGGTGCAAACGTATGCCTGACTTTTCAGCAGACGCTACGAGACAAAACCAAAATCGGGACAAAATAAATAAATAAATAAATACTTTGAGAAACTTGGAGTACCAAGTCTGTGGTATTATTCAGTGACTGTGAACAGAGAAATCACATAATGGTTCAGAATATCAGTGCCAGTTGTACCTGCAGCCCTGTTTGTAAATGGCAGTGCTGGAAAATGAATGGCTTGGGGAAGTTCACTGAATAAAATCTAAAGAGAACAATTTGGTATTCTCTGGAAATATGCCGCCGGCAGCTCAGAGATTAGAAAACTGTGAGGGTCTGCTGCCTAAATCTGTACTATTTCTGACCTTTTGCTATGTCGCTCTCTCTCTCTCTCTCTCTCTCACACACACACACACACACACACACACACACACACACACACACACACACCCTTCACCATGAGGTGGTAGACACACCATCTGGTGGAATGGGCACGAAGACAAACAGAGAGATTGAGAAGGAGAGACATTAAACAAGTGTGTAATGTTTCAATATTTGCCTGTTCTGTCCATGTGTGGCTGTATTTTGTCATGAGACTCTCTTGGCTGTGAAGTCTGTCCACATTCATGATAATGTCCTGTTCAGTCCCTACAGGTTTCTGTCACTCTGCACAGGTAGCCAAGCTTTTTGTTTTATGGGAAAAAACAGCACCTGTTTACACAGAGCTTTCAGCAACGGCATGCTTTTATAATCATCACAGTAACAATAGAGAAATGTAGCAATTATTGCTTCCCTGACCGCCGCTGTTGCTGCAGTTTCAGACACAGATATAAATTTAAGACAAGAACAGATAGAAAAAATCTAATAAAAGCAGCAAAATAACAAGCGGAGGTTGTGTGCACACAGATGTACATAATCCACAGTAACATTCGAGTGGAAATGAAACACCGCCTCGTCAGGATTCCTTTTCAGCTAAACAGACGCATAAACTGAGTTCTATTAGATGCAAGCTGGGCCAAACTGAAAATGTAGGAAATCTGATGATATCCAAATATTCATTGTAAAAGTGGCAACAAGTCAGGGCTGCAGCCTGAGAGGAGAGAAGAGGATGCTGTGGATCATAGCGATACGGCCAAATGTAAGATGTTGTTCCACAGAGGATCATCTTTACTCGGAAAAACAAAGAGAGCAAAATGTTATTCACTATTTTGAGGCTCCAGGGTTGCATCGTGGAGTTCTTACATTTGTATCCTTAAGTGTTTAGTGTGTTTGTTGCTGCTTTTGATACTCTACATTTAACTTTTCTGGATATTTTGTTCAACACAAACCAAGCAGATCTGGGAAATGAACACACTGAAACGTCTACTAACTGCTTGGAAACCAACAATACCGCCTTAAAATCCAAGGCAATGCTGAGAAACATGAGCGTGTCTGCCCTGAGGGACGCCAGCTACACAATGACAAACGCTCATCTTTAAGGTCACACACACACACACAGACATTGAAAGAATTTTCAAACTAAAGAATTTCCTGTTTCCAGCAACAGTTGGTCAAATTCCAAAGTGCCAAAGACAGTGCCTCTATTTTCTGTGGCTGTAGTTGTGATGAATAACCCTGCATATGCGCCTGTGGGCAACTCCAGTCGGGATTCCATCTCATTTTTCTCTGTCCATCTCTCGCACACACAACACTGCACATGCACCCTGGGTTATTGCTCCTCTGTGCTGTTAGGTTGTCATTTGCCAGATAGTTTACATACTGCACTCACTGAAACGCCTCACTCGCGGCGGCTCGTAGGGTCTGTCATCTGTTCTACCTCTGAAAAATATTTGTTATTGAAGTGCAGATCAAATGGGCGACAAAGACCTGGCTTTGGGTGGATGTAGGAATCTCTTAATACACAACGTTCTGATTGGAGCGGTAAAATGCAGATGTGCAGTTTTAGCTCAACACATAAAGCATCTCGTTTAGTTCCATTACTTTACCTTTAGCTATTCTGATCTCAGCTAAAAATCCTGAGCACCATCATCGTCGCTACATTTCCTGACTCACAGCCAGTCGCTACCCCACATCTGCTAAAAAGCATCATGTACATATTATTTTCAAGGATAGTATGTAGCCAGGACCTCATCATTACCACCTGCAGCTGTCGACGCATCGTGTCAGCTGCCCGTCACCAACAACAGCTTCAAACTTGTGTTTTGACGGCACCCGTGACAGGAGATGATAATAGCTAATTCTTAGCTTTAAGCACCTGTCAAGCGATAAAGATCAATAGCAACATGTCACACAGTTTCAAAGAAATAATAGAAGAGAAGCAGGTTTAACAATCAAAAGCCTTCCCCACAACAGAACTCCCTATTGTTAATCTAAGGTTTGACCTAGTCATCAGTTAACTCGTGTATATAGCACCTTGTAATGGATGTTCCTGAGATTCTAGTATGTCAAACGCCAATCGTCCCCAGAGCCGAGGGCTGTCTTACTGCCACATGTCAAAACCCTTGATGTACGAGCCACTTTCCCTCTGCTTTAATGCATTTAAATGGAGCTGTGAGTCCAGCCAGACCAGCGCAATTTCAGAACCGGCGGTAAAGGCTCAATCTCATCTACTGCCCCGGTGGACGGTGCGTGTACATAGGAAATGAAATTGAAAATCCATCAGCCGCACCCACATGTATACACACACACACACACACACACACACACACACACACACACACACACCAAGCTTTTTCTTTAAAAGACCCTGTTACACACACCCACAGTCACACAGGGCTGTATCTCACATTTCAAAGTGTTATAATAATAACGGGTGTGTGATGAGCTCCTGTCTGATGTAGGAAGCTAATCCAAGCAAAAAATAGATTTACCTTAGTAATTTAACTACACTCAAAGAATTATGAGGAGGGAAGAGCTCGAGCCTGCACTCACTGTAAAGCTAGACTAACCTTCAATTTAATTAAAATTCTTCTTTTATCCTTAAAGCTCACGCACTTTAACAAGTCTTAAATCACAAAGTCGACCTCGCCTCCTTAACTTAACCCTGTAAAACCCACCCCATCCAAAAATAGCCAGAAAAGTCAGATTTTTTGGAACTCAGATGTTCATTCAGATGGAAGAGGACTTGGACCACCGGGGAAAACAAGTGGGCACGTCTTTGTTTCTTCTTTTCCAGAATTCTGAGATTAAAGTCAGAATCCTGTTTTACGAGGAGCATATAGAAAAATAAAGGTAAAATATAAGTGGGTGAGATTTGACTGTTTATTGTACCATACTTTGATGAGAGATCACAGCAGGTGTTATATGATACAACTGGGGTGATGGACAATACCAGCAATACGTAAGAATGGCATTCATAAGAAACAACAACGAAGAAGAGGAGAATGGTGGCAGAAGGATGAAGAAGAACCGGTGGGAATGAGGAGCCGATCCCTAGGACCGTGCAAGTTTTAAAAACTTCTAAATGCCTGACCCTAACCCCGTAACCCTTCTGTAATTAACCCTTATAACAAAATCCACAAAGGTTTTTTGCTATATCATGTTGTGTATGATGTATTTTTATTAGATTTTGTTGTATTGCATTTGATACATCGGCCATCTTTGGCAACTTTTTGTTAACAGCAATGTTAATTTTAGACTAAAAAAAAGAGAGTTTTGTCCATAACAGTTTGAAATTATGGCAAGTATTGATCATGTTGATAAGATAGAGGTCTCAGAAACGCATGTAGCAAATATGATACAAAGGGCATCATAGGGTTAAAAAAGAATTTCTGCTTTTTGCAAATAAAAGTGCAAGTGATACGGGCAGCTGACATGAAACCCACCTTTGAAGCTGTGCACTAAAAATGAGAGAAAATGTGTTTTTTTATGCAAATCTCCAATTATTTCAGTCCAGCTGAGCCAGTTCTACACTTTAAGTGTTGAATCAAACATAGAAACACAACATTGAGCTTTAAAATATTTGAAGACATTCCAAACTAAATATTCTGCCCTCCCTGTTTTCAGCTGATAACAAATGACAGACAACAAAGCTCGGGGTAAACTCCCCAGACACTGGGCTACCGTAGTATTTCTGTGTGAGTGCATATGCATGTGACTGCACAGTGAGAACATCTGCTTTCACTGAAAGAGCACAAATATTTGAGGACCCGTCCTCGTCCTGCCAACACCTGCCTTCCCGGGTGAAGCGGCAGACAGATCCACAATGGACATGAAGGAAGTGAGGGGAGACATCAAGAGCCAGCGACACGATGGTTTGGCTCCCTGTCACGGAGCAAATGTCAGCAGACCACTCCACTGGTTCCCAGTTAGGCAAATGTCTTTTTGGCAGGGCAATTCTGTGAACGTTTGAATGGTTGGTTGACCTCGCATCTGTAAGCTCTGCCGAAGACTGTAATTTCTGCTGTGGTGCAGTACTTGGAGGCCAAGGTTAGGGATGATTCAGCTCGGTACATCCCGAGATTTAAATCCAAATGCTTATTTCAACAAAGTCAGTGTGTTTGTGCACGGCTGATTACACATACGCCGAGGGCATCACTTGAGAGCGCAACACAGTACCGGTCATGTTTGTGAGACTAGAACTGCATTTCATGTTGCAGTGTGTCTCAACAGAATAACACACTGCAACATGAAGGCTACATGGGAATTTCAAAGTCTAATAGATAACACTCTAAGTTTCTACTCTTTCTGATTTTTGATTCAACACAAACTTGAAACTGTTACCATTTGACATACGTATCAACTTATGACTGAGAGAAAACCATCTATGGACATTTTGATGCAAAAATCTTAAATTAGATCTTCAGAGTCGAGAATCGAGATTAAAACAACCCCTTTTCCCCCCACAGATATCTTAACATTGAAAAACAAAGATATGTTAATGATGCCTTTATCCTACTCACAGAAGAACCTGATATTGTGAAGGCTGGTGTGCTACAAATGCTCACCGTGACATTTTATGAATCTGAACCTTCATTAACATCAATTATTAACATTTTTTTCTTGTTATGACAGATTAAAACCCAAAATGTAAATTGCAATATTTATGAAAATCAATTAATTTGCTGTGCAGTTACACAGACGCCTGCAATGATTGTCGGCTAAAGTCACATTAAGACGTCAGACGTTTTGGCAGTGGTGATATAAAAGCACAGGTGTAATTAACGGATGATTAAAGTGTTCTGGCACATTCACTGCAAACACAGGCCTGATGTTATGGGTATCCGGTTATTAAGTGATGACACAACGAATCCTATTTCCGGGCCTAAAGTAGTCTGCATTTAATATGGCTTTTGTGTTGTTAACATGTTTAATGTTTTGTATTTTCTTCTATTTGATCTCAAAAAGCTCCTAAAACAGTCAGTGATCCCTGTTGACCTCCCTCGGCTTTTATTACCACTAATCATTTATTTAAGCTCAGTTTTTAAAATCATAGGATGTAACTACAGCCCAGCCCATGCAGCAGTATATGAATGACTAACCTCGTATTGTGGATGGATTATCTCAGTTGTTCTCCTGGCTGAAGTTTGGTCCTTTTACAGCATCCTGCCATGCGATTACATTTGTTCCTGACCACCGAGAACACTCACGTTAACTTTTATCCAGTGGAAAAAAAGTTAGCTTGTTTATATTATGCTAACATAGCTGTGTCGCTAGCGGTCACGTAGCACATCATTATATACCAGCTAGCCAAACTTCAGTAACCCTACAAACGTCACTGCTGTTTAGTTTTCTGTCTTCATTTATGTTGGAAGTGATAACAGAGCTGTACGTTTGAATTTGTTTCCAAAACCCCGCAGTCAGGACATGCTATATTGTATTTAGATAGAAGCTAGCGAGCTAACTCCCTGCTAACTTCTAACTCCGTTAAATGTCATAAATTCCGTTTTCATGGATGCCTGGATGTTAAACTCGATTGTTACACCTGGTAGAGCAGAACGCTGATCATTTTATTAAAGATGAAAGACTTTAGACAGTTTTTCAACTCTCAGTAATGCCATAGCGATCGTTTGATATATGGACCTGCAGCGGAGTTTAGGCCCAGACACGGCTAGTGACGTCAGACTGAACAACCGGATTACTGCCACGCTTTTTCTTCTAAACCAAGTAAAACTTTGCAGTCATATGAATTTCTCTCACAGACACACATGTATCACGTCTGTAGCAACGTGTAGTCACACCAGGGAGGACATAATAAAAATGATTGCAACCACGTGCTGTGACCTTGCCATCATGTTGCCTTCAATCCTGATCTTGGTTGCTTCAGAGACCGGGACCAGGTCTGCAAACACCTGCACTTAAATGAAGTCTTCAAAGCAACTTTGGTACGTCAGGATGGCGTTAAAACAGCAGAAAGACGTAGTCAGTCTGCTATCAGTTTGTGATTGAATGGGGTCAAGTTGGCAATTACATGCAGTCGGTCAAAGTTTTAACTTTGCTAAATCAGCAAAAGTTTTCAATTCTGTTGCCATCTAAAATCAACAGTTAATGTGAAATGTGTACAGGACGTACACATTTCACATTAACTGTTGATTTTCAGAGTTCATCCAGACCCTCATCGAGGTGAAGTTCCTCTATAAATAGTGACATACAGTATGCAACAGCTGCAGGACAATGTTCATGGCAATGTTCATTTTTTTATAGGAATATACAGTATCCCTGCAAAACCTGAGAAAGACACGTTTCACGCTTTGCCTCTCCAAAAGATGAAATGGACATGCATGCAGAAGATGCATTGCCGCATGCAGAAATTGCATTACCAGCAGGTGGACATCGAATATTTAAAGCCACGAACTCGGTAGTGAGAAAAAAAAAAGTATGAAATACAGGGTCCTTAATTCCAGGAGACAATTAAGCTAGGAGGCTATTATGCATATACGTGTAAATATGTTAATAATGTCTGTTTAAATCATGTCCTGTTATTATTTTCACGTTGGCTTGAAATACAACATTTCCATTTGCTATTACTGCAACTTACTGCACGCATGTATATTCCATGTTTTGGATCGGGAAAGCATGTGTTACCGCTGTGCTGAAATATAACCAGAATACAACGAGTTGGCAACAGATTTAATCCAACAATATTCAATGTAATGCTTGATTTAAAAGTTAAACTGCTAAATATAAAACAAATCAAAGTCTTGTTAAGTTACCAGACTAGGAAAATAAATTAAGATTTATAGTTTTTTTGTTATTTGATGATAACTTTAATTTCTGTGAAGTCGTGAACAGTCGTGCTCGCAATTTTCTTTCAGCACTATCTCGAGACAAAGAGTTAATTAATTTTTTATTTTAAGATAAAACTTGTGTCTTGTCTCACGGTGCAGTCTTTAATTATCTCATCATCTCAAGAAAACCACAGGCAGTTTCTATATATATTTAAAAAGAATCATCATCAGTGCGGCAAGAGTTTGGGTTTCTAACGTTTAGCCGTGAAGATGACTTGATCCAGTCTTCTGGCCACTGATGCAGTTAATTTCCGCAACATGACCGATGGTGGTTCTCTCTTTAAATCAACTTTTATGTTTTATCTCATCAGAAAGACAAAATTCAAATGTTAGACTTTGACTGAAGACGGTACAAAGTAGTGCTTTAGCCAATAACGATAACTCCTGATGTGCAGACAATAATTGCAGACAAGTTGCCATCTATGAATCCATACAGTGTATAAAATACTGTTATGTTTATCCTGCTCATTTTGTCATTATTTGGTGTCAGAATTCATACGTGCAGTATTCATAGAGAACTAGATTTAGGCTCTATTCTTATTCCTATAAATAAAAATATGAATCACAGCAATAATAAAAATCCAAAGCAGATAAAAGCAGCCACTACTACTGTGTAATAGTAGTTTAGTGCTGATAAAAAGATACAATGTTACTTCTCCTCCATCCTGTTTGAACATAAGTACATCTTTGTCTCAGTAGCTCCTACTTTCACTAACAGTTTCAAGCACAGCATGAACAGAACGCATGTCGGCATCTTTATTAAAGTGAATTACTGATGAATCGCCCTCGTGCATAAATCATGGCATCGTTAACGGCCTCATTTTATGCACGAGCCATTATGATGAAGCAACAGAAAAGTAGAAATGCACCGCAAAAAGATAAATTGTCAATATTTTAAAGTCTCCTCAAAACTTTTACATGTTTCCTGTTTTGTTTTAGTAGAAACTCCTTCCTGTCTTCTCTCCTTTGTAACTGGAGGCCCCGCCCTAATCGGTCCCACCTGTGTATACATACCTTTAGCTGTTTACTTTATCTGCTTGCCAGATTGTCTTGTTCATTCTACAGTCAAGACTTTAATGTATCTCTCTGGTTGCTTCTTCGTGTATGACCACATGCACTGTAAAATCTCATATTGTGTTTAATTAAAAATATTAAATAGGCTGAACTCAATTTTTATCAATTTGTTATTAGAACTCAGTTTAAGTAAGTTACCAGTACTTTTTATGCAAAAACGCTGATAAACTCAATTTATTTGAGTTGTCTTAACTTAGAAAAAGTAAGCTGGAAGTTTACATTAAGTAGATATTTGAGCATTACACAGCTACATTCTCGCCTGAAAATATCTTAAAAGGTTATTTTGTGACCCAGAAAGGGTAGTCTGGGGAAAAGGAGGATTGCATTTGTGGCCCGCGGTTGTCGGAGCCTGTGCGTACTTGTGTGTACTTGTAAGCGCTGCAATGGCGGAGGAGCACGGCTAAAAAACTTCTAAATATTATTTTTCTGGGTCACAAAATAAACTTAAGATATTTTCAGGCGACAATGTAGCTGTGTAAAGTTCAAATATCTGCTCGATTTATCAAGACATCACATATTTGCAAAAATGCTCCAACGTTTTCGGAGAGCTTTTGAACATCTGTGGCATCTATTAATGTCAAATCCAGCCTGTATTTATCAACATAAGCAAACTGCTTTTATATTGAACCCGTTTTCTGTTTTATTACATTTTAAATAATAATAATAACAACAATTGTATTTATTTTGTTAAAAAATGTGTTTAAAAACAAGTTTTGTTGTGAAAGCTATAATCCAGATTAGTGGCCTGTTAAATGGTTAAAGTCTAGGTTGGCTTCATACTTGAGAATAAAGTAATATAGCTTTTCCTTCTAAAGAATTAAGTTAAATTCCACAGTTGTATCACAGTTGTGTTTTATTGTTCGATTTGTTTGCTTCCTGCCTTCGTGACCATGTGGATTTACTGCCTCCTGTGTGTCATGTTTTTGAGTCCTCTTCCTCCGTGATTGTTACAAAACAAACACGTGTTAGCTTGTAACTTGTCATTATCCAGTTGCCCTCTTACTGAGTCAAAATATCTCCTCGCCATCATTTGAGCCTTATAACACCTACCTTTGTGAACTGCATCGACTTCAACAAACTGTCTCTGACTGATTATTTTAATCTTTGACTTGTTTGTTGTGTGCGCTCACACACAACTGTGAAAAGCAATGTTTTCTTATTTTTTCCTGCAAAAATGTGCAAGAACAGAAGACTTAAGGTAAACAACGAGGACATACTGTATATATCACTGTGACATTGCGTTCTATCAGACCTTTAGTTCAGCGCTTCCTATTCAAGTTGCCTCAGATTCCTCAGGCCACAATGATCCTTCAAAAAAGCTCTTAACGGAGTGCAGATGTCCATCAAGGTCTGCCTGCTTCTCCCAGTTCTTATTGCTCTCACAGTTCTCGACGCACCAAGTGACTGAAAGACAATGTTAACAAAGTCTACAGACTGTACTGGTTTTTAATAGCTTTCATAATTGATGTTTGATCTAACAAAGGCCCTCTGGGAAACTAGGGATATGTTAATATGGCATATGTTGAGCTGTACTGTTGAATATTAAGTTGTGTATAATCAGTTTTTAGTTGAGACTGTCTGTAGAAAACATGGAAGGAAAAAGCTACTGCAAGAAATCTATGATGTGAACTCCTTTGAGTTCATGCTGATATATTTTCTTTAATTGAACTGTAATTTACACAGACTGCGCTGATGCATAAAGGCTTCAATATTGTTTTATTTTTTTATGCAGCACCAACTCGGTGCTCTTAGTGTGGGGTAGGAGTATTAACCCTTAAAGCCGGTCGGAGCCGGTGTTCTGCACGCTCCGTTTTGCGTAACTATTTTTAAATCCCAGTAGCTCTGCAACCACGTAAGCTAGCGCAATAATTTTTTTTGCATATGAAACCGGAGGAGTTGTACTTACATCTTATGCCATCAGCTTGTCCTCGGTCACAGTTTCCTTCCACATATAGCTTTACAAAAACTGCATAAAAAGCACTAGATTATTCTAGATTAAGTGCAGTGTCTTCTGCCTCCTCGTAAGTTGTTTCTGGTTTCCTGTTTTACTTTGGAGGTTCGTGTCTGGCGTCAGTGTGTTCGGTTTACTATTCCCCTGTCTCGTCAGTTGTGATTTCTCCCAGGTGTGTTCCCCTCCTGTGCCTCATCCCTTGATTACTCCCGTGTGTATATTAGCCCTGTGTTACCTTTGTTCTCTGTCGCATCGTTAATGTCTACTCACCTTCATTCTGTACTCTGTTTTCTCGTCCGTGTGTATCTGCCTGTTAGTTTGTATTTTCCCAGTTTAGTTGGTCCGCTGTTTACCGGCAACCTGCTAATAAAGCGATTATTTTGAGTTCTACTTCGCCTCACTGAAACCTGCATTTTGGGTCCTTCTCTCCTTGCCTGCCGGTACGCGAGCATGACATAAGCCTCTTAAATTTCTCTAACTAGAAATATATGTTAAAAAAAACAAAAACGATTTTCAATTTTTTTGTAGTTTATTACACTTTTTTGCAATTTATTTAATTACTATGCACTTAATGCAGACATATTATTAAAATTTGGGCTATAATGGTTGTATTGATGTATATAAACTTGAAATGCTCCCAAAAATGGCTCCACAGCATGTAAAAATATAATATAAGCTCTGGCGGACTTGGTTCTATGGTAGGTCTTAAAGGGTTAAAAAGAAAACCCCAACAGTTGGTTGGACACGAGTAAACACTTGGCGACAGTGAGAAGAAAAACTCCCATTTAACAGGAAAAAAGCCTCCAGCAGAGGTTCGGGAGGGGCCACGATCTGCTGCAAATATCTGGGCATTATAAAAAAAATACCTCGTGTTTCTTTCTCTTTGATTCTTAATTTATTAAAATTCTAATAACCAATCAAGAGGAATTTTGGACCTTTGTTTTCCAGGCATAAATCTTATCAGATCTTAGCCACTCAGTTCATAACAAGCTGATTTCTACAACAAGTGAGTAAATAAAACAAAACAATTAATAACATAAGACCATAAAAGTGATTTAAAAAAAGCTGAAATGAAAAAATAAATGAAATATGAAATAAAACCAGATAAGACCCATGAACCAAAATCAGTAAATGCTTACATTATAATTAAGCCTCGCAAAATAGACTATTGAAAGGCACAGCTAATAACAATCGCATTAAGCACATCTAATTTGATTGGGTATAAAACCAGGGTGGGTAAAAGCTGCTTGGGGATTATTGGTGGAGATGTGTGGAATAACCTGAAAACTCATGTAAGCTCAGGGCTTCCTGATACTTCCTGAGAAGCACAAACGAAAATATTCCAACTCAGCTTTTTACTTTTTATAAATGTCATAATGCAAACGCTCAAGTTTAGAGAAGCGTTTCATTATAATCAAGCATCATCTACAGAAACACTTGATTTGATCATATTCAGGCATAAAAATCACGTATCGACCACACAATGAGTGCTGGGAGTGCGACCGAGGAATCAGACTGGCCATTCAAGTGCTTGACCTCAGGCCTGAAGGGATCTGCTATCTGTTCACCAAGCTGCAGCTGTGGGCCACTGACCGAAGCTGACAAGACCATTCCTCTTTGAGGGCTCTAAACTTTCCTCAGAGAGCATGCCTCTGCTTCTTAAACAGGCTAAATTGAATTAGGACATTTCAGCAGCTGGCAAGTGTGAAATTGAGTCGAAGTGTACCCCGAGGTAAGGCGTGTGAGATGCCGGATTTAAACACCCCAACAGAACAGAGCAGGATCAAGCTTTGTCTGCAAGCGGAATTCTAAACAAGCAACAAGAAGAAAGATAAGGGACAGCTTCGGCTCGCTCGGTTAGGGCAGTAAGGAGGTTTATGTTTGTGGGTGGGTGCGCAAGCGAGCGTTCGAGTGTGCGCGTGTTTGTCGATGTGCGCTGGGATTATATCACCACAGGGACAATAAAGTCAGTCGAGTGATATGCAAGCTATCTGGGGAGGATTTCCCAGCAGAAGCCTTAATCTCATTCCCGTTGAAGCTTATAGTGCCTAAAACACAAAATCTCAGTCTCAGCTGTTAAGAAAAAATACAAACATGGAGCGAAACGATAACGTGCTGTGTTGGTCTATGTTTGTCGTAACAAACGGGCAGACCATTCATCTGTCAGTCACAGCTAATGCTTCTTATTTGTTCAATTCAGCTTGTTGGTTTTATTCAAGCCACGCTACACGCATGCACAAATCTGGAATCCTCGAGGTGCAATGACGGGAAAATGCTGCAGCAAATCTATAAGAATACTAATAATACACAAATAACACGGAGGATTGTTTAATTCTTCCTCATTAGGCTCTACCTGCTGCGTTGCTGTTGGCTACACAGAACCATAAAAACACATTTGCGGGTTTGCCTTTAATGTTTCTCCTCAGTCTGCATTTTACTGAACATTTCCTTCGTGCTGTTTTCTATTGGAATAAGGTGCAGAAGAGACTTTCACACACCCATCGAGTGTGTATTCCAAGTGAATCTCATACAACATCAATATCCATCACAGCATTGTAGTGGCCTTCCTCTGTAAATCATAAGAGCGCATCAATGACCTCCAAGGTTCTACATTTTCTCCTCTTCTTGTTTTCAAACTTTTCTCCTCTTTGATACATTTTCCCAGTTTTTTCCCAACATCAAACCCTCTTGCTTCGCTCTTCCCCTTTGACCCTGCAGCCAGCGCTCGGTGGCTCCATCTCTTACGTTATTTTCAGCCTTGATGCCAAATGTTTGCCTTATCAATCACATTTTCGCATCTATTCTTTCCCTCTAGCAAAGGACTATTCCATCAGTCACTGCTCAACACCCACATTCACCTCCTCTCACCCCATCGTTGTGATGGTTAATTCCATCAGTCATACACCCTCACCAAGCCCAGCCAATTCCATCACAACATTAATCCATTTAAGAGAAGGCAGCTTCCTGCTTGGTTGGTGTGACTGAGAGGTGAGACCAGAGAAAGATAAAAAAAAATAGGATGCTTCATCTCTATAAATAGTTAATACAAAATAACTAGACAGTAATGACTGTTTCGTTGTAATGTGAGGCATCTATGAGTTGGAATCGAGCCTAAAAGCAGCTTTTGCTTTGAAAACAGGATAGAGGCGGAGCTGGAAGCACAATGTTTGCGAGAACTCAAAGCTCTTGGGTAAAGTAAGGTTAGTTGTGCCAAGAAAGAAAAAGGCACACTTTGAGGTTGTTACAATCGCCTTACACGTGCAAAAATGACTCCTTTGTTTACTTTGTTTAAAAAAGGAAATACATTTCTATAATAGGCTCTAAATCTCAGCAGATGTTGTGTCATGCTGGTGAAAGGGGAATGAACAGAGAGGAAGACGACAGCATCGCTCAGATTGGTGCTAATTAATTCCTAATGCCTGACAACATCGGGGGATGCTCAAAATGAGATGATCAGTAGTGTCCTGAAGGATCTCCTCCTACATCTGGACAAGGGCATCACTGAGCTCCTGAGCATTCTTAGGCGCAGCCTGGCGGCGTCAAACGTAATGTTCCCTAGTTGTTCTATTGGATTTAGGTCAGTGTGTGGGCCAGGCGGTGGTGTCAGTTCCTTCATCCTCCAGGAGGTGTCTGGAGCTCGGGCATTGTCATGCACCGTTGGAAGCCCACTGCACCGGTCCAGTGCAGCTGGATCTTGCCCTCCATAGTCTCCCCATGCCAAACAGTGTTACAGGCAACATGACAAGGCTTCTCCAGGTCGAGTACAAGCAGATCTCAGTGCTGCTCATGGGTTAGGGACTTATGGCCCTGCCCAGCTCTCTTCTGTGCTCTTGGGAGTGCGCTGGGAGACACAGCAAACCTGACAATGAGAAATTGGACCACCTGTGCAACCTCTGTAGGGTCTAGGTATCTCCTCGTGGCACGGTCAGAAAGGATGTGATCTGTATAACGATTCCTATTTTGGGGGGTTTCTCATTGTTGCCCCTGAAGTGCACCTGTTGCTATTTTCATTGACACCAAAGCAGCTGAAACTGATTAACAGCACCTTTTCCACTAAACTGAATGAATCAATATCAAGTTTAGTTTTAGCAAAGTTCATTCCAAATATCCTCTCATGTCCTTGCTGGAAGTTGATGGTAGTGAATCAATGTAAAGTCCTTTTGTTGTTCCTACAAACTTTGGTATGAAGGATATTATATTCTCTATGTTCTGCAATCAGCACATCTTCAGTTATGCAGCGCAGCACTCTCAACCCCTAATTCTAGCATCACATTCATGAAAAATATCCCACAATGATAACTGAAAGTCTAATACAAAGCACCCGTTGGTAAACAGGCGTGTCTGAATACTGATGTGTACAAATATTGGAATCAGATCCAGCAGAATAAACCTGAGTGAGAGTGCTGCGAAACCACTGCAGGAGCCAGCTGCAGGTACGGCACGCTGCTGCTGCTGCTGCTGCTGCTGCAAAAAGAAAGGAGTAATGAATGTAAGCTATACTAGAAAGCTGTGATTGTGTGGAGCTCTGCAATACATCCTGGTTGGAGGGTTCATCCAGGCTTGCTGTAATTTTCTACCTTTCTGTGTGCTCAGGGAAACTCCCACAGCATCACACACAGGAGTCTCATCGTCCCAGAGGACTCCTGTGAAAAGAGGAAATGCACAGCAGGCTCTGCGGCTCGGGATTCAAAACTGGAAAATTACAGTTATAATGGAGAGATGGTGCTGAAGTGGGGTGAAAAGGGATGAAACGGAAGACCAGAGATAATGAACAGGGGAGGGAGCGAAAGCCTTTTTTCATTAGCTAAAAAACATGTAAGAGTTATTTGTCATCATTTCATTTCGAGCTGTCATCATCTCTGATGCAGTGCAGTCATTTCGTTTTAATTCCACTTTAATCTGATCAGCAGCTGCTCTGCTGTTGTTCTCTCTTTACTTCATTACAGGCTTACAATGCTCTGATTATGTTGCCTGTAGATTTGCTTCTTTGTTGTTGTGAGTTTGTGAGGTGATGTTATATGCATAATAAGGTATTCTCTTTCACATATTTAATATACACTTGCCTTTGCCTTTTTGCTTCTTGATTTCTCTTGATTTTCTGACAGCATCCGTCTCGTTTTATTTTTCTCTCAGTCTCTCAAAGTCAGACTTGAACAGTTGAACTCTGAAGCAACCTTAAGTTTTAATCATTTCTCCCTCTCTCAATTTTTTTTCCACGCCGACCCATTTCATGACATTTTTAATCATCTCATCTTCACTTCACTCCTACCGTTATTCCCTGCTCTTCCTCTCTCCTCCACCTCAGCTCTTCCCCTTTGTCACCCACAGAAGTGCAGAGACATCAGGCGCAGTGATACCGAGATCCCTCTCGCCCCCTTTCATTGTTGCTCAGCATTCTTCTCGTGTACATAAAATCGCATCACTGATCTCAGTGCAAGTGTGTATATCTGTGCAATTTCCATAAGTTGAAAGTTAGTCTCAAGTGGCGGCCTCGGGGCTGATGATCAGTGGCACTTCCATCTTCCCTCTGTTGCCAGCCTCCAGGGGACCACACACATGTGCATAGAGGCAATTTCACACACACGCCTGCATGCTCACAGTCACACTCAGACACAGAAAGATGCATGCACATCGCCACTCTTGGGATCGTCGGTGCCTGAGGCTTGTCTTTGTCTCAGTCGGCCTCTTCACAAACTAGATTTCTCTTTCTAGCACTTCATTCTGACATCATGCAGTCTGAGAAAAGCCGAGAGACAAAGTCTAGCCGCTCAATGACAACATATGAGGTACAGTGGCTAAACAATAATCAAAAGGTGTATTTTCTTAGAACAAGCGTGGCTACTGAGACAAAATAGTAATTCCTCAATCATTTAGACGTCTCTGCTGCTCTGGATAGACCTCAAAACGTGAATGGGGACACATCTGCACCACAACAAAGCTTTGCTCTGGTTTTTTGCTTCATTCCCAACCGTGAGCCATTTCTTTCCACTTTCTGAATGCTCCATCAACCTCCCTCCCTCCTCCCTTCTTTCTCCTCTCTCCTCCTCCTCTGTCTCAGAGATGCTGCTGTAAAACAAGTGTGATTTGTTATTCCCAGTGGAGTGGCCTGTTATCAGACAACCCCTGTTGTTGTGATAAAACGTGGAGCGCAGGGAACAATATCAAGGGATAAGCTGGATGGGCTATCAAAAGACACCGCAACTATAATCTCTCGCCTTCCAAACAGACTAATAATAAATAAAAAAGTCTGTCTTTCCTTCTCCATATATTTCTAATGAAAAAAATCATTAGATTTGACGGGTTATATGTTGTTGCTGTATCGTGGCCTGGAAAGACCTGGGTAAGAGCTATAAGAGATACTGCCTCGCATTTCACATATGCTACTTGTTTTTGTTTTATCGCTTCAGTTCAAGCAAGAGTCGATTGATTATTATCGATTATTTTGTCTGCAAAATGGTACATTTTCAACCACGGCCACCAAAGTTCCCACGGTCCACGAGGACGCCCTCAATAGTCTGTTTTGTCTGACAAACAGTCCAAAATGCCATTTCATTTGTATTATATTGTGAAAAATATGCAATGACTTAAAATTAAAATATCAAAATTTTATCATTTGTTATCGTTAACCCTAAAATTCCCATTAGTGGGCTACTCTTTAAGTTATAATAATAATAATAATAATATAGCGCTTTTCGGGGCCCTCAAAGCGCTGTACAATTCCACTATTCATTCACTCTCACATTCACACACTGGTGGAGGCAGCTACAGTTGTTATGCACACAAACTCTATCCGATTATTAAGTGATGACGTGACGAATCCTACTTCCGGGTCTAAAGTAGTCTGCGTTTAATATGGCTTTTGTGTTGTTAACATGTTTAATGTTTTGTATTTTCTTCTATTTAATCTCAAAAAGCTCCTAAAACAGTCAGTGATCCCTGTTGACCTCCCTCGGCTTTTATTACCGCTAATCATTTATTTAAGCTCAGTTTTTAAAACCTTAGGATGTAACTACAGCCCAGCCCATGCAGCAGTATATGAATGACTAACCTCGTATTGTGGATGGATTATCTCAGTTGTTCTCCTGGCTGAAGTTTGGTCCTTTTACAGCATCCTGCCATGCGATTACATTTGTTCCTGACCACCGAGAACACTCACGTTAACTTTTATCGAGTGGAAAAAAAGTTAGCTTGTTTATATTATGCTAACATAGCTGTGTCGCTAGCGGTGACGTAGCACATCATTATATACCAGCTAGCCCAACTTCAGTAACCCTACAAACGTCACTGCTGTTTAGTTTTCTGTCTTCATTTATGCTGGAAGTGATAACAGAGCTGTACGTTTGAATTTGTTTCCAAAACCCCGCAGTCAGGACATGCTATATTGTATTTAGATAGAAGCTAGCGAGCTAACTCCCTGCTAACTTCTAACTCCGTTAAATGTCATAAATTCCGTTTTCATGGATGCCTGGATGTTAAACTCAGTTGTTACACCTGGTAGAGCAGAACGCTGATCATTTTTATTAAAGATGAAAGACTTTAGACAGTTTTTCAACTCTCAGTAATGCTGAGTGATCGTTTGATATATGGACCTGCAGCGGAGTTTAGGCCCAGACACGGCTAGTGATGTCAGACTGAATGATCGGTTAGTCAAAGTCTGGCTGTGTCTCCTTCAACACGTGAGAATATCATTCTTAGAACACGACGATTTTCTGATCAGATTCTAGTTGTTCACAGCAGAACAACGATCAGTGACAGTGGTCGACTCCAGTAAATATTCGGTCCTGTAACCAAATATAAAATTGATCTTTAAGTTCATGTAACTCTACATTGCACAGTTAAAGAAGTTATAGCTTCAGTGTAGAGTAAAGTGGGGTGACAGGGATTGACTCACTTCAGGAGCCACCTCAACTGAGCGCTTGAGGAACTGGTTTCTGGGCACTTTTCTGTTAGCGTCACACTTCAGTCCGATGACAACAAGTATGTTACTCTGCACTGCTAAAACCTTCATTAGCTGATAAAGTATTTTCAAATTGTATTAAGGGATCGTAAAAGAACACGAGGGCAAAGGTTACACAGTATTTAGTGAGAAAAATAGGTACAGTTTTAAAAAAGAGTAGATGTTGTTTCTAGCAGTGAGCACTCTGTGCATAAAGAGCCAAGGTGAGAGAAAAGGTGCCCTGGAAAAGCTCCTGAATGATGTTTGATGGTAGCACTTAATCTCTCCCTCTTTCTCCTGCTGCACACACCTACACACACCTACACACACACCAGACTCAACCTGTTCCCCAGTTGTCTGCTATTGCCAGCGACCAAAGGCAGGCCTTAATTCCCTCCAATCACAAGTACAAAGCCCAATCTCTCCACCCAGAGAGAGATTCAGCAGGATAAAAAAAGATTGCCTCAGACCATTCTCTCTCCACACTCACCACTCACCATAATAGCGCACATATAGCTACGTGTAAAATCCCTGAGCACTAGCCAACCAAAAAATGAGAAATAGAAGCCCGCCCACGCCTGCAACAACACATACGCACGGCCATTTATTGTTTGTCACTTTTCATATCCTTCCTTATTTACCCTGCCTGTAATGCAACGAAGTGAAAATTAAATCATGGAAAACAAGCCTGCACTTTATTTGTTATTTCTCTCTTCTGCTTTAAAGTTATTGAAAACTTGCTGTTGTCACCATTGTTTAGCACTCAGCCTAAGAGGGAAAAACACCATCCGGGGGTCTGTCTTCCAAATCCATTTTCTTCTTCCTGTCTCTTGTAGGCCAAGAAATCAGGTAGCTCGTGTGCAGGAAATGCAGGCGATGGAGCATTAGTTCCTCTAAGTGTATTGATAAAACTATCAAATGTCTTAAAATAATAAGTGGAAGATTCCGGCTGATGGTTCTGATTCAGCAGACATATTATTCTTTAAGCAGCTATTTCCTTGTGCAAAACATCATCAATCTGTTTTTTAACAAGCTGCAACTATCATAAATAAATCAAAAAATAAAAACAATTGATACCAAAGATTGACGTTAAAAATGACCGTATAATAATCAGAGCCAAAGAAGGCATCAAAATAATGAGCTCAGTCTCAACTTTTCAACTGTGCCGTGTTCAGTCAGCTTGCAGTGCCCTGGCTAACGCCTGCAAGCAGACAGATGATCTCGCCTGAATCCAAATCTCCTTCCAAATCTCTGCAGTCATAGCTGTAATATGATAATAAAAGGGCTGTTGAGAGAACACAATGGCTTCTATGAGAGCACGGCTGAGACTGTGATAATGATCGAGGAAAATGTTTGAAATCCTGCACGAGAGCCACATTCGTACACCGACGTTGTGTGCGGGAGATTTCGATTCTGGCATTTAGAGGTTTATGCTTGCCCGTATGAAGCCATAAAGGACAAGTCTGGCTCTGTAAACAAGGCCATTTCATTTCGTGCTATGGGAGCTCTCCCATATTGGGTAATGGATGGTTGCTGGGAAATCAAGGATCCCTGTTAGTCTGTGCAGATATGAAAAGATATAAAAGCAAAACATTGACTTGAAGCAGAAACTACACAAACCATTGGAATCAATCGAAATCATAAAAAAGGGCCACTTCCTGTCATTTCGGGTGATTCGTAAGTGGATAACAGACATGCAAAGGATTAATTTGACACTTAGTTTTATGGCCTGAAAGTTTAATGTTGCAAATCAATTCATGGTTTTCTATCATACACCAAACATTAAACAGACATAATCAACATGTAGTTAGAGAAGAGACGAGATAAGCAAAATTGAAGGCTCCATGGATAAACATGAGTTTATGAATGAAAAAGTACATGAATAAAGAGAACAGACATATTTAAAGCATCTGACTGTGTGCATGTATATATCTCCTTTACATGTGTCCATGTGGCAGAGCAGTTTGTGCTATACTGTCTCCTGTACAGTGACTCATATGTTGGTGTGTCGATGTGCATGAAATTGAAAATTGCTTTACATCCTTTTCATTTTTCTAGCTTTAAACACTTTTCATTTTCTTCCCCCCAAAATCCATCACTCGGCTCTCATCTTCGTGTTTTTTTAATTCTACTGAAATATGATATCTCCTTTAATACATTTGTCATGCAAACATTTTACAGCAAAGATGTCTCAATAAAGTCGAATGTATTTGGACTCTGTGTATGGAAATAATACCAACACGCCAATCATTCAGTCATGCATGTGATTGATTTTGTGTGATTTCTAGACCCTCACAGCAAGTCTTGGTTTTTCGGGTTGTTTGGTTATGAGTGAGTGTTGTCCAAATGCTCCAGACACAAACAAGAGAGTAAAAAATATGATCTGATTAGACGAGAAACAGTCACAGGTGGAACGAGCTGAGGAATAAACAGGACAGAATATAGGTAGTTGCTTTGGAGACTACGATTTGTCATTCTATGCAGCAGCCTGTGAACACTCTCACCAAATAAATATTCATGACAAGTGGAAAGGGTCGTTCAGTCTCGTCCTCCCACTTCTGGAAAAAGCCTGGGTAAATCTCCACGTGAGAAATGACTCTGTCAGGACCCATTTCAAAGCCACAACTCAGCGACCCCGTCCACCCACAGTCCACACATGAACGCTGCCAAACAGGCTCCGTCTTCCATAATTCCGCTATATCTTTTTTTTTTACTTCAAACCTTTCTCGGCATTCACCACCTGCCTCGCCTTACCATCCACCATCATTACCTGCACTCTCTAGTCTCTATAAGTCTCCTTCTCTCAGCTCCGCTCTTTATCTGTCTTTTCCACTTTGCATCTTTAACCACATTAAGGATAAAGAAGCTGGACAGACGGGTAATTTTGTGTGATGAATGTAAGGCAGCTCAATTGTGTTTATTTTTATTTCTTGTGTTTTTTGCACAGATGGGAATAAATTTTGTAACCAGAGAAAAATAATAAGAGAATATGAGAAAAGACCAGGCAAAGAAATCTGGAGCAACAACAGATGCAACATTTTTTAGAGAACTGGTGAAAGGTGGCCAAAAGTAAGTGTTTTCCCAGTAAGTATTGATAATATAAAGTCCAAAGTCAGAGATGATCAGAGCTTAAACATGGATGATCTTTAACTGATATCTCCGTCCCATCTCAACCCCAACCATTTGATGGCCGCCCCCCCTGAGCCTGATCCTCCCAGAGGTTTCTTCCTGTTAAAACTGAGCTTTTCCTTCCCACTGTCACCAAGTCCTGGCTCATAAAGGCTGATTGTTGTAGGGCTGGGTTTTGATTATCGATTAAAATCGATTCTAGCTTGGATAACATGATATCGGTTCATTAAAATCCTGAATCGATTTTTAAATATAAATTTATTTTTGCCCAAAATGCCAGAATCTCAGGTTAAACCTCACAAAATTTCTACAACCACCAAACAGCTAGAACAGTAAATGAGAGCAGGTACACGAAACCCAACGCACCCGAATCAGCGAGCTGTCGCCTTTCTCACCCGACGGCACGTACGCAGACACGCCGTCGGGGCTGAAAGCCGACAGCTCGCTGATTTTAAAGCATCGGCGGGTGATTTCCTCTGACTTTTGCTGTTTTGCTTCCACCACGATAAAAATCACACTTCATGTAGAGCTCTCTCTCTCTCGCTCTCTCTCTCTAAATTGATGATCAAACCCCACCCCTACTTATTACCAGTGTTGGGTAAGTTACTTTAAAATAGTAACTTAGTTACATTACTAGTTACTTCTATCAAAAGTAACTCAGTTACTTCAAGTTACTTGTTACTTTCAAAGTAACTAGTTACTAGGAAAAGTAACTTTGGTTTTACTCAGAATTGTGTTTTTAATATTGTGTTGCTTCCATAACTGGATACCAGCCAGTCTTCTAGCTTGCTTACTGGCCACAAGTGCTCTGTGCCATCTACCAACAGAGAGGAAAAATAATGTGCATGTTTCCACGAGAGAAATCCCACGCCTGGACCGTCGTTGACCGCCGCCATGATTCTAGCCTACGTCACAGCGTCATGTACGCTTTTAACATCCAACACGAAAACTGCAGTTGTGGTGCTTTCGATTGTACTCGTAACTCGGAAATTCTGCCTTCCGAATAGGAAGATGAAGGTAACACTGCAGATGAGCTGCATACAGGGTCATCTGCTATAAAAACCCAGACCAGGAAAACCACCTTCATGTTTTTCTGTTTTATCCTCAGTTACTTTGACACAAAGGAATCTGCTGTGACGCTCACACCTTTGATAAAGTCTCACAAATGTCAGCTTTCTTTTTATAGAAAGGAAAATATAGATATGTATTGATAAGTGATCAGAATTATAATATTTCTCACTGTCTGAGGCAAAATTTCTCCGATTCAAATCGTGGATCGCAGCCCTAGATTGTTGGGTCTTCACCTCACAATATAAAGTGCCTTGAGGTGACTCGTGTTGTAGTTTGATGCTGTATAAATAACATTCAGCTGAACTGGCAGTGAAATTAAGAGGCTGTACCTCGAGAGTGTTTTCTGTGAGATACAGAGTAACACAACGAGTGATATAGAGTAGCAACATCTACCACAGTGAGAACAATAATGAATGAAACAAGTTGATGGTGATGAGTCTGTAAATATCTGTATTCTTCACTGCTCCAGAAAAAGTTACCCTATTCTAGTTGTTCAACCAATTTCTTCGTCTTGCTTCTGGTGTGGCGTCAAATGCTTGAATCTACCTGATGTATAAAAGAAATAAAATAAGTGTCTCTGTGTCCCACAGTGTCCACTCCAGCTGCCAGTTCCCAGAACACCACACAGGGAAACACTCGTCCAGAGACACTTATCAGCACATCCTACATCCAAACGTGTACACATGTGAATGTAGTCTACAACTCGTAACAAAATCGTCTGTGTCAAACAAATGTGGAATAGGTTTTGTTGGGTTTTTTCCTGTGATGGGAAAAAGAAAGGATTTCGTGTGTGACCCACATGCATGTGATACAAAGTCCTACGGATGCCCTTAGGCCTCTGTGAGGGCAATTAAAATCATGATGGAGCCAGAGTCTAACAAAGACACGTACAATGGGGCATAAATCAAAGATGTAGTGTTTTGGGGTGGAACAGAAAACTGGTCTGCATGCTTTGGAGGCCATTGCCAGCATCAGCCTGCATTGTAACATGAAAGTGTTCATTCTGTAGTTTGTAGCCAATTACTTTTGGTCAGCACATCACAGAAAATAAAATAAAATACGATATAGTGTCTCAATTTGGCAACTGCATGTTAATGTCTGCTCTCCCACACACTTATTACCACTTCTTAGTTAAGTCGAGTTACTTTCCAAGTTGAGCACGCAGCAGCAGGAGGAGAGTCCACCCACCCACCGCCAAAGCAAAGTGCTAATGCCTCTTCACATTCAGACGACGAGAGAGAATAAATTGTCTGAGCTTTTGATGTTGAGAGTTATCAAGGAGCACCTGTGGTGGAGTCAAACACTTGACATGTGCATTCGGTTTCTGGAATGTGTTTGATTGAATGTTTAGAAATAAAATGTTGTAATTATGAGCAATAAATATGATTGTGATGGCCAACACCTCTGTCTACGAGCTGCACGGTTATACAAAATCAAAGACATGTTTGAATTGATTTGTTTTGCAGGATAGTTTCTGATGAGCACATATTGGAGTGAAAAGGTGAATGTCGAGAGTTTCAGTTAAAGAATCAGAAATGATTTTCTGTCGATAGCATTCGAGTCTTCTCTGTTTCTCAATTGCAGCTGCTTTATTTCACTGATAGCTGACATCCAAATTAAAAGCTCAAAATGTAGCCTGCTGACTACAGTAAGTGGCCGGTGGTCACTGCTGCCTTCCAACATATATCTGTCAAGTGGGAGATGTTTTGGAGAAGTCTGCGTCTTTTTCTTGCACATCGTGGAAAAGGCGAGAGGACTGAGACACTAAGGTAAATATAATTCTACTTACAGGTTTTCATTAGCCTTCGGTAAAAACACTGAGAACCAGAGAATGATGCTGATCAAGATCACAAGCAACTCTACCAAATCTCCAAGGTTGCTATTAATATTTCAGCTTTTGTTAATCACTTAATATTAAACTTATAGATATTTTTAAGAGAAGAAAATCCAACCTTCCCAAAATAATAATAATAATACAGGGTGGGCCATTTATATGGATACGCCGCAATAACATGGGAATGGTTGGTGATACTAAAGTCCTGTTTGTGGCACATTAGTATATGTGAGGGGCAAACTCCTCAAGATGGGCGGTGACCATGGTGGCCATTTAGAAGTCGGCCATCTTGGATACAACTTTTGTTTTTCCAACGGGAAGAGGGCCATGTGACACATCAAACTTATTGGTAATGTCACAAGAACAACAACGGTGTGCTTGGAGACTTTTTCATTTGATTCAATTTTATATGATGGATTATGCAGGAAAAAATAGAATTGGGCTGAAAGGTCTATCGCTTTATTACCTATTCAGGTTGTGTATCATGTTTTTTAAAAGTACTTTTGACAATAAGCAGTAAAGTAACAGGATTACTTTCTTGGAGAAGTAATCAGTAATTAATAAGTACTTACTATTTTCAAGTAATTTCACCAACACAGCAACTACTTAAACTACACGAGTGTCCTGAAGACATAAAGACCTGGATGATCTCTAATTTCCACCTAAATTCAGATAAAACTGAACCCCTAAAAATCTTAGAAATGTGCTGTCTAAGCAGATACTTGGTCTGGATGACCTGCAGTAACACTGTGAGGAACCTTGGAGATGTCCTTCAGTGTGCATATTAAGCATATATGTAGGACTGCTTCTCGAAGTTGTACATTATCTCTGAAATTAGAAACATCCTGATTCAGGGTGATGCTGGACAACTAGTTTATGCATTTATTGCTTCCAGGCTGGAATATTATTATTCAGTGTTATTAGATTCTCCTACAAACTCTTTGAAAAGCCTTCAGTTGATCCAAAATGCTGCAGCGAGAGTCCTGACAGAGACTGGAAAGACGAAGCATATTGACTTCTATTCATTGGCTCCTTTTTAAATCCATATCAAATTTAATATCCTTCTCACATAGAAGATCTTGAATAATCAGGTCCCATCTTATCTTAAAGCCCTCATAGTACCATATCACCCCAACAGAGCACTTTTCTCTCATACTGCTGGCTTGTCTGTGGTTTCTAAGGTAGTTGAAAGTAGAAATGGGAGGCTTCCAGGCCCCTCTTCTGTGGAACCAGCTCCCAGTTTGGATTCAGGAGACACGCAGCCTCTCTACTTTTAAGATTAGGCTTAAAACTGTCTTTGTCAATAAAACGAATGATTAGGGCTGGATCAGGTGACCGTGAATCCTCCTTTAATTTTGTTGCAATAGACCTGGGCTGCTGAGGGTTTCCCATTACACGCTGACCGTCCTGTCTCGCTCCCTTCACCCTAAAAAAGATCGTTGCGGATGCTGCCTCTCCCTGAGCCTGGTCCTGTAGGAGGTTTCTTCCCACTGCCACCAAGTGCATGCTCATTGTTGTGATTTTTCTTTACCTTCTCCTTGATGGGACTGTTATTGTGATTTAGGGCCAATAAAAAAACTGAAATAAAGCTGAGCTGAACTTAGAAAAGTTTAAATACTGGAGGCATCATAGCACAGTCAACCAAAATGATCAATTTGTTGTATACTGCAGTAAATGTGTCTCTCACTGAACATCTTTATATGTGTTATGTACATGTTTCTGTCAGTGAGCAAGACTATGCAGAAGAATATCATCAAACAGTGCTATGTTAATTCAAGCCAATTTACAAGTCAAATCCAGGCATTTGTTTGAATCTATTTTCATACAAATTAGGTCAAATTGTATAAACAATCTGATCACTGATACAAAAATAAATCTCACATAATACAACACTGGAAAAAAAACTTGTATTCACATTATAAAATAAACTAAAACCTTCCCTCTGAGATTTCAGGCCACACTGACTTGACAGCCTCACACAGTTCATGCAGATTTGTCAGTCGTACATCCGTGATCTCCTGTTGCACCACATCCCAGATGCACTCTGATTGTGGAGATCATTATCATGTTGTCATGATCATCTCAAACTGGTAAAGAAATCTGTTTTTTAGATGGTTTATTCAGCTGAAAGTAGCCATTAGCAGATGGGTGCACTGTGGTCATATAAGAGAGGTCACGGTCAGCGACAGTACTGAGGTAGGCTGCGGCATTTAAACGATGACAAAAAGTCGCCTAATATCGGCGAGCCCATGGAAGTCGAGGCGTGCCACGTCGTGTGGTCTCCTTCAAGTTTTGACATGTTGTGTGTTCAGGAATGCGCTTGTGCATTTCTTGGTTGTAGTAATTCGTTATCTGAGATACCGCTGCCCTCCTATCAGCTAAAACAGCCATTCAACTCTGAGCTCTGAGATCAAACAAGGTATTTCAATCCTCACTGTATATTTTTACTTTTAGAGAACTCTCTAGAAGCCCTCGAGATTGTTATGTGGGAAAATCCCAGTAGATCAGCAGTTTCTACAATACTCAGACCCACCTGGCACCAACAACTATGTCATGTTCACAGTTACTTAAATAACTTTTTCCTCATTGTGAAGCTCTTGAACCGCAGGTCATCTTAACCACGTCTACATGCCCAAATGATGCCGTGTTATTGGCTGACTACACGTATGTGTTAATGAACAGACCAGCAGGTGTATGTGAAAATGGGAATCTAAACTGAGATAAATCATGATCTCTGTCCAAAACTATAAACAATACAATATAGACAAACTTGCATGTGTATACTGAGAATTCAAATTTTTGAGTTAAAACTTTAAACTCTGAAATCTTTCTCTGAAATTGTGCTGAATGATTCCTGTTTAACTCCACCGAAAATGTTGAGATTGTTTTTCAGAGAAGACTTCAGTTATTGCTGTAAGCACTCGGAGTAGGTTACTTTGAAATACTGCTCTGGAATTACATATAATGGTTACATTGTTGCCATTTTCAGAGGCACAGAATTCATTGATAAACTGTTTAATGGTCAGATGCAGTCTGTTCTCTGTCTCACCATCTAAATCGAGATGTTTTCGCTGTAATTTTAGTAACTTTTGATTCTCTTTAGGAATATGAGGCTAACGGCTTCACAGGGCTGAAAAATAAATAAATGAATCAATTTGAGAAATCAGAAAAACTTTAGGTGTGGCCAAATTTGCAATGCTATGTTGGGGTTCAAGTATAGAGCTGAACCATTGTGCGATCTTCCTAAATTGTGCTACATAATTATTATAGGTTTGGATTTTAATGCATAATATTATTATTTTATTTAAACAAATGTGCATCTGTCATTTCTTGTTTTTAGGATTTCGACGTTACTTTAAAATGTGATGTTTCCTACAGTATCAGATAGAACAGCGAGTTTTAACAACAGCCATGTTTCTTATCTCTCATAAACACAAATAAAAAAATACTCCAGTTGCCATGTGTGGACACATTCTAGCTTCGCTAAAAAGGACACTCTCCTCCCTACTGTGGCTCCATTAGAAATAATTATCCCCAATCGATCTGCCAGTCCCTCTGTGGAGCAGGAACATGAGCTTGTCTCAGCTTTAACAGCCTTCAAATGTCTGTCAACTGTGTGTGTGTGCATTAGTATATGCTCGCCCAATCCTGCTCTATGCAGAGCTTTGTTTGACTTGTGACAGCTTCCTCCAGGTTCTCTAATTCTGCAGGTAGCTTGTCCCAGTGCTGCAGCAGAGCATGTCTCCTAGTGGGAGTCTAGGAAAGGTAGAAAAGCCCTTTCTGAGCAGGTCAACCACAGGGGGGACTGTAATAGTAAATGCGCTGATAACCGACCACCTGGTGTGACTCTACTGCGGCGTGAAAAACCAAGCCGTCACTACGAGGGCCACCGCAGCGGAAAATTGTGTCCAGTAAAGCGTACGAGGTGGGGAGAGGATGTGACAGTGAAGACATGCAATCCTAATGAAAATCAAATCCAGTCAGCTCGCTCGTGGCAGAAAGCCTATAGCACACACTGCATCTCCCCTATAGTTGATAAGAGGGGTGAAGCTGAGATAATGAAAGGGGCGGCAGCCAACCCCGCGTCATATCACTGTTGTCAGGTGAAAAGTTTGGATCTCAAGACTGTAATCCTTCCCTGTGGTGAAAAACAATCAGCTTTAATGACAAGCGTGCAGTTTGCAGTTGTTTGAATTAGTTACAGCGTGAGTGTGAAGAGGTGGAAACGGTATCTGGATGGAAATCTCTGCACTCGCCTCGCCAGACCGCAGCCAAAGCCACAGTTTCATCTTTACCTTCATTACTGCTGCCTCAGCCATCCCATGAGGATCACAGCACAGCCGACAACACCAAAAGCCCTTAAGTGTACTTGCGAATAGCTATCTATGCACTTATGCAGATGGATCGCTCCGTGCCCTAAACTCTATGTTTTAATTACTTTGGGTCTGGAAGACAAACTCCTGCATGGATCTCCCCAAACAAGAACTGGCTGAGGCGGTCTGAGATCACCTTGAAAGAGTCTCTTCAGATCATAAAACATGGGCGATAAGTATCACGAAAGCAAATAATCGCTTCAAAATTAGGGTGATAGGTCAGGAAGTAGTGGGAACACTGATTCTAGCATCAGTACAAGGAAAGAAGGTTCACGCTAGAGTAAAGTTTTAGGTTTCTGATTGCTACGGCATCGTGTTAAAAAGGACCTTATGAACTGAGAATCCTTTGAGATGAAGAAAGCTTTGTGAAGATGTAAATCTGCAGTGCACTGAAAGTGTCACATAGAGCAGCTTGCAGCGTTTCCTGGCCTACATATTGTGCAAACTTTGAATTTTGATAGATCACAAGGACAAACCTTAAAGGGAGATCACATATCTTCAAAATATAATAAAACCAGAACCTAATGTTGTGACGAACAGGGTTGTTACCAGTCCACTGGCACTCCTCTTTCCTTTTCTTTCCACTCGATTCTTTTTGCCCCATCATTTAATTCATTTGTAAGCTCAAAGCCTTGGACCTGCCTGCATTAATATGAGATAAACCTGTGAATAGAGCGCGACATTAATTGTGTCTAAAGGAATTCAACTGAGGTGGCAGCCCCCTCTGTCAGTGGCAGGCAAAAGTTGGCTCTCTCTCGTTCCCCCACATGCTGACATCAAAAGCAATAAGTGGGAAGAGCTATTCTAATTGCCTTGAAGCGACCTGCCTGCGTAGGCACCAATATAGTGCTTTGTGTGCTCACTTCAAATGAGTCCTCAAATCCCTGTCTTTTTCTTGACAGGCAAGTTCAGGGGTTTAAACGGCCTCTCTACCTTTGCAAAAAGCACTCTTACCATACCAGCATCCATCTATAGGAAAACATCTCACAAAAACAAATGTACACACCTACACAGTCACACCTGCAGTTTAAACACTAAGTGGATCTAAGTGGCAATTACCCCTGACGTTTGTTCGAAGGATATCTGGCATTTTGTTGCCATCTAGGCAGCAGGGGTGGTACTGCATGCATCAGACCCACCTGATGCCTCCTGAATCACTGAGTTAGGGATAAAACAGCGTGAGGGCCAACAGACGATGCAAAAACCATCCTGGTGTCTACCTACCAAGTGAAAAGGAGACTAGAGATATTTTCAGAACAGAAAAACGGGGAGCAGCATAGGTGCAAGTGGGATGATGAACAAAAAAAAATCTACCTATTTTTGTTCGCAGCAAAGCCAAAAAAAGGATGAAGCGAATAAGCTGCAGTGATTTCTCGTAAAAGTCAAGAAACCCTTCTTAGCTATCATTTCCGTTTAACAGCAGAGAGGGATTTGATTACTTCAAAGACCTTTGCTGAACACAGAACGAAGTGAAAACCCAGAGTCGTGTTGGGAGAGAATGAAAAAGTAGGGCTGATGCCTTCAAACAATCTCATCGTGCTCCAAGTGGAGCATTAGAGAGTCAGTCTCCACTGCTGCTTTAAGAACAATGTTAAAGTCAAGGTGATAATACATCCTGTACTATTATCCAGCTTTAACACCACGTACAGCCTTTTTGGCTGCTTTGATCAAATCAACACAAAAATTACTCTTTCAAAATGTGTCTGCAAAGAGTCGAATTATATTTGAGACAATCAGAGCAGATAAAGCAGTAAAACGTCAACGAGACCAAGCTCATCTCATTGCACTAGTATGACTGTACAGGACACAGCCAGGGAGAGCCTCACCGATGATAACGTCATGAACAATATTATAATGAATCAGGACCAACACAAATCAATCAGTTCTGTCTTATTACTGCATCACCAGACTGTGTTTAAATATAGTGTCAAAGCTGGGACCACTTCACTAACTCATCTCACATATATACACGTACAGGCACGCTGCAATGCAAAGGTGATGAGCCAATCAACACCTCTTTATCCCTGTGAACTCTATACTGGTTCACATGAGAGTTCAGAGCTCTCCTTCTCTGCTATTGCACCATGTTGCTAATTCTGCTCTGCTGTAGTTGTCAGCAGTTGTCAGTTGTACAAATTATGAATGTTGCTTTAATATCTAAGCAGATATTAAAAGACATGTCAAAGTTTAAGTGAGCTTTTTAAAAAAACCCTGCTCATTATCAGCAAGGAAATAATCTGCATCATTTTTGCCAGCAGACGAATCCATAGGGGACAGTGTAAGGTAAGCATATGGTAGGCTGTGCATCGCATACTTATGAACGCCTGTTCATCTATTTTTAAAGACCTCCTTAAAATTTAGTTAAAAAAAATATCTATAAATCTTGCTAAAGGCAAGAACTGGTGCTCATCTCATTTCTGATCATTTCAACCAAATATGGGAGCGAGATAACTAAAATCTGCTTTTGTTTTGAAAATGCAAACAGGAACACCAAGAGTTGTGTGTCCTTCCTTCGTATCTACTACAGTGAACCATTTTAGCTAACTGGTGACTCGCGCCACACTGTTGTAGCTGGAAACTCCACCTACAGAAACATCAGCAGGGAGCAGCTCGCCTAAAAGATCAAGTGCAGCTGGCAAACCTCAATCACCACTTTGACCCTGTGGCTGTGACTAACGACACAGTCAGTGATGAAAAGCCAGCTTTTTAATGACCTGTGGCCTCGTGTTGCACATGACTCGTGAATGGTCTGCAACGCGTCTCTTAGTTGAACTAAATAGAAAGTGCATGGCAGCAGCAAAGGCTAATGCAACTCACTGTATCATCATCTGCTACTATTATCTGTAAAACTACTCTTGTGGAAGAAACAGGACCCCGCTGTACCAGCCTCTTACATGAATACACCCACTGTGCTGCTGGCAGCTTCACACACTTTGAGAGGAGTCATCGCAATCATGCTGAAAAAAGAAACTCGCTCTCCTTGCCAAACATAGACCCATGCTTGTGCTTTTGTGTGTGTGTGTGTGTGTGTGTGTGTGTGTGTGTGTGCGTGTGTGTGTGTGTGTGTGTGTGTGTGTGTGTGTGTGTGTGAGAGAGAGAAAGCAGAACGACATATCTGGATGTTTTGGAAAAGTAAGTAAGTAAGTAAAATTTATTTATATAGCACTTTTTAAGACAAAACGCTGTTACAAAGTGCTTCACAAGAAAACATGTCAAACAAACAATATAGCAACATAAAGAAAGTATAAAAGCATATCAAACAAGCAATAGTACAATATAAATATAAAATAAAACAACATGTTACGCATTAACATTTCCCAAATGCCTGTCTAAACAGATGAGTTTTAAGCTGTTTTTTGAAAGAAGCCACCGTGTCGATGGTGCGTAGTGGGGGGGGTAAACCGTTCCACAGTATAGGAGCCAGGGTTTGAAATGCGTGATCCCCCTTTGTTTTCAGACGAGTCCGTGGGATAGATAGACGACCGCTATCAGTGGATCTAAGAGTTCGCTTTGGAGAATAGGGCTGGAGAAGCTCCGAGATATAGATGGGGGCCCCACCTTGTAGAGACATAAACGTAAGGGTGAGGATTTTAAACTTATATCTATACTCAACCGGAAGCCAATGCAGGGATTTTAGTATAGGAGTGATATGGGAAAATTTATTGCTATGGGTCAAAAGCCTTGCTGCAGCATTCTGAACCGCTTGGAGCCGATTTAGTGAGGCCTTAGAAACGCAGGAAAAGAGTGCATTACAATAATCCAGAAAAGAGACAAACGGAGCGGGTGAATAGCTCCTGAATATCTGTAACGTGTTGCACAGAGTTTGCTAAAGCTGATAGTGGACGACGAGGGGGGCGTGGCATGACCATCTCACTTTCTCTGACACTTGAGATTTTGAATGTGGCGTCAGGGGCACGGCTGCTTTGCTCTCATCAGTTATCTGGACCTGGGTATCTGTATAGCTCTTTGTCTGTCAGCCGCTTTATCTTTGTGCTCGTTCATCTGCTTGTCTGACAGGGGAGAACAAACTGTGATGGAAGCTTGATCAACTGGAGGGACGACGTTAAACTGCACCGCTATGTCCTTCACACATGGTTACTGAGGCCTTTTGTGCATGTGTGTATGTTTGTGTTAGTCTTTTGCTTGACTCACAAACGCACCATTAATCCTCTGTCCTAGAACGCGACATTTTCCTTTTTTTCTCTCCCACTTGGCACATTTCGTGATTACACTACACAACGTCCACTGGCGTTTTGCATAATTAGGCCACTTATATCAAATGCAGGCAGATTCTAATGGAGCGCTAAGGGGACATATTTACTTTAATTACTACCCTCGCTATCTCTGCACTTCATCCTCCCTTGCTTCGACCTCCTCTAACCCACTCCCTTCCTGCAGCGAGTGCAGTGGCAACGTCGAGGGAAAGAAGATTGAAGAAGACTGTTTTTGCCTCAAAGGTCACACTCTCTCCTCATTGGAGTTAAGATAGCATTTGACCTTACAGCCCATTACAGAGCTCGACCACAGTCTCAAGGGAACAAACGGAATAAACGGATAAATAAAAACTCGGAGTCTCCCATTACAAGGAAAGAGTGTGAACAGGTGTGTGTTTGGAGTTGTGCGATTGTGGGTCAGGTGTACGGGCACATGTGAGTGTTTTATTTACAGGAAGCTTTTAGAGTTTTCTGTCAATAACAGCAGAGTCTGAAAAAAATCTCCAAAGAGCACTCTAACACCACAGACCACGCTTGGCTGCGTGCTTCCACCCAGGAAAGAGCATAGATAAGTACAATGTGAAGGAGAATGAAACCTCAAAGCCCCACACTAGAAAGCCTATTTACCAGCTGATTGTTAGAACCACAGTAACACCAGGGTACATTTAGACAGCAGAGTCTAGATTGCTATTGGACTGCTTTCACTTGAACCATTTCATGCTCCTTTTATTCGGGCTGTTTGTCTGCCTCTGTAGGCTGCTAAGATTGCAAACTTCTCTGCAATTTCTCTTAACTCTAACCCTTTATTTTGGCAGCACGGCTGTGGGAGATGAAACCCGACGGCGCCGTGAGAAGAGATGAGGGAAGAATGAGAAGAGAGCAGGGAAGTGTGAGGAAGGGCGAAGACCACGAAATGAAAAGAAAGAAACCACCCTGCCTTAATGACTGGCATCATTAGACTTTGTGACTTGTCATCCTTCCGTTCTTTAACTAGACTCCATCATAAAAAGTCCATCACTGAAACAGCACTTAGTAGCAGAGGGGTGCCAGGTCTGAAAAGACACTCCACATAAGAAACCTTGAGTGAGGAAAGAGATCTTAGCTGGAGGTCTCCTTTTGAAAGGATAGTTGATTGTAACCAGTGATGGACGTGACGGGCTCCATCTGTACAGTCCATAAAGAGGAAAGCACACTAAAGTGCACAGGCGACACACTGCATATTTAATCCCTGGATAACTGAAAACGAACCCTGGTGTTGTATATGATTAAAAAGGACTTGAGCTAGAAACAGAAACATTCTAGAAATGACAATACTGCGACGAGATGCACACCTGCTGCTGCGCTCCTGAATTATAAATCGCACCAGCATACCAGAAATGGCAGTGGCCTCTATTTTTGATCATGCTAGATCAATGACCCGCCTCCAGGACTGAGTGTCTGCGAGAGACGGAAGAGATAAAAGAATAAAATGCGAGCGTGTGTGTCAACTCTCCCAGTGTGTATGTGTGTGTTTGTATGTGTCACAGTGAAGGTCAGCCCCATCTATGAGTAACAGGAGACTGTGGCAAGCCGCTGCCTTCAGCTGCACACTTTAAACATTTTTACTGGGGACCGTGACCTCCCCCTTTCCTCTCCGTCTCTCTCGGTGCCGGCGGCAGCTTAAACAGGAACGTTAACAGTCCGTTGGTCACCGCAGCCGTAAACGTCCACGACGTGCCCAGGTGCCAACCCAGGAATTTAAACTGTAGTAAAACCGTCTTCATCTACGGGTGAGAGGCGAGAAAACAGCACAGGGCAGTTTGAGAAAATAAATGGTGGATAAAGTTTGGTTAATCAGCTAGTTTGATGGGGTGGGGGGGGGGGGGGGGGGGGATTCGATGGAGGAAGACAAGGAGGAGAAATCAAAGTGGGAATGGGTGGGGGATCGTTGCACCTGCACCTCCCAGCTGTGCTGCGCCTATTCTGAATCACTGCTCCACCGGGAGAGAATGCTTAGCGTTCGATCTGGAAAACAGGGATTTATTACCAAAGAGGGGGCTACTAGTGCAACGTGTGCGTATATCTGCATATCTGTGTGAGGGGGTGGTGGGTGGGTGCAGCAGCTTACTGTGGAGATGAGTTTGGCTCCCACCTGTCTGACAATCTCTAAAAAAGAAAAGCTAGTTTGAGCCTACACGCTGCAATACGTGTTATTCTGCAAGACAGAAAGGGAAGTTTGTGAATATATATTTATTCATCTGGATGATGAGTCAAGTAGAACGACTGTGTAACTCACATTTTGCATAAAAAGCTGTTTGGTTTGTTTTCGGCCAGACTGGGAAGAAAATCGCTGGAGGCGACAGTACTGTCATATGTTTTTGTTTTCACTGGTTTGCATTAGTCAGTGTGGATTCACACCTTGAATGATTTATATTTTGGGAATTCCAAGACCTTAGCTGTCAGTGATGACAGGACAGCCACAGCACAAAGATTCAGATTTTAACATAAATATTTGTCCATCAGCTGCAGAGGCTAAAGGAAAGCCCAAAGCACGTTTAAAGGTTTTTGGAATCACAAATTTTAAAAATTACTCAGTACTGAAGACATTTTATAAGACTCTCCATTATGTTTTCCAGGGCGAGTAAGTGAATCTACGCCTTCTCACAAAGATGAAAAACATATGCGTGTGAATAAGACGCAGCATACACGTGCAAGAGAGGCCAGGTCCTAATCAATAAAACAGGGAGTTAAATAATTTCTCTGTCGACACTATTAACCTGAATCTCAGCAGATAAGCAAATTGATCTACAATGTAGAAATGGCTTATCCAATTAAAAGGGAATATAATGCACAGCAGGAAGTGTGCACTAAACCTGCACGGGTCAAACAAGAAATACCACAAGAGCTGTGCTGCCTCTCAATACTGAGATGAGGGCGAGCAAGAGACACACAGGATGAGAGGAGCGAGAGAAGCAGCACAGCACAGTTTCCCAAATGAGCTGTTTGCCTGGCACGCTTCGGGGCTCTCGCATTGTTGCTGTGTTTAGAAATAGTCTCAGCTAGGATGCTTTAAAAATTAGCTGCCGCTTAAACCTTTGCAGCATGCCACACGAATAGAGCCTGACATCGCACAGTGACTATTTCAAAGGAAACTTGTTATGATCTTCAAGAGGGATGTATGAATATGCATCAGCAAGAGAAGGTCAGAGATCAAGGCTGGAAAGAGGCGTTTGTGCACCTGGATCCGTCCTTGCTCGAGTTCACAAAGGTGGATGAAAATACGGCGAAAGTGACATAAAAGGAAGGTTCGGCATCCTTGGTGCAGAAATCCTGCTCTAAAGATTTGACTGGTATTAACAGCTGTTCCGAGTTACCGCTCCCTCTCTTCATATTAAAGTCAGATCAAACGGACGAGTGGCTCTATCACAGTGGGAATTAAGGCTTTATTAAATATCTCAAGGGAGCCCACGTCTGCAGAGACCAGTGGACTTGAGTAAAAATACCCAACACAGCAGAGCGGCCAAGTTAGTTCACTGCCCCTCTTTCTGTGTCTCTGACACCCCCCCGCTGCCTTTCCCCCTTTCCCCTCCTCTCCTCTTCTCCATGCTCCTGTGTGTGCTCCTCGCTCACACACTCACACCCTCACAAGCCCAAAGAAACGCTCAAGTTGGTGGCTGAGCGGAATATAGATGCGACTGGAGACAAGAGCTGGTGCCGTGATTTGCACATAGACAGAGGATACACACCCTGCGCTCTGCTTCAGTCTTCTTCCATCTTCAGTTTCTCTCCTTCCTATGTTTTCTCTTTCTCTGGACAAAATGTGAAAGGCATTGCTAAAGTGAACGAACCCCGCGCACACTGCCAGACCCTCGATATCCTCTGCCCCAAACTCGGAGCCCTAAATGACAGTCAGACGCGCGCAAGAAGGGCTAAACGGGAATAAACTTGCACGGATGGACCTGGCTGTGCAGGTGATGTATCGTGTGCCATTTCCAGACCCGGGACAAACTTGACAACACATATGTTTGCGCCATTAACACACAAGGGTAGCCCGGGTGAGACCAGGCGGAAGACCAGAATAAAAAGAGCGTGGGATCGCTCCCAGTCTCAGCGAAATAGTCCCCAAATCCCTCACACACGCGCACACATCTCGTCTGTCTTACCTGGTGGAGGAGAAAAGCCAAGAGAACGCAGACTCCAATCTCCATGGTCGGTAAAATTTCTCTGGGTGCGAAACACAAACAGCTTCAAGACAGGGCGATAGAGACTCTGTGAGCTGTGTTCATAATTCCACTGTCCAACCGCCGGAGAGAGAGGAAAGCCTTTCGCCGTGAGCCGCCAGCTGCCAACTTCCTCCAAATATAACTGCAGTCTGATCAGCACAGTGCTGGATAGTGAAGGCGAGACCACGACCAATAGATTTATGAGCAGGACAGAGACGGGGGGGAGGCGGAGAGGGGAGTGGTGGGGGATGAGGCGGGGAGTTCGTCGCGATCCAAGCAGCGGGTCAGCGTCGACACCCGGTTCGTTTGTGGAGTTTTCGGCAGGTGCAGCCGCAGGTTTCGAGGATTCATCAACATGACGCGTATCGCGCCGTTTCAGTTTTCACACGCGACAGGTTTATGCCCCCGATAGTGTCTGTAATTCACCCTCTTTTCAAGATTATTTACGGTGTCTGTCATCAGTGTCAGTGGCGCACGGGAAGCCTCTATTACCCACGAAGCCGCACCACTGCGATGGTGCCTGAGAGAAAAACTTCAGTAATGAAACATTTTAAACCCAAACTAGAAACACGAGCCGCGACCAAAGAGGCTTAAACATGAATCATTCACTCGGCCTTTAATAGCTTCCTTTAGAGCTGCATTCGTGTCAGCGTGTTTCCTTGCTTCTAGCTAAATGATCAATTGTTAATTTAAGATAAGATAAGATAAGATAACCTTTATTAGTCCCACACGTGGGAAATTTGTTTTGTCACAGCAGGAAGTGGACAGTGCAAAAGTTATTACGCAAAAATTAGAATACAATAAGAATAAATACAGTACACAGCTGTACAGAATAGAATAAAATAAAATACTATATACAGTAGAATAAAATAAAATAAATATACAATAAGATAAAAATAGAATACAAATACAAATACTATATACAACTGAGTAAAAATACAACGATGACAGAAAGGATTATTGCACTTAGTATTATTGCACATGTGTGGATGTGTGTGTTTGTTCAGTTAAAGTCTTTATTATGGAGTCTGACAGCAGTGGGGAGGAAAGACCTGCGAAATCTCTCCGTCCCACACCGTGGGTGCTGCAGTCTCCCACTGAAGGAGCTGCTCAGTGCTGTCACAGTCTGCTGCATGGGGTGGGAGATGTTGTCCAACAGGGATGACAGCTTAGCCGCCGTTCTCCTGTCACTCACCACCTCCACTGGGTCCAGAGGGCATCCTAGAACAGAGCTGGCCCTTCGGATCACCCTGTTCAGTCTCTTCCTGTCCCCAGCAGAGATGCTGCCGCCCCAGCAGACCACACCATAAAAGATAGCAGAAGCCACCACAGAGTCATAGAAGGTCTTCAGGAGTGGGCCCTCCACTCCAAACGACCTGAGTCTCCGCAGCAGGTACAGCCTGCTCTGCCCTTTCCTGTAGAGGGCGTCTGAGTTATGAGTCCAGTCCAGTCTGTTGTTCAGATGAACACCAAGGTACCTGTAGCTGTCCACAGCCTCAATAATTTGTGCGGGGAATGAATTTTCGCAGTTCTCTTTTCAGCATGTGCACCGCAGCCAAGTTCAGTTCGAATTTTCTTTTACTGCATGTTTATTATAAATGTAAAAAAACGACCTTTGCATATGTAGGTGACGAATTTATTGTCACTGCTTTTTAGGTTACTTTCAGTGCAGCTTCTCCTTCTTCTTTTTTAGCTCTATGTTCTAAACTAAAAACACCGAAAAGCGCATTTCTGTTCTATTCTTAAGCCAGGGTAACCCCTTTAGCCTTTCTCTGTGCTCTTGGAAGCATTCCTGTGAAAACGAAGCCCACACCTGATAAAAGTCTCCAACAACAACACCTCCTGTTGGAGAAGCATTCGTTTGAAAAACATGGTGCTTGAAATTGAAGAAGTCCTTGAAGTAAAAGAACGAACGAAAGAAGCCCTATTTACATTTTCAGATAGAACAAGAGGGCTTGTAGCTGAGAGCCACAGAGAAGGGAGGCTTCACTCCATCTCCAGCCTTTTACTTTAAAACACAAGATCCTTGTCAGGTGTCCTTGAGAGGGGGGGGGAAGCACTCAGTAGCTAAAGTCATGCCGTTGTGTAACTGACTGTGACCTCTGAGTTTGCAGGTGGGAATAATCAATTAATTACTGCACAATTATTAAAGAGGAGGATGGCTCATTAGAATTCAACCCTGCTGCTGTTTAGCCCTAATAACATAAAATATAGTGTAGGGAGATTGCCTTTGGTTCTGCAGGGATGATGTAGAACCAAGCATGTCGGGCACTAGCTTAAGCCTGCAGTTTCAGTATCCTGCCATTTAGTTGACTATCAGCAGAAAAAAAATCCTAATACGGAAAAAAAATGTTGTGAAAAATGTTCAGGATTCAGATATCTGCCAGTCTACCTCGTCACTGCTCGCCTCAGTGACGTGTTCCTCACTGAACCTTTTTTCATGGCCCAAAGGTCAGATGTCTATAAACCAGCCCATCAGTCTTTCTTAAGGGGCAGCATTGTCACAAAGCACACTTAATCTTCATGCAAAGTACCCCTAACCTCCAACACAGAGATAAGTCGTAGAGGCTGAGACAGATGGATGGGTCTGCTGTTCAAAGCAACTGAACTCTGACATAATGGAAACATTTAGAGCTCTTTACTCTCCCTTTCTATTCTATCCATCTGTCCATTTCTTACACCTAAACAAGCGTAACATGGGACACATTTCTGCATACAGCCATCATGATTTGAGAAAAGGAAAAGGTTAGCCCCACACAAAAGTCAGTTGTGGGTCATTGTGAGTGTCTCTCAGTGCAGCAGTCAAGTTCCTCCCTTCAGTTTCTCAATGGATGTGAAAAATGAGGGCAAGAATTGTTGTGACGCCTGAGGAATTGCTTTTCCCAGACAATATTTCTGCCATATTCATTTATCAGTAAGTAAAAGCATAGGGCTTGTATCACTGCTGTCTGCTCAGTTCAGAGCACACACATTCAGCTGCGGACCGCAGGAAGATGGCTGGTATAATCAATTAAAATGACACAGCTGAATGAAGAATAAAATGTCAAACAGTGTGTAACATTCCCTGTCACATATTTCATGATCATCACTACATATTTTAGATTATGGGAATGACACAAAGAGCGTCATATTCGGTTTTGTAAGCCGTGGCTAAGTGGAATCAACAAATCATGACTGAAGTGTGTGTTCGGTGGGTTTAGCTCAGTCAGTTCTACGGTTCAGTTTCATTACTCTCAAATACTCCAGACTCGATTTTGTAACCTCAGAAATATAATTTCTACTTGTTATATTTGTGGCTATTGAACATTTTTTAGTAATTATGTTTCTATAATTCAGATTTGATACCTAAAAACGTGGCTGGTGACTGATTTAACTGCTTTTTCAGTCTCTTCTCAGCAACTTGGTGGAAAATTATAGCTCCACAACAACAGTAGAAGTTAATGTTGGACCAGTTGTCTGAAATAGGAGGATAATATGCAGCCAGTGAAAGAGGATGTGGCCACGCTGACTGACTTTGATTGTTGTCTGTCTGAGGTTGCATTTCCTCCATCTGACATCGGAAAAGACTGCAACTGCATATAGTAAGGTATTAAAACCAAGGACCCGGATGTTTGTGCTCATGTCCCACATAAAGAAAAGAAAAAAATATAGTCCTCTGAAAATAATTATGTCTTTCAAGAAATAAATAGTGTATTATTAGTAGTGTTTATCTTCTTTTTTCTGTTTTCATAGAATAAAATAATACTTTTGATATGTGAGAGGAAAGACCAACAATGTTAAGAGACAAACGAGCCAAGAATGGAAAATATAAATACGACATTTCTCGTGTATATTCTCATGTATGTACAGTAACAAGTTATCCATCCTGTATTTATTCCTTAATGTTTTGCAACATCCTCACACTCTGCATCACTGCACATAAATATGCGACATGTGTTGCTTTTGTCTGTTTCATGTTGCTATTGTCACCATTATAGGCTCCATTCATGTAAACAGTCAGTAAAGCTGATTCTGATTCAGAGTCATATTACTAATTTCAACGGGATCTTCCACTAGAAAAAGCAAAGACAGTAAAGTATGATCCCTGCCACGGTCTCTGTCAGCTGCTGTTTCCAACTGATATCAAATACATGGAGCAACCTACACTTCTAACAACACCTAAAAGCACCCCTCATAACAACTGCGCCTCCCCAACCCCAGGAAGGTATGGTAATCAGTTCAAGAGCCTAGACACAGAACTGTGTCAGGAACCTTTCGATCAAGACCGAACGAGGAAAAGCAGCGAGCACTTTTCCAGAAACGCAACCTTGAGTTACACCTCACTTCAGAACAGAGACGCAAGCAGAAAGAAAATATATAATCAAATATATAATCATCTTTGTGGCTTCTTTTTCTTGACCTTCAAAATACAAAATATGAGCAACTATTCAGTTACAGTTGCTGTTTAAATAGGTGATAATTAGAATACAGTTACTTTGTTGAAATACATGGATTACATGGCAGTATTTTCCCGTTTCATATGTTAGGCTATCCCCTCTCTAATTTTGTGTAATGGAGACCAGGGGTTCCATTACCCTTACTTGTATTTTATTAACTGATTGACTGATTGGGAATTAAAACAATATAATAAAGAAAAACACACATTTGTTCTTCTGGATTCTGTGGTGTGGGTGTGGTCTCTGGCCGGCTGCAGAGGAGGGGTGACGCAGTGAGCTCCCGGGCGGCGCAGGGGCGGGGTGAACAGGTGTGCTGAGAAGTGAAGGTGATTGTCACTCTTTATATGTCCGCAGTGACAGTCAGAGGAGTACTGAAAACCACAGTATTAATAAAAGTATTGCTGTCCTCACACCTGTGTCCCGTGGATGCTTTACAGGACAAACGTTACTGATTCTTTATTAGGTTTATTTCATTTAGGATTTAAGTAACAGCTTGTAAAGGTGAAAAGACAATCCACACATCCTACCTGTGTCAGAAAGGAGCCAAAGTTTGAGCTGTTCACATTTAATCATTTGTCTGTAACCTAAACTTTTGGTATGTGTAAAAAGAGAAGTGTTAGTAGTACTCACCCTTCCTGGTTGCTTCTTGCAGGATGTGGAACAAAAGAGTAAAAGCAGCTCAATCACCTGCTGATGAGCTGCTGGAGCAGACCAGTGTGCCAGGTTAGGGGAGTCTGGTTAAGAAGGCTTTTAATTTAGATAGAAATGGTTGAAGAGTATGTTATTGATTTGTTTATAGTATGTGCTGGAAATATGTATATGCTTGTTATAATGTTATTGTATGTTTGTTTGTGTGGAGGGTTATGTTTTCATTTTGATTGGTTAACCTGGGCAAGTCCAGATGCTCAGCTGAAACAGTGAGAGCATAAAAGGAAGCCAGATGCTTTTTAGAGGGCTTGGTGTTTGTGCCGTATCAGTGTCCCTTCTTCAATAAAGTCTTCTAGTCCATGGATACATTTTATTCCACTTTCGCGTCATATTATTAGAAGGAAATATGACCGCTGGCCAAAACTGACATTTTGTTAATTCCACACATTGTCGGAAACTTAAACTTGCATTAAGAGGCTCTAATGTAAGCATCCTGTTAATGTTGGTGTCCTCAGTTACTCAATGGACCCAGAGCCAGCACAACAGAGGCAGCAGTGCACGGGCAGGAATGCATTTCTTACTTGGAAATTCTGACTGCACTTCACATTTAAAGAAGAAAGGGATCAAATCTGAGCGTACAATGCAGACTCTGTCAGCAACCAAGCTGCTCTCAGCATCAAAAGACTCCAACCTAAAGAAACATCTGGAAGTAAGTTGCTCCACCACCACTAAAGCAGTTCATTAGGCATAAAGAAAGCTCAGACAGGACCACTCGAGCTACAATCCGAGGAGACTTGTTTATACCTCACAGACGGACAGCATTTGGGCAGAACGTCCTCTCTGTTAAGGGTGGCCATCTGTGGAACAGTCTTCCTCAACCCATTAGGTTGGAGGAAGTCGGGGAGTGCGTGGAAAGGGTCTCCAGTTTCAAGTTTCTGGGTGTGCACATAGACACAGACCTCCAATGGAGCTCTAACACCTCTGCGGTCTTAAAGAAGGCCCAACAGCGTCTCCACTTTCTGAGAATCCTCAGAGAAATGGACCTGAAGGAGCTGCTGACCGTCTTCTACCGCTACTCCATTGAAAGTGTGCTGACATATTGCATCGGTGTGTGGTTCTCCAGCTGCACCACAGCACACAGAAAGGCACTCCAGAGGGTCATCAACATGGCCCAAAAAATCATTGGACATCCTCTTCCCTCCCTGAAGGACCTGTACAGCACTCGCTGTCTCAAGAGGGCACGCAGCATCCTACGGGACTGCACACACCCAGGACACCGGGTGTTTAAGCTGCTGCCGTCTGGCAGGAGGTTCAGGCTGCTGAGGTCCCGAACAAACAGACTCAATGACAGCTTTTACAACAGGGCAACAGCCCTGATCAATGCTAACAGCTGACCTGACTGGATACCTCCCTGGACTTTTTTAGGGGGAGGTAACAATGTTTAAAACAATAACAATAATAATATTTATATTTATAACAAGGTGCAATAATAATTAATGTGCAATAATAACAGTGTGCAATACACTTATTCTTCTTTTTTATACTAAGTTAATATACTGTGTTGTGTTGTTTGTTGCATTGTGATATCGTCACAATGTCATATCGTGTCGTGTTGTGTTACATGTAGTGCCGACATAGGACAGTTTTCCAATTTCATTGTACTACTGTACTATGTATGACTGTGCAATGACAATAAAGGGTTATCTTATCTTATCTTATCTTATATTAGAGAATGCTCGACATTCAATTTGTTTAAGGCAAAGGTTAAAAACTGGTTATGGACAAATCAAGTGTGTGATCATGTATGAGTTGTATAGTTTTAATGTTTTATTTGGGAACAGAATGGTGTGTATGTGTAAGTTTGGTGATGGAGTTTTTATTATGAATGAATGATGAATTTTTATGAATTTTTATGTCTATTTTTTATGCTTAAGGACAACAGATGGAAATTAGCCTTTGGCTATAATCTGGCATGTTTACATTCATGTAATTCTTTTTTACATTTATGTTCATTAACATGCACTGTCCTGAATAAATAAAATTAAAATTAAGTTCTTTTTAAAAAACTAACGTTAGTCCACTGCAGTACATCTTCGATGTACTATTACTGAAGGCTCCTCACTACCGAGCTAACATTGTTAGCTGGCGTTAGCTGAGGTTAGTTCATAGACTGCAGACTGTTAGACTTGATGAATAGCGTTAACAACCTGCTAACTGCAAATAATCATACGCAGTTCTGAAAGCAGTCTATGAGCTAACCTCAGCTAACGCCAACTAACAATGTTAGCTCAGTGGTGAGTAACCTTCAGTAATAGTAATAAGTCACAGCAATATTCATGTAGTTGTAAAAATGTGACAGTATATCAAGTAATCCAAAGTATTCAGAATACGTTACTCTGAGTAACATAATGGAATACTTTATAAACTACATTTTGGGTGAAACTATATTATTCTGTAATCTGTAGTGGAATATATTTTATTTAAAAGTAACCTTCCCAACACTGCTTATTACTTTTATTCTTGTTTTAAGTTGATTCTAATCCTCAGTGCATGTATGTATGTGTATTTAAAAATCGGGTTGTATTAAAATTAACGGCTCTTAAGACAAACTTGGGATATTTGTTGTCATGTAAAATATTTTATGGAACTTTTGGTTCTTTGGCGTAACAACAGCTACATGATCTCACCCAGCAATCTCCAGCAGCTGACGCACCCATGACTCTGCCTCAGCACCTGGCTTAGACACATATAGGTAGTAACCAACCGTCGCCTGTGTTAACTCGATTGTTGGGACATTAGACTGACATCTTTGTTGAAATTCAATTCCAAATTCACTGACACATTCATCAGTTGCTTTTGAAAGGCCTGCTTATTCGCATGTCTTCACGTGTCGCTTATTTTCTCCTAAAGTTCTGGTTTTACGGTTATTTGCTTGTATAGTTTATACAAAGTGACTTTGTTGTGTCTTTGTTGTAGACTGGAAATAATTATTTTACAAATCGAGACACGTCCTTTGTTTTTTAATTTACCACTCAGTCTCTAACTTTTATCAGATGTGTTGTTATCTTAGTTAAAATTACATTTGCTCCCAACTTAATGTTGCTTACTTTAAGTTACTTATAAATACAACACATTATTCTCTTAAGCTTTTTGCTAATATTTAAGCACATTTCTCAACATATATGCACAAAGCAGTCACTTCATTATGTTCACATGTTAAACTTTCATTAATGCAAATATTTAATTAGTCGAACAATGTGCTGAAGTTAAAAATAAAAAGGGGAAGAAATGTAGTTTAAGTGACTTTGAATGTGGCAAAGTTGTTGGTTCCAGGGAATCTGCCATTTCAGAAACTGCTGGGATTTTCCTGTACAACTATTCCAGTGTTTGCAGAGAATAGTCCAAAAAACAGAAAATATCCAGTGAGCAGTAATTCTCTGGTTGAAAATACCTCGATTCCAGATGTCAGAGTGAAATGTCCCAGCTTTTTCAAGCTGGTAGGAAGACAAAACTAACCCATATAACCACTCATTAGAAAGATATGGAAGAGCACCTTTGAATGAACATGTGAAACCTTGAGTTTGATGGGCTACAGCAGCAGAATACCACAGCAGATGTCAGTCTTGTCAACTAATGACAGTAAACTGAAACTACAATTTGCAGTGACTCACCAAAATTGGACAATAGATGACGGGGAAAACATCACGTGGTCTGATGAGTCTTGATTTCAGTTGCAACATTCAGACGGTAGCGTTAGAAATTGGCCTGAACAAAATGAAAGCACGGGCCTGTCTCACATTGTATCAACATTTCAGAGCGGTGGTGTTGGTGTAACAACGTGGAGGATATTTTTGTGGCACACTTTGCTCCCCTTGGTGCCAATTTAGCATCATTTAAATGCCGCAGTCAGTGAGTATTGTTGCTGAACATGTCGATCCCGTTATGATCACAGTGTACCCACAGCGTACTCTTTAAACAGCTGCTCCCAGCAATGCACCATGTCACAAAGATAAAAAAAGACATCTCAAACTAGTTTCTTGAACATAACAAATCAAATACCCTCCAGTTACCAGATCTCAATCCAAGGGATGTCAGAGGGATGTTTCCTCGTTGAGTCTGTTCTTAAAAAAACTAAAACCCAATTCTGTGGTCGCCAACTTTGTGCAGTCAATCACTACAGAACTCTTAAGTTCATGTGACTTTCAGATGAGCTTAAGAGCAGTGACTAGAGAGCATAATTGAATGGGTTTCTATGGCTGAGCAACTGCAACCAAGAGTTGCGTCACCAAGTGCAATGCAAAGCACTGGATACAGTGGTGTACATCACATCATGCCTGGGCTCTAGAGCAGCAGAGATGTGTTCTCTAGAGTGACAAATGAAGTTTCTCCTTCTGACAGCTCGACGGATGAGTCTGGGTTTGGCGATCACAAGGAGAACAGTATTCGTCTGACTGCTCTGAGCCAAGTTTGGTGGAAGGATGATTGTGGTGTGGGGTCGTTTTTTAGGAGTTCAGGCTCAGCCCCTTGGTTCCCGTGGAAGGAACTCTTAATACACGAGGATACCAAGACATTTTGGACAATTTCAGGCCAACTTTGTGGGACCAAAGTGGGAACTCTGGGTGTACCAGTGCACAAAGCAAGGTCCACAAAGACATGGGAAACAAATAACAAAGAGTTTAGTGTGAAAAACACTTGACTGGGGAAACAAACTAAACATAAAGCAGGTTTGCTGTGCCCATTTTACCTTTTTATGTCCAACAAACAGGCAGAACAAAAAGACTTTATGTAGCTCTGCAGGAGGAATATGGGACAAAGTTTGGCACATGTGACTTCTGATATGTCTGTATTAAACTTGGCATGAATTATATTAAAGTTTTTATTATAACAGCACTTTTGTTATACTTGATGTGCTGTTCAGAGCACAGTGAGTGACTAGACATTCCTACTTCCTCCTCTAAACAATCTAAATCCTCAATGGCCCTGAAACCTTGAACTGCAGCACAATATAACCATGTATACATGTTTCCAATTATTCACATTCATTGGACTAATCATCCGTAACAACAACATGAACACGCAGGGGACACAGCGAAGCAATTAGCTCTATTTATCTGATTTAAGTCACAAAATGCTCTCTCTCTCCCTCTGCCCGCCCCCCTCCGGACTGAATGAAAAAAAAAAACAGCTTCACTGTCATTACATCATTTATTGATTATAACTGGATGTGTGGATCAGTGATCCAGTCTTTTATATTTATATATAATCTTTTTTTCTTGGCCTTATACAAACAAGCTATCAGCAGGTGCCTATAATTTAGATTTAGCTCTGAAGTGGAGGTGTCTCTAAGTAAAAGTAGAATGAGTGACTGATATTAAAACAATAAAAAAGTTTTTAAAATATAATATCACGTGAAGTCTCACTGGTCTAACCAACTGTCAGACAGTATATAATGTACAGTATATGTCAAATTACTCACACCCTGAGATTTATTGCCACTAGATGGGGGGAAAGTGTCCGTATCAAAATAACTTTTTTCTTTTTACCTGGAACATGAAAAACAAGCTTTAAGCTGCAGATTCCTGTTGTAGCAGGTTCTACTTAGGGTTTGTTTTTTACTCTTTTTGTGTGTGTAATAATAGAGACGCAGGCTTGAGCTCATCTCTCTCATAAAACACCCAAAACCCACCATCTCGCCTGCCGATGGAATTAGAGATCTGAGGATACTCACATCCTTCTTTTTAGACCTGACTGACAAAAGGAAGCAGGTAGAGAGCACAGATCCCTGAGAGAAAGAAGTCTGGATCACTGAACCAGACATCTGCTTCTAATCAGTTTGTGCTGAAACACAACAACATCAGAATCTTAGGGCCACACACACACACACACACACACACACACACACACACACACACACACACACACACACACACACACTCAAATTGTGTAATTTCATCTCATGTATTGATTGTAACTGGATGTCTGGTTCAGTAGCCACCCTTTGATTCCTGCTTTGCTCACTCTTGGCCTTCTCTCCGTGAGCTTCATCAGGTCGTCACCTGAAATGGTTTCCAACAGTCTTGAAGGAGTTCACAGAGATGCTGAGCACTTGTTGGCCCTTTGCCTTCACTCTGCGCTCCATCTCATCCCAAACCATCTCCACTGGGTTCAGGTGACTGTGGAGGCCAGGCCATCTGACACATCACTGCATCTCTCTCCTTCTCTCTCGCCGTGCTAGCTCAGTGTGCCTTCAGTTTTGAATAAATCCCCAACAGTGTCACCAGCAAAGCCCCCCCCCACACCATCACACCTCCTCCATTCCACAGCGGGTGGAACCAAAGATCTCAAATTTGGACTCATCAGGCCAAGCACAGATGGTCTAATGTCCACTCCTTGTGTTTCTCAGACCAAACAAATCTCTTCTGCTTGTTGCTTTTCCTTAGTCATGGTTTCTTAGCAGCATTAAGGCCCGTACAGTCTGGGGTGGCTGGAGCTCAGGAGGTAAGCGGGTCATCTGCTGCTTGGAAGGTTAATGGTTTGATCCCTGGTTCCTTCAGTCTGCGTGCCAAGTATCCTTGGGCAAGATACTAACCCCAAGTTGTTTGAATGTTAGCTAGGAAGCATTAAAAGCTTTCAAGAACGTGGCATGTTGTATAGAGCACTATAGCGCTATACAAGAATCAGTGCAATTACCATTTAGTAAAAATAAAGAAAAACTATTAAATGAGAAGTCCAAATGTTCAGACTTTTATCTGGTAGCCTTATTTAAACAGGCTAACAGCAGGTGATGTAGGCTGAGCTCTGAAGTGGAGGTGCCATTAAGTAAAACAAGGAAAGGCTTTTTCATTAAAATCTGACTAAATGTATTAAACACATTCCAATTAATTACGGTTTATACTGATCTCTGGATGCTGCCAGACCATGATGAAATGTACCGATGCTACTGTCTGCACCAAGAGTAGTACATGATATCTCAGAGCTGTAAGATATGATCTGTGTTTAAACCTAGAGAGTATGAAATAATGTAAAATATATGATAATCATGTTATTTTACAGTCTTTACCTAAAGCTGAGGTAACTGTTGGCACTATATAAACATAACTTGTTTTTTTAATTTGATAAATGTCAAATTGTCAAGTTATTGTATTTGGTTAAGTGGAGGACACCACTGTCCCCAAACCTGCTGCCTTGCTTCCATGACTGAAAGCTTTACACAAACACAAACAACACACACACACACCAAAAAGGAGTCCTATCATTTCTATGGCTGCGTTGCTTGTTTTGCCCTTAAGATGGCAAAAACAAATTAGTAGCATCTAAACCATATTTCTGAGAGACAGGGCTGGACAGCTCTGAGCTTAACCCGTCCAACACTCGTAAGAAATGGAAATGAAATGGATCTCCAGCTGTGAGTCAGCCTTTTAACTCAACATCAGTATTTGATCTCATTTGCACAGGAGACCAGCAGCAGATTGTTTAATGCGCATCCTGCATGGCCACAAATATCCAGCCGTAACTGTTCCTGGCTATGTAAATAAAGCTCATTAAAATGTTTCACTAACAATGAATTAAACATGAATTTGATTATTTTTATTGCCAGTGTATTTTCTAAATCAAATCAAAGAACTGCCACATCACGCTCATTCCAACAGTGGATTTTCCGCATGATTGTCAGCGATGCATCTAGGTGTCGAGTGGCTCTAGGTGTGTTCTTGCAGTTGGACAAAGGTCATATCTTGTTTCAGACCACTTGTACTTTTCAGAATTGTTCTTTTGAACGAGACTACAAGAACTACTTTATTCCTTGTGGTTTTACAAGTGAACCAATACTGTGTGCAAGAAACTCAACATCTACAATATGCAAACACACCTTTTATTGCTCAGGAACATTGGAATAATTTAATAGATTCAAATTAAGCAAACAGACTCTTTTCTTTCACTGCAGCCTTTATAAAACACATTTACAACCATCGATCCTGAACTGGCTCTTGGAGCTGGAGCAGATGGTAAGTAGCCAGCAAGGGACTGAGCAGAGGCCTGTTCCAATAAACTATTGTTATAGTCCAGAATAATTTAGGTTTATTATCACGAGTCTGTGACGATTAGACACCCATTCATAAATTCTGTGTTGATTTCCAGATGAATGAGTGCAACTCTCGAGTTTTGCGTCACATATTTCACAGCTTCCCTCACTTCATTTTGCATTCTTTTTCAGACCTCTAATGAAGTGTTCTGTGGTTTGCTACTCATTTTATTTCTGTTCATCTTAAGGATTGGTCATTTACTCTCATAAGGAAAACAAATTATACCTGAAAGTGGGTCAAAATCTTATACTGCTCCACTAAAACAGTGGGCTGCATTGATTAAGGGCATTTGACAGATGTGAAAGTATTAATTACTCAGTTATATACTCATATATAACTGCTTGTTATCAGGTATTTGCCAGAACTGCACCATGTAATTAAATCTGTGCAGGAGCTAGCTTATAATTTTGCTTCCTGCTAATAAAAGAATTTGAAGTGGCACTTTGAGGCAGCCGGAAACCAGCGTTTATTATCTGATGAAAGAGCAGATGAATTGAGCACATCATTAGCTTCTCCTGTAGTGTACAGCTGTTAGCAATGACAACTCCACTTGCTTTTAATGCCGTTTTGAATTACATCTCCTTGTTCTTCTCCTTGATTGAGTGAACTGAATACATGAAAGCTAACTCATTGCCAGGTAAAGGACTTGGTTTTGTATTGTTTCCTCGTTATCATGACTCCCAGTTGTTTCCCACATCTGTGGGAATGTCTGTAGCTGCTCTTATTTATCAACATATTCCCATTTTATTTTTATTGTTACCTTCAGATTTTGTGCATATTGCATAGATGAAATATAACACATGTATGCAAAAACAAATTCAGCTGCATGGGATATTTTTTTTTATTAAATTTGATGTTTTTTAGGGTGTTGAAACCAAAAATCATCTCTATTCCCTCCATCACATAGTTTTGTTTTTTTGCAAAACATGAGGAATTTACATTAAAAAAGCACAACAGTGATGAAAAAAATCTATATTTTATTACAATTCTCCTTTATTACAATGCTCCTCACACCACCAAACCCACCGTACCCCTCCCACCCACCTCCCCTCAGTTCCTCACATATGTATTTCTCTTGAGTCTCGCTCTTAGAAATATTACATTAATGTAAGAAGTAGAGATGGCACGATACCACTTTTTTATGTCCGATACCAATATCATAAATTTGGATATCGGCCGATACCGATATGAATCCAATAGTGTTTTTTAATCTATAAAACAGTTCTTTTAATATCTTGCTGCATTTTGTATAAGTTCATACTCAAGTTTAAAAAAACAAAAACACTAAAGCTATTCTGTTATACCTGTATGCAAAAAAAATATTTCATAGTTCAGAAATACTGGTCAATCTAATCAACTTAAACCTGCACCAACTCCTAGCAAAAAAACAAACAAACAGAAAAATATGGAACCCCCACCCTCCACCTCATGATGCTTAATCGACGTAATCAACCTTAATTTGATGCAGTGTGAAAAAAAATGCACAGAAATCAATTAATTAGATTAATTAAATAGATTCAACATCTTTCTTCAACAGAACTGCACAGATGGAAAAAGTACTAGCTTATAGGGTATATTAGACTTACAGTTTTTGCCCGTTGCCTGAACACATTTTGCAAAACTTTGCTCATTGTGCCAAAACCCTAAACACAAGTAAACATGACACAACACTGGGAAATATACCATTCACATCTGCACCAAATTGAAACTCTACTCTCAAAACCTAAACTCTGCTATCAAAACCTAACATTCCTCTGTCAAAATGTAACTCTGTTGACAAAATGACACATACTTGCATCATATGCAAACACTTACAGAGCAGGAGGAACACACTAGTCTACTTTATATAAAGCACTGCAGTCTTTGATTTCCATTGTTCATTCAGAAGGCATATTTTCAGGAGACACATTTGCAAACAACCAAAAAAGCAAATAGACCTACTCAATATTGTACATTGCAGTACCATGAATTCAGATAAAGCAAAAAAAACCAAAACAAAAAACCCCCCCATAATACAGTAATAGAAAAAACACTATACTGTAAACAAAAAATCATGACAATTGTGCATACGTGGGCTCATGGATCCCGCCGTCTGTTGGGGTCTGGCCACAGGACCTCATCAACATCGCAAGCAATGTCTTCTCTCGCTAGGCACCGGGGAAAATATCCTCTTCCATGTCAAAACCATCCATGGATTGCTGTCACCTGAATGTCGCCGCAGGCCTGTTCCATTGCCTGCAGAAGAGGCATGCAGGCATGTAGTTGGCGGTCATATACACGCCATCTCCAAGCCGAAAAAAATTCCTCTATAGGGTTTAAAAATGGTGAGTAAGGGGGCAAGCATACCACTTCAAGTTGACTTTGGTTGGAGAACCAGGCCTGGACCAGAGCAGCCCGATGGAAACTGACATTATCCCATATCACCACAAACCTGGGCTGATCTGGTCTGTTCTGTACAACTATATCATGGAGAGCATCTAGAAATGTGAGTATGTGTTGGCTATTGTATGGACCTAGTTTTGCATGATGGTGCAGAAGCCCTCGAAGGCTTATGGCGGCACATAATGTGATGTTTCCCCCGCGCTGCCCTGGGACGTGCACAATTGCCCTTTGGCCAATTACATTACGACCCCGTCGTCTTGTTTTGCTCAGGTCGAATCCAGCTTCATCAATGAAAATGTATTCATGAGGCTGTGCAGCTCCATCCATGGCCGAGATTCTCTGGAAAAAAGGGGAACATATCACTGTACTACAGTGCTACACATACAGCACCCTCACCCCATCACACAGGTACCTATGTAGCTCTCAGAATAGATCCATGTGGTACTGATATGGTACATATTCAGCTGCTACTGGACTTCACCAATACTCTATTGTAAATGTAAGGGACAGTTACACGTACCCGTACATATTCAGCTCGAAGTCCTTTGACCCTGTCACTGTTCCTCTCGAATGGGACTCTGTAGAGCTGCTTCATGGTGATGCTGAGTTTACCCAAGATGCGTCTGATGGTGGTGATGCTCACATGGTCTATGTTGCTGAACACTCGCCTGTCTGCAAGTATTTTCCGTCGTAGCTGGTGGAGACGGATGGCATTGTCTGCCCTCACTAGGTCCACAACAGCAAGTTCCTGCCGTTGTGTGAACAGGCGTTGGCGTCCTCCCCCAGAAGGTCTTCGAGTCATTCTAGAGAAATACAACCACATATTGTATGTATATATGTATATACTGTATCATCCACTGTACAACACTGTACTTCAATATAAGTAATCATGCTATGTTTCACAGAAACCACCACTTTGGCTGCAAAAGGAGCATTAGCACCCTGCAATACCCTGTAGACTTGATATGGTAACTGTAGAACAGTACTATGAAAACCATCTGAGTAGAGTAGAAAGCAGTGAGATGAAGACAGACCTGTTTTCTAGTCGGAATTTTCTTATTACAGATGCCACTGTGAAGCGGCTTAGATGTGGGTGGACTCTCTGCCCAGCTTCCCTCATAGTCAGGCCGTGGTTGATGACATGGTCCACCAAAGTTGCTCTTATATCATCAGAAATATGGGTCCGTGCATGGCCTCTTTGACCTCCTCCTCCTCTTCCTCTTGCTCTCCCTCCATCCATGCTTGCAAAGTTCTTGAATTGGCTAAACTGAGGGCTTTTTGTGGTTGGCTAATTGGTGTTCATTTTTACAAGTAAGTGCCTTCAGGTGTGTATTTGAGTGGTTGCAATTACCCGATGTGTTTTGTATTTTGGATACATGTGTTTTCCAAATGGCACCCTGAAATTTCATTTTTGAACGAAGTGTCTTATGTATGAAATAGAGTGTAGTATGCAGGACCATGTGTGTTGCATAAAGGAGTAAGTGTGTTGCATAATTGCAACCAGAGTGCAAAGCAGCACTTTTATTTAAGGTATGGGTACATGTGTTTGGGGTATGGTAACAAAAGCTTCAAGTTGTGTTACTTTAGTCTAAGCATGGGTTTGTAGTGTTCAAGCAACGAGCAAAAACTGTAACAGTTACTATATACAGTTATGGACTTCTATACATTTTACATCATATTAAAACTTTGGGTGTAATATTCAGATAATTTTTTATTAAAAGCTCGACATTTTAAATGAGAATAAGAAAGAAAAGTATGTCTTTGTGCCCCCTTCTCCCTGTTAATGCCCTATCGGCCCCCCTGGCTAAACTTTGCTAGATCCGCCCCTGCACAGTTACCAGCCGTCAGCTGTAGAAAAAGATCCTGGTGTAGAAAGTAATATTAAATAAATTCTAAGCTTAAACGTGCTGCTGTTGTTCAGCCGCTGGTTTCCTCTTTCTGGTGCAAAGTGGGCCAAAAACAAACAAGAGAGACGGACTCACGACAGAAAAGCCGATCAGCTGATCATTGATCAGTTTCATGATTGAAGTAGCAGCAAGGAGAGGCAGTCGCTCCATATATCAGTTGATAAGCTTAACGCGGGAACGCTTTACAAACATTCAGAGATGAACTTACACACTTGCTTTACTTCTCTCTGGGATCACTTCCTCGGAGATGAAATGCTGGTTTGGTAGCGAAGCTCCAAATACTCAACCAGACCGCCGACAGGTCTCACACGCCACAACCGCTCTATCACATGATGCATACTGCTCCAAAGTGCTACGGTTATGATGCGAGTTATGGCGTGTCGCAAGTTTTGTGAGGTGCTTTCGTGATATTTAATGGATCCGATTACATTTTTTATTTCTCTCCGATATCCGATCCAGTAATTTACGTCAGTATCGGACCGATACCGATACGTAATATCGGATCGGTCCATCTCTAGTAAGAAGTCATCATTGCACATGGTTTTTTGACTCAGGTATAGGATAAAGAAATTGTACGCCTAATTAAACTAAAAACACGAGTTTTACAAAAAAAACCTGACAAGATGAAATGTTTAATATTTTTCCCAGTTTCAGTAAAAATCTGTAAGAAACAGTCAAAAAATCTTACGCAGTTTTTTGGTTGCAGACCTGTGAAATCAGAACTTAAGGACATAAAATATTGAAGAACTTGTTAAAGAAGGACATGTTATATAAGTTGCTTTCTAAAATGTGAAAACCACATGAAGTCATGTGACCCATGAGGTCATGTGATGTTATGTCGTATTAGGAATCGTTCTGCGTTCTGTCAAACCTCTCGAGGTGTCATCCCTCAGCTGCAGCTTTCAGTCTGACAAAACTGACAAATGTAAGAGTACAACAAAATTTATGTGAAATAATAACGGCTGTAAGATATACAATATGCTACGTCTTTCTTGAGCTCTTGTTGTATTGTTCTCCGCTTCTTCATCGGCAGGATTGATGTCGCCCAGAGTAACAGAGTCGTCAGCTTGGGAGGGGGGATCTTTTGGTGCTTTATTTTGATAGTAAACAGTAAATGCACAGATAAAAACTGCAGGATGAGAAAAGGAGGAGGTATGACATGCAGTAAAAAACAGCTCCGAGAAACTCTCGAGTCCTGTAACACTTGTAGACTCTGAGCATGCGGCTGTGATGATGCCGTCTGTTTTAGATGTTGATGATATTCAGAGAATAACTTCTGATTACTTTGGGGGACATAAATGTTGGAGGGGCTCCAGGAGTAGCATTATTATCAGTTCTTTGGTACAACACCTTTGTATTGTGTGATCTGAATAACTGTCATAGTAGTGTGGTTTCCACTTTTAGTTGTGTTCCAATATATCAAGTTCTGAGGACTGTCTAAATTATGTACAGTTAATGAAGGTGCTGGAAAGAGGTCCAGAAGGGCATCGATCTGTTTCCATCCCACTCATTAAGAAGCCTCTTCTAGATTCATTTATACTATACAGCACTTGCTGCAGTAATGTTTTCACTTGGAGTGAGCGGAATAAAGTAAAATGCTGTGCACAAAAATGATTCTCACACAAATTCAGAGTCTCTGAGACATTAATTTAGGCATAAATATATAAACTTTAAAAAAATCTATAATGTCAACATTCACAATAATGTGGCTCATGAATAAATGAAGGAGTCTCTGTGTATGTGTCTGTTCTTCATGGGTTACAGCAGCTACTTCACACTGGTGTGTGGACCAGTAGAAGGTCACTGCTGACACATTTAGATGAGCTGTTCTCCAACAACCATGGGGTATTTGTTCAATCTGTGACCCCAGAATGTTGTTTCCAGTTCAGCTCACGCTGTTCATAAATAAATCTACAAAAGCAATTTTTGAATGAGCTGTCATTCGGTACCCTTAAATAGAAAAAATACAAAAAGAAGGAAGAAAGAAAAGCATTAAATGAACATTTCTTGTTGTTTTGCTTTGCTTGTTTGTTTTGTTTGTTTGTTTGTTTATTGTGTTTTAGTTTCAGTTAGCTTTAGTAAATAAAACAAACATAGTTTCAGTTCAAATCCACCACAGTGGAACGTGAAGCCACGTCCAAAGTCTAGCTAGGTGGCGGCTCGTTGTGTCTCATCATGTCAATATGACTTCTTTCACATCATATTGACAGCAGTAACTGTACAGATATGAAAATCCTTCCTGTCCTGTGCATCCTCACACTGAGACACCACAGAAACGAAGCTAATGAGCTGTTCTGAAACACCCCTGCATCAGCATCTGTTGTTCTCCTGCTCTGCAGCCAATCAGTAACTTGACATTTCCCCACGACTGATTATTGGTCCAATGTTAGACTGCAGAGGACAGCCCAACAGGAAGCCACACGTGAAAGACTTACATTACTTTAAAAAGACTAAATTGGGCTTTAACACGACTGTACCTCTCAGACGTCCTTCTTGGCATCAACCAAATATAAAAAACATTTTTTTTAAATACAATTTGAATTTTAGAAAATTGCAGTTTTGTATTTTAATTGGTTTTCATGTATTTTCATATTCAGTTTGCATGTTTAAGTTCAGAATCCTTTTAAAGCTGACGTGTATATATGACAGGTTAACCTGTCAAAGTCAAACCACGTCGTCTAGGTAACAGGGAATTTATTTTGGAAAACAGTGTAGTTTGAGCTTTGACATATTTGACATATTGATTTTTTATGGGTGATGTTACTGAGAAAGGTATAACAGTCTGTGCAGGTCAAGTCTGCCAATGTTGCACTTTATTTGTTCATGTTGACTCTTTTTTCTTCTTTGGATGCAGTTGGACACAAAATTTAATATTCAGTTAAAATGTGAAACAACCAAAGGTGAAATATTTCACATTTTAATTGGGTTGGAGTTTGTATTTAATTAGGTGGGTGAGCAGGAACATTACAACTGTTTCATCACCTCTGTGAACGCTCGTCATTTGAATAAAAGCCCAAATCGCTCAAAATAAAATGAACATAGTCTGAGTGGCATTAAATGCCAAGCAAGTGAAGTGATGACTTAAACGACGTGGTTTCCCTTGTAGTGATCGAACTCATGCTGTTAGAGCAGCTCGGACCCACACAGACTTTACTAAACATGTAATATCTGATACTGAGATTCAAGAAGTAAACTACAAACTGCAGATCAGAGCAGCACAAACGAGATCTCACTGAGATGCTGGAAATTTGTAGGCCACATCAGCACCTTGAACCTCAGTACAGACTTTTTTCACTTTTAATGAGTTTTAGAAGTTTTTCACCACACCTCGTAGCGTTGTATACAATCCAAACACATCTCAATCACATAACTTTATATTTTTCCAACAGCTACAGTTCTCTTAATTTCACAAAGATTTTTGAAATAGTGATGTTACATCATCTTAAAGAAATGTGTTTTTTAAGCTTCCACGTCTACCACATCAAAGCCCAGGCTCAAGGCAAAAGCGTGTATTTGTTCCTCTGAAATGGACGAGATTTTTCCTGCTAGAATCAGGCTGATTATAAAACCAAGAAAACCTTTGAACAGGGTCTGAAAGGTGGCGACCGCTGCATGTTAACCCAAACTGTTATTAGCTCATCCAAATCAAGGTCGGTGCCTCAACTTGACCAAACAATTAATGAACAAACAACTAAAGTGTGAACCAACGTTACTGTGACACTGGTTTGTTTTTAGAGCACTTCTCTGCCGTTATATTGGAGCAACCAGTTAAGGTAAAACTTTGAGCAAAATGTTCCACAGAAGTGCTCGTTTGAAAAATAAGATTCATTATTTTTCAAGGCATCTTTCCACCTCTGATAGTTCCTGCTGTGTAAATATTGATAAGGTGAACACACAAACTATTTGGGGTATTTTCAATTATCTGTGTTTATTTGAGTCCTCTGATAAAGACTCATTTTCCATACAGGTTTAGTTTGTTTGTTTTATTCCGTCATGAAATATAACCACAAATTACATATTTAAACAGTTTCAAAAGCAATTTTGTTTTTAAAAATGTAATTCCATCTATCACCTCTGATCCACTGCTATTATAAGTATTATTTTATTGGTCATTTCTAGCCTGTCGTGTGGCTGTAACCTTAGATAGAAGGAAAAAAGAGAATGAATTCATAGAGTCAAGACGTCTCAATATCGCTGCCGTTCTGATTCATTTACATGTTGAAAGGAAGTGGGAAGAAGTACACACTTATTTAATCCACCCTTTACCATAAATTAATATTTAGTTGCTTCCTTACTGATATAATCTGTAATAAAAATAGTGAACAGATTTCTGATACAATATCATGAAATTTTTAAAATAGAGACATTCACTTAATTTCAATATTTTCCTTTTCTTTATAGTTTGAGAAGATCATATTTTTATAACTCCTTTTGAACAGTTTTATGTTTGGACGTTGCGATAATTCCATATTCAAACTGTTCCACAGTTTCACTCCATGCACAGAAACACAAAAGCTTTTTCTTGCAGTACAAAAGTTACAAAGAGCGTTTTTACAGATCGTTTCTGTCAAGGCTCTGTGTGTGGGCAGGCAGAGATGAGGATCCAAATGCAGGACTTGGAAAATGGAATGTAACTCAAAAAACCTCAGCTTTATTGCTGGCAGGAAAACAAACATAAAGTGAGGACGGAACACTGAGACCAAGAACACACAGGCATAAACTGATGGTACGACGCGACACACAGGGTAGTAATGGGGAAATCGGCAACAGGAGGGAGACACAGCTGGGAGAGATCAGGGCTAACGAGACAGGGGGAACAAAGCTGCACATACTAACATCAGACAGGAACAAGAACCTTCAAAGTAAAACAGGAAACAAAACACACTTTACTAAGACACAGACTAGACAGAGACAGACTTGACACTGACCAAAGGCTACTAAATGATAATCATAATCACAACAGTATCAGATCATAAATCATAATATAGAAAAACACCAAGATAACTGAAAAACCAAGTACCAGAGAAACATAAAGGAAAATCCATGATGCAAAAGTACCAAAACATAATGAACTCAAAATACTGGGTCCAACGGACCCAGAACCGTGACAGTACCCCCCCTCTAAGGGCTGACTCCCGACAGCCCCAAACAAAAAAAGCACAACAAAGCACCAGGCCAGGGCGGGCGGAGGGGGTCCAGGATGGAGGGACAGGCCCAAGCAAAAAAAAAACAAGGAGCACCAGAGTCCAAAAAACGCAGGAAAGCATATCAAAAACAAAACGAAACCAGAGCTCACCAAGAGTCTACAAAAAGTCCAGGGGGCCGACCGTGCACACGGCAACGGTGGCGACGTGCGAACAGTTCTGGAGGCCGACCGTGCGGACGGCAACGGCGGCGAGGAAGCAGTTCTGGGGGCCGACCGTGCGGACGGCAACGGCGGCGGGAATGCAAGCCTGGAGGCCAGCCACGCGGAAGGCAGTGGCGGCAACAGAAGTCCGGAGGGCGGCCACGGTGGTGATGATGCCCTTGTTGGGCGGCCTGGCAGATGACCGACAATGTGGAGGTGGTAGGAGGGGACCCGAAGGCTGCGTGGCCCCTGCAGCCCCAGGCGAAGCGGAGGTTGGATCAGATGAGGCAGAGGCTGAAGCCGAAGCTGGGCCAGGCGACGCTGAAGCGAATGCGGAGGCTGAACCAGGTGAGGCTGATGCAGAGGCGGGGCCAAACGAAGCTGGTGATGCGGGAGCTGGACCAGACGAGGATGAGGACGCGGGAGCTGGACCAGACGAGGATGAGGACGCGGGAGCTGGACCAGACGACGCTGAAGCGGATGCGGAGGCTGGACCCGGCGAAGCTGAAGGCGAAGCTGAAGGCGAAGCCGGACCAGGCGAAGCTGAAGCCGGAGCCGGACCAGGCGACGGCATGGGTGGAGACACGGAGGCTGCAGCTGGCGTGGATGGAGACACGGAGGCTGCAGCTGGCGTGGATGGAGACACGGAGGCTGCAGCTGGCGTGGAAGCTGGAGACGGAGGCGCTGCAGCAGGCGGCGGCATGGATGAAACTGCTGCTGCAAGCATGGACGAGGCTGCTGGTGGAGCAGCAGGCGGCGGCATGGATGAAGCTGCTGCTGCAAGTGTGGATGAGGCTGCTGGTGGAGCAGCTGGTGGCTGGACGGGCTCCTCGGGCCCCCCAGCTGACGAGGAAGGAGGCTGGACGGGCTCCTCGGGCCCTCCAGCGAGAACAGTCTCAGGACCAGTGGGCACAGGGGCCCCTGGAACACACAGGACAAAACCAGCAGGCGCACGGGCCTCTGGCAGGGACAGAACAGGACCAGCAGGCGCACGGGCCTCTGGCAGGGACAGAACAGGACCAGCAGGCGCACGGGCCTCTGGCAAACACATAGCAGACTTCAGCCGCCCAGAGCATTGACTCTGCTCAGGCAGTGACAGCCGGGTGCAGTCCTCAGCTGGGTTCCTAGCCTCCAGGGGTCCAGAGTAGGCTGAGGGCTGAAACTCAGCCTCTGGGGAGGCCCTGGAGCGCGTCACAGTCTCTGAACTGGCCAGCTTTTTAGGAATGATTACATTATCATGAGGTTTGTTGCTCTGCTTAGAACAAACTGATGAAACACAGTTCCTTTTAGATTGATTTGACTGAGCTTGTTGTACCGGGGTAGCAAGTGACACAGGGTGCAGGGCTAGTGGCTGCTGAACAGGAGGCTGAACTGAGGGTGACTGAAACAATGGTTGGGATGACGACGGTGGTGGAATTGGAGACTGAGCTTGAGGCCGGGCGGCTAACTGAGCTTGAGGCCGGGCGGCTAACTGAGCTTGAGGCCGGGCGGCTAACTGAGCTTGAGGCCGGGCGGCTAACTGAGCTTGAGGCCGGGCGGCTAACTGAGCTTGAGGCGAAAGTGGTGGTGGTGGAGTTGGTGTCTGGGCTACAGGTGGCTGCTGAGCAGGTGACACTGGAGACTGAGCTACAGGTGGCTGCCGAGCAGGGGACACTGGAGACTGAGCTACAGACGGCTGCTGAGCAGGGGACTGAGCTGAAAGCGGACGGGCAGCTGACTGAATAAACAGGAGAAATATGCTCTCTCTTTCTAGTCCCTGTCAGGACTCTTGCTGCAGCATTTTGGATTAGCTGAAGGCTTTTCAGCGAGTTTTTTGGACAGCCTGATAATAATGAATTACAGTAGTCCAGCCTGGAAGTAATAAATGCATGAACTAGTTTTTCAGCATCACTCTGAGACAGGATATTTCTAATTTTAGAGATGTTGCGCAAATGGAAGAAAGCAATCTTACATATTTGTTTAATATGTGCGTTGAAGGACATGTCCTGGTCAAAAATGACTCCAAGGTTCCTCACCGTGTTACTGGAGGCCAAGGTAATGCCATCCAGAGTAAGAATCTGGTTAGATACCATATTTCTAAGATTTTCAGGGCCGAGTACAATAACCTCAGTTTTATCTGAATTAAGAAGCAGAAAGTTAGCGGCCATCCAGGTCTTTATGTCTTTAAGACATTCCTGCAGTTTAACTAATTGGTGTGTGTTATCTGGCTTCATGGACAGATAGAGCTGGGTGTCATCTGCATAGCAGTGTAAATGTATGCTATGTCTTCTAATGATGCTGCCTAAGGGAAGCATGTATAATGTAAACAGAATTGGTCCTAGCACTGAACCCTGTGGAACTCCATAATTAACCTCAGTGTGTGAAGAGGACTCTCCATTTACATGCACAAATTGGAGTCTATTAGATAGATATGATACAAACCACTGCAGCTGTTCATCCACACGGAGGCTACGTCCACACGTACCCGGGTATTTTTGAAAACGCAGATCTTTCTATGCGTTTGCACCTTTCGTCCACACGTAAACGGCGTTTTTGGATTTTTAAAAACTCCGGCCAGGGTGGATATTTTTGAAAACTCCGTTTTTGCATTTACATGTGGACTAGAAAAACTCAGAAAACGCAGCGTCAAAGGTGTTTTTGACATCACACTGTGCGCCACGTTATTGTTTCGGTGAAATGAATTTCTACAATACTGTTACTGTTAATTCTACTCTCTGCAGTGTTTAAATGCTTACATATACACACAGTTACTGTCCCTCCACACATACGACTCGGTTCTGCTTCTATGCCCCAGCTTTGTTTACTTTTTCCCACCGAGGCTTCTAGACTTCTGATTGGCCAACATTTCTGCACGGTTAGGAATCTAGCGCCACCTGCTGCTTTGGCATGTTCATAGCAGCGTTTTCCTTCATTTCTGCCTTTACGTGTGGACGGGATTATTTTTTAAAAGGAAAACGGAAAATCTCCGTTTTCAAAAATACCCGTGTATGCGTGGACGTAGCCTGAAACGACTGAAAACGCTTCTTGTATTGCGCATGCGTGAAACATAAGACGATTCGAGAATGTCGAGGAAAAGCACCGAGTTTGTTGAATGGACTAACAATGAGGTGGAGTTGTTGCTGCGAGTAACACAAAAGTACAAAGTTGCAAAAGCGAGTGAGAATTAAAGAATTTGAAGAAGAGTTATCTGGAGCACGTGCAGAATGATAGTAATCTTTCAAAATTGAGAGCAAACAACTGCTGCACGATGCCGTCCACCATCTAGGTTGAATTGGTCACATGACTGCATCACTGGTGACAGGCAGGATGATACTTTTACTTTTGATGCCGGGCTTTCATGAATGAGGACATTTGTTTTGCGAGCATGTCGGTTTATCCCCAAGTACATATGAGTGAATGTTTGGAGGCCCAGGTTTCCCTTTCAGATATGCAAATGTCATCATGTGTGTTAACCAGCATGCTTTGTTCTTTGTGACATTTCTGATCTCGCAGCATAAAAGCAACCTGACGAGTACACACAGAGGCAGAGAAGGAGAGCACAGGTGGAGAACTCCAGCAACCACTTGTCAGTCTGCTTCAACCACAGTGACAAGACTATTAGGTCAACAAATAAAGAAATAAATGAAGCCCCGAACAGAACAGCGTAGCAAAAGATCGCACAAATGTGTGTCAAGACGTGAGCCCCTTCATCTCTTCAGTGTTTTCTTCTCCGACTTGTCACCACATCTTCTAGTTGTAAACAGTTTAGTTATTGAGCGAGCGCCCACACCGTTGAGACAGTGTTTAAAATTATGATAGTAGAGAAAAGAAAGAACAGAGCGAACCAACCTGCATATCCTGAAATAATGACTGCAAAAGCCGACATTATCTTTTCCCTGAATTTATCTTTGTCCTGTGTCAGTCTGCAGCCCGGCTCAGCCTGTATGAGATGGCAGCAGAGACTCTCCTGCTGCTGCGTGAGGATGAAAATGAACCAAACAGAAAGACACGTGTGACTAACAAACGTAAACAGAAATACTTCCCAGTACGACACGAAAGCCCATTAAGGTCTCCTCACTTAATTCATTAGGCTTTGAAATGGCGTTGCTTACTATTAATGACTTTATTATAGCAAAATGAATAAAAGAATTGTTGGAAAAATAGAATTGTTACCTCGCTGAGAGGAAAATCATATCCTTGTGAGCGTTAAACAATCACCGTAGCAACATGTGATGCCAATATGTAAGTGGCATTTTTCAATTAATGGTCACATGTGATTAGTTCTCTTTAAGCTAATTGCCGTCTATTTTTAGTGTTATTCAAACTGTGCTAGTGTGTGCAGAGAGGGGAAGATGTTTAACCAGGCAAAGTGGGTCAGTCTCTCTGTTCTTGTTCAGCATTAGGGATGGGTACCGGTGTGGTTCTGTCATAAACGGTAGTAACCAGACCGAAAAGCAGCGCACATTTCGGTGCTTTATTTCGGTGCTTTATTTCCTGAGCTGTGATACACTTTCTTCTTCCTTACATTTGTATTGGCGGTTGGCAAACAACTGAAAGGTGCATTACTGCCACCAACTGGTATGGAATGATACACTTTAGATTCTAGCCAATCATTTTACGTTTCCGAGGATAGTAGGCGGGCCCAGGTACGTACGTTCTTTTAGAGCAGAGCTACAGATTAAAAATGCCCAAGGAGGACCGGTCAAAGTCTGGCTGTACTTCACAGCAAAAGATGCAAACTCAGCAGCAACAAGTGCTTTAAGCTGATACTGTGATACTGTCAAAGGAGGCAACACCTCAAATCCGATGAAACACCTGGCGACGCATAGCGTTTTTTTTTTTTTAAGCCGAGAAATGCGCCGTATTTGATAGCTTGCTGCGAGACCTCACACCGAGCGCATCTACTGCGGGTGTGGTGCCTGTTATCGGACCCGGAGTTAGCAACATCCCCCAAGAACCTGAAGAGGAGAGTCCTGGCTGAAGGAAACGGCTTCCAGGGCCTAATCCGTGGATCGGCTTCCTCCGAGGCGTGGGCGTCTATCAGCAGAGATTGTCCCTTAATCTGTAACACAGTCAAATATATTCTCAAGTAACATTCAAGCATGCCATTCAGCGTGTTAGTACGAGCTCGGGAGCAGCTTGGGAGAACAAGAAAACAGAGACTGCTTCAGGTTGTCTTCCCAAATCGACTCAACTTTATTCTCAAGTACAACAGTTTATATAGAGGGAAAAATTCATGAGTCAGCAGATTTCTCAGTTTAAACCAGTACAGACCAAGATAAGGCAGCGTCTTCCTGCCCTTGGGTGAAGAAGCACCCTTTGTATAGTTTATCAGTTCAGCTACAATTATGATTATCTCAACGACATATTTTCAAGGCACGGAATAAAGAGTTCTTTCATTAGTGAATTCTGAAACAAACCATCTGGCCTTCAACAGGCGTCTCCTAAGAGATTTAGAAACTAATGTAGCTGAGGGAGTGATCTCTGTGGTATTTCAACCTTGTACCAGCCTGTGATTCTCACACATCAATTCTTGGGTCAAAGAGAAAAATTACTAAAACAAAGGGGCCTTATTGAATGACAGAGTTTTCCTGTATAATGTCACTATAAAACAATATCCAGTAAATGCTCCCATGGTACTAAAATACCTAACACTGGCCCCTAGCCCTGCCAGTGTAGCAGAAATGATGAGGATGATGATGCAGCAGCAGCCGTTCTTCTCTGCGTGAGTAGCTTAATGTTGTTCGTGTGTAATTTACGTTGAGTAGGCTAACCACGTTATTACATTAATGCACGTAAGGTGAACTAGCAAACATCATCATAGCTACATGCGGCTGTCTTCTTGTTTGATGGCAGATACTCCCTTCACCCTGGCCACAAAGGCTAAAATGACCAAAGAAAAAGTGGAAAACAGCTGAACATGAGAGGTTTTTGGACCAATTTTGTGTTCTCCATTCGTTAAGCACTGGTTTGAGCACCGTTTAAACACCGGCACCATTTCAAAAGTACCGGTTTGGCACCGGTATCGGATAAAACCTAAACGATACCCATCCCTATTCAGCATATTACAAATAATGGAAATACAACAAAGTTACACATAAGATGACAGAAGTGACGATGAATGAAGGGTCGCACTAATAGAAAGAGTGATGCAGAAATGTTCTGACACCGGTGAGGACCAAAAATGGGAAAGATAAATGTGCTTTAAAGTTATTACTGGGGTTACGATCACACCCTTTGATTTGCCATCACGCTAGTTCAAGAATAATGATGAAGAAATAAATAAACGGTGGAAAATGTGATCAGACAGCTGCTGAGAGAGCAGGAGCACGCCCTCTGTGTACACTGGTGATCAGGCTGGATGGATGAAAAGTTCGTTATCTTGTGTGGAGCAACATCATCCGCTTATTTACAAATGTGCTATTTAAACACGGAGGTGGTGGCAGAGTTTAGTTTAGTGACTGACATTTTCATTTGTTTGATCTTTGAGGTTTTTCATCAGGTGAACGCTACATCACATTTCATGCAGGTTTTCTGTTTGTTGCTATGTTTTGCAGGTCTCTGCACGACATGGATGAAAATGCGCCGCTAACTAAGATGAAAAAAGAATCAGTAAAGGGGTCGTACGTGTGGCAAACGCGTGCATATCGTTAAAAGTGTCACCATGTTTTTGTTTCCTGGGAACAGCGTGAGCACAGCAGCTTGTTTAGGTACAGACTTCTCGCTTATATGGAGACAAAAACGAGTTTAAATTGAACTTCTCCAACTGCAGAGATGAACGTTCCTGTTTCTGCACTGTCTGTTTGTTTTATTAAGGGGAAGGGTCCTGGCTAGACCCCCCATGCTAAAACCAAGAAACCCTGGAATGGCGCGGCTACGTCTGCAGCCTGTCTGCAGCAGAATTTCACTACATGTTGTACTCTGTATAATTGTGTATGTGACAAATAAAGGTTGTTTGTTTTGTTTTTGGCCCTGCGTTAAACTGTAAACATGGTATTTTGTGGGAAGGTTCAATTAACTTGCTTAAGAATAGCAATAGAAGCTGCATTCACTACTGCAACCACCTCTGAATTGCACAGTTAACCTGATAATGGCATGGGGTGACTTAATATTTAATGGCCAAACAGAAAGAGGAGGAAAAAAAGGAATGATAAGAAGTGTATCCTTATCTTAAAGACTTTGCCTGAATGGATAAACACAAAGCACCCACAAGCAGAGTTCAATAATTAGAACCCTTGGAGATCCCTAAGGACATTTATTGTCTTTTTCATTTTTAGTTTTAAACCATCTTCACTGTGTTGAGTGGATTAAAGCCAAATTTGTCAAAGAATGTTTTTTTTACTTATTTTTTTTAATTGTGGTGTCAATTCATTAAATCAGCCTAAAATGGCTAAGTTACAGCAATCCATCCACATTAGTCCCTTTGGACAAAAATGTCCACATTGAAACCCATTATAAACGCTATTTTTCACGCCAGAAAATTTACGGTCAAATCGATCGTCAGGTTTCAAGCTTAGGTTTTGTTTTGGACTACAGGCCTTAGAGTTGTAATTTTTTTATTTGTCCACCGGGTGGCGCCCTTGCTCCACATGTGACGCCTGCTGGAACATACACATGTTTGTGTATGTTCTCCAGCGGCCTGCTCGAGACAGATACCCGGAAAAGGCACACTAATTTCCCGCGTAGCACAGCAGCTTGGCCCGCTGCTCGTTCCGGAACATTTTCTGCCCTTAGGTTCGTTTGATTTTTTTTTTTTTTTTTTTAATCAACAGGAAATGACGTATTTGTTTTCACGTGGTAGCGGAAGTGTGTGCTGCAGACACGGGAACCGAACCATATGCTCCGGCGCTGCGCGAAACACACCCGCGGCAGAGGCACTCCTCCCCGGGGGAGCAGGAGCAGCAGCGCCGCCTGGGGACATTTTTGGCTTCTGGAAAAAAAATTAAAACCGGATCGAAATTAATGTTCGTGCCAATCTTTTGTCCATCTAAAGGCCTAATTATAATAACAATAAAATATTACTTCAAATGTTTTTTTTGGAAAATATTTTATGTTTTATGTTTTATGTTTTTGGGGCAAAAAAAGCAGTGTGCTCATGTGACGAAACCGGGATATAAAGGGTTAAAATCCGCGAAATGTAATTAAAACTTGACATGAATATTTCAGGGAGAAGTAGTTTTAAAAGACTGACCAATTTAAAGTGAAAAAAAAAATTAATATTTAATATTTTTATTGCACTTTTTGGGCGTGGTCGATAGTGTGCATTTTATGAAATGCGCTCCTGGAAAAAAAATAAAAGGCGATCGAAATGACTCTTGGTGCCAATCTTTAGTCCATCTAAAGGCCTAATTATAATAACAATCAAATATTACTTCAAATGTTTTTTTTTTTAAATATTGAGTTTTTTTGTTTTTGGGGGCTAAAAAAACAGGGCGCTCATGAAGTAAAACTGGGATTTAAAGGGTTAAAACAACGAAAATATAATTAAAACTTTATATGAATATTTCAGGGAGAAGTAGTTTTAAAAGACTGACCAATTTAAAGTGGAAAAAAATATTAATATATAATATTTTTATTGCACTTTTTGGGGAATGGACATTTATGTCCATTAGGGATCAAGGTGGATGTCTTTTTTAGGGATCTCCAAGGGTTAAGCCAGTGGGTAATCAGATGCAGGAGGAACTGATTCACAAAAGCTTCTTTTCACCGTGTGAAATCAAGGACCAAGTGAACCTGCAGTTGGCATTGTGCTGATCGAAGGGCAGCTTAATATGGAATTATTTGCGTGTGGGTAATGCACACACATTAACATACTGTCTCAGAACCTGGGAAGTACTTAGCAGGAGACAAGTAAAACCTTGTTTGTCTGGTGAGAAAATTTCAGCTAAAAGCCTTGACAAGACATTAGGCTCTATGCACTGATTATCACCCTCTGAGAAAGTCAATCAAGCCTTTCATTTACACCCATTTCCTGCTCTTACCAAGGTAGCAAAGCCTATCGCTGTAATAACACAGCTGTCCGTCTCTCGCGCTGTATCCATCTCTATCCATTTGGCCTCTGTGGCTGAATTTTCTCTCTTTATAGCCACATTAAACAGACATGTCGTCTGATTTTAGGGATACACGCACACTTACGGAGACATAAGCGCACCGAGGCCTCATTAAGGTATTTAAGAAAAAGAAATGTCTGTCTGTGAGCAGCTTGAGGCTGATACGGAGCTGTCTACCAGGACGAGGGCTGAATAACAGTCGGTACTGTTCCAGACAATAACCTAACCGGGTTTTCTTTTTAAATCTCCTCGTGACACTTACATAAGTATGACAACACTTTCCTTTTGGAAACAAGATACCCACTTACACAAAGTGTGACTTATATAATATGCTGTTTGCTATGACTGGGTGTTATTCCATGGCATCTTCCACTTACAGGCATTCTGTTGCCTTTTGATCTCTCTGAAGATTGAAAGAATGAGCTGAGCGGGATCTCTCCATGGTACTGAACTATTTCCAGCTGAACAGCTGCCCTCAGGCCATGACAACCAAAGCTATGCACCAACCATATGAGGCAGTACTATCCATGCCACAGTAATATTGGCTGGACCAAGAGAGCACAGTCTGAGTAGATTCTTACAAATGTACATTTTAAGACAATGAACAAGTTTTTGGGTTTTTTTTTTCATATTTTGCTGCGATATATTTGAAAAATGATTGTTGAAATCTCAAATTAATCAACAGTTTTTTTAAATAAAAACTTTTGAGTAGGGAGCATGTTTTGATTTATTTATTTATTTGCCTGTTTGGTTTTTGCTTTTGTTGCATTACAAGATGACGTCAAAGACCTGCTGGGGACATCGGGCTGTAGCAGATCAGAGATGTAGGCTGGTGCCAGTCTGTGCACAGCTCTGTAGGTCAAGACCAGGATCTTAAAATTGACTCTAAATTTAACAGGAAGCCAGTGTAACTGAGATAACAACGGTGTCACATGTGAGTACTTGCAGGATTTAGTCAACAGCGTAGCTGCAGCGTTTTGCACAACCTGCAGACGATCCAGAGAACCTTTGCTTAGACACATAAACAGCAAATTACAATAATCCAAGCATGAAGAAATAAATGCACGTATAGCAATCTCCAGTTCAGAGCGAGATAACATCGGGCTCAGCTTAGCCACATTTCTGAAATGATAAAAACAAGACCGAACCAGAGATTTCACATTGAATGTGAGAGTCGGGTCAAAGGTGACACCTAAATTCCTGATAGAGGATTTAACACAGAGTGAGAGAGGACCGAGGGCTTTCACTATCTGTGATAAAAACCTATCAGGGGCGCATACGAGGACTTCAGTTTTCACCTCGTTGAGTTGGAGGAAATTTGCAGCCATCCAACGTTTGATCGAATCAATCTAAGCAATCATTCAGACGCTGAAGCTTAGATAAATCCTCAGGCATAAAAGAAACGTACAACTGAATATCATCAGCATAACAGTGATAAGAAATGTCCTCAAAAGAGCCCATTATATGCTGGAGGGGGAGAAGACATATTAAAAACAATAAAGGCCCCAAAACTGACCCTTGAGGGACACCGTAAGTAAGGGAGGTAGAGGATGACCTAAAATCGGAGACTGCCACAGAAAAGGATTGGTGATGGAGATAAGAGGAGAATCACTCTAATGCAGTTCCAGATACACCAACACAATATTTCAGCCTTTCAATGAGGACGTGATGGTCAGCTGTGTCGGAAGCTGATGTGAGGTCCAACATGAGTAGAACAGAGCATTTTCCTGCATCATTATCCATCAAGATATCACTTGAGACCCTAAGAAGAGCTGTCTCCGTCGAGTGAAACCAACACAAACCGGACTGAAACTTCTCGTAAATGCCGTGTTTATCAGGAGCTGCCATAAGCTGCTGAGCCACAACCTTTTCTAAAAGCTTAGCGATTAACGGTAACTTAGAGAGAGGTCTGTAGCTGCTCCTAAGAGAGGGGTCAAGCTGAGGTTGTTTTAAACGTGGGAGAATAGCAGCGTTTTTAAAGTAAACCGGAACTATACCAGATGCCAGTGAAGAGTTGATTAAAGTGAGCACACATGGGCCAATAGACTGGAAGACATTTTTGAACAATGATGCAGGTATAATGTCAAGTGAACAGGAGAATGCTTTCACTGAATTCACTAATTTTACCAGCTCAGGTAGTGAAACAGGAGAGAAAGTATCCAAGATAGCGGGTCAACATGGGGTAGAGATCGAGATAACAGGTGCTGAGTGTGTAAAACTCATTCTCACGTTATGAATCTTTGCAAGCAGAAAAGAGAGAAAATTTTCACAGTCATTAGAAAAAATCGGGGCCGCAGGCAGAGCAGGAGTAACAATGTCACCAATGACATTAACCTCCTAGGACCTGGCGTCCACATATGTGAACATCACATTTTGGGTTGTCTAGACCAAAATACTCATTTTTGCTCTACAAGGACCTGATATCCACTTACGAGGACGTTATGCTGCCATATGTGGATCTCATTTTTCTCAGAAAAAAAATCAGGTAAAAAAAATAAATCTGGTAATTCTTTGTTTTTATATTCATCGGGTCCCAATCAGCCCAAATATCAAAGAGAAATTAAAAATGCTGCTGTGGAAGAATTCGGGTCTTAGGAGGTTAAACTGAAACTTTTTATTCAAACCATTACGAGAATCACGCTGCACGAGAGCTTCAGCTTCCATTTCTGTCTCCTTTGCTCACACAGTGTAATGCAGAGGTGGAGCTGAGTCCCTACAAGCCTGTTTAGATTTGGCACAGTTTACACACAGCTTTTGTTTTTTAGTGAAGTTGAGCATAACCATGTATGCAACTGTGAAACTGAAAATAAACTGAGACTATACAGATTGCCTCATTGGTTTCAGTGTGGGGTTAATGAAGGTTTAGAAGGAAGAATCCCACTGACACCCGATTTTAGCATCGTGTCTCTGCTGCAGCTCACATGCAGCGAATATCTCCAACCACTTTTAGCAATGTCAGTTTATTTTTTATTGCACACAAATAGTGTAAATATATTACATGCACATTGGAAGTTCATACGCTGTGCAAAATAATCAGAGTTTACATTTCATGAAGACTTCTCAGTTCTTACTTTTCACCAACACTATTGCATGTTTTTATTACAAGACCATTTATACACATGCAAAGATAAAAATGGAGTTCCTTTGCATGCTGCATAGTAGTTTTGTGTTAGCGAGGATTTTTGTAAGATACTCCCACTGTTGTGCTCTAGATGTTTACAAAAGTTTGATTTTAGCAAAGACTTCGACGCCCCATCTAGACGTTCTAATCAACACACATTTGTTTAGTGGGATATTAGTTACATAATAACATTATGACAGTATTAAACATGCAAACTAAACTTATTTGTAGGGGCAGAAACAGTACAGTTACACAAAATGTTGAAGCATGTAGACAGGAAAAACCCACAGCAGTACTTGTTTTTCAGCTGACATGATTCACATCCACAGTGGGAGGCAAGTTTCATTTCACACTGAATTAGGAGGAGGAGTGCACAAGAGTCCAAGCCTCTGTCCATGTGTGTCTGTGCACGAGCACGTGTTCATGTGCGTCTGAGAGTTTGAAACAAAGTGTGTGACGCAGTGAGGACAACTCAGCGTGCTGGCAGGAATTTTTAACCACAATGTTTAATTGCAAAACCATTAGAAAGTCTATATGCTCCATCCTGTCAGGCATCCTTCCACCCCCTTTCGTTTTAATCAAAGGCATATTATCACAATGTATGCTTCATTTATATAATTAAAGTTAATATTACATGATAACGCATTTCATCTTTTCACAGAAAAAAAACACACCCACGTTGGCATTTTAGGCAAGACTTGCAGAACTGGTGTATCATTATATTATTGAGGCTAAACTGAGTTTCAGTGAAATTAGAAAGAGCTGCACTTGATATAAAATGGAATTAGAGCACAAATGGGTAAAATAACAAGTTCTGCTGTGAAGCATGAGCTAGAACATGTGACATTAAAGGAGAATGAAACACAGTCAGAAGTGATCTCTGTGTAAAACTCCATCAACTATAATCAACGGTAAAGAAAACACATAAAAACAATATTTAATATTTTACCTAAAAAAATATTACGATGCCCTCTCATATTGAATATTTCAAGTCGGTTTTACTCAACAGTGATGTTATGTGGCAATAACCGTACAATGAAGTGCACTTCTCCATCACTGAAAAAAGACAAAACCAATGAGTGCCTCAGAAACAGGAATTTCCACTAATGGAGTGTTTTCATTTTCATCAAGAACCGTATTCGTGAAGCACTTCTTTGATTTTCACCCTGGACGTTAACTGCTACAGCAACGGCTTCCACAAGTTGTTCCACTCTCCCCTTTTCGGTCTGCCACTCCTACCTTTCGAGCTTTTCTTGTCTGGGCAGGTTTTCTTGGAATTTGCTTTACTCGTCTTTCCCAGATTTTACAATGTTGAACAAAAAAATAGTGTAGTTAATACATGAAATCCAAATAAACGTATATATACACTGGTGTAAAGACTCTCTGGACGGATGGATGGATGGATGGATGGATGGATGGATGATAGATGGAAGGATGGATGATAGACAGAAGGATGGATGAAGATTGGATGGATGGAAGGATGGATGGATGAAGATTGGATGGATGGAAGTATGGATGAAGATTGGATGGATGGATGGATGGATGGATGGATGGATGGATGGATGGATGGATGGATGGATGGATGGATGGATGGATGAATAGATAGATGGATGGATGGACAAGAATCCACACAGCTGTTTTGTTATATGTATGCTGCTCATAATGTATGAAGGAAACTAATGACTAGTATTTATCTCTGTTTGAAACAGTTATATTTATTTTTATCATTACCAGGGCCCATTAAGCCACAAAAAAGGGAAAAAAGGAAGAAAGGCCTGGAGTTTCTCTTGTGGTTTCTTCCTTTCAGAAGGGTGGGAAGTGTTGAAAGCAGCTCAGCATTCAGACCTTTTTCAAATCCAGGAGGCAGGATGATTGGATAAGTATTCACTGCACATCGTTATCCCTGAATGGCCTCATCTACCTTTGCTCTCAGTACTCTGTGCTCACTTACCAGTCTCCATGCACAGTCTCTAATGGATGCAGGAGACTCAGTGAAGAGAAGGAGTAGCTCATGTGGGTGAGGACAGTTTTGAAATTGGACCTAAATGAATGTTAAATATAGCCATATGTTACAGCCCACTGTCACACACTGGCATGATGGCACAAAGATTCCCGGGAAACATTCCAGCTCTCATTTCCCTCTATCATTCTCTTGGTTTCGCTTGTCCCTGCTGCATCACTTTTCACACAGACATCCATTTAACTGATGCACAGTGCAACAGGGAAATAAATTAAATGCTCAAAAATCACCAGAAATAATACGCAGATTTAGTTATGCAGAACTAGTGAAAATAAAATGAAGATGAATTATTGGAGACACGGATGGAGAGATAAAAGACACAGAAGAAAGGACAAGTGTGCATGTGTGTGTTTGTGGGGGCATGTGACTATGTGTGAGAGAATAGATTTGGGGGCCATATGGACTGTGACTTCCGCAGAGCCCAGCCGGAGGTGTCCATGGAGCTGTCTAGCAGTGCGTTAATCTGGCAGGTTTTAATGGCAGAGGCAGGCAACAAGCAACAGCTCCGCACTCCCACATCAGTGCAGGCCTCTCCAGCAGCTAAATGGACCGTGGCTATGAGCTAGAAGAGCCTCTGTGTTTGTGTGCATTTGTTTTTGTACATGTATTCCTTTACTTACAGTATTAACACCCCCCTTAACCCCCAAATAATAAGGCGAGGAGAATGTTATGCAGTGAAATCATTTTGCCGATCCCTGCGAAAGCCTCTCTTTTTCACAGGGCTGCTTTTTAGGTCAAGATTTGTTGTTACCGTCACGGTTAGAATTGATGATTTTAGTTAGAATAATCATTAGGTTGGCTGTGGCTGCTCCTCGGTTTCCCTGCAAGTGACAATAAAATAAACAACACGGGACTCTGATGTTTCAGTGTTCCCACTGGCCGTGCAGAATCATAAACTTCCTATTGCCCTAACTAAGTCATAAAGTCACTAACTCTTTGATGCCACAGATAAAATAATAATAGACTCAAAATAAACTCTCTGCTCCTCTTGATGGAGTAGATGAATAGCCTTGCACAAAAACAACTATTATCCAGAAAGTTTGGGCAATTTGAATGGCTATAATGGAAAATGGATTCTTTTTCTGGGCCTATAGCATCAGTTCCCTTTGTTTATGTGCACATATGTGAAAATGTTGGAGTCGTGTTTTTATGGAAAACAACACATTGGACCCTATTAGTTGATCACCTCTGCTATAATTTAGGGTGAAAAGGGTTTTGGGTAAAATATAAAATGAGGATCGTGATGAATGAAGGTCCTTAAGAGCAGGTGTAAGCAGGTGTACGTGTGTACGCCACTTCCAAACCCACTTAAAGGAATAGGAAATATGAAGAGGTACTTATATTATCACTTCTGTGACATGTGCATGCACACACACAGCGCAAACACCCAGCAGACTTTAAGTGCTTCCATTATTTCTGAGAAAAGTTCCATTTCGAGCTAACCTGCTGAGGTAATCATAACTACAATGGAAAACAATATTAAGAATGTGCAAGAACAGTGCAAAGCAAAAACATTTTTTCAATTACAGAGCTTATCACCCCTCTGTGGAGTAGGGCCACTGCCAAGCAGAGACAATAGCCATACAATGCATTTTCATTCACAGCCGTTTGCCTCCAGAGCACACCTTCTCCAAACAACAGGCTGCCAATGATGGAAAACATTCTCTAATTAGTGTTTCCCTAATTTCCCTTTGTTCATTGATTGGCCATTGTACTTAATACAATGGTGGAAATTATACGTGTCCACAGTCAGTGTCAAACAGCTTCCATAAATTTTTGTGTCAATCCACATAATCTTGTTTCCCGTCTATGTTTATGATAGCATTACTCAGCATAGCTCGGGAATCAACATCAATTAAATGTTTCTACAGGAAAATCATCTGACGAATCCCATCTGATACTCTCAAAACATATTTAATTAGTCTGATACTAAATGTGCTAAATATTTGCAGATAAAGAATCCTCGCTGCAAAAGTTTTGCAGTTGTACTATCTTTCTAATCTAATCAGTAGACTTGTGTAATGGCTTAAGTCGGTTTGTCTTGCTCTGTTTTCTGTGACCAGAAATGTCCTTATCAAACTTGACTGAAGGGTTCAGTTTCTGTGCTCCAGAAGTTCTTTGATCAGACTGATTGGATGCATTTCAGTGATGCACGAGATACTCAGACCCAGAGGAATATGCATCATATGTCACTGGAGCCATTTACAAGTATGCAGATGATGTTGTGATCACAAAAATGATACTGTCCAAACAAGCTGGCTTAATAATATTGGGCTTAATGCAAAGCCACACGTTAGCACTTTGGACCAAGAGGAGGTTGGGATAACCTTTTCCACTGCACCGAGGCAACTAAAGGTCTGTCTTTGAAAATTGCCACCACAGATGATGTCGATGTATGTGGTAGACATGTTCATCACCAATAAATCAGAATTATTTATTATACACTCAAGGTAAAGAACAGTATGTGAGCCAACTGTCCAAATGTCACTGGATAAAATCATAGGTCTAAATTGTGAAGGTGGATTTCCTCTGATACTCCTACAATGAAATTGCCGTGAAATTACTGAAAATTACTGAAACTCGAGGCCCTTTCAAGAAATATGTGAAAGAGCAGTGAGGGCGGTTTCCACAGGTCTTCATTTAGACGATACTGACTGAGGCCTCTGCTGCAGGTTTGTGCTCAGTCATAGCCAGGTTTCACAGTCCTGTTTAGCATTTCTGCTTCAAGCAGGTAGGTTCTGGTGCTGGTTGTGAAACCTGCGCAGAGCATTAAAAGAGCTAGTCAAGCTGACATCGGAGGGATCCGAGCATCACACTTTCTTTAATTTCGTTCGGTTTTTTTGGCTTTTTTTCTAAAGTTCACGTTCGCAGGTTCACTTCTTACAGCAGTACAACCGTATGTCTACAGAAGCATTTCTGCCAGCTGGAAATGCCAGGCACTTTTCTGAAGTGGGAGAACTGTTCTTTCAGTTCTTCTCATGTGGAATATCCACACCACCTGACTCTGCCTGACGCCGGCTTATCTGGTACACTCAGAGTCTCTTGTTAATAATAATAATAATAATAATAATAATAATAATAATAATAATAATAATGATAATAATAATAATAATAATAATAATAATGGAGACACTCTCCTATGTGGCAAACCAAACTGTCTTGGGTTACTTGGGTTTCACTGACGATCATCAATAAGAGATGCTGACTTTTAGCGGAGGGGATTTTATTCCTTCAAATATATTTCCTCCTTCTGGCTCGAAGTCATTTCAGCGCCTCAGTTCTTAGAGACAGTACCGAGAGGTCTCAGATCATCAACGCCTTTCTACACAAGCCACCAGCAGTGAAAATCTGTGAAATTACTGAAAGCACTACTCATGTCCATTACTATATGATAATAATAGTAATAATTCATGACTAAGATTTTAAAGCACAGAGCACTTTAATAAATCTATCACTTCCCGCCAGAGTTAGATGTCACCACAAAGTGCATTATTTCATAATTAATGGAAGAAGAAAGCATTAGAGAAATTATTATATCGCACACTTATCTGTCCAAATATTGTGGCTCTAGTCTAAATGCTAAGGCTACGTAGGTCTGTGTTTGTTTCCTGGATCTTTGAACAGCAGTTTGCTGTAATGACAGGAACCTTGTCCTTACGTAACAATATTGTTTCATTTCTTTTTTCCATTTTTGAACTACTACAATGAACAAAATATGGATTTTAGGTTTACGCTGTGATCAGACTCTTTAATAATAGCACTATAAACTGACTCTCTGCCTGTGCAATAGAATTAATGATAATGTCTTTGGAGACTGGATGTAGAATAAAAGCATGAGAAATCAAAAGGACCGATTTTTAAAAGAATAAATTGTGGAAAACGTAGAACATATTAGGAAATAAAGGAAACACAAGCTAAAAAGCCTACATTGGAGCCGTGTGACAGGACACACAAACACACACACAGAGTATCTCCAGTATGAAGAGTTGACAGCACCAGGCCCCGACATGATTCAGGCCTACTGGCTGAAGAAGCTGACTGACCTCCACGAGCACCTGGCAGCACAAATGAACCAGCTGCTGGTTGACGAGAGACACCCAGAATGGCTAACCGAAGGCCAGACAGTCCTGATCCTCAAGGACCCCAAGAAGGGACCGGTCCCCTCCAACTACGAACAATAACCTGCCTCAGGACCACGTGGAAGCTCCTGTCAGGCATCATAGCGTCTAAGATGAACAGGCACATGGCTCAATACATGAGTGGGGCGCAGACAGGGATGGGCAAGAATACCAGGGGCGCAAAACACCAGCTACTGGCAGACCAAGCAGTCATGATAACGCAGGTACAGTAAATATCATTTTAAAAAACGATTATGTGGGTTTGCATAAATGTGAAGCAGCAGCTGAAAGGTTATTAAGCTGTTTTTATTATGTCACATGTTACTTCATATAGGTGATCTTTAGGATGTTTAATTTTAAGTGCACAACATTTTGTTTTTATTAACACGGGATGAGCTATTATTATGACTTTTGCAGATTGTAAAGTTGGGATTTGTATTATTTTTTTGCAGGAAAATAAAACATATTTTATGAAATCTGAATGCGATGTCATAAAAATGTTAACAGATTCAAACAGGTAACTCCCCTGTGGGATTCATAAAATGTGCACTGAGAGCCAAGTCTGTTCTTAGCCACCCGAGGATGTTGATAAATTGCATTTGATCTCAAACTGGATGTGCACGTCAAGCAATTTGTAATTAGCATTTAAAAAATGCCCGAACAACCTTTTTATAAACCAAGAAGTCACTGCAATTTGTGAGGTAACATTAAGTTCAGAGAAAGGAGGAAAAAAAGAGGAAGAAAGATAACAATGACAGAAAGAAATTGTTGATATGAATCACAAACTTACTTGAACAATATAGTCACCAGTCCAAAAACTGCATCAGAAGAAACCAGCGTTGCAATTAATACTGGGACCAATCAATGCAACAAACATGATTTGGTCTGTCACAGTTCTGCCCTGATTCCTCTACAGAACCAGTGCGCACTACAACAGGTGGGAAAACAGAACATCGCAAAACAGGCATCCTCGAATCTGTAGCTCCTGTGCATTTCTTGTGGTATCACCTTCCATACCAGTATAAGTGGTGCAAAAGAGGTAATGGATGAATACATCTGAGCCTACAGTGCTGCTGTGTTAGTGTGCACTCTAATATTCCATCAGTGGCCAAAAACATGCAGGCAGGAAGCAGCATAACCACAAAAACATGCTTTGAGGCATTTTAGAGAGTGTCATTAATTTGATTCAACACTGAATGTGTGTGTGTGTGTGTGTGTGTGTGTGTGTGTGTGTGTGTGTGCGTGCGTGCGTGCGTGTGTGTGTGTGTGTGTGTGTGTGTGTGTGTGTGTGTCCAATAGAAAAGTGAAATTCTTACTCGTTGTCTGATGTTGTCTAATCTTTGATTGCTGTAAACATAACTCTTTGTCAAAATTAATAACACATCAGATAATATAAAGAGAAAAACCATGCAAGGAAAGAATTGCTGCACTTTTCTCTGTTGAAAACTTGGAAATGTGTTCACACATACACAAACTCAAACACAAAGACAACAAATTGCAGACCGCACGTGAGACGCAATCTTTCTGCTGAATAGCTCCTCTCTTCTCTCAGAATTCCAATTAGAAAAAACCATCAAATCACTAGAAGAAGCCTACGCGTGCGACCAAGATCAGGAAACATTGAACAAAATATGCAAAACAAAACTAGAATTAAATGAAATTATTAATAAAAAAACACAATTCCTTATCACTTAAACCCCCGCGAGCCATCATTTTAGGGATTCCTACCTATAAAACCCGGAGAGCAGTCAAATGGTGGAAGTGGAAGCTAAATTGGCTAGTCATTCATATGTATATTAGGCTGTTAAGTAGGAATTCTGGAGGGAGGGGAGTGGGGGTGGGGGAGTGGAGTGTTTCAGTTTGCCATCTTGGGGAGAAATCAACACACATGGGTGTATGTCCTTTGTTGCTGACATTTATTGATAAAAACAGTACAAAAAACCAACCATTTGTACACATATTTACAAATAATTCAACATTGTCAGCAATCACTCACAATCCTGGCACTGCCATGGTACCTGTAGTCTGCATTTACCACATGTGTATCTTTTGCAGTGAACACATCGCACAGTGGCCTGATTTTTCTTGCATTTGTGTTTGACCTGACACGTGGCTCTTTTTCCAGGGCTAGGTGTGGAGGGTTCTGCCCGAAGCAACTGATCTTTTCTTGCCTTCTTCGCAGCTACATGAGAGTGAGCCAACTCTGTTGCAAGCGCCACCAGGAAGTCCACCCGTCTTTCCTTCGTCCCGGTGCATGCTTGATACAGCACATGTGCATTCAGTGCTGCCATGTCAATCATGTTATAAAACACGGCGACTGGCCAGCGCCGTGTTCCTTTGCGGACAGTGTACTCCCGAACCATCTGGTCCATCACATCCACGCCACACTTTGTTTTGTTGTAAAGGGTGACAGTGTTTGGCTTCCTTTTGGTAGTGTTATCAGTCTGAACCACGCTGTGCATGCTGCTAAGAATATAGACTGTCTTCTTCCGTTTGGCCGCATACGCCGTCAGCGTGGCAGCAGAGGTTGAAAACAACTAAGAAATAAGATAAATTGTTATTTCCATAGCCCTTTTACACACAATGAAACACATAAACATAGAACCACAAAAGACCTGCAACATACCTGAGTGGTGAATACATTGCGATCTGTCTGTCTAGTGGATTGAGGAATTTCCCTGCGAATCCTGTTGACTGTGCCGAGGATGGTGGTTTTCCGTCTAAGAAGTTTTTGTGCCAGTGAAAGCGATGTGAAAAAATTGTCCGTGGTAACATTTCTGCCCTTGTCTAGGAATGGTTCCATCAGCCTCATTACTACATTTTCAGAAAGTCTCTCCCCAGTGGGACGACTGGGGTCCTTGCCAAGATATGGGAAGACATTGCAAATGTACTTGGATTTTAGGTCGCAAGCCACCCAAAACTTGATCCCAAACTTGTCAGGTTTACTTGCAATATACTGCAGGAAACAGCACCGAGTCTTTGATGGGAAAAGCTGTTCATCAACGGTGATATGTAGACCAGGGTTGTAGCACGTGATGCAGTTGGTGACAAATGATCCCCACACACTGGAAATTGCAGCAAACTTGTCAGTCTTTGCTCGATCACAGCGGGTGGACTTGTCATCAAAGCGTAGGTGTTGCATGATGTTTTGGAAGCGGTTTCGTGCCATAATTCCAATTATCTGTGGGTTTCCCAGATTGGTACAATCAGAGGCACCAATCAGAGCACTGGTAACCCTAACCCACCAATCTGATTGGTGGGTTAGGGTTAGGGGTGTGACCGGCTAGGTGTGGAGGGTTGTGTCCGAAGGGTATATATACACTGCACTTAGCCTAATCCTTCATTGAAGAATCTTCATTGAAGAATCCTCTCCAAGGAAAGAAAATTGAAGATGAAGATTCACAGTCAGTGTCAAACAGCTTCCATAAATTTTTGTGTCAATCCACATAATCTTGTTTCCCGTCTATGTTTATGATAGCATTATGCACATTATTTATGATAGCATGGCTAACACTGAGCAGTGCTGATTTTCTAACACTGGAAAATAACTCAAAATGTTAGAAATATTCCAGTGTTAGAAAATCAGCATTGCTCAGTGTTAGCCATTGTAAATCTTCAAAACTGACTAGGTTACTTTTAAAAATACAACACTGTCAAAAGTGTTCATTTAACACTCAAAAGAGTGGACACATATAGACACTCTCTAGCGTTAATTTAACACTGGAGATTTTGCTGTGCAGTGTCAGGGCTAAATATTATGAAATGAAACGTTTCTTTTCATGTAGTACGTGGACACAAATTGTACGACTATCGTCCTACAATTGTCACGGCCAGGCGGATCAGCTGCACGCTGATCAGCACTCTCTGTTTCTCTCTCTCTCTTCATCTTCTTTCTCGCCGGGGCGGAACTCACCGTGGGTTCACGCCCTCGGGAGATGAGACACCTGGGTCTCATTAAGGGGAGCAGCATTTAAGCCAGGAGGTGACTGCTGTTCGTCGCTGGATCGTTGTCTACCACGCGTTAGTGAAGTCAAGCTACAGCAAGTTTCGTTAAGAGTGTCTCCCTGTCTACAGAGCTTCCTGGATTTTTCCCCCGTGTGATTCCCGTGTGGCAGTGTCGGAGTGTGAGCCTGTGATCGTGTGAGTGGATAATCTGAACGCGTGCTTTCCCCTGGACTTCCCTGGAGACCCCTTCTCCCCCCACTCAGCTGTATATAGCACCCCCCGCACATTCTTGTATATACACCTGGTGAATTGTAAATAAACCCTTCTTGTGAGCATCAGAACCGGAGTCCTGCGCTTGAGTCCTCCTCCAAACCGTAACAACAATAAAAGAACTGCATTCCCACAGGAAGTACCTTTTTGTCTTTGTTATCAACAAATCTGCTGACAGTAAGATGACATAAAATGACGGCTTAATACAGCAAGTAGAAAAATGGCAAATAAAACCAAACTTACATAAGAAATGCAGAGAAAGTCTGCGACCTGTGTCAGTCCTAATGTGTCCGTGAGCACACATCATAATCAACGAATGGATGTCACGGTCCCTGTGCCTCACCAGCTGATCCTGCATTAGGCAACATGTGTTTTGTTGTTTTTTGCTCTCTCCTTCTCTCTCTCTCTCTCACCTGGTCACCTAGGCAGCAGGTGTGGAGAAGAAAAAACAACTATATGTGCTGTTCAAGATTCATCTGGGAACACAATATATGATCCAATACAAATAAACAACATTTTCAGGGATTTCTATAAAACGTTGTATTCACCACAAATAAACCCATCTAAAAAAGAAATTGATCAGTTTTTGGACAACATAACTCTTCCAAAATTATTAGACACTCAAGCAATGGCACTGGATTCACCACTGACACCAGGTGAACTCCAGGAAGCCCTGATAAGTATGCCCAATAATAAGGCTCCAGGTCCAGACGGCTTTCCTGCAGAATTCTACAAAGAATTCTGGTCGATTCTAGCACCAGTTTTCTACAGAACGTTGTTGGAAATTAAAGAAAAGGGCAGACTTCCATCAAATATGAATTCTGCAAACATTAATCTCCTGCTAAAACCAGGCAAAGACCCTGTATATCCCTCAAGCTATCGTCCAATATCCCTTATAAACGTAGACCTTAAAATAATCTGCAAAGCTCTCTCAAAGAGACTGGAGAAAATAACCCCCCTCTTAATTCATCCTGACCAAACTGGTTTCATAAAAGGTAGGCACTCATCAACAAATACACGTAGATTACTTAATTTGATAGACTACTCATACAGTAAAAACCTAGAAACTACAATATTCTCTTTAGACGCAGAAAAAGCATTCGACAGAGTTAACTGGAAATTTCTATTTGCAACTTTACACAAATTTGGTTTTGGATCCTCTTTCATAAACTGGTTAAAAATATTATATAATTCCCCAACAGCTTGTGTTAGAACAAATGACCAGACATCCTCCAGCTTCTGTCTCTTGAGGGGCACCAGGCAGGGATGCCCACTCTCCCCTTCACTGTTTGCAATTTTTATTGAACCACTAGCAGCAGCAATTAGACAGAATTCAGTAATTAAGGGCATAAAATGCAAGAACGTGGAACATAAAATCAGCCTTTATGCAGAAGATGTGTTACTCTTTCTCCAAAATTCACAAACCAATATCTCTGGGGTGATTGAATTGATAAACTCTTTTGCAAGAATATCAGATTACTCAATTAACTGGTCAAAATCTACAGTTCTACCGATTAATTGCTCCCTCCATAATTCCTCTTCTACACCACTGCAATCAGGAAATATAAAATATTTAGGTATTAATGTTTCTCCCAAGCTTGCAGATCTAACTAAATTAAACCATATCCCACTTTTAAAGAAGGTAGAAGATGATCTGGCTAGATGGAAATGTCTACCCATATCACTCATGGGAAGGGTTGCCGCTATAAAAATGATGGTCTTACCAAAAATAAATTATTTATTCTCAATGATCCCAACTAAACCGCCACAAGATTGGTTCAGATCTCTAGATTCATGTATGTCCAAATTCCTTTGGAAAAATAAACCCCCACGTATAAGCTTAAAAACACTACAAAAGACCAAGGATAAAGGAGGACTAGAACTGCCTAACTTTCAGCACTACTTCTTAGCCAACAGGCTTCAGTTTATCTCAGGATGGCTAAAACACACCCTCTTAGATGAACCTTGGCTAGATGTAGAACAAGCACTTTGCAATAATCTAGAGATCTCAGACCTACCATTTATCAGCTCAAACATCCAACGACATGAATGCTTTAAAAGCATCAACATCAGCTCTTCTCTGACAGCATGGTGGGAGTTTCTAAAATTGACGGCGTCTTCATTAATCCCATGCAAACATACACCTATCTGGAACAACCCTGACATATTACAAAACAATAATATGATAAACTTTTCAGATTGGAGTGGTAAAGGAATCAAATATTTAGAACATATACTAGAAGGAACAGAATTTATTTCATTTGACGGACTAGTTACACAATATGGGATCAACAAGAAAAGATTTTTAGAATATCAACAAATTAAATCCATAGTAAAAAAGAAATTTAAACCGGGTCAAGTTGAACTACAAACACCACCAAGTGTGGTTCAATTTCTTACTCTTAAAACCCCCAAATTACTATCCAAAATATACAGAATGCTTTCTAAAACAGATGAATCAATATCACTTCCTATTGCAAAATGGGAAGCGGATTTATCAGTTAACTTAGACCAAAACTTCTGGTCTCAGACTTGCTTAAAAACCTTTCATCTAATTAGAAATCCCAGTCTTCAATTAATTCAATACAAAATATTACATAGAGTGCACTATACAGGTCATCGGATGTTCAAGATGGGCTTTACGTCTACCAACAACTGCTCACACTGCCAAACCAATTCACCGGACAATTACACCAACGCTCTTTGGTTCTGTCCACCAGTTCAGAAGTTTTGGTGCGAGATATGTGAAGACTTATCGAAGTGTCTGAAATGTAACATTCCAATTTCCCCCTTAGTGTGTTTGTTGGGCAGCTTAGATAATGTCACTTCAGAAAAGAATATCGCCCATATGGTTTTCACTGCCCTATGCATAGCCAAGAAAACAGTCCTCATGAACTGGAAAAATAAAAATAATCTTAATTCTAACCAATATAGAAATTATCTATTAGATTACATTAGTCTTGATGCAGCCTCTGCCACCACATCAGATCAATTGCTCTGGGCTCCTTTGATCAGCTCCATCACCTAGTGGGGGTGGGGGGTCATAGTTTGGTCCCGCCTTCACTGTTGTGATTGGTGTGGGGGTAAGGACAGGCTTAGGGCGTCGGGGGGTTCCCCGGAGGCATTTTCCTTGGGGGGCTCAACCCGGGGTAGCGGTCATGTCCGGTTAGGGGCTCTGTTGGCTCTCAGGTGACTGTTTCCTCGCGGCTGCGTGCAGCGGGGCTAGGGGAGGGTCTGTGCTGACGGACGTGGGTTACTGACCTGGTAGCCTGGCTGCCCCTGGGTGGGTCCGGGATGGGCGTGAGGTTCTGGGGGCGCTCCGTCTCTGGGCTGGGGCCCGGGCCGGGCCTCGGGGGCTTGGGTCCTGGTTGGTGTGTTGCCGGGGTTGTGGGCGGGTGGGTGCATGGGGGCCCAGCCCTGGAGCAGGGTGCCGCTGGTGCATCGAGCCACCTGGGGGGCTCTTCAACTGGTGGGGAAGATTGTCACATCTTGCAGGAGCTTTCCTCTCCTCAGGGGCTCTCTCTGCAGGAGGGGGAGATACAGGAGAGGTGGAGGAAGATCTCAGCCTGGGTGTTTATTGTCTTATGTAGTCTGGAAGAAGAGTGGATGGTGGGGTGGGTGCAGTTTTCTCTGTGGTGGGGTTGGGTGGACTGTCCCGGGCTCTGTGGGGCCGGGAGGCGCTGCTGCACTGGGCCCCGGTCTGGATGGGCCTGGGCCCCCTTTCCCTGGCGGGTCGCGGAGTATGGGGGTGCCTATATGGGGTCAGCGGGGGAGCTGGCCCCAGGGAGGGGTCACTTGCCCCTCCCTTCCTTCCCTCCCCCATCTCCAGCTGCCTCCCTCTTCCCGCTCCACCACAACCACCCACATATGACGTGGCATGAGGCTGGACGGGCTCCTCGGGCCCTCCAGCTGACGAGGCATGAGGCTGGTGCGATTCTCCTGAACCCCCAGCTGACAAGGAAGGTTGCTGGACGGGCTCCTCGGGCCTTCCAGCTGACGAGGCATGAGGCTGGTGCGGTTCTCCTGAACCCCCAGCTGACAAGGAAGGTTGCTGGACGGGCTCCTCGGGCCCTCCAGCTGACGTGGCTTGAGGCCGGATGGGCTCCCCGGGCCCTCCAGCCGACGTGGCGTGAGGCTGGTGCGGTTCTCCTGAACCCCCAGCTGACAAGGAAGGTTGCTGGACGGGCTCCTCGGGCCCTCCAGCTGACGAGGCATGAGGCTGGTGCGGTTCTCCTGAACCCCCAGCTGACAAGGAAGGTTGCTGGACGGGCTCCTCGGGCCCTCCAGCTGACGTGGCTTGAGGCCGGATGGGCTCCTCGGGCCCTCCAGCCGACGTGGCGTGAGGCCGGATGGGCTCCTCGGGCCCTCCAGCTGACGTGGCTTGAGGCCGGATGGGCTCCTCGGGCCCTCCAGCCGACGTGGCGTGAGGCTGGTGCGGTTCTCCTGAATCCCCAGCTGACAAGGAAGGTTGCTGGACGGGCTCCTCGGGCCCTCCAGCTGACGAGGCATGAGGCTGGTGCGGTTCTCCTGAACCCCCAGCTGACAAGGAAGGTTGCTGGACGGGCTCCTCGGGCCCTCCAGCTGACATGGCGTGAGGCTGAACGGGCTCCTCGGGCCCTCCAGCTGACATGGCGTGAGGCTGAACGGGCTCCTCGGGCCCTCCAGCTGGCATGGCGTGAGGCTGAACGGGCTCCTCGGGCCCTCCAGCTGACATGGCGTGAGGCTGAACGGGCTCCTCGGGCCCTCCAGCTGGCATGGCGTGAGGCTGAACGGGCTCCTCGGGCCCTCCAGCTGACATGGCGTGAGGCTGAACGGGCTCCTCGGGCCCTCCAGCTGACATGGCTTGAGGCTGTACAGGCTCCTCGGGCCCTCCAGCTGGCATGGCGTGAGGCTGAACGGGCTCCTCGGGCCCTCCAGCTGACATGGCGTGAGGCTGAACGGGCTCCTCGGGCCCTCCAGCTGACATGGCTTGAGGCTGTACAGGCTCCTCGGGCCCTCCGGCTGGAAGAGACGGCTGAAGCAGAAGGCAGTCTGAGGCGGAGAGAAAGCTCACGCCATTCCTAGCAGGCTGAGAAGCAGCCTGTACAGCTGACGTGGAAGGAAGCTAAACGGGCTCCTCGGGCCCTCCAGCTGACGAGGCATGAGGCTGAACGGGCTCCTCGGACCTTCCAGCTGGAAGAGACGGCTGAAGCAGAAGGCAGTCTGAGGCGGAGAGAAAGCTCACGCCATTCCTAGCAGGCTGAGAAGCAGCCTGTACGGCCGACCTGTGGTCCCCTTTCGCTGTCTCGTGAACCTGGGCTTCATGTGGCGCGACTGTGAGAGCAACGCTAGAAAAAATCCTGGATCCTACAGAGTCAGGGATATGGTCTATGGTTTTGTTGTGTGCTCCTTCAAAGCAGTCACACACAGGTCTTTCAGCTCTGGAGCCCAATTCCGTTATAGTCTCCGGCCTCGGCAAATCAATGCTCATCTCACTCTGCTTCATAGAAGGGACGTGAGGCACGAAAACGGAGTCACTCACCGGAGTTAATGCGGTGCAACGGCGGCGCCGGCGCCGCCCCCTTCTGGTAGCTGGCACGATGGACGCTGATGGCACCAATGCAGAGGGTGGCGTAGCGGCGATCTCCCCGTCTTCCGCCCACATCCTTGCCAGAAATGAGGCAGGCGAAGTGAAGTCTAAGCGGATTGGAGACGGCGAGCGGCTGGTAGGCTGTGCAGCAGGTGAGAGGTCCTCCTCCGGGATGAGCCAGGGCTTCTACCGGAGCTCATCCTCCCGATAAGCCCGTAACACCTGCTGCCGCTCTTCCTCGCCAAAGTCTATGGCCTCCGTCGTCTCCGTGCGCCACGCCGTGCGGCCAGACCGCGGTGAAGACGCGGACGCCGACGGGGCGCGAGCGGAAGGTGTGTCGGTGGCGAGCCTCACCGTTCCGACTGCCACTGCTTCCGGCTCGCGAAGCAGCGGGGAAACGGGACAACAGCAGGGCTCTGGCGGCACAGCCCGCACACTGGGCAGCCGTGGCTGCGGACGGAGTTGGAGAGCGGTGACGAGAAGGTCAGTGATCAGCGGGTGTAGTGCCTCCCATAGCCAGGGAAACACAGACATGCATACTCCCACTTGGCGGGCTAACTCCTCCCGTTCCTCCTCTTCGGAGCACCGCAGCCATTTACCACAGAGCGACTCCACCGTCTGGATGATCTCCCTCTCATGCGTTGCTGGGTCGGGCATGGTCGCGTCGTACTGTCACGGTCCGCTGTGACGGACCGAGTGGAGAATGCGTGTAATGGACCCAGGTGTGTACACGAGTCAGCAGACGGGAGTGAGCTTTAACAGAAGGCGAGCCTTTAATATGGCTGAAAACAAGGTGTACAAATACAGCAGGGATAACGTGGCTAAACAGAAACCTAAACTGGGAACAAACGATGGTGAGGCTATGGCTTGGAAGACAACAGACCAGGCATGGAAACACGGAGGGTGGGAACACAGACGACGCGACACAGACTGTAAGAAACACAGAGACTAAATACACATGAGGGATGATCAGGGAAAGTGGCCACACATGGGAACGCAGCTGACACACATGAACTTAACGACAGGACAGGAGGAGTGAAACTGAATACACTGACAGTGAATGCAGGCCTTCAAAGTAAAACAGGAAACATGAGACATAAACCGGGGAGACGTAGTACAGGGGGAGGTGACAATACTGACAGCATGAACTTGACAGTACAAGACGCACAGACATAAACACACGAAGGGCAAGGGAGACGTAATGCAAGGGTGATATATACAAATGGCTGGACTACCTTAATGAACCTAAACAATCAATAAACATCAAAATAGACTAAACACAAAACACCGGGTCGCACGACCCAGGACCATGACAGGGTGTACACCCCACCCCTGGCGTCGTTGCCCACCTCTCAATGTTAAATACATGTAGACATTGAGGGCTAGCAGGAGGGACCATGCGCTTACCTGCTGCTCTCTGGCAGGTAGCTCCATGCCCTCCTGGGTTTTAAATGCACCTTAGAACACACATGCATCAACACTACAATGAGCGGGTGGAGGGAGGTTTGGAGTCTTCTCTCACCCCCATTCTCTGCGGCCTGCTGGAGCGGGGGGGCTAGGAGGAGGAGTTGGCCGTCCGACTGCGGTCTGGAGTGTGGGGCCTCCCTGCTGCTGCGGAGTCGGGGCGGTCTGCCTCCCCCCACCGCAGGGAAAAGGGTAACACCACCTGGGTCTGGGTGCAGTTCCCCCCTCCAGGGGCAAGGGTACCTAGACCCGGTTTGTAGAGTACGCTTGGGGAGTGTGATCGTGTGTACAGCGTCTCTTTATGTCTGTCTCCACGTTGGTTGAGTGTGAAGTACATATGAGAGCATGAGGGTGGGAATGGATGTTTGTGTCTGTGTGTGCCTGTATGTCTGTGTCTATATGTCAGGTTGGGTATCAGACGCCACCTCTCTGGGGACATCTCAGGCCCTCCAAGGTTTGGAGGCCTATCTCCCCCCACCACCACTTCCCCTGCCAGTGGCGTCCAGGTACACACCGGCTCACTCCTTGGCGGCCGCTTATCGGGGCCTGGAGCCTGGGGCTCGCTCGGGCCACTTCGGAGGTGGGGTGCCCCCGGCCTCTCGGCCTGGGGCTCGGTCACTCAGGCGCAGCTGGCTGCCGGCGGAGCTCACGGGCGCGTCACTGCAACTCCCCCTGGCTTCTGCTCCACGGCTGCTGAGTGAGCCCTCATCTGGGACTCTCCTCAGCTCTTTCCGGGACAGTGGCGCAGCTGCCCCTCTGTTGGTCTTCCTTGGTCTCTTGTGTTCTGGGGGCCTCTGGATGTCTGGAGTTTTGATCTCCTCCATACCTGCTTCATGCCCTGGAGGACGGGGCTGTGGCCCCCCCACACTCCCTAGCAGATCATTACATGAAGGAACCTTTTAAAAAAAACAAGCGCGTCCATGCTCACAGGTGTACACACGGGTGATCACACCCGCAAACTACACCCTTTTTGGCTCCTACCTCAAAGCACACTGTGTTCTGTTGATCTTATGTGCTGCACAATAATGTTTAATATTTAGTATTTACTGTCATATTCCCATATATCATTGTGATGTTGTTTATTCTATTACTCTTGTTGTCTTCTGCTTGTTTTCTTTTTTCTTTCTCAGCAGGTGATCCAGGTGATTGATAGATGGATTTTTTTCCTTTTTTCTTCTTTTTTTTATTTTTCTGCTCATTCTGTTGGTTTTTGTCTTTTGCCCTTCTCCCCCGTCCCTCTTCTCAGCTGTTTCTCTTTCCCTCTTTCTTTCTCCCCTTCTTTCCCCCAGTCAAGTCTGTCCCGTATTCAGTAAGTGAAAATAAAATAAACAATAAAAGGTGAATCAAATGGACCATTACGGCAAGGCTGGGATGGTCAATTTGGTAAAGTAAATCCGTTGGGCATCTTTCTTTGCCTTTAGACAACAATTCTGATGGCAAAAGAGCCAAACGGGACAGGCAAAAAAAAAAAAAAAAAAAGGTGTGGAGATGGCAGGTGCGTGGGCCAGGGGCGGAGCCCATAATGAGCTCCGCCCCTGGTCCACGCACCTGCCATCTCCACACCTGCTGCCTATCTGGTTGATCGCAAGGCCTATTTAAGACGGCAGCACTGTGTCAGTCGTCGCTGGATCGTTGAGCTATCAGCGTCAGTCACTCGGCCGTTAGTGAGTTAAATTCTGCAAAGTTGTTTCCGTCTGTTCGTCGTTAACTCTAGTTTCTGTGTACAGATCTACCCCGGACCTTCCCTTGCCCGCCTGTCACCGTGTGGACGAGTGAGTGGATTTGTGTTACCCCGCTGTGGCGAGAGGAGAGAGATTCGTTGGAGTGTGTCTGATTTCCGTCCTTCCCCTCACATGCCCCGGAGCCCTGGACCCCCTCCCCTCCCTCCAGCACGTTGTAAATAGTGTCACCTGGTGTCGTTTGTGTTAATAAACTGACTGTCTACTCTGCAAGTCCATTAACTAAAACGTGACAATAGATACATGAATAGATCTGATGACAAGACTGGATAAAATGATTATTTAACCTCTTTCAAACTGTGGAAACGTTTTTTTCACATCCATTCGTACAAAAAAGAACGTGTGTGTCCCTGAACATGAATCAATAAACCTTTTTGATGCTTTCACAGATTTTGGGGAGACAGTGTTGTGCAGCATCCCTGCTGTGCAGCACCTGTGGAGACCTGTGGGATCTTACATCACAGTGAATGTGCAGAATATGACCCTCTATTTCTTTCTAATGGAGGAAGGGGATATATGGTAATTTCAGTGGCTCACACACACACACACAATGCACTGCATTAGCCTTAAGAGAGAAAGAATTATTGCCATAACTCTCTGTCAAGCATATTGACCGGCCAACTTGAAGGGATCTCCGTGAAAAACGATGGGCTGCGTAGCTGTGTTCAACCTGTCCTGCCAGTGGTATACTCGGTGCATTAAGTGAGTTAACAGGCGGTGCAAAATCACTCATGAACAAACTGTTTCTGACTGCAACCTTGCTCCTCAGAGGAAAATATGTCAGGGGGAAGAATGATGTTGAACATTGATCCTGTGCTGCGCCTCGAGTCCAGCCGCTCTTTGTGACAGGATATAACATAATATAACAAAGGACGGCGGCGAATGACAGAGCAGGGAGCACATCTCATACATCAAATTCAAGTAGTGGTTGTTAGTTTAAGTAAAAGGCGCACGATTAGAGCAGGCTGGAAAATAAAGAGAGACCAATCACGGCCTTTCAGGAGTGTGTTGCAAACAAAGAGAAGAATGGAGATGCACTAAAAATCTATATTAACAGCGTACGCCTATGGTGTCGTTTAGATCTGATACAGGTCAAAACAGCAAGTGCAATAAGCTAAATAACATCTACCACTCATCACGTCTGTGGGAGCAGAAGCATGTTTGGGCACCACAGACCTGTATGACATTGTAATCCAACTCGCCACCAAGTGTTACTTACACAGCTCAGCTCCTCTCTTTACCCAAATGTCTGTGACATATAGATCTAATTATAAAATGAATCATTGACCTACTTTCACTGCGTGTCCTGGTGCCAAGTGCAGTTATGGAATTTGGCACCAGGACCTTCATGCTCAAACATGTTGGAGCGTGATTAACAAAGCCATACAGAAACCCAGTAACAGAACACCACATGCAGGTGGTTCATCCCAGTCACACCACTTCACACTTCACTGTCATGACCGTGAGCATCGACGACCTCAGCAGGACAATGAAGTCTCCAGCTGGGACGCCTTCGAGCGCTCCACCCGGGGAATCCTCAAAGGCCCTGAAGGAACATGGACATAATCCTCTTGTCCTCTGGGAAAAACAATAACATGAAATATACCCAGCTCTGGTTCCACGAGCAACTCCATAGCAAATGAAATCCAGACATTCTTTATGAGACTGAGCCTGTAGGTTGTGCGGGTATAACTCAGCCTCCTGCAGAAGCTTGTGCTCCTTTCACACCACACTGCTGATGTGCACATCCCTAAAGACAGTTTAAGCAACACCGAATTGGAAAGTCAAAGTCCAATCCATTAAGCGAGGGTATTAAACATAAGGGTCATGGGCCCGAATCAGCCCGGCAAAGACTCCCATGCAGCCTACTGGACAGCTTTGGAAAATGTGAAGAGGATAAATTTTGGACTTTTAAAGTTTTTTAGGAGTTTTTCCTCTTAAAGATCTCCCTGATGGTCATTCATATTACACCAAAGTAACAGATGAACAGATATATGACAGAAGCCTTCCTGTATTTTTTATGTATTGATTTATTTTTACAGTGGGTTCACAGTAAAAGAACATTTTGCTTGAAGTTACAAAAAGGTTCTGTTTCATAATTGTAGGCAGTCTGGGCTGCCAGGAAATTTTGCCCAAAGAGTCACAGTGACAGATTAAGATAAGATAAGATAAGATAAGATAAGATAAGATAAGATAAGATAAGATAAGATAAGATAAGATAACCTTTATTAGTCCCACACGTGGGAAATTTGTTTTGTCACAGCAGGAAGTGGACAGTGCAAAAGTTATGAGGCAAAAATTAGAATACAATAAGAATAAATACAGTACACAACTGTACAGAATAGAATAAAATAAAATACTATATACAGTAGAATAAAATAAAATAAATATACAAAAGATAAAAATAGAATACAAATACAAATACTATATACAACTGAGTAAAAATACAACGATGACAGAAAGGATTATTGCACTTAGTATTATTGCATATGTATGGATGTGTGTGCTTGATCAGTTAAAGTCTTTGTTGTGGAGTCTGACAGCAGTGGGGAGGAAAGACCTGCGAAATCTCTCCGTCCCACACCGTGGGTGCCGCAGTCTCCCACTGAAGGAGCTGCTCAGTGCTGTCACAGTCTGCTGCATGGGGTGGGAGATGTTGTCCATCAGGGATGACAGCTTAGCCGCCATTCTCCTGTCACTCACCACCTCCACTGGGTCCAGAGGGCATCCTAGAACAGAGCTGGCCCTTCGGATCACCCTGTTCAGTCTCTTCCTGTCCCCAGCAGAGATGCTGCCGCCCCAGCAGACCACACCATAAAAGATAGCAGAAGCCACAACAGAGTCATAGAAGGTCTTCAGGAGTGGGCCCTCCACTCCAAACGACCTGAGTCTCCGCAGCAGGTACAGCCTGCTCTGCCCTTTCCTGTAGAGGGTGTCTGAGTTATGAGTCCAGTCCAGTCTATTGTTCAGATGAACACCAAGGTACCTGTAGCTGTCCACAGCCTCAATGTCCATACCTTGGATGTTCAGTGGTTGCAGTGGAGAATGCTTGTGCCTGCGGAAGTCTACCACCAGTTCCTTGGTTTTACTGGCGTTGATCTGGAGGTAGTTCAGCTGGCACCAGTCCACAAAGTCTTGGGTCAGACCTCTGTATTCCTTGTCGTCCCCATCAGTGATGAGGCCGACTATTGCAGAGTCATCAGAGAACTTCTGCAGGAAGCACTGGGTGGAATTGTGGGAGAAGTCTGCAGTGTAGATGGTGAAGAGGAACGGAGCCAGAACCGTTCCCTGTGGGGCCCCCGTACTGCAGACGACCCTGTCCGACACACAGCCCTGAGTCCTCACATACTGTGGTCGGTCGGTGAGGTAGTCCAGGATCCAGGTAGTGAGGTGATGGTCCACTCCAGAGTTCACCAGCTTGTCCTTTAGAACCGAGGGAAGAATGGTGTTGAAGGCACTGGAGAAATCAAAGAACATGATTCTCACAGTGCTTCCAGCGGTCTCCAGGTGAGCGAGGGAACGATGTAGGAGGTGAATGACGGCATCATCCGCTCCAATGCCAGGCTGGTAGGCAAACTGAAGTGGGTCCAGTGATGAGCTTATTAGGCGCCGAAGCTGAGCCAGGACCAACCGCTCCAGGGTCTTCATCAGGTGGGATGTCAGAGCCACCGGCCTGTAGCTGTTGAGGTCCTTGGGGCGTGAAGTCTTTGGCACTGGTACAACACAGGAGGTTTTCCAGAGCTGTGGGACTCTTCCCAACCTCAGGCTCAGGTTGAAGAGGTGCTCCATCACCCCACACAGTTGGTCCGCGCAGGACCTGACGACCCTCGAGCTGATGCCATCTGGACCCGCTGCCTTCTTGCCATTAATCCTCCTCAGTTCCCTCCTAACCTGGGTGGTTGAGAGAGACAGGCTGGAGCCTTGTGTTGAGTGTGTATTGGATGCTGTTGTTGGGGGTGGGGGGGAGTGAGCAGGGTGAATAGAGGAGGTGTGAAGTGTCTGAGGTGGAACAGCAGCAGTGGGGGTGGGTGAGTCTGCAGCCGATGTTGCAGACTGCCTCATGGCTGAGTCAAATCTGTTGAAGAAATGATTCAGTTCATTTGCCCATCTCACATCCCTCCCAGGCAGAGAGTTCTGCTGTTTGTGGCCTGAGATGGTTCTGAGGCCTCTCCAGACTTCACCAACGTTGTTTTGTTGAAGCTGGTTCTCCATCTTCTGCCTGTAGCTCTCCTTCCCATTCCTTATCAGTCCCCTCAGCTCTCTCTGCACCCTTTTCAACTCCTCTTTGTCTCTGGATTTGAAGGCCTTCCTTAAGAGCAGCATTTCTCAGTTATGCAGAAAAACTGAGATACAGTTTGTAGCTGCCCACTTGGAATTACCACTCGTGACGCAGAGAGCTTCGACTGATGCAACTTTATTCTCTCCTCTTTAAACCACCGACAATATGGCACCGTGAAAACTATAAAGATGCACAAACAAATACCATGAAACATTTAAGTAGAAAGTGCAGAAATGTTCACATTTTACTATAGAAAATGATTTTGATTAACTCAAATAGTGACATTGACATAAATCAATAGTTTTTAAACTATTTATGTTGCAGCATTTAATAAAATGAATTAACGACAACCTTTCTGTCTCTTAACCCTTGGTAAAACATTAAACCAACCTCTTTCTGCTCCAAGGGTGCTAATCATGCTGAACCAGCTAGCCAACCTCCTCCATGCACATCTCTTAGCCAGTCTTTCCACACCACAAACAAATGACATGCATATACAATAAAAAACGAATTCAACCACATTGAGTAAACTTTCAAAGTTATAGCATGTGACAGATAAATAAAATACATAGTTTTGCATGAGTATTTTCAAAAAATAAACGTTTTTACTCACTCTGAAGCAACGTGTTTGTGTCGTTTCACTGAGAACAGAACAGGAAGTCTGACACAATAAAAGCGCAAAGTAAAGTGGCTTTACACAGTTGAAACTGCAACGCAAGATATCTGTGTTTCATTAAACTCCTTTACACTGATAGAAAGGGAACTCCACTGGTCAGGCCCACTCACGAAGTGGGCTATGTGTGGCCCACGATGTGAAACGAGTTCCACATCCCTGCCCATGGTTCCTGCTATGGGCCAGGGCAGTACATGGGTTACAGACCAGTTACGAGGTGATCCAAACGAGACCCAGGCTGGGGTGTTGCTGGTCAGGGCAAAGTTCTAGTGGTAATTTGACTCACGTTTAGTCTGGATACTCACCCAGGACCAAAAAAGTTTTATATTCTGTATCAGTTAATATTCACATCCTTATCTGGACAATGACATGTTTGTTTTTGTGTGTGTTTGTTTCTGCTTTTGTTTGTTTTATTTGTTTTTATTGTATTAACTGTTATGGAATTACTTCCAGGTGTATAGTGAGTTGGACAATTAAATGAGAAGATGAGGCCTGTTCGTTCAAGCTTTCTGCTGACGGCCTTGGAGACTTCTCCAGTCTACTGCAGCTCTACGGTGTTGTCCCTGAAGTCCTGCTCTTTGCTCTTGCTTATGCTGGTGCTGAGTTGAAGAAACTGATTCTGTGGACAGGTGTACTGTACAGACATAGTGAGGTGAGATCAGGAGGATTTGTTATTGATTGATTTTAATCTAGAAAACTGTTGCACCCAAAATTCTGGCTGGTTTATAGACCATCAAATCCTTATTTCCACAACATTTCAATGACATGCACACCAATTTATAACTTTGGTATAATAGGTCTTTTCTATATTGTTGGTTGATGCTCTGTCTCTTTCCATTTAAATGAATCAAGCATAAAAATTAGAGACTGTTTCTCTGTGAGTAAACGTAAAAATTCACCGAGGGTCAGATTCAGTCAAATACTGCGAAACTGATGAGACAGCGCTGTGCAAATATATATGAACCAAAGCATGAAGCAAAAGCAAACCTAGAGCTTCTATAGCAAAGAGATGGGATACTCCAGGCCAGTTACCTGATATCAACCCAGTAGAACAAGCAGCAAGTGAAGGCAGCTGCTGTAAACACCTGGGAGAGCCTCTCAAAGCAGAAGACAGTGGGGCGGGGGGGGGGGGGGGGGGGGGGGGGGGTCACTGTCTGTCAGTCATTGACAGCAAACATCTTTACCCATGTATAAAAAAAAATATATATATATATATATATATATATATATATTTATTTATTTATTTATTTTTTAACTGCTGTCATGATAAAAGGAAAACACACAGTCTGACAATCCTAATGTTACCAATGTTGGTAACATTAGGCACATCGTGACTGAAAATCCACTGTGATGGTGTACAAATAAAACCTTGCAAAAATTATATCATTGTCTAAAATACTTATGGGTCTTTAGTAAATGTGAAGGAGATTTTAAACTTCATGATGAACCAAAAAAGGAAGAACAGCAAGAAGAATCACAGCTTTAATGAGATTTTTGTGCCCTGATCTGAAACAGTTGTGGATTCACAGTGCAGATATCACTGCAGAGGACTGGGCCACTGACACAGTCTTCTCTGTCGACCTTGCATGATAAGAATAACACCATGGTAACCATGGTAGCCAGATATAACAATGCTGAGACTGTCACAAAATAAAAAAATAACCTAAATGTGTCTGACTGAAATCTCTTTTTTTGTTGTTTTAATTGAAAGTAAAACTAATAAAATCAAGTGAGAGAAATATTTCTAAAATCTGAACATGGTACATTTCTTAGATATACATTATAGAATAATTTGGCGTTGCTTGCTTGTTGCCATGGACAACAGATTAACTACACCAGTGTTGGGACTAACGCGTTATTAAGTAACGCGTTACAGTAACTACGTTATTATTGTGGTAACGAGCACGGTAACTAGTTATTATGCCAAAACCAGGAACGCGTTACTCGTTACTGGGATTTAGATAGGCTCGTTATTCGTTACTTCGTGTGGTGGCTATCGCGGAGCTTCCACAGATTCAGTAACATTAGCAAGTGGTGGAAGCCAGCAGGTGGATGAAGGAAAGGGGAGGCAGGAGAAGAGACCCGAAGCGGCCGCTGGTCCGAATGTCAGGTGAACTGAACTTCAGGTAAGAAGCTATGACCTGCAGAATATTACGCGTTTCTTATTGAAGTGAAAAGGAACAGTTTGTCCTGTAATTCAGCTACAATGAAAAAGGCACAAAGCTGGAGTTATTCTGTCTCTTTACGCTGCACAGCTGTTTCTTCTTCTCTCATCCTCCCCCCTCCCTCTCCTGTTTCTACTTCGATCATGAAACTGATCAATGATCAGCTGATCGGCTTTTCTCTCTTGTTTGTTTATCGCCCACTTTGCGCCGAAAGAGGAAACCAGCAGATGTCGCGCTAAACAACAGCAGCACGTTTAAGCTTGATCAGCTGTTGTTAGAATTGATTTAATATTAATTTCTAGTATCAGCTGATGTTTGCTGGAGCCACAGCTGTAAAGCTGCTGGTCATGATGTCGGTTTGGTTATGTGGTGAGAGGGAAACATGAAGATGAAACCAGGAGATGTCCTTACTGGATCATCGGAGCTGAACAGGTGATGGAGAAACAGGTTTACCTTTTAGGTGACATGGATGAGTTGAAGTTATGAACTGTTTCTGAGAGACAAATAACACCAGGATCCTTTTCTAAGTAGCTGACAGCTGGTAACTGTGCAGGGGCGGGTCTAGCAAAGTGTTGCCAGGGGTCCATGCAGGGCATTAACAGGGAGAGGGGGGCACAAAGAAATACTTTCTTATTCTCATTTAAAATGTCTCACTTTAAAAAAAAAAATTATCTGAGTCTTACAACAAACGATTGATAGATTGATGCATATATACCATCAGAACAGTGAACATCACTGTCACAACAGTGTTTGTTTTCATTCAAAGGCTTTATGATTTTTCCTATAATGGTGGGCCGGTCTCTAGTCAAATTCCCCGGGCCGATTTTTTGTCCCAGTCCAGCCCTGTATGCAGCTCATCTGCAGTCTGGTGTTACCCACATCTTCCTATTCAGAAGGCAGAATTTCAGAGTTCTGAGTACAATCGAAAGCACCACGACTGCAGTTTTTGTGTTGGATGTAAAAAGCGAGGATAGAATGGCTAGGATAGAATCAGGCGTGGGATTTCTCTCGTGGAAATGTGCACATTATTTTTTCCTTTCTTTTGGTAGGTGGCACAGTGCACTGTGGCAAGTAAGCAAGCTAGAAGACTGGCAAACTTGCTGGGCATCCAGTTACAGAAGCAACACATTAACAAGAGAATTCTGAGTAAAACCAAAGTTACTTTCCCTAGTAACTAGTTACTCTGAAAGTAACGAGTAACTTGAAGTAACTGAGTTACTTTTGATAGAAGTAACTAGTAATGTAACTAAGTTACTAATTTAAAGTAACTTACCCAACACTGAACTACACATTTTATTGGCTGTATTGTAATTCTTATTCTGAGGCTAAGATGAGCATTTTTACACTTGACACAGATGTTCTGTCCATCTATTAATTCAGATAAGGCATTTTCTAATCTTCCACCTACAACTCAGCTGTCTGATCTTTGCACAACTGCAGACATAATAAAAATGCTGGCAAAAGAGCCAGGCAGCAGACACCGTCTGTGAGGCGACTCGTCATATTACAGAGTTGGGACCTAGATTTGACAATTTCAGAAGGTTTTTTTCATCAGGACACTAACACTGAAACTAAAGACTAGAAACATTCACAGAGAAGCTGCCGTATCCTTCCACTGACCGCTACAACACACCTGCACCAGGGTAAACCTCCGCCTACCCCACTCCTGCTTTACCGGTGAAAATAGAGCAAAAGGACCGCTGAGTCTTTGACTTTATTTATTTTCTGCTGTGTTTTACTTGCATCTATTTGAAAGACTGAGTGTAAACACAAAAAAAAATATTTTATGTGCTGGAATGTGCAGAAAATAGGTTTAAATGTTAAACTAATTTCTTCCAGTCAGAGAATGTTGCATATAATTAAATTTTTGCTTGATGCATAAAGTTAAAAGATTAAAACTAATAAAACAAGTTTTAAAAAGAGACTTTTCCATCTGATCACATTTTGTATGATGGATTATGTAGAAAAAGTAGAATTGGGCTGAAAGATCTATTTCTTTATTACCTATTCAGGTTGTAAATCATGTTTTAAAAAGTAACTAAGTAACTAATTACTTTTGAAAATCAGTAAGTCATCAGTAAAGTAACTGGATTACTTTTTGGGGGAAGTAATCAGTAATTAGTTACTGATTACTTTTTTCTAGTAACTTGACCAACACTGTCTGCTTGTGTTGTCCCTGTTGCAGGACAGTATAATGGTAAATGGCCTGTATTTGTATAGCGCTTTACTCGTCCCTAAGGACCCCAAAGTGCTTTACACTACATTCAGTCATCCACACACTGGTGATGAAGCTACATTGTAGCCACAGCTGCCCTGGGGCAGAGGCGAGGCTGCCGGACACTGGCGCCACCGGGCCCTCTGACCAAGCAGAAAATGGCAGCACAACCTGTTGTGTTGTTTTATAAGCTGGTTAATGCTATGGCTACATTTAATCCCAAATCTTGGCCTTTTCCTAAAGTCACTAAAAAAAGGAGGGGAAAAGAAAGAAAAAAGTCAAGACCCTAAAACAGAACAGAGAAAATGAACAGAGAATATAGTTACTTTGTTGAAATAAATGGATTACACGACAGTCATTTCCTGTTTCATATGTTAGGCTATGCCCTCTCTAATTTTGGTAATTCCACACATTTCCAGAAACTCAACAAATCACGCATTAAGAGGCTTTAATGTAAGCGTCCTGTTAATGTTGGTGTCCTCAGTTACGCAATGGACCCAACAGAGGCAGCAGTGCACGGGCAGGAATGCATTTCTTACTTGGAAATTCTGACTCCACTTCACATTTAAAGAAGAAAGGGATAAAATCTGAGCGTACAATGCAGACTCTGTTTGTCAGCAACCAAGCTGCTCTCAGCATCAAAAGACTCCAAATGACACGTGGAAGTAAGTTCTTTTTAAAAGCTAACGTTAGCCCACTGTAGCTACCTTGTTTTAGCTGTCGTAGCTGAGGTTACTGAAGACTGTTAGACTTGATGGATAGCATTAACAGCCTGCTAGCATGTGCAGTTCTGAAAGCAGACAGGAAGAAAACATATTACTGATAGAGAAATAGTTTTCTATATGAGATCGTTGTAAAAAGTGCAGCCTGGAAATACTGCCAATCACCACAGAGTGATTCCAAACATCATGTGACCATGGGTAATTGAGGCTTTGGTGCATTTCACTACACTTCAACAGATGGTTTACCTGCAGCCTATTTTTGATGGACTAGAGTAATTTGAGCTGGGCTTGAATTACTGAATCCATGGTTTTAATACATTTCTTACACGCAAACACACAAGTGTGTATAGAAGAAAATACCCAGTGTCTCATTTTTAGTTCTGCTGTGAATTGTGAAGACGTATAAGACTAACATCTATCCGCTTAAACATCCTGATCCAAAGCGTAATTAAAAAAAAAAAATATATATATATATATTCAATTGTAATTACAGACAAAAGAGAAAGAATGAGAAAAACCAGACTGCTGGGAGAGTGCCACTGACTTCATGAATGACCTCAACAGAGACTGCTTGCACTTTCAAAGAGAAAAGTAAAGCAGGCAGAAATGTTCAGTTCCAACTCCCGTCTATTCCCGTTTTTCTACTTTAGAAAAACGGAGTATGTATTTGCTGCGTTAAGTGACTTCATCCTCACTCTAATCTATTATCATGGTTGTGTGCAGCCAGAAACTGGTGGGAAAAAATGTTTGACAGCTTAAATAAAAAGGCAAGAAAAATCACATCCATTAATTATAAGTGACCTATTTGGATTTTTTTAAGTTCTAACGCTTAAAAGGAGGGAATTCTGCATTTCAGTGTCAGAACCATCATGTTTGTAGACAATCCAGATAAAGTTAGAGAAAGTCTCTTCATCCTCTGTAACCACGATGGATTCGCTCAGATTTAAAAAGGTATCGGGAGGAAAACAAATGAGTCTTGTTTATTTATTATTTATATATATTTTTTAAATAAATTGAAAATGAAACCTGCGTATGTTCAATTTATTTTGTCTTTCATTCTTTGTACAGGGATTTCTCCAAAATCTGTTGCTCATAAATGTTGACAGTCAGTTAAAATATATATTTTTAATTGTGCGTTGCTTGAGTGGCATTGTGACACTAGCAAAAGTGACCATTAGGTGTCACTGTGGAAATGGGTTTAAGATTGTTTCAAAGCAATTCTGCCATAATTGTTTAAAAGTTTCGCAAAGCTTCACTTTCATAAAGTCTATAACATGGAACAGCAACATAATGCACAAGCAATGGGAACACAGTGGGAACAGATAACACAAGAAAGTTTAAGGAGGAGACTGAGGAGGTGCACAGGAGGCCAGTTAGAAGAACGGGGCACCGGTGGGTGCAAACAACGTAATGGTACAAAGGACAAAGACACAAAACTAAACACAAGACACGAGAAACAAAAGAATATAAAAAAAATAAAACAGGAAGTGACAAGAGAAGAAACACTTAACAGCCCGGCTAAGACTTGACAATAAGATATCGGGAACTAAGGGAGGCGGGATGAACTGAAGGAATGACCGGAAAGAAGACTAGATTCCAAAAAAATAAATGAATAAAACAAGAAAACAAAAGACCAAAGTGAGACAACACACTGAACATGGACCACGAGACTGTCAAAATAAAACAGGAAACACAGAGACACACGAGCTTGCACAGGAGGAAAGGCAGAAGAGAGAGAGAGACATGACGGGCTGGAGAGACGAGACATCCTGGGTCAAATGAGCCAGAACCATGACAAACTTAAAACAAGATAAATGCAAGAATCCAAAACTAGCTCGGGCAGAAAACCGAGGGACACATTCACTGAGTCGAAGACTTGGAAACGAAGAGAAAAGAAGCACATCCATGTTTCTGTCCTGGTTTCTCTGCCTGTGTATGTGTGTGGGTGGATGTGCCAGAAAACTGTGGGAATCCCAGGATGTGCTTGTGTTGGATAGATGTAAGATATGATTTCTTGTAGTGTGAACCAGCCTTATCAGAGCTCACCAAAGCTCATCCTTCATGGGAGAAGAAGTCGTATAAGATTCAAACCACATAAGCGTTGCCTCAAACACAGTGTTGAAATAAGGACGAGTTTTTGATGTTTAGCAGTCTGGACTACATCTCAGGCCCAGATGGATTTGCCCTAGACTTGTCTTTGACTCGACACCTGTGACGTCTCTGATGAGTGAGACGGGTAAAAACGATTCAGTCAAAGCTTCTTATGCTTTCATATTTAATCTGAAGACCATCAAAGAACTGTTAATGTCCTGCAGAGCTTGAACAGCAGGTCACAGACAGTGATTAATCAGCTTCTAATATCCGTCACTGATGCATTAATGACTAAAGGGGAACGCATTATTGAACATTATTATTATTTGTCATGCTAATAATTATGTAAGAACTTAGGAAAGTGGGTATATGGTGAGGCAATTGGATAAGTGGTCCATGCAGATGGCTGCTGATTGCCACACTCCCTCTGTAATGCGTGCGGTTGTCAGTATCTAACCCTCTGATATGAAACTACAATAACTGTTTCTAAGGCCACCAACAAGAGGTGTGGAGGTCTAAATTAAACCCTCCTCCTCCCAATCCTCCCACTCTATTTACTACATTGCTGTGTTTACCACGATCATATGATCCTGGCTGTCCTGAGTTGGCTATTTGCCACAATAAGAACATATTTTCTGTCATGTTCAGCTAGCAGCAATCTCACAAAAGCAAACGCGAATCTTTGAAAGCTGATTTTTAGTGTGCAGTCATAAGATTACATCTTTTTAAACCTTGTTTTGCTTCATATACGAGGAATGTGTCTTTAAAAATACTAATAAGAAGACAGAGCCAATATTGCAGAAGCTATGCAGAGCTAAATGTTAGTAGTAGTGTGCTTTCTACGGCTCCGAGAACCCCTGGCTGTCGGTATTGGGCAAATGCGAGTGGAGTGATGAGGCTGTGGCTGGCAGGGGTTGTATGAAGCTCCGCAGGCCATCTATTTGGTTTGAGCTTTAATCTCTGTGGCAACAAACTGGAGCCCAAGGCCGTCTAAAAATAATTTCTCTCTAGCTTTCCTTTTCTGTCATTCAGAGCATATCTTTTAACATAACCGAAGTTCCTCACTCATTCCCTATTAGTGTCATTCAAGCATGCAGCTGGCATCTAGTTGGTAATGAGTTAATGATCGATGTGTGTGTGTGTGTGTGTGTGTGTGTGTGTGTGTGTGTGTGTGTGTGTGTGTTCCCGTCCCGTCTCTTATCATCTGAGAAGATGATAAGAGAGCAAACACAAGTGTATCCAGCCTGAACTCTTGTGTCTCGTGTTGTGACCTACAAATTGCACAGCTCTACATTTCATAGGACATTACATTACACTGACTTACATTACCAAGCAAGTGATACAGTATCAACGCGTGTGTCGTATCCTCAGTGGCAGAGAAGTGAGTAAACGAAGTGAGGTGGGCATTGGTACGAATGGGAACTCATAAGAATTTATCATCATCATTATTATTGTTGTTGTTGTTGTTGTTATTAGCATAATTAAAATCTCTGTTGTTGATAAGGATTTAAGGTGTGACAGCCTTGGCTTTGACCAGGACCTGTTTATCCCTTTGTACTGTCTTGCAGGTTCCTGGTGCGATTAGGAGCACCTGTATTCTCCCCGGAGCGTTTAAGATCTGACTGCCTCACCCTTCATTCACCCAGCATCCATGTTATTTGATTGGTTGGTTTCAGATGTTGTACTAGAAATAACATCTTGCTATAGTTCAGCCTAAAATCTTTAATAAGACTTAATAACATACAAATAACAAGGACTCGATCTGTGTTTGACTCGTTTTTCATGTTGTTATGTCAGAATGAGGTACTGTCTCCGATTCAGTTACACCATAAGTGGCTCTATATCGATTTCATGATGCTTTTTATATTGTCACTAAAAAAAGGGTTTTCTACTCACAGGAAAATGTAAAATGCATCATTTGGTTCGCTCCCTTGATGATTCAGGGCTCACCTCAAAGGCAGCGGATGTGTTATTGCCATTAGCGAGTCCCCTAGGGTTTGATTCGTTTTGCTATTTTTGTAGTCATCCTGTTCTCTCCCTGTGTCAACACGTTTAGGTTTGATGAATGTCAGAACTCTCACCATGTAACTTCATATACCAGTGCTATAATACACAAAAATACCTTTCATAGAACCAGAACAATTAGCACATTACTCATCTTTTTATTAGTTGCAGTTATATACCATCTGTTTGTTGAGATCTTTAAAAAGAAGCTAATTTGCAGTCGGTTTGGTGTTACAAGATTGTTGCAGTCCCTGAAATACATTATATAGACAAAGTGTTGGTCCACTCTTCTTAATCTTTAAATCCAGATGTTTGCAGTCTTATTGCCACAGGTGTGCAAAACTAAGCGCATGGCCACGAAGTGTAATTTTACTCACTTTTGAAAGAATGAGTTGTTCTAAAGTGCTTACTGTAATAGGATACCACCTTTCATTAATTTAAACTGGAGACATTTAGGAAACACTACAAGTCAGCAACTAGGGGGCAAACCGAGTAAAGTCACAGAGCAGGTTGCCTAATTCATAAAAGTCATCAACACTCTGCTCACTCATTTACTACAGCACTGCCAACCTCCATTAACATCAGTACAAAAACTGTGCTCCGGGAACTTCATAGCATAGGTTTCTATGGCCAAGCAGTTCCTATCCGGTCTTTAAGTGATGACGTATGAAACCTGCCTCGGGGTCCAAACTACTCTGCGTTTATTAGGGCTGTTGTGTTTTTAACATGTTTTAATGCTTTATATATTGTGTTATTTTGTTCTATCTATTTGTTCTATTTGTGGTCTTCTACAGGAAGACCACAATATGTACGTCTCCCACAGTGTGTGTCTGACAAGGTAATCAGCAGCATAGGGGCACCACAGGGGACTGTCCTTTCCCCCTTCCTCTTCACTAGTGATGTGCGATACCACTGATTTCCTTTCCGATCCGATACCAAGTAATATTCAGGGTGGTATCGACGATACTGATCCGATACTTTGTACAAAAACGTATTTTATTTGTTGTATCTTAAATTATAGCGTCATAATGATTACAGGACATCAGATTACTTGTTCTTATCACTTAATAATGCAGAGTTCATCATATAGAAATAAAAAAACTGAAGTTGTGCTATTTGACCACCTTGCCTGCCTGCAGCACTAAAGGACTCCGTGAGAGACGTCTGTCTCTGTCACGATCTGGTACAGGGATTCAAGCGCAGAGCGGTAAGGTATCTCCAAGGTGTGGTTTATTTACAGTGCAGTGCAATATATGTACAGTGAAGGGATCCAAAACTCCGGGGAGAAATCACAGGGTAACTCGCTCACGTCTTCTTCGCTCACACTCACACACTTTCCCGCAGCAGGGAGGTCGCAGGTCCGGGGGGGGGGGGGGATCTGAAGCAGACGAGAAGGCAGGTCACCAACTAATCACAAGTCACGGATATGAAGCACAAGAGCTGTGAGAACACTAACGTTAGGGGTACAATCATCCAGCGACGAGAGGATCTGTGTTCCAGCCTCAAATAGTGCTCCCGGTGATGATGGGTGAGTGTTGTCAGGTGTGTGTGTGGGCCAAGGGCGGGAGCCCACAGTGAGCTCCGCCCAGGCAGAGAGGGAGAAAACAGCAACATCAATTGTAGCCTTGTGGGGCCGACCGGGCAGGCACGGAGACCATGACAGTACCCCCCCCTCAACGGGAGCCTCCCGGTGACCCACCAGGCTTACCTGGATGCCTGCGGTGGAAGTCCCGGAGCATGGCACCATCCAGGACAGCAGCTCGAGGCACCCAGGAGCGTTCCTCTATCCCGTAGCCCTCCCAGTCAACCAGGTACTGAAAACCCCGACCCCGGCGCCGGGAGTCCATGATGCGGGTGATATTGTAGACCAGCTGACCATCCACGAGCCGGGGGGGCGGCGGGGCCCTGGAGGGAGGGCACAACGGGCTGGAGAGCACCGGCTTGACCTGAGACACATGAAAGACATTGTGAATGCGCATGTTGCGCGGCAGCTTGAGGCGGACAGACACAGGGTTCACAATGGCCTCAACGGGAAAAGGGCCAATAAACTGAGGAGACAGCTTCTTCGACTCAGTCCGTAGCGGCACAAAACGGGTAGCCAGCCATACTTGTTGACCGATGGTGTACACGGGGGCCGGTGTCCGGTGACGGTCAGCGAGGGTCTTGTTCCGCTCCTTAGTACGGAGCAGGGCAGCCTGAGTCGCCCGCCAGGCACGACGGCACCCGCGGAGGTGAGCCTGTACAGAAGGAACGGAGTGCTCACCTTCGATGGCCGGGAGCAAAGGTGGTTGATAGCCCAGGGACGCTTCGAAGGGAGACTTGCCCGTGGCGGAGGATGTGTGGCTATTGTGGCCGTATTCGATCCATGGAAGCTGTTCACTCCAGGTCGATTGGTTGTGCGAAGTGACACAGCGGAGGGCAGCTTCCAGCTCCTGGTTGGCCCGCTCCGATTGCCCGTTACTCTGTGGATGGAAACCGGAAGACAGACTGACCTTGGCCCCCAGTGCGGAGCAGAACTCCCTCCAAACACGGGACGTGAATTGCGGCCCCCTATCCGAGACGATGTCCTCGGGGATCCCGTGAAGACGGAACACATGGGAGGTGAGGAGCCGGGCAGTCTCCAAGGCCGAGGGGAGCTTCGGGAGGGCGACGAAGTGTGCAGCTTTGGAGAAACGATCGATAATGGTAAGTATGGCGGTGTTACCAGCGGAGGGCGGCAGGCCCGTGACAAAGTCCAAAGAAACATGGGACCATGGTCGAGCTGGTGTAGGGAGAGGCTGCAGAAGACCCGGTGGAGGGCGGTTCGAAAGCTTATTCCGGGCGCAGGTCGAACAGGCGGCTACATACTCCTTGGCATCCCTAGTCATAGCAGGCCACCAGAAGTAACGTCGGAGGAACGAGCAGGTGCGGAGGACCCCAGGATGGCATGAAAAGCGGGCGGTGTGAGCCCACTGGAGAACCTGAGAGCGGACGGCTGAAGGAACGAAGAGGCGACCAGGTGGACCAGTGCCAGGATCCGGTTCGGTCTCCTGCGCCTCTTGGATGAGCCCCTCGATCTCCCAGGAGATGGCTCCAATTACGCAGGCGGCCGGGAGGACAGGCTCAGGGTCTGAGTCCTCCCCAGTGATGGAGAATTGCCTGGACAGGGCGTCTGGCTTTACGTTCCGTGTTCCTGGCCTGTAGGTGATAGTGAAGTCAAAACGAGCGAAAAACAGTGCCCACCTGGCTTGCCGGGAATTGAGACATCTAGCCGAGCGCAGGTACTCCAGATTCTTGTGATCCGTCCAGACGATGAATGGTTGTGCTGCTCCCTCCAACCAATGTCTCCACTCCTCCAGGGCCAGCTTGACGGCCAGAAGCTCCCGGTCCCCGATGTCATAGTTACACTCTGCTGGGGAGAGACGGCGAGAATAAAAGGCACACGGGTGCAGCTTACCGTCCATCTGTTGAGACAGAACTGCCCCAACCCCGGAGTCCGACGCGTCCACTTCCACAACGAACTGCCGTGTAAGGTCCGGTTGCCGGAGTATGGGAGCGGTGGTGAACCTGTCCTTGAGCAGGGCGAAGGCTCGCTGAGCGGCAGAATCCCACTGGAAGGGAACCTTGGGAGAGGTGAGTTTAGTGAGAGGGAGAGCGATTCTGCTGAAATCACGAATGAACCGTCTGTAAAAGTTGGCGAATCCCAAAAAACGTTGCACTTGGCGGCGATCAGGAGGAGTAGGCCATTCCACCACAGCCCGCACTTTCTCCGGATCAGTCCGCAAGTCCCCCTTCTCGATAATGTGGCCCAGAAAACTCACTGACGCCACGTGGAAATCGCACTTCTCCCCCTTCACAAAGAGCCGGTTCTCCAGAAGGCGTAGCAGGACCTGCCGGACATGGACCTTGTGCTCCTCAAGTGTCTTAGAAAAGATCAAGATGTCATCCAAGTACACAAATACACAACGGTTAACAAAATCACGAAGGACATCAGTAACCATCGCCTGAAACACTGCGGGGGCATTAGTCAGCCCAAACGGCATCACGAGATACTCAAAGTGGCCCCGATGCATATTGAACGCGGTCTTCCACTCATCCCCCTCCCTGATGCGCACCAGGTGGTAAGCGTTGCGCAGATCCAGCTTGGTAAAGACGGTCATGCCTTGAAGCAGTTCAAAGGCGGAGGAAAGCAACGGCAAAGGGTATTTGTTCTTAACAGTGATCTGATTAAGGCCCCGAAAGTCAATACACGGCTGCAGCGAACCATCCTTCTTATCCACGAAAAAAAACCCAGCCGCGACAGGGGAAGAGGAGGGGCGAATCAACCCTGCCGCCAGCGACTCCGAGATGTAACGCTCCATAGCATCCCTCTCAGGCCGGGAGAGGCTGTACAGGCGGCTAGACGGCAGCGGAGCTCCAGGAAGAAGATCGACGGCACAATCGTACGGGCGGTGCGGGGGAAGGGACCGCGCCCGATCCTTACAAAAAACATCCCGCAGATCATGATAAACCCGCGGAACCATCGAGAGGTCCGGGGCGTCCGACGGCGAGGCCGTGGGTGGGAGCGAAACGGGGGAAGCCGCAGCCCGGAGGCAGTTCATATGGCAGGCCACACTCCAACCTAGTATGGCACCCTTCTCCCAGTCGATATGCGGGTTGTGGAGGACAAGCCAGGGGTGACTCAGAACCAGCGGAGTGAGAGGAGCCTTAAACGAAAAAAAACAAATCCTTTCTGCGTGATTGCCAGAGAGAGATAATGAAAGGAATTCAGAAACATGAGTGATGTCAGGCAGGCGCTGGCCCGACAGTGCGTGAACGCGGAGGGGGCGTGACAGAGGCTCCAAGGCGATGTTCAGTTTGGCGGCGAGTGAGGTGTCAATAAAGTTCTGCTCAGCCCCAGAGTCAATGAGAACGGAGAGAGAATGAGAAACAGTCCGAACACGCAGAGTAGCCGGCAAAAGAAGCCTGGGGAGAGGGCTTTCACTCGACAGATCGCCCACCAGCACCCTCACGATCACTGGTGAGCGCGCCCTTTTGCCAGCGTTGGGCAGGAGGAGACAGAGTGGCCTTTACGGCTGCAATAAACGCACTCACCGGAGGCAAGACGGCGCTGGCGCTCCGCGGGCGACAGCCGTGAGCGCCCAAGCTGCATGGGCTCTTCCCCATCCCCGGTGTCGGCGTCACACGACCCATGGGCTGCAGTAGGGGTCCCACAAAAGTCCAGCGGGGCATGCCCCGAACGCGCGCGTGCGCTCCGATGTGCGCGCACCTGATCGTCCACCCGCATACACAAAACCAGAAGCGCATCCAGGGAGGAAGGTAGTTCACGGAGCATTAGTTCATTCTTTATTTCCTCATTAATATTAGTGAGCAATGCACTTTTAAGGGCCTCTTCCCCCCATTTCGCCTGTTCAGCCAAGGTAGAAAAGTCAATAGAAAAATCAGCCATGCTGCGTTTACCTTGTTTAAGCGCAAGCAAGCGCTGGCCGGCGGTGGCAGTTGTGGCTTTCCTGTCAAACACACCTTTAAACTTAGTAAGAAAGTCAGAAAAGGTGATGTCCGGCTCCGCCTGAAGCGCAGCTTGAACCCAGGTTAGAGCACGGTCCTGGAGTAACTGGACGATATAAGCGATTTTCGCACCATCAGTAGAAAAGGCTTGCGGTTGCTGGCGAAACTGAAGGGCACACTGAGTGAGAAAACCAGCACATTTATCAATCTCTCCCGTGAAAGCCCTGGGAGTAGGGAGGAATCTGTCAACGTGAACAGGTGGCGCGACACTTACAGCTGGAACTGGCGCCTCCAACGGAGGAGTGGCGACCAGAGGAGCGGCCGGTAGCGGTGTTAGCCGAGCCACGGCCTGTGTGAGGTTCGCGAGCTCTGCTCGAAGGTGAATGAACATCTGCTCGTGGCGTGCCAGCATCGCGGCCAAAGTGGCGAGGGTGGGAGTCGAGACCGCTGGGTCTGCTGAATCCATTTCCGTGGCTGGATGATTCTGTCACGATCTGGTACAGGGATTCAAGCGCAGAGCGGTAAGGTATCTCCAAGGTGTGGTTTATTTACAGTGCAGTGCAATATATGTACAGTGAAGGGATCCAAAACTCCGGGGGGAAATCACAGGGTAACTCGCTCACGTCTTCTTCGCTCACACTCACACACTTTCCCGCAGCAGGGAGGTCGCAGGTCCGGGGGGGGGGGAGATCTGAAGCAGACGAGAAGGCAGGTCACCAACTAATCACAAGTCACGGATATGAAGCACAAGAGCTGTGAGAACACTAACGTTAGGGGTACAATCATCCAGCGACGAGAGGATCTGTGTTCCAGCCTCAAATAGTGCTCCCGGTGATGATGGGTGAGTGTTGTCAGGTGTGTGTGTGTGTGTGGGCCAAGGGCGGGAGCCCACAGTGAGCTCCGCCCAGGCAGAGAGGGAGAAAACAGCAACATCAATTGTAGCCTTGTGGGGCCGACCGGGCAGGCACGGAGACCATGACAGTCTCGCCCTAGCAGCACCTGTCCCTGTCCTCCTCTTCAGTTTGTCTCAACATAAGCTCGTCATATTCTGTGATATGATTTACTCTGAGGTGACAAGGTTAGTGATGTTGCCACAACCATACATGCCAACCCTCCCGATTTTTCTGGGAGAATCCTGATTTTCAGTGCCCCTCCGAAAATCTCCCGGAGCCACCATTCTCCCGAATTTCTCCCCGGACAACAAAATTGAAAAACCATATCGCAGAATTCATAGCGCGGCCCAGCCAATTCCAGTTTCCAACAATGACGGCAGCTACTTAGTTTTAATATCACTCTTATTTCTCTTTCTGGGTCGCAAAAAAACTTTTAACATATTTTCAGGTGAGAATGTAGCTGTGTAAACTTCAAATATCTGAGCCGACACATCGTCTTCAAACCCCCGCGGGCTTTCACTACTCGAGTTAAACATGATATTTAAGTCACTTTGATAACTTAAAAATGTTCTTGTTTGGCTTCTTCGGTGTTTTATTTGTTCGTGGGTGAATCGGTTTGGCTGAGATTAAAATGATTAGATTAAATTTAATTTAACTTTTTTAATCCCTCGGGAGGGTTACTCCGGGGTTTTACACAGCTGAATAAACGTCAAACAGAAACTGATTAATAAACAGAAGTGTGAGACGGTCGAGAGTTTACGCCAGCGCACGGTTATATTTTAGATAGCAAGGAGCAGACGGCAGAGTTTCACTACCCGGCTTTCTTTAGACCGCGAAGGCCGGATCCTCAGGTGGAAGCAGCCTCTGAATTTGGACACCTCCGCTGTTTCCGGGCCGGCCAATAATAGCGGTGACATTTAACGTATTTTATCCGATAAATAAACACTGTAAAATTTATTTATCCCTCCCAACAACCCCTTTGAATGTCTCCCTAATTCTGAGGTCTCAAGGTTGGCAAGTATGGCCACAACACCTCACTTTTTTGCCACATGTATCGTGAACCACGTCTCAACTGTTTATGGAGGTAAAATACGTCCGCACAATTACGCTCAGCCATTGTTGTGAGTGCGCACGCCAGGGGCTGTGAGACATTTATACAGCAGTATTTCGCACATGACTATGAAAGGCGGAAGAGGAAGTAGTTCCTTTGAATGTAGACAATCCGAATGTTATAGTTTCTTTCCACTGTGTTCCTGTTAATGACAAACTACAAATTTACTCTAAATGACTAAAATATCGATATTTTAATGTGAGAATCGATTCTAGAACATAGATGATTGGTATTGGAGGAATCGATATTTCAGGATCGATCCGCACATCACTACTCTTCACCCTCTACACCACAGACTTCAGCCACTGCACAGAGACCTCCATCTTCAGAAGTTCTCTGATGACTCTGCGGTGGTTGGATGCATCAGCAGGGATGATGAGACAGAGTACCGGGCTGTGGTCGACTCCTTTGTCACGTGGTGTGAGCAGAATCATCTGCAGCTCAACGTGGCAAAGACCAAGGAACTGATCGTGGACTTCAGGAAGACCAGGAAACAGTTGACCCCTGTTTCAATCCAGGGGGTCAGTGTTGACATTGTGGAGGACTATAAATACCTTGGAGTACACATTGACAATAAACTGGACTGGGCTAAAAACACCACAGCACTTTACAGGAAGGGCCAGAGTCGTCTCTATTTTTTGAGGCGACTGAGGTCCTTCAACATCTGCCAGAAAATGCTGAGGATTTTCTATGAGTCTGTTGTGGCCAGTGCGATCCTCTATGCTGTTGCATGCTGGGGGAGCAGGCTGAGGGTCGCAGATGCCAACAGACTCGATAAACTGATTACATTACTGGCCAGTAATGTTGTGGGGATGGAGCTGGACTCCCTCAAGGTGGTGTCGGAGAGGCGGATGCTGTCCAAGATAAAGACAATGTTGGATAACACCTCCCACCCACTCCATGACATGTTGGTCAGTCACAGGAGCTCGTTCAGTGAGAGACTGAGATTACCGAAAAGCACCACTGAACGACACAGGAAATCTTTCCTGCCTGTGGCTCCCTGTACAACGCATCTACTTAACACACTGTTTACTAGTGGTGTGCGGTACTGCATATTTTGGTATCGATCCAATACCAAGTAAATACAGGCCAGTATCTCCGATACCAACACTGATACCGATACTTTTCAATAAATAGGGTGGATGCCTCATTGAATTGCTAAATCGCAATTAGTTTTCATGACCTTAAGTGTTTTTTGTGATTTTTCCTTTTGTATTTTTAATTACTTAAAAGCCAGGACATAATTAGGAGAAATAATTTATTTATAATTAAATAAAAAAAATGCTTTATTATTGTGGCGGCTGTGGTCTGCGATACTGCTGCAGATGAGATGGACTCACCTTCACTGCATCTACAATCATGCCTCACCGGCTTAAAACCTGTGCGCTGCTTGTGCTGTTGTTGTTTTTGGTGTTATTGTGGACAGCTGGCAGCAGGAGGGCTGCAGCCGTTGAATGTAGGCTACTGTTACAGCAACCGGGTGATCACTGTAAGGGTGGACAGCGCGCGGCTCGGGGTGAGGCGGAGGCTGACGCGCCAGCAGGACCTGCCAAGCTGGAAATGGAGGTCAAGGTGCGCGAGGGTCCTGCCTTTGGGCGGCATGCTGTGCGCTTCGGTACGCAGCCTGCATGGTCCTGCGTGCCGGCCGTCTGCCCAGCTCGTAGTAACACATCCAAAACTGTGTGATAATTGATCACCATTTCAATCAACAGTCATGGCAAAGCTTTCTGCTACAGATCGAATTGTTATCTTCGCGTGAGAAGCCGAACTAAATTAGAGATTATTGACAACATCTGAGACGTTAGATCAACCATAGTGATTCGCAAAGAAATAATGAAGAAGAGATTACTGAGAAATTAGCCACCACTAACATCACTCTTGACCCCATTTACCCAGGCGCAATCAAATAGTCTATCAGCAATCTCCAGTAATAACTATATAAAAATACAGACAATTTCCCAGTTCTGTGATAATATATATAATTTCCTGGTCTCATATTATTGCAAATTGAATCAATTTACGCTCTTGTTACAAATTATTTGAGGCATTTCAAATAAGACAAACTGCTTTTATTCTCAAGACGAAAGTAGAATTTCATGAGTGAAGTACGTGCAGAGGAATTTTCATGCTGAGGAAATGTTCAGAGCCCAGCCTGCTTGATTACTTTTGAAAGAATTGAAATGACAAGGACAAACCAATTTCTCATCTCTGTGTGTCTCCAATGAAAGTTTGGCGCCCTTGATAAACGATTTCCTGTCCTTTGCTACCCCTTTCTTGTTTGACCTGAATGGAAAGTTAGGTAACTAAATGAAATGGAAAGTTATGTGGCTAGTCTCATAATCCAGCGGTAATGTTTTCTACATCAGTCATCCGTTTCATATGTAATTCACTAATGGCTCATCTCTCTGAAATTAATATATTTTTATTGAGATCAGTTTGCCTTTAAATCTGTAATTTACTAAAATGTGGATCTACAGTCTGGATACAGCGTCTGATATCTGCACAGTGTGATCTAAAAGTTCATAAATTCTGATGCTATTATTTCCTCATTAAAATGTTCAAATTCAAATTCAAATTTTATTTGTCACGTACACAGTCATACACAGTACGATATGTAGTGAAATGCTTGGACAACTGCTCGTGACCTAAAGAAAACAAAAAAGGAAAAGGCTATGAATAAGATAGGAAATAAATATGAAAAATTAAAAAGGGAAGGAACTAGGAAGGAATAAAATATAAATTAAGGTTAAAAATGAAATAACTGTACAACACAAATTAGAATGAAGGGTAAATTTAACTGGGAAGAATAAGATAAAATATATAAATTAAAGTTGAAAATAAAATAACTGTACAACAAAATACACAATATAGAACTATATAAGAATGTATGAAGAAATATAAATAAATATATACACAATAACAGCAGCGTGATTTAAGTAATGAAGTGAAAACAATGTCCAGAATGTCCAGTGTGTGTAAGAACTGTATGTGTGGGTCAGTACTGTGTGGTGGTGTGATTGAGAGACCGTATCGCCTGCGGGAAGAAGCTCCTCCTCAGTCTCTCTGTGTTGGTCTTCAGGGAGTGGAATCGCTTTCCTGACCTCAGCAGAGAGAACAGTCTGTTGTTGGGATGGCTGAGGTCCTTCACCATCTTCCTGGCCTTGGTCCAGCACCGCCTGCTGTAGATTGAGTGCAGGTCAGGGAGCTCGGAGCGGATGGTGCGCTCAGCTGACCGCACAACCCTCTGTAGAGCTCGTCTGTCCTGCATGGTGCTGTTCCCGAACCAGGTTAAGATGTTTCCCGCCAGGATGCTCTCTATGGTGCACGAGTAAAAGTTCCTGAGCACCTTGGAGGGCAGTTGGAAGTCTCTCAAGCGTCTGAGGTGGTAGAGACGCTGTCGGGCCTTTTTCACCACGGTGTTGATGTGACAGGACCATGACAGGTCCTGCGTGATGTGAACTCCGAGGTATTTGAAGCTGTCCACTCTCTCCACTGGGCACTCGTTGATGACGGGGGTCTGGTAGTTCCTCTCCTGCTTAGTGCTGAAGTCCACTATCAGCTCCTTTGTCTTACTGACATTTAGAAGGAGGTTGTTCCTCTGGCACCAGTTCTCCAGATTCCTAATCTCCTTCAGGTAGGCCGTCTCGTTGTTATCAGAGATCAGGCCCACCATGACGGTGTCGTCAGCAAACTTGATGATGGTGGTGGAGCTGGTAGTGGCCACACAGTCATATGTGTACAAAGAGTACAGCAGGGGGCTCAGAACACACCCCTGGGGGGCTCCAGTGCTGAGAGTGGTGGAGGCTGAGACATGTCCGCCCATCCTTACTGCCTGTGGTCTGCCAGTTAGGAAGTTGGAGATCCACTGACACATAGATGAGCTGAGTCCCAGATGCTCCAGCTTGGTGGTGAGTGTGGAGGGAATTATGGTGTTAAATGCAGAGCTGTAGTCTATGAAGAGCATTTTAACATAATTCCCCCTTCTAGTGTCCAAGTGAGTGAGTGATGTGTGGAGGAGATGAGAGATGGCATCGTCTGTGGAACGATTTGGACGGTAAGCAAACTGTAGTGGGTCCAGTGTGTCTGGTAGTGAAGAAATGATGAAGTCTCTGACCAGGCGTTCAAAGCACTTCATCACTACTGAGGTGAGGGCTACAGGGCGATAGTCATTGAGAGAAGCAGGGTGGGGTTTCTTCGGGACAGGAACAATGATGGACTCTTTGAAGCATGTGGGGATCACCGACTGAGATAGAGAGATGTTGAATATCTCAGTGAACACAGGAGCTAGCTGGTATGCGCAGTCTCTTAGGATATGACCTGGGATGCCGTCTGGTCCTGCTGCTTTCCTGGTGTTCACTCTCTTGAAGGCTCTCCTTACTTCATGCTCGGAGATGACGAGCACGTTTCCGGTGCTGGCAGTATCTTCCTGTCTGCAGCCGTTAGCGCCGCTAACACTAGCATTGTTGGAGTCCTTAGCTGCAGCCTCGAAGCGAGCATAGAAAGTGTTCAGCTCGTCTGCCAGAGTCACGGCCGCGTTCGTCATACCGGTTGTTGGTGCTTTATAGTCCGTTATTGTCCTTAGTCCCCGCCACAGGCTCCTAGAGTCACTCTGTTGGAGTTGTGACTCTAGTTTCCTCCCGTAGCGCTGCTTCGCCTCTTTCACTGCCCTCCGCACGTTATATGACGCGGCTTTGTACGGGTCCATGTCCCCCGTCATGAGTCCCGTGTTGTAGGCAGCGGTGCGGGATCCCGGAGCGTCGCGGATGGTTTTATCCACCCACGGCTTCTGGTTGGGAAACATTGTGATAGTCTTTGTCTCCACGGTATCATCCGTTAGTTTCCCGATGAATCCCACAACCGCTTCCGTAAACACATTGACATCATCATCGGAGCTGTTTCTGAACATGCCCCAGTCTGCGTCATCGAGTGCGTCCTGTAACGCGGCCACCGATTGATCCGTCCAGCGCGCGACCTTCCTCTGAACCGGAACTTCCTGTTTCAGCCTTTGTTTGTATTTTGGGATGAGGAAGATGGCGGCGTGATCAGATTTGCCAAAAGGAGGGCGGGATTGTGCCTTGTAGCCGTCCTTGACCGTAGTGTAGCAGTGGTCCAGTGTCCTTTCACCTCTGGTGGGGCAGGTGATGTGTTGATAAAAGTTCGGCGCTGCGCGTTTGAGGTTGGCGCTATTAAAGTCCCCCGTCACAATAAGCGCAGCGTCCCGGTGTTGTGTCTGGTGCTGTGTGAGTGCCTCATGCAGCTCGCATAAGGCGGTGACCGTGTCCGCTTGTGGTGGAATATAAACGGCACTTACAATGACCGATGTAAATTCCCGAGGTAGATAAAAAGGACGACACATGATGGACAGTAGTTCCAGATTTGGTGTGCAGGAGCGTGTGAGAGGAACAACGTTCGCACTGTTGCACCAGTTGTTGTTCACCATTAAACACACGCCGCCTCCCCTTGACTTCCCCAAGTCCCGTGTCCTGTCCATGCGGTGAACCGAGAAGAACTCGGCCGGCTGGATGGCGTGGTCCGGCACCGCTGGGTTCAGCCATGTCTCGGTGAAGCAGAGGAGATTGCAGTCCCGAATGTCTCTCTGGAACTTTATCCTGGCCCTGAGGTCGTCAAGCTTGTTCTCCAGTGACTGGACGTTGGCGAGCAGGATGCTAGGCAGAGGTGTGCGGTGTGCACGAGCTCTCAGCCTGTTCCTGACGCCGGCTCGCTTCCCTCTAGGCCGCCGCCGCTTCCCTTTGTTCTCCCTCAAGATCTCACTCGGCCAGCTCGGATCCGGAGTTAAAAACTTCGAATTGTGAGTACATTGTAAACCAATAGAAACAAGAGTGTCACTGTCATACCTAATGTACCCAATGGTGGTGATTTTGCCGATTTGGAAACGCTGAAAACTAACTTAAAAAACAAAGACAAAGAAAAAGTGGTCGGAGCAGTCGTGACGGCAGCCGACCTCACCGGCGCCATCTTTTCTGTTTCCATCATTATAAGCAAAGCACATATTTCAGTTATAAAATGGTTTTGTTGTAAAATAATTATCGAGCACTGTGGCTGCAGTTTGTTTCTCGTTTTGAAAGCCGTCCAACACGATATTATTTCAGTCGTTGTCAGCGGGCCCAGTGAAGTCAGAGCAGCCTCTACAAGCTTATAAAATGAGTCAGTTAAAATGAATGCACTAAATTTGTGTTGACAAATATAGCTTCTGTTATGTTTAATGATTAACCCTCAAAGCTATTTGCCAAAGTGAGGAAGTCATGTAGTTTCGTTATGCTGCTGAGCAAAGTACTCAGCCTCTAAATACTGGAATGATTCATGAATCATGATGCTTCTTTTTCTTGTTAAGAGGCCCAACAAATTGTTCTGGTAAAGTAGTACCTGCTAGCAAATAAATAATGGAGCGAATGATTTTTTTTTGTCATCCAATAATTTTATTATCACTATATTAAATATGTAAATTGGATACTCAGTGGCCAAACCTGCCTAGAAGTTAAAGTAATATTCTCTTCGTGAATATTTTTCCATCCTTTAGAATGACTTCAAATCAAATACAATAAATTTTTACCTATAGGTGGGAAAACAAACCCATATTTGTGATGTGATGTCTGTGTTTTAGGCATTGCCTTTGGTGAGTAATTGCTCTCTTCGCTCTTTGTGTCATGTCATGTGAAAATTGGCTGTTGAGATATGTGCAGCTGGCCTTAAACAAAGATAAAGTTTAGTTACCGTATTTTTTGGACCATAACGCTCACCGGATTATAAGGTGCATTAAGCGAAACAAAACAATCAGATAACTTTACTCGGCTCCTTCTTGCTTCCTCCACTTCTGTACCATTGATTCATTAATGTTGAATCCTCTGCAGCTGCTCTATTCCCATGTTGTTGCAGTATATTAATAACTAACCTCGTATTGTGGGAGGATTATCTCAGTTGTTCTCCTGACTGAAGTTTGGTCCATTTACAGCATCCTGCCATGTGATTGCATTTGTCTCTAACCATCGGGAACCCTCACGTTAGCTTTTATCAAGTGGGAAAAAGTTAATGTTCATCCTCCAGCTTCACTGTGTTTATGCTAACATAACTGTGTAGCTAGCTACCACGTAGCACATCATTATATACCAGCTAGCCCAACTTCAGTAACCCTACAAACGTCACTGCTGTTTAGTTTTCTGTCTTCATTTATGTTGGAAGTGATAGCAGAGCTGTACGTTTGAATTTTTCAGAAATCTCTCAGTCAGAACATGCTATATCATGTTTAGATGGAAGCTAGCGAGCTAACTTCCTGCTAACTTCTAACTCTGTTAAATTTAATAAATTCTGTTTTCATGGATGCCTGGATGTTAAACTTAATTGTTGCACCTGGTAAAGCAGCAGCGCTGATAATTTTATTAAAGATGAAAGAATTTAGACAGTTTGTAACTCTCAGTGATGCCGCAGTGTTTGTGTGACTTTGGCACCTGAATTGGACGGAGTTTAGGACCCAGATTACTCCGCGAGGCTCCCGTCTACGGCAGTCGTAATGCTCCAACAATCCATCAAGCGGTGCAGCTTCGTAGCTTAGCAAAGTCGGACTAAAACATTTTTGACAGATTTTTGAGCGCCATGTAGAACATAAAATCGGTTTGAGGTCAGTAAGCACAACCAGAATTCATAAAAATGCGCACTGTCGATTTTTGAGAAAATTAAAGGATTTTAAGTGCACCTTATAGTGCAGAAAATACAGTATTGATTTTATTGGTTGATTAGTCCTGCACTAACCTCCAAATCATTGCTTTTTATTAGTGATGTGCGATACCACTGATTTCCTTTCCGATCCGATACCAAGTAAAATTCAGGGTGGTATCGGCAATACTGATCCGATACCGATACTCTGTACAAAAACGTAATGTTTCATTGCATTTCATAATACAATATATAATTGTATTATGTAATTGTAATAATAACATAACCATATTGCTTCATAATGATTAGAGGACATCAGACAACTTGTTTTTATTGCTTAATAATGCAGAATAATCATATAGAAATAAAAAAACTGACGTTGTGCACTATTTGAGCATGTTGCCTGCCTGCAGCACTAAAGGACTGTGCGAGAGACGTCTGTCTCGCCCTAGCAGCACCTGTCCCTCTCCTCCTCTTCAGTTCGCCTCAACATAAGCTTATCATATTCTTTGATGTGATTTACTCCGAGGTGTTTGACGAGGTCAGTAGTGTTGCCACAACAATGTGTCCACACAGGACTCTGTTTGCGCTCAGCCATTGTTGTGAGTGTGCACGCCAGGGGCTGCGACACATTTATACAGCCGTATTCCGCATATGACTATCAAAGGCGTAAGAGGAAGTAGTTCCTTCTAAATTAGACGATCCGAATTGTATAGTTTCTTTCCACTGCGTTCATTTTAATGGAAAAACTACAAATTTACCCCAGAGTACTAAAATATCGATATTATAATATGAGAATCGATTCTAGAACATAAATTGCTGGTATCGGAAGAATCGATATTTCAGTATCGATCCGCACACCACTACTTTTTATGCCGTTGTTGGTGTTTGGAACGCTGTAGCCTGTTTGTTCAGTGTTGTTTTCTGATGCGCTGCAGTGCACAATCAGATTGAATCTTCTATTTTCTATTTTGCTACATTACCCACTCTGCAGCCGATGTAGTAGACGTGGGTATCCTGTGTTTAGTCCCACTCAAGCTTTAAACATGAGTCACTGACCTTCAGCCTGTCCTCATCTCCTACTCAAATTTGAAAAGCAACAAAAGAGGAATGGATCAGGGTTTGGTGGGGTGTCATCGTACTATATGGCTTAGGCGAATGAAGAGCCAAATCTGTCTTGTCACTTGCTGAAACCAGGCTAACTTGACTTTTTTTTTCACATGATGTCATTAACCCAGGAGATTCAGCTTTGCCAAATTGGTTACATTTCCACGTCTATAAAGTGAAATTAATTTGAACTCCCAAAATGGCCTTTAGACTCAGGTCGGCTGTGTCTCAGGTGGCAGAGCAGGATATCTTTTAATTGCAGAGCTGACGTTTCGATCTCCAATCCCTCCCTGCCTCACATTGCGTGGAAGCTCGGTTCCTAAAGGCTTGTGAGTTTGTGTGTGTGAATTAGAAACACAATGTAAAACGCTCTGTAGAAGCCAACAATAAGGAGGCAGGTGCTGTGAAGGTGCACATCGTTTATTTTTTATCTGCATGTTGACAACATTTCTACTCTTCGTGGAATTCCTTGTATACAGTCATTTGTAATATATTCGTCTGCTACAACATTGAGGTGAGCTTAAAGCAGGGCCATGAACCCTTAAGGCTCATTGAGGCTGGTGGGGTCAATGCATTCAATGTTAGAAGACATTAGCATCACAGAGATAAGCACAAACTGTCCTTTGGCATTTGTGTCTGTGTTTATTTCATTTCAGTCAAGTTCAGATTATTTTTGTGCTGTCAGACTTAAACGGGGTAACCGATCAGTGTGCCCCTGTTTCTGGACTTCATGTGAAGGCACTGGCTTCTAGCTTTTAGCTACTAGCTTTGTGATTAATGTAAGAACATCGATAAATTCATAGCAAGAAGTTTGACAAGCATATCTCCCAAAGCACTGAGCTGTTCCTTTTAGACTTTAATACACATTTTTTCATGTGGAGAGTACATTCTTTACCTTTCTCAGCTTATCTGGTGACATTTTGATAAGACTTTGACTCAGTAATGTAAAGCTGGGCTCCTTATGTGAATCTCCTTAGAGTCTCTAACTATCCCCAACTCGAACATCAAAACACAATCAACTTTCTAATCTAATCGTCTAGCAGCAAACAATAGAAATAGGAAATGAAATGGGGGGAAAGCAAAAGAATAAAGAAAAGAGTATATAAAATAATGTGAATAAAAATCGTTGTGCTCTCAGAGGGTTCAGAAAGTTACAGAGATTCTGATAACACAAAAAAAGAAGAGAGGAAAAGAGAAAGAAACAATTTGTAAAGCTCATTTGTCTTTTTTTCAGAGCCGACAATTGATCCCCTTTTACAAAGGCTCAGTTAAGACAGAGTCATGGTACCAATATCTGAACTCTATTCACAAAGGGACAAATCAAAAGTTTGACATCACTAAAGTTTACATCATGCTCGACCGGGCAGCCAGTCAGGACGTGGCAGGCCAGAGAGATGAAAGAAGAAGAGAACAGAAGAGGGGAAGGTGATTAAACATCTACAGATTCAAAGAGCCTGCTTTTTCCTTTTTTCTGTGCAGAGACTGCACTCTGGCTATCTGGCAAAACAGAGGGAGCACAAGAGGATTATGGCCAATAGCTAATGAGCTATTTAGTGCTTGCAGCGCTGCCAGGAGAGAATGGTCGTTCAGTGTGTACATTCATATCCTGGAGAGCACTGGTATATGCATATGAGAACACATTTACTCCAATGGCCTGAAAAACAAGTCATTTTATCAGATCTGAACCAAACATATAGACTGGACTGGTTCATGCTTTTATAATCATTATATCATTACACTGCACTAGACTGTACAACATGCCCCATTCTCACCCAAGCACTTTTTTTCTACGCTCAAGTGGTTTGAATCAATGGATGCGTCGGAGAGCAACGTGGAATTAGTATCTTCCTCAAGGATACTGGAGCAGCCAGGACTCAAACCACCAACCGTCTGATTGGTAGATGATCTGCTCAACCTCCTGAGCTACAGCCACTGTTACAGGTTCAAATATTGAGGGTGAGCACAAAAACAACAATGGTCCAGAAGAGTTAAGTCAAACGATGATTTTTAATAAACACACGCGTGGGGAGATGAACACTGCACACGCCAGCATCGATCTCCGCCCAATGATACACAAGCAGTTGTTTTTATAACACCAGGGTATTATTGATGGCGCCCCCTCACACGTCAAAGCAGATACAATACAATAAATGTTGACGACTTTTGACACACTTAAAAGGACATCTTCTCCGTCTCGAGGCCAGGTGCTTCCTATTAATCTTCTAACTCTCACTAATCTCCTGGAACAAACTGTCCCTTAGGCAGACACAAAGACACAATTTTGAAACTTTCAAACTATTATTTGAACTCGTGCCTAAACATGAGTCTAACTACTGTGTGTGTGTGTGTGTGTGTGTGTGTGTGTGTGTGTGTGTGTGTCTCGACCTCAACATGCACTCGGCCTCACCCCGCCCGTTGACGCTTCTGACCTTTTCCCAGACAGAAGCTCTCATGTGTAATCTATTGAATAAATGCTTTGATGAAATGATAATTAATGTAATGGTAATGATGATGGTTATGAATAGTAGCAGTAATATGTGTACATATATGAAGATTTAACATGAAGATGAAGATTACTTAAAGTGCAGTTTCTTTAGCAGGTTGTTTAAACCAATAAGTGCAGTTTAAGTCAGTGATGATCTGTAGTGCAGCTTTAAGAGTAGGTTCGATATTTCTACTCAGTCAGCAAAGCTAAAGCATCCTTCCAGCCTTATTCCTCATCTCTGTCTTTATTCCTCTCCAGAGACAGACCAGGCAAGCTGACCTGGCATTGGCCAGCCCTCGATGGCATTGACCAGTTAAGTAAGTAAGATGTTTGCCTCGCTGACCAAAGATCATAGCCATCCCTCTACTACACCATTGGACTTCATTATCCAGCAGCAGAGGAGACAGTCAAAGGCCTTAAGTGGGTCTCAGGAGACATGTGAGCCCACAAATCACTTCCATCTCAGTGTTTGATGGTTTACTTTATCCTTCACTTTTTCTCTGTTCTTACCTGTTCTTGGTGTGATAGTTTCTGATCTCCTCAGTGAACGGTGCAGGAGAAAGACTGAAAGAAGGCAGAGGGGAAGACAGAGGTAGGAGGAGGCCAGAGGGAAGAGGGAGCTTGTCGTAACAACCTTTTTTGTGTGTGTTACTACAGGAGCAGACACCTAGATGAAAAGGGTACATTTTGCACTCTCTCTGTGTCTCATTAGCCTCCCTCTCAAGCATTCTCTTTACCTCACACTCATTACCGCAGTGCCTTTTATCAACATTGCATATGAATTTAGCTCCATGTCTTTTTTCTATTTCTTTACTATTCATAATCCTTTTGCTGATCCTTTGTAGGAGAGAATGACAGAAGGAGAGAATGACCAACAGCCTTCTGCAGGCCTCTGATTCATCCCTGCTGTTTTTTAAACACTGACAGACAATGCACTGAAATGTCATTGTTGCTCTCTACTGAATTCCATAGTAGCTAAAGATATCACAATAGCAGATCTATGCTACTAAAAAGTTTTATATAAAATATTAATCTATAGTCATAATGAGGCCAGAGACTCAAATCCAGGCAAAATCATTTTTGCGACATGAAAAGCTACCTTTTTCTTATTATACTTACTGTGTGTTCATACACAACTCTGCATAGTCTTCCTCGCCTCACACCCAAACGGTCAGACCATCTTTCTGCTGGACATTTCTTCCTGTTAAAGGGGAGTTTTTTCTTTCCACAGTCACCAATGTGCTTGGCTCACACGTGGTCCTCTGAATGTTGGGCTTTCCTCTGTATTATTGAGGGTTTTTACCTTACAATATAAAGTGCATTAAGGCAGTTATTGTTTATTCTTATAGTTTGTTTAGCAACTGTTTTTTGTTTTTTTTTTTGTGTAACTTCAAGATGATTCTGGAGGGATTTGGACCCCCTCGTCTTTACAGTTTTGCTTCAGTTCATTGCAGTTTGTTTATGCACAGCTCTCACATTTCAGTAAGGCTGAGGTCTGGACTTTGGGCCACTGCAACACTTCCTGTTGTGCCTCTGCTTTTATAGAGCTGCTCCTTCTTGCGTTTCACAGGACTGTTTAGAGTCTTGTGAAAACTGTATGCATTTCTTGAAACAGAGTGAAACTAATTGGAACGGCATGAACAACGTGTGATAACCTGACCACTCCAATCCACCAGCCAGTGGCAGAACACCACAATCTGTCCAGTGAATCCTTTAGTCGCATTGTTTGCCAGGATGCTGTTTCCATTCATTTCAGTCTGAGTATGGTAATGGCCGACCTCTACACTGTGATAGCAGCGGACCGAGGACTTGAACACAACCCACATGATTATGTGCTGATTTTCACATATTCTGATGAGACCCTTTGAAGAGTTTTAGGTTCTTGTTCATCATCATCGCTGTGATTTTTCCTGAACTTGGCCTTTACACTTCAGACTAGCTTATATCACAAAACCTTTCAGCAAGAAGATTTTGGGACGACTATTCACCGCTTCTTCTGTCTGGTTCCTTTGATGTTTTACTATTTTTCACTTCATGTTCTCCATTTTTAATTTGAATGTCTCCCCCACACAGAGATGCATTATCTTTCTCTCGCTGGCTCACGCACAAACGCACATTCGAGCACTCACACAGTCACACTCGTCTTCTTGCAATCCGGCTAAAGTGCTGCAGTATGGTAGATCTGCTTGCCAGGTGTAATCTCTGTTCTCCTTCTCAACTGAAGGAGGTCTCATTCACTTCTGTCTCATGTAGGTTTTTTTGCTTTCACAATAAAAACTCCTGGCTGCCTGGATCCTGGCAGCACTGCAAAAAGTGGCTTCTAATTTCGAGACAAGCAAACACTGTGTCAGTAATAACAAATAACAGAAAGGGTCTGACCTTCGACCCTTTATCACAGGCTTGGCCAACTCCTGCAGGTTTTAGATCTCACCCTGTGTCAACACACCTGAATCAAATGATGAATTTATTCCCAGGCCTCTGGAGAACTTCAAGACATGTTGAGGTCATTTGGCCATTTGAATCAGCTGTGCTGGATTAAGGACACATCTAAAACCTGCAGGACACCGGCCCTCGAGGCCTGGGTTTGGACACCACTGCTTTATCACTTAATCCACTGAAAGCTGTAAGGGTGATTTTACACGAATGTACTGATGTTGATCCAAGTAGAGGAAACAGAACAGACCATACAAGTGCTTCTGGAATTATCTGGGATTCTGTTCCCAGACAAGTCAACAAGTCCCCTGATGTAAAACTAGTGCTGTAGGATGATGTCGTTATCTTTACTTTGACTCATGCACATGCATAAGGTGTTTTATTAGAAGGCTGGTAGGAATAACAAATCTCTGGGTCTGCAGTCTATTATTTTTACAGCTCTCATAACCTTTACACCACAGAGCTGTCACTCCAGGTTCAATCCCCCGTTAATGGCTACATTTGCACATCAAAAGTATCATAACCCATCCATTAAAGGTTTACAGTCCAATGAATTCATGTCATATTTAATGGTTACATCACAGGGGAGGGAAGGGTGTAGCTTTCAATAAAGTGCCTAAAGTTCTGTCCTGGAGCCTGACTTGTGTTTTGTGAGCAGTTTGCTTTGTTCAAGCAGCAGCAGGTTTCTCTGCAGTGAAGCTGATACAGTGCTGCTTCTGTTTGCTAACTTGAGAGATCGCATCATGACAGAGTAGCCGGTGGCTGGCAACAGTCCTCCAAAGAATTACTCACAGACTAATTGGACAGTGGTCACTGTAGACGATTTCAGAAAGTGTAAATAGTGCTGAGTCGGTACGGAGGAGTGATGAAAGCATTTGAGCAAAACCAAAACTAAAAGCTACAAATGTGTAAGTACAACCCTGCTTTTGTTTAAAAATAAAGTATTTACATTACGCTGCTAAATACAGCTGATTATTATAATTACTGTAAACAACTATTAAAATGAGGAAAAGAAAGCTAATTGGTGGTCAGGTATAAATGAACCCTCCTCCTACAAAACATGCGCACACAAACTAAAATACATTAACCTGGCGACAGAGACGCATTCAGGCCTGACCTCCAGCAACCAGCCCTCTAACCCACAGGCTAATTATAAACCTCATTATGTTCTCTCAGTCCGGTTCCCTCATCACATTAATTCTGCTATGTGGTCGGACAGAGAGGCAAACGAGAACAAAGACGAGGCCGGGTCTGTATACACAACTTCTTTCATTTTAACAGACTACTTTCTTCATTATTTGTTCTCATGGTTTAATTTTGAATTTGTAGGCATTGGACAGGCAGCGAGCTTGGCCTCGCTCTGCAGAAAACCTCCAAATGGAACATGAAATAAATACATAAAAACAAGCTGGGCTATTGTTCATACAGCTACAGATGTTCAGTGCAAAGTCTCGGGCACTACGAGCACTAATTAGAAGAGCAGGTTTGTCTTTTTCTGACAATATTTTATGTAAGTTGAAAACCTTCCAGTCATGGAAAAGGATTTTTAGTGAATTCATGAGGCAGGTGATGTAAAGTAAAGTGAAACTTGCCACGAACCTCTGCATGTAATGCATTCCTACTTCACAACCATCTCTGCGTTGCTATTACAGTGTTATGTATTCATGGGCTTTATCTACTTCCATATCTCCATTTCTGCCTCATACATGGACACACACACACAATATACAGCAACAGATGAGAACTGGTTGAGTTTGGTTTCACTGCAGCTGGGGTTGGAGGTCTGATATGACACGTGTAGGTTGTACACCAGGGTACTTCAACAAACTCAATTACCCACTCTCTGTTTTTGAAAACAGGATGTATACCCGAGTAATCTTTAAACGAGCTGAAGGTGATGTTATTTATACACATTAAAAACAAAGAGATACTTTCAAACCTTAAGAATCTTCCTATCAGTGTTATTTATAAATTATCATATATGTGAACAGAAGCTTCATATCCTCCATACATTTTGCTTCTGCATTTCATGATCCACTCCACAGATGTGCAGATTAGACTATAGATTCCATGTTAATCTGAATGGACTCATCTGTATGAGCGACAGTTGATCTGTGAAGGTTGTCTTTTGTGTCCTACTGGAGTCTCCTGACACCCTCAGTAGTGCAGAGAAGATGGATACAAATGTTGTTGGTGATGTTATAAATGTCTTTACATGTACAGAACCGCAGGTCAAGGCGATGAATCTGCAGCTGGAGAAGTGGAGGTTTTATGTTTCTTCAGTGCATTAAAATCATTGTTTTGTTAACGTGCTGCAGAATTTGTACAGTGTGTGGATTAATATCTGCTTCAAACAGCTGACATACTGATGAAAGTTAAGGCCAAAAGTGTCCGAACAATGTAGGTGGTAAATGTGGAAGATCAAGAATCCCAACTTTGAGAATATGAGCCTTTGTATTTTAACTGAGACCTAATCAGGTTAACTGCAGGCTTTGAAAGCCTGTTTTGTCTTTGAGTGCCTAATTTGGCATATCTGTGTCTGACGACGGCCGCCTGGTAGCCTCTTCAAAGCACGTTCCAAATCAAATGCAAGTTATATTTTCACGTCAGTTTTTCTAAACGGTTAAAAATAAGCCGATTGTTTTATCACAGGAACTCACTTTTCTGAGATGATGTTCCTCTTGGTGTCTGTTCCATGACACACCCAAGTGGGTTTTGTTCTTAGCTTTTGAGTTTTTGTTTTGTTTTTTCTTTTTCTTTGGTGGTGGTGGTGGGAGGAGCCTTAGGTGGAAGCATGCGTAAAGAAACCATCTTGTAGTTTGCTATTGTTGAGCAAAGTTCAACTAAAGGAGTATTTGGCGCATTTAAATGTAACCAGAAAGGATCCCGATGGTCAGTATTTCACACGAGACTGCAAAGAAGAAAAACTGCAGAAAGATATTATGGTCACAATTCTTCTCAATTTTCCTGCTGTTTGACTTTTTCATATTGGCAACTGTCTTTTATAAGGTCAGCTGCAAATAGTGTCTATGAACGCCATTGTAGGCATGATCACCACCTGCAAGTTTTAAATATCAATGCAGGCTGCATGCTACCTGGCTCGTGCCAAAACAGCAATTTTACAACCGTTTTAATGAGTGAAATAATAATAATATTAAAAAATATAATAAGAAAAGATAAGATAAAACGTTATCAGTCCCAGTGGGAAATTTGCTGGGTCGCAGCAGAAAGTGGACAGAGCAGCAAAAGTTAAGAAAAAAACAATAGAATAGATTAAAATAAAACAGAATAAAAATACTATGTCACAGGCAGTGTGGAAAATAAAAAGTTCAATGTCCGGTCGAAAGAATGAACAGCATCAAATCTGGGAATATAAATATGGATCTGTAATGTAAAAATATACACATATGTATGTAAGCTGTAAGTGAGACTAAATTTATACACGTACACAGTGACTATATGTGTGTATATACACAGAGTGGATGTATAGTAAAATGTAGATACACAAACACACACACAGGTACACAATGGAGTGACAAGCCTTGACAAAAGCATTAGAAATGCTGCAGAAAACTTGCACATTTTAAATTACACATGCTGCCCAGCAGTAATAGCTCAGTAATATCGCACAAAAGAGAGACTAAGCGATGGCTGCCGTGGTGTATTAATAACAAGGAAGAGCGTCGGTTACTTGTAACCAAATTCTAATACATTTGGGTAAAGGCTGGTCAAACTTTCTGATACATTTTCAGTGGAAAGTTTGATCAAACTACGGCTGTCAGTCTGTTGATGTGAATCCCAGCCGAAAAGCAAACGTGTCTGCTGTATTTTAATAAACATACAACTGTCATCTTCAGAAACCTTAGCAATATAAGAACATACAAATTATATGAAAATGTGCTTCTATGCCTTTTTCAAAATATAGCTGCTACTTTCACTGCCGTGCCTCTCATCGTGCCTCTGCAATCCTGGTTCGTGAATTTGTCAACATATTTAAAAGTATTTAAGCTTCTGCTGAGATAACAGAAACATGAACGCTTACAGTGCTAAACACTTATTCACTCTTTCAGTGGCAGAGGGCAAATACACACTGTTGCTATCCACCGTGAAATGATGGCGCAGTCCAAATGATCTTTTCTTAAATCCAATACTGGTGTTTTAAAGTAACTGAATTCTTATCATATCACAAGGTGAAACCTTAATGTACTTGCAATCATGTGAGAAAAATGAGTAAAATCATAAAAAGGACAAACAGTATATTTGTATTCTTTGTTATAAATCACTCTGTTTTGTGCAAAATGTGACTCAGACTGGAATAAAGTTTAGTATTAACAGGAAACAGACTTTAAAGCATCTGTGCTTAGTTTAATATTGCATAAGAGCGCTACAGTGCAGAGAACAGATGATCCTCCTGCGTAGTTACCAGCGTTTAATACTTGTTCCTACTCTGACAAGAGAACATTTTGCTTTTATCTTATTCTTCCTGCCCTTTGAGATTTGAGTTGTGTTAGACATAAAATGTGAAATCCTTTATCTGTATTTTTATCTCTGGTGCTTTAACACAAGTTGGAGATATTTAACTTTCATAAAGGATAACAGACTGTGTATTTAAATGGCTTTAAACCCAAACTTTTACTTGAAGAACATATTGGTTTGGGATTCTTTATGAACTAAATATTTGTTTGTAAGCACAGCTAATGACTAAGAATCCAAACGCTTTGGCTTTCTGTTGGAGTCCTGTGCGTTATCCATTCTTTTCGTTCAATGCGAGGAACAAAGAAGTTTGAATTTCTGAAACGAGCTTTAAACACCAAAGATTATCCAGTTAATTACATATTATCTGAGACAACAGACAGCTATGGGAGGACCAAGAGAGGCACATGCTCAACCACTAAGCGGGCAATTACAATTACTATCAGTTCCACAGCTTTACTGATGAGGAAAGTGATAATGGTGACAATCACAGTGCCTAACAAAGCATCAAGTAATCAGAACTGGCAATTGGACCCTGCAGCCACGAGAACAGTGCTAACAAGGTACCCCACAGAGAAACAGGCAGAATTCAGGTATGTAGGACAGGAAGTGTAATCAGTCACATGAATCTCAGTGTGGATCTATTGATGGTTCCAGAAAGGCGGAGATTTTGTCAGGTTTGAGCAGCGGATGCTTGAAAAGCTCAGCTGGTGAGATTTTGTCACCTCAGAAGATGACAGAAGATTCAGGAAGCGGGTGAGCTTTGATGCACGACAAACATGTTTCCCACTTCATGTCACTCACCTGTGTGTTTTTATCACACTGTAGGAAAATGCGCACCTTCACATTTACAGAAACGTGCCATCGATGCATCTGAAGTGGCATCTTGTCTAATTTTGTCTCAATGAGTTATTCTTTATTTAGAAGACAATGAATCCTGGTCATCTTTGAAATCAGCTGCTTGTTATCTGCTCTCCTTAAACACAGCGTGACGCCTGGTTAGTAGCAGTCACAGTGCTGCCTTTGTAAAGATGTCATTACAAGTCTCATTACTTCCACCGAGAAGGTTTTTGGTACCTTGCGTGTTTGAAATAATGTGTACATATATATATATATACACATATATATATATATATATATATATATATATATATATATATATATATATATATATTTTTTTTTTTTTTTTTTTTTTTTTTTTCTCAGTTTTGGTTTGGCCTCATTTTGTAACCCAAATTTGGATTCCAGTTTGAAACTTTTGTTTTGAAGTTGATTGAACTGATCAAGGTCCAGTTCTTGTGTAGCTTGAGACACAACTTTCCCGTCCTCAGGAACGGCGTCTCGCCTTTGCTGCTGACGAGGCTGCAGCGAGCAGTAAACTGAAGGGCCAGCTGCATCGTTCAGGTTCTGGATCAGGTCTTTGCTGATTTCTTAAAGACGTGGCTCTCTGATACTCTTCATAAATGGTAGTTTTGGATGAGTTGTGGTCAGTGTCAGGTGGCTTTAAGAAACAAAATAAAAGCTCTGGTGTTTGTTTGCTTCATAGCTGTAGTTCCTGAAAATAATATTATCCATTTATTATGCGATTCTATCAAGTCGTGGCTCACAAACGTTGAATGCAAATGAATTAATTTATCTAATAGAGTTAAAGTCACTCAAGTTCCATCTCGTCTCAGCGCTGTGCTCCTGTTTAATGCAGCGCTGATTCTGTGTTTGCTTTGGTGACATTTATTGATCCAAACAAAAAACTTACTCTTTTGTTAAGTGATTTGGAATTACGTGAATGATTTTACAGCCCTTTATAGTGTAATTATTCTAAATTTGGATCCATTATTCCACCTAGTGGCTTGGCAACAGCCAGCTGTGAAAAAGCTGCGCGCTCACTGAGCTTCGTTCCACCGGTGGATCATTGATCTGATCACAGCATCTGCTTTAATGATGAAACAATAAATATATATTTTTTAAAAAGCTGTTGACCAGAAGAACAACAAGAGATTAGCAACTATTGTATTTGTTTTCATATTTCATACAGAGGATGAAGATAGAAGGAAGACAGATGTGTTGTGCTGCATTAAAAGGATTGTTTATTTCCATGCATACTCATTTATGTTTAATATATTCGTCTCATTTTAAGGTCACCTGTGAAAACCCGGTAAGCTGTGAAAGCCACCGTGGGCTTGCCTCATGCATGCTGCATCACAAGGAATAAAAAACAACAACATACAAGGAGCAAAATTCTGATTTGCATTTTTAAAAGCAGAATCTCTAAAAATGTCCATATTTCTGTGACTTGGTGCCATTTAGGCATTATACACAGTGTTTAATGAGCTGGCACGCACCATGAGATTACTTATGTCATTCCTGCATAATGTCACAATGTTCCAAGAGCTTCTTGTAATGTCAGCAATGTTTCTTTCACAGCCCCCATAAATGTTCAGTATAGGTCAGGTGACAGTGGAGGAAAGTCCACAGGCGTCTCCGGTCAACTTCTCTCCAATCACTGTAAATTTCCTTATAGTGTCTCTAATAATATACAATATTACCTTTAATAACTTCTTACGCTCTATGAGAACAATGTCAACTGCTCTAACTGTCAGCGTCCACTACACACAAAATTAATGTCATATTTTCATTTGCAGCCCAGGGCTCAGTGTGATGTTTTATATTTACACGAGCTGTCAGCTCTTAACTCAGGTTATGTGCTTTGTCCTACTAAGTCAAGTGATGACAGGGCAACTAATGAGACAGGAGTTACACAGCTCCGCCTCCCTGCCTGCGCTCCTTCTGTTCCCTCCTCCTCCTGTGAGGAGTCAAGGATGTAACGTGTGAATCCTTGAAGCCCAGATGGCTCAGTGGGTGGTCTGAATACACCTGAGTTTTGCTGTCACACTGGAACCCCTGATGAGATAAAGGACTATGTTTACTGAAATAAACCCACCTTTGAAAAGGCGACATCATGTCGACCTGGTTTAAAGGAGGCTTACATCTGGGAGACATATCAGCATATCAGCCTCCTGCTACCTGTGAATATCTGCGTGTTGCAGTTTGCCTTTGTAACCCACCTAAAATCTGCCTCATGAAAATGAACTGCTGTTCCCCAAGAATGTCAGTAGGTGGCACTATGAGATTGTTTAGTGCTTGTGAACTTGAGTTGAGAACTATAGAGAAGGAGAATAGCGCTAAGGCTACGTATGCTGGTCGGAGCTACTCACAGAGTTTTTCCTTAACCTTTTTCTTGAACAAGGATTGTGTGTGAAGACACAAATTGGATTTTACTTTTCCGCTTGTTGGGAAACGCGGACACTTTTTGTTGATGCTGATGTACCTCTGTTTTTGTGTTTTTTGTTCATTTCCGGTGAGTTGACTAACTGCGCTAGCATAGCAAGCTAATCGTTAGCTCAGTATAATGTAAATTTCATGTGTTCCTTTTAAGTGCTGTATTATCTTTTTATTTCTTCACTTGTGAATGTTTTAAGCCAATCGGAAATATTTCTTTGGAAGCTAGTAGTTAAGTTTTATTTATTGTAATGAGATGATAAATATGAGCAGTCTTTGGCTAAATAGTACTGCGACCACGTTTTGCACTTTCCTCGTGCATCAGTAATGTACATTCTCTCAATTCATTGGATTGATGTGACTGCTGTTCACAAAATATGAGATTTGAGTTAAATTTGTATGATGTGGAAATTGTTTTAAGGTTCTTTGATTAATTTTATTATTGATTGCATTAAGTCGTTATATACAAAGAGTGAGAGACATTTGGTCACTAGTGTTGATTAAGTTGTTACATGATATTCATGTAAAATATGTTCACTGCCCTGTGCAGGTTGGTTTTTTTGTTGGAGTCTAAAGTTGCGAGCCAGGATTCCGGATCCCCAGCTGCGATGCAGGAAAGATTTCCAGCCTACTTAGAAGTGACAACTGCGTTACTTCTTGACAGATAAGCTTATGAGATCTCAGAACAATACACTACCCGGGTAGTACTACTAACATTAACACTATACACACACACTTACACACCTGAACTGAAAAGACTGAAAAGAACTCTGAACACTGAACTCTGAACTCTAAAACTGAATACACAGACTGACAAATATGGACAATTGGAACTGTTGTGAACTGTTGAATGACTGTTTTTGGTTTTGTTTTGAATAAATGTTGACTGTTCTTTTAGCTGTGTGTCATTCGCTCCTTAGTCGATTCCTAGAGGCCATAAGCCTAAGATCCTAACTTTCTCTACATTCAGTAGTGGTAAAGTATCGTGTGTTACACCTTAATAGGTCTCTTTTTCCCTGTATATCTCATTTGCATGTGTTTATGTCTGACTCACACGGTTACGTAGCCATGCAGGCTGCAAGACAGCTTGTCTGCGAAAGACAATAATAAGGGGAGCAAGTAAATATAGGAACGGTTTCCATTTGATCTTCCAAGTCCTCTGTGCTAACTGTGAGTGAAGCATTGTGCCACAAGGACTTCTCCATCTCTCTGTGTCCTCTTCTTCCACCTGCTGGTAGTGAATTAGACTTTTTTTTCCCCAAAAAATATTTTTCTGGTCCTTGACTTTCAGTTGATGCTGCAACAAATCTCTAAAAACTGCATGTTTCAAAAAGAATGGGACAATTAGCCACCGTAATGATGTCCTAAGCACAAATCTCTCAAGAGGTCAGATTAAAGACAAGGCAGTCTAGGATCCAGGGATCATCACAGGGTCATTATAACATGATAACATAACAATGTCTAGAATTACATAAGGCGGGGGTTTCCAGTCTCTGTTTACATTTTGAATAATAAATTTCACACAGGCGTGTTAAGATGTCTGATGTTTGAGGTAACACATACGCATGCTCGTGGCTGACTATCCAGGCGCTCAAATGTCAAGAACGACTGCAGTGAGGGTGAAAAAAGCAAGAAGAAATGAAAGAAATATTGTAGAAGAAGAAAAGATCAACTCTACAGTATATTTCGCCTTCTGCAGAGAATATTCAAAGCTGCAGAATGAAAACTCAAGAGCTCCTTTGACACTAGGCTGAGTTTAGAAGAATAACACTCAGCCTGTGTGTCAGGGATCGCTCTTAATTACCTTCAATCTCAGCACCACAGTTTGTTTCCCAGACTAATGACTTCGATGGGGATTAAGCACTTGGCACGGTGCTAATTAGCCCACTAGCACTCCCAGGGCATCTAAATGGGAGCCTCAGACAAAAAGCCACCAACCAGAAGAGAGTACAGTTATTTGGTTTTTGTTTGTTTTTGTTTTCTCATTTCCACCCACCTGACCTATGACCTTTATGCCTAAATGGTGACCACGCCTCCCATTATTTAGACATAGAAGTAGGGTAAAGTGATTAATGTGTGACGAGATTCCAGTAATGGCCACGAAACAGCATCCTTTTGGTTAACAAAATTTGTTTGCACCTGAGAATGACTACACGAAAACAAGTTCCTGCTCGGCGACATCCGGTGTTGTGCAGCCAAACCCAGATGCCAAGTGAAGTCTGATTTACAGACACCAGGATCCGACTATAACAAAACCAGAGCTGCTAAATGTGCTGTAACAGTGCCAAACACGATGATTCCACTTTTTCACAAATCTGCAACCAGAACGAGACGAAGGCGCCATCAGAACAACAGACGGCAAGTGCAGCTCCTCGTAAACGAGCGCTGATTGGAGCGTTAGAGGAGGAGTCGGGGTTACTGCTGCTGTCAAACGCAGCTTTTCACTAGGAACTCCCCATATGATCTGTTAAAGTACACATGAATTACTAATTAGACTGAAAAAACAGCACAGGTGTCGTTATTTACCTTGTGGTGGACCACTAGAGGGCTCCACTCACACCCAGTGTAGAGGAAGTGTGTTCCTGTGTTTTGTGGCGCGATATGCGCAGTTGATGTTGGAGACGAATAAAGAAGGAGTGAGAACTGAGAGCTGTGTCGTTGATGCTTACCTCCACATTGGTGACCCCTGACTCGAGCATGCAACGGGCCGTAGATAACGCACACTCCGCTATGGATGCATCAGCGGCCGCCGGACCTCCGCCTCCTGTTGCAGCTACGTTCGCTGTGGCGCTGAAACTGCCGGACTTTTGGCTCCATGACCCCCCGTCATGGTTCGTACACGTGGAGGCTCAGTTCGCCCTTCGCGGCATCTCGGCTGACGACACGAAGTATCACCATGTGGTGGCCTCGCTCGACCCGCTGGCCACCCGTCGCGCGATGGCGCTCCTCCGGGACCCACCCGCCCAAGGGAAATACGCCGCCCTCAAAGAGCTGCTTCTTCGGCGCTATGCCCTCTCCGACGCCGAACGAGCCGAAAAGCTCCTCAACCTGTCAGGCTTGGGTGGCGGTACCGCGCTCGAGCTCATGGAGAACATGCTATCGTTGCTCGGGCCGGATGACGGTGGTTTCCTCTTCGTGCACCTCTTCCTTTGCCAACTACCGGCCGCCGTGAGAGCTGTCCTCGCGAACTCTCCGCTTCTGCCTGCGAAGGATTATCGCTCCCTGGCTGAAGAAGCGCATTTTCCTGGCTAGCCGCACTTTCGACGTTCACGCCCTGGCTACGGACACGCCGGCGGCACCTTCCACGCCTCCACCTGCCTCCCCCGGAGCATCCGCCCCCTTGCTGACGGCAGGGATTGCTACACGCCGGCACCGCGGAAAGAGCATCTGTTTCTACCATCAGCGTTTTGGCGACAGAGCGCGTCGCTGCCTGCCGCCTTGCGCTTTCACGGCCCAGGGAAACGGACCCGCCAGCGCGCCGTAGCAGCCGCGACCGCTGGCAATACAGAAAGGCTGCTCTTCATAGAGGACTCGCGCTCCTGGAGACGTTTTCTCGTGGACTCCGGCTCCCAGAAGAGCCTCCTTCCCCCTACCGCTGCCGATGGACTAGCAGCGAACTGTGGGCCGCAGCTCATTGCAGCTAACGGCTCTCCCATCAAAACGTTTGGGGAAAGGTTGGTGACTGTTTGTTTTCATGGTCGGGATTTCCAGTGGAACTTTGTTGTTGCTGCTAGCTCTGTACCTATTTTGGGTGCTGATTTCCTGTGTGCTCATGGACTACTTGTCGATGTCGCTAACAGACGTTTAATCGATGCTCTCTCGTTTTCTTCGCTACCCTGTTTTACTCGGGCCGCCGAGCCCCTGATTCGGGCTAATGTAGTGACCTCCGAGGATGCTTTTCAGCGTTTGCTTTTAGAGTTTCCATCGCTGTCTGTCCCTAATTTCTCTAGCACGGTAACGAAGCATGGGGTTGAGCATTATATTCCCACGGTCGGGCCCCCAGTGTTCGCGCGCGCGCGCCGCCTCGACCCCGCGAAACTGTCCGTCGCTCGGGAAGAGTTTGCAGCCATGGAGCGCCTTGGCATTGGACAGCGTTCGAACAGTGCATGGGCCTCTCCACTTCACATGGTGCCCAAATCGGACGGTCGGTGGCGGCCATGCGGAGATTTCCGCCGTTTAAATAATGCCACGGAGAATGACCGTTACCCCATCCCCCACATTCAGGATTTTTCTGCCAATCTCGCCGGAACGTCGATTTTTTCTAAAATTGACTTGGTGCGGGGGTATCACCAGGTTCCCGTGCGCCCCGAAGACGTTCCTAAAACCGCTGTCATTACCCCCTTCGGCTTGTTCGAGTTTTTGCGCATGCCGTTTGGCCTGAAAGGTGCCGCCCAGACCTTTCAGCGGCTGATGGACTCAGTTTTGCGTGGGCTGCCGTTCGTTTTTGTTTATCTGGACGATATATTGGTGGCCAGCTGCTCAGCGAGCCAGCACGAGTCCCATCTGCGCCAGGTTTTCCAGCGTTTGGAAGCGCACGGCCTGATCATCAACCCTTCCAAGTGCCAGTTTGGGTTGCCTGTTCTGGATTTCCTCGGGCACCGCATTTCCGCTGAAGGTGTGGTTCCGTTGCCCGACAGGGTCCAGGCCGTTTCGGCTTTCCCGCGTCCCACGTCGGTTAAAGCGTTGCAGGAGTTCTTGGGGATGATAAATTTTTACAACCGCTTTCTCCCCAGAGCTGCCCACCTGCTACAGCCACTCTATGCTGCCTTAAAAGGTAAAACAGCCAAAGATCCGGTTGACTGGCTGCCTGAACGCGTCCGTGCGTTTTCCGCAGCCAAGTCTGCGCTGGCTGACGCCGCCCTGCTGGCCCACCCGCTTCCGTCGGCGGAGATCGCGTTGACCACCGACGCCTCGGACGTGGCAGTGGGCGGAGTGTTGGAACAGCGGGTTTCAGGTCTCTGGCAACCGCTCGCCTTTTTCAGTCGTACGCTCCGGGATGCTGAACGCAAGTACAGTGTTTTTGACAGGGAGTTGCTGGCCCTGCACCTCGCAACACGGCATTTTCGTTTTTTCCTCGAGGGTCGCAACTTTGCTGCGTACGTTGACCACAAACCTTTGACGTTTGCGATGTCCAAGGTCTCTGACCCATGGAGCGCACGCCAGCAGCGCCAGTTGGCGGCCATTTCTGAGTTTACCACAGACATTCAGCATGTGGCTGGTAAGTCCAATCACGTCGCTGACTGTCTCTCACGTGTATTGGTTTCTCCGGTGTATGTCGGCATCGACTACGCTGCCATGGCCGCCGAGCAACGTGCTGACCCGGACGTCCTTGCCCTTCAGTCAACAAAAACGGGCCTCGTGCTGGAGGACACCCCGGTGTGGGACGGCGGTCCGCGCCTTCTTTGCGACGTTTCCACCGGCCGCCCCCGCCCGGTGGTTCCCCTTTCGTGGCGTCGTCGTGTTTTTGACTCGGTGCATGCCCTCTCTCATCCCGGCGACCGGGCCTCGGTCAAGCTGGTCAGCGCCAGGTTTGTTTGGCCGGGCCTTCGCAAGACAGTGAAAGAATGGGCGGCGGTTTGTATCCCATGCCAACGCTCGAAAATCCACCGGCACACACAGGCACACCTCGAGCCTTTCCGTGTCCCGGGTAGGCGTTTCGATCACGTTCATGTGGACCTGGTTGGTCCCTTGCCACAGTCATAGGGTTTCACGCACCTTTTGACTGTGGTGGACTGCACAACCAGGTGGCCGGAGGCGGTACCCCTGGCGTCCACGACAGCGGCGACGGTGGCCAGGGCATTTTTGTCAACGTGGGTTTCACGTTTCGGCCCCCCTGCTGACATTACCTCGGACAGGGGCCCCCAGTTTGTTTCCGAGCTTTGGTCTGCTATGGCTGACGGCCTGGGAGTCAAGGTCCACCGCACCACAGCATACCACCCGCAAGCTAATGGGATGTGCGAACGGTTTCACCGGTCACTTAAGGCCGCGCTCCGTGCTTCCTTGACAAGTGGCGACTGGGTCGAACGTCTTCCGTGGGTTTTGCTGGGTTTGCGTAGCGCGGTTAAAGAAGACCTCGGGGTTTCCCCGGCTGAACTGGTCCTCGGCCAGCCTCTCCGGGTCCCCGGGGAATTCTTACCTGAGAGCCCTCCCCCATGTTTCGATACCTCTTTGTTGCCTTTTCGCCCCCCAAGAAACTCATTTCCTGTTCCTGGTCCTGTGCACCACTGCCTGCCTGACACCTTTGTTCCGAGTTCATTGGACTCTGCTCGTTTCGTTTTCGTCAGGCACGATGCCCATAGGACTCCGCTGCGTCCACCATATGACGGGCCATACAGGGTTCTTAAACCAGGCAACAAACATTTCGTTTTGGACTTTGGCGGTCGGCAGGAAGTTGTCTCTGTTGACAGACTTAAGCCTGCACATGTTATGCAAGAGGATCAGGTGGTCCCGGCCCAGGCCCCTCGCTGCGGCCGCCCACCTGCCACCGGGCTGATGGATTCTGTTTTTTCCCCCAGGAGCGACCCGAAATCAACGGAGTCCGAGTCGTCTTCAGCTTTTTCTGACCGCCAGTGCCAGCCTCGCTCCCGGGCTGGGTTGCCCTCTGTCAGTTCCCCACCCCCCCAGTTCAGCCGCTCCGGCCGTTTGCTTAAGCCCCGGGTCCTGGACTAGTTCTGCTGGGTGTTCGGGGGGGGGCATGTGTGGTGGACCACTAGAGGGCTCCACTCACACCCAGTGTAGAGGAAGTGTGTTCCTGTGTTTTGTGGCGCGATATGCGCAGTTGATGTTGGAGACGAATAAAGAAGGAGTGAGAACTGAGAGCTCTGTGTCGTTGATGCTTACCTCCACAACCTCTCTTTTATTGTATTTATGATTGATGGTGTATTTTAATGCTTTTCCTCACAGAAAAAATATGAACGCACGTATTAAAGAGCCCTCACACCTGATAGTCTAAGGACTGCTCATCGATTAGAATAGAATAGAATAGAATAGAATAGAATAGGCCTTTATTGTCATTGTACATGTACAAAAAAATTGTGGTTGCCCTACACCAATATGTGTTGGAATAAATTATAAATGGCAGACAGGAGAAATGTGTACAACCACGAGGAAGGTATACAAAAATAAGAGGCACAGTGTTCTGTTTCATTCCCTCCAAACCTGTTCATCTGTCTGAAATCTGCCAATAATTTAAAAATGTCCCGTACCACGATAATAAAATATGCTCTTTTTTGGTGGCAGTGTTTTTTTGTTTTTGTTTGTTTTTGTTGTTTCTGTTGTTTTTGTTTGTTTTCGTCTGAAAGGAAGGATTTCCTCATTCTCAGTTCTTTGATTTAATTGCTGCTGTGGTGCAGTCGAACCCTCAGGAGGGTTGAGGATTACGCATCATAATTAAGCAAACTCACAAAAACTGCTGCATCCACTTAGAATCGTCAGAGCCAAAGATCAAAACTGTGGGGCTTAATTAAGCAATCATCCCTTTTCATGCATTCTCCTATTTTTAATTAATTTTCAATACTATTATGTATGTCAGTGAAAAAACAGCTTATTTCAATTCTCATATCTTCCAATGAAACTAAAACACTTACCTGCATGCACGTATTAGACAGCTGGTTGAGAGATTTGGTTGGCTGTAGTTGCAAAACACAGATGAACGTGCATAATTCTAAGATTCAGAGTAGTTCTGGGGCCTGTGCACGAACATTTATTGTGCAGACATTTTTTAATGTTATTAAATGTTTTTTGATTTTTAATTAACAAAAATCCACCTTTTTTTTCCACAAAAACCTCATCTGACTCTTATAGGAAAATCTGTTCCATTCATTGTTCATCTAAATCCATCTATAAATCATACACCTTATTTTTCGGACCATAAGGCGCATTAAGCGAAACAAAACAGATAAGTCAAACTTTACTGAACTCATTCTTCTTGCTTCCTCCACTTCCATACCATTGATTTTTTTTTTTTGTAGCGTTTTGGCCAACATTTTGTTGTTATTAAATGTGCTGTATAAATAAAGTAAAGTAAAGATACATTAATGCTGAATCCTCTGCAGCTGCTCTATTCCCATGTTGTTGCAGTATATTAATGACTAACCTCGTATTGTGGATAGATTATCTCAGTTGTTCTCCTGACTGAAGTTTGGTCCGTGTACAGCATCCTGCCATGCGATTGCATTTGTCTCGAACCATCAGGAACCCTCACGTTAGCTTTTATCAAGTGGGAAAAAGTTAGCGTTCATCCTCCAGCTTCACTGTGTTTATGTTATGCTAACATAGCTGTGTCGCTAGCGATCACGTAGCACATCACTATATAGCAGCTAGCCCAACTTCAGTAACCCTACAAACGCCACTGCTGTTTAGTTTCCTGTCTTCATTTATGTTGGACGTGATAGCAGAGCTGTACGTTTGAATTTTTCAGAAATCTCTCAGTCAGAACATGCTATATCAGCTGTGTCCCAAAACGTACACTTAATGGGATCGGTAGTCTCTTAAATTAATGTCTGGATCTATAATACTTATACTTAGAATCAATAAGTATATAATGTTTTTATTAAATGAATAAGTACCCAGCATTACATGGGATAGGCTACAGAAAAAACAACTCCCCATGTGCGTGCGGATATGACCGTAAATACTGGGGGTGTCCTTATTCATGGGCTGCATCCTCCTGAGGCCGCATTTGTAGACCGATTACATCACAGCGACTCCTCTGAATCCAGCTGACTTATGCGTCCTCCTTTTCCCGAGATTTGAAGGATGGGTCGGGTGTATCCTTCATGGCCCACCATATCCCAGAATTCATAGTGCGGCCCAGCCAATTCCAGTTTCCAACAATGGCAGCAGCTACTTAGTTGTAATATTACTCTTATTACTCTTTCTGGGTCACAAAATAAACTTTAAACATATTTTCAGCTGTGTAAACTTCAAATATCTGCTCGGTTTATCAAGACATCGCATATTTGCAAAAGTGCTCCGACGTTTTCGGAGACGTCTGTTACCCACCCGCTCGATAGCTAGAGGGCTCACTGGAGCCGGGGAGAGCTGTGAACTCGGTTTCAGACCCCCGCCGTCTTTCGCTACTCAGGTTAAACATGATATATGAGTCACTCGGATAACTTAAAAATGTTATTGTTTGGATTTTTCTGGTGTTTTATTTGTTCCTGAGTAAATCGGTTTGGCTGAGGTTAAAGTTATTAGATTAAATAAAACTTTATTAATCGCTCGCTTGGGTTCCTCTGGGATTTTCACACAGCTGAATAAACATCAAACAGAAAGCTGATTAAAGAGAAGTGTGAGATGGTCGAGAATTTACACCAGTGTCCTATTATATTTTAGTAGCAAGAAGCAGACGGCTGAGTTTATTAAACTCCACTGAGACTGCGGTGACGCAAATCTGTAGGCTAGACCGTCCCATTTCACAGCCTCGCACTTCCGGCCTTCTCGGCCTTCGAAGGACCCGGCCCACGTAGACCGCGAAGGCCGGGTCCTCCGAAGGATGCAGCCGACGTTTTGGGACACAGCTATCATGTTTAGGTGGAAGCTAGCGAGCTAACTTCCTGCTAACTTCTAACTCCGTTAATTGTAATAAATTCTGTTTTCATGGATGCCTGGATGTTAAACTTAATTGTTACACCTGGTAAAGCAGCAACGCTGATCATTTTATTAAAGATGAAAGAAATTAGACAGTTTTTAACTCTTCGTTTGACTTTGGGACCTGAACCGGGGGAGTTTAGGACCCAGATTACTCCGCGAGGCTCCTGACTAGCCGTAATGTTCTAACAATCCATCAAGCGCTGCGGCTTCGTAGCTTAGCAAAGTCGGACTTGTCGCGAAATCAATCAATGTAGAGCAGTGTCACAAACCACGGAGGCCCCAAAAAAGTGCAATCAGCCGTTGAGTTTATTAACAGCTCGGAGAAAACATCAACATATGTCTTCTGACCAAAATACATGTTGTGGACACTTATGAAGCAGTGGGGTACACGCCCCCCCATGGCGTCAATGACAGATTAAAATAGGTTCCAGACATTAGTCACAGTTAGTTGTACATCTTGTACATCTTTAATAGCTATAAACAGACATAGAACTTCTCATTTTGATAACACCTTCCATACAAGCTAATAATCTTAAGCCCTCAGAGCGTCTGAGGGCTGGTTATCGCCTCCAGTCATCTGTTACCAAGTAGAATAAAATGCAACAGGTTTGCAACAAGAAGCTGGAAACATTTGGGCCTCTGCTCAGGCCTATTCCTAGATTATATGTATTATATGTACTGTAAGCATGCATTGCAGTTATCCTTCTATGTTCTAGTTTCCCTCAGCATGTATCACCTGGACAGTCACGCCAGTGAAGCTTAAGACCCTCAATGAACCGAACATCAACTCAAAATAAGCTCAGATATGCAATGTGTATAAAATACTTCTGACCATACTTGTAATAAAAGTTAACATGGAAGGATCCTCAAATGGACATCTTCAATAAACAACTGTAATACAGTATCAATACTGTGAGAAATATTATTAAATGGAATAATGATGTAAAGAATATTATTAATGCAGTTATAATGATGCAGGTTATATGGCAGCAATAAAATAATTTCTGTATCTCCACAAACTAAAACATTGTTTGACAGATTGTTGTAGCACATAAAATCGGTTTGAGGTCAGTAAGCACAACCAGAATTCATACAGAAGGCGCACTGCCGATTTTTGAGAAGATTAAAGGATTTTAAATGTGCCTTATAGTGTGGAAAATACAGTAAACATAAATTGCTAATTTCAGAGAATACATGATTGTGGATCCAAAAAGCTTGAGATGGTACAGTACTGTGTGTAAAGTGTCAATAAAATGAGGATCCACTGCTCGCTGTGAATGTGATGTCAGCAACCTAAAAAATAAGGTTAGCAGAGGGACAAAACTCTTGAAAAGTTGTTTAATCTAACAGAACAAGTCAGCTGGACATCTTACAACTAATGAGATAAATTATTCAATTATTTGCATGGGCAAGTAGTTGGACAATTTAACAATAATTCAACAATCAGCAGTCAGAAGGTACTAATGCTGAATGACATATACAGGTTTGGGAACAACATTTGCTTCCACCCAAACAATCTGTGTCAGGGTCACTGCTTAGTATTTCAGCAAACCAGCACCAGTCTGCATTCTGAGCTGGTTCCATCAGTAGCCTGCCTGCAGTGCAGTGCACTTCTGTATTATAACGCTTCCAAAGGCCTCGACCAACAGTTTTCACTGTTCAACAAGGATTCTCACCAACAGCTTGTTCCTACAGGTTCTATAAAGTAGATGGTAAGTACAAGCGAGCCTGTTGTCATAGTTCCCATGTGAGATACTGTAGAACTGCACTGATGTAGAACCTGATCATCTATAATGAATTTCAAATGAATAGAATCCAAAGCAGAATCCAGTCCTTACCAGTAGCAGATGTTTTGGTAGAAAACAACAGAACAGCATATCAGGCAAAGGTGAGTGCGAGTGGATATCTCCCGGATCACATTTACTTTTTAATTATTATTTTGATGTCATGAAGCTTTGAAATGCTGCACTATTATTAGTACCAACTCCTGCAAACACTTTGTAACTGAAGGAGGAGTGGATTCAACGTGCCCATTGTCCCGATGTGTGTCCAGCGCTAGTTCCAATTTTCATTTCATGCAGGATTTACTTTTTTTCCCCTGTATGGCACATCTTACAACAAAAGAGTCATCAAAAGAAACTCTGGAGATGACACTGGCTTGAAGTGAATCTGAAGCCTACTGTGTGGAGAGTGAAAATGAAAGCTGAAATGTGCGATTCCCTGTGAGACTCCTTTTTATTCTGCAGCATTTCCACCACAATGCTCTGGAGGAGGCCAAACAGCACTTTCTGTCAATTAAATAGCCTGTAATCCAGGACACCATGCTGCTGTCCACCTGCTTCACTTTGTGCTTCACCCAGAGGAGCTGAATGGCCCTGAAAACAGTGCAATCAAAGAATGTGCTTGCCATCTTGCAACCACCTCTCTAGGTGGGATTAAGCCCTGCGGAGCTGGTACATGATGAAATTGTCCACAATCACCACGGCCTCTGCTGAACAACAATAAAGCACATTTGAAAAGGATATAGATTTTGATTAGTAAAACCTGTCCTCACTAGTTCAGCGTATATTTACAGCGTATTTATTCTTTGCGTTTGCTTTTGCTGGTTCGTCATTTTGCCGATGACATCTGCGCGCTCTCGTCAGACTCGTCAAACTCCGACCTTCATTTCTGAACACACATCAGCAGAACAGCAGGATATAGCCATGAAACATATCATTTCAGCAGCATTTCATCTGCAGAACTGTTATATCAGAAATGATCACGAGCCAAAGTATTCATTTCCATAAATGATCTTATTTCCTGTAATCAGCATTTAGAATAAAATATTTAATGCTCCTAAACTGTGACAAAAAATTGTATGAGGTATGTGAGGATGCGTGTGTGAAATGTCATGAAAAGCTTTATATGTGATTTTAAACACAACACTTCCCTTGTTTGGCATATTTCTGTATTTTCCAGTTAAAATGAGGAATATGACGTCTGTAAAGAATTGCCTTTTTCTTCACTCGCGCTTATCTTCAAGAATATTACTTCGTCTTATCAAAGCCGGGCCATGCTTCGTCTGTAACACACTTATTATGCGAGCCCACCAAGGTAGAAATTCATATTCATTAATCAGAGCCTTCTGTGAGGTTCGAGAAATACACTGAAACAAACGGAGAGCGGTGGGCGTCCTGAGCTCGATAAGTCTGTGCAGCCACGTTCAAAGACTCGACGTATGCACATAAATTCTCATTACATTGTTATCGCAGCGTTGATGTCATACGCCCATGAGGATCAGTAATGGAAAACATAAACCATTTTCTTAATGTTTGTTCAAAACTAAAAGGGCTCGCTGATTTAATAAACATTTGCATTCTGCTGGCTGTATGAGCAGATAAGAAGTCATAAACTAAAGAGGCGATCGATCACGTAACTCGCTATAAGCTGATGTTCATATTGGCAGGAGGATTAAGCCTCACTGAATGTGATTAGCAGTTTTTGTATTCATTCGTTCCTTCTCTTGTTAACACAGTTGCTGACCAAGATCGCATTTTGTTGTTTTGTCTTTGATATTTTTCCAGCAGCGTGTAAAAGTCGCCTCGTGCGTCCAGGATCAGTATGATCAGAGGAATTTATTTATCTGTAGCAATTCTAATGTTTATGAATGTTCTCATTAAGTCTCCATCCGTGCGATGAGTGGGCAGGCACACAGATAAGGTTTTTCACACCACAGCTTCACATGTGATGTAGTGATGGTGACACGCTGTCGAATGAGATCAAGTTCATCAGGTTCGAGTGAGGTGAGAATTGTTGTGCAAAGATCCCTCTGTGTGTCTGTGAGCTAGTGCTGTATAGCATTTACTATATTACCTGCTCATCTGCTGCTGGGATGTTTGTGTGATCACTAAAAGCACCTGAACTGAACTGACACTATGCACTGTGTATCTGTATGGACTTCCTCCTGCTTTAGCTTGACGAGGTTGTTAAATAGGTTTTATCTGGTTACCTGTGAATACAAGCACAACATAAAGGCTTTCAAAAATTGAAAGCTTTGGCCTTTGAAACCAGCCAAGAGTGCGGTGCAGTGGTTAGCATGGTCGCCTACAGGAAGAAGGTTCTGTGTCCAAAGCAGAAGCTTCTGCATGGCGTTAGCATGTACACGCCCTGTGTACGTTTAGATGCTCAGGGTTTCTCCTGAAGTCCAAAGACATGCATGTTAATTATAAAATGTTGAGGCATGAATGTAGGCTCTGGGCTCTAACTGCCAGCAAAACAGCAGTCAAGGAAAAGCACACATTTTGCAGAATGTCATTTTTTTTAATGGTCATAATATTTCATATGCAAAGGTTATTGTCGTGGGACTCAAGCTCATCTATGGATTTACTGCCTCAGGATTCAGCACATTCAACCAGTCTGTGAAAGTAATATATGGTGAAGATAATGAAGGAATAGAAGCGATAGTTTAGTTTAGTTTAGTTTAGTTTAGTTTAGTTTAGTGGTCAAAATATTCAGTTTAGTAATACAAAATATGTATTTTGTGTACTTTAAAATCATCGCTTCGTGATTTTATCCTAGCAGAAAAATGTTGTCGTGATAAACAGTTTACTTCCAACAGCGCAAACTTTTTTAGATGACAGACAATTTTATCAGTTTTACTGATCATTTCAAAAGAAATTCTAGTAAATTGCACAACTGGAACCTAAGATGACGCAGTTCTCTTATTACTGTGGCTGCGCTGAGCATCTTGTAAGCTAATGAAATATTTGTTTGTGATACACGGTTGGTGCACAAACAGCAGGACGTTGATGGCAGTGCCATAAGGTTCGAACCATGAAAATAACAGAAATGTTGCCACGATATTCTTATTTTTATTTCTCTGTTTGAATGAACAAGCACTTTTTAACCCTCTGTAGAATGCTGTTGCCTTCAGGGAACACACAGCGTGTCTGCTTATTGCACTGTTCCTTAGATATTTTATTTGCCCATATATGGCTGGTAAATTGTGAATGGACTGGTTCTTTCTCTGGCCCTTTTCTACTCTACCTTAGCAATTAAAGCACTTTAACAACTTGCCTTATTCACTGGAGCAACAGCACCAACAACATGTGTAATTAAATACACACAGGGAAGATCGCTATTCAGTAAAATGCATGTTTGACCTTTGACCTAAGGGTTGGACAGTTCTTTCCAGAACCACATCTGCATGGGACACAACCATTTTCTTCACCTTATCAAGTTCAGAGTCACGGCCAACTTTATTTTTAAATCTGCTTAAGTGGAAAATCTATATTTTAAAAAATATACAGGCATATGCATGAACATGTGAAATGTATCCGAAGTGTATTTGTTTGTAAAATCATTCATTTCATTTATTTACTAAAATAACATTTTTGGTTCATTGCCTCGGGGCAACGTTTCCACTTTTGTCTACTTTTCTTAGGGCAGTAACACTAAAGCAGTGCTTCTAAATGCTGCCCCCTGCAACTACTTATTTTGGGATTTTAGGTGCATCACACATGTAATAAATCACTTGTGAGGCTGTAATGTAAATAACTTATCTAAGAGTCTACGGTACATGACCCGGTCCATGATCCCCTCAATGCCATGAAGCTATCCTGCACCCTTTTCCTGTTTCCACCTCCATACTCTGGAGATGGTGTCATTTGGCCATGTACAGCCTTCCTCTTCCTCCAAACATGGCAGATAGAGCTTGATTTTGTTTTCATGTGACCACAGCACTTTGTCCCAGTCATGCTTTGAATGATTAGATGCTCATTTCTAAACTTAAGACGGGCCGGTACATGTGCCTTTTAGAGCAGATGGGCCTCGGGGCTGCCATTACAGCGCAGTGTGTTATCAATGGTGTTTTTGGTGACTGCAGTCCCAGCTGCCTGCAGATCAATAGCAAGCTCCTCCATGAAGTTTTGGGCTAATCCACCACTATTCTCATGATCATCATAGCTTCATGCAGCAAGAAATGAAAGGAGCTCCAGACTGAGAGTGACTGATGGGTCATTTATATTTCTTGCAACAAAGTAGTAAAGGCACCAGTAGTTGTCACCTTGTCACCGAGCTTCTTTCCGATGGCTTTGTAGCCCATTCCAGCCTTGTGCAAGTCTGACCTCCTTTGACAGCTCTTTGGTGTTGCCCATGGTGGCTGAAATGAAGGTTGGAATGGAAGATACTGATTCTGAGCACAGTATTACAGTATTTCACTCATGCAAATAAATGTATAACTGTCATGTAATTTTTTTCTGGATTTTTGATATTCTGTCTCTCTCCATTAAAATAAAAACTACCATAATTAAAATAAATAAATAAATATTCATAATAAATACGGACATTTAATACCACACAGGGGTCGTCAATATCAACGGCTTAAAGAACTGAAGTGTGTATGTTCATATTTGTGAGCCTGGTTCTGCTGGAGGTTTCTTCCTGTTAAAAGGGAGTTTTTCTTTCCCGCTGTCGCCAAAGTGCTCATAGGGGGTCGTATGATTGCTGGGTGTTTCTCTGTATCTATTATTGTAGGTCTACCTTACAATATAAAGCACATTGTGGCGACTGTTGTTGTGATTTGGCGCTGTGTAAATACAACTGAACTGAAATTAAAGCAAATATAAGTGGGCAATCTGCTGCGATCGCCTCCACGTTTCATATTAAACTTCACGTTTACAGCGTAGTGTTCTCGTTCGCCTCCTTGCCTGTGTTACATGAATGCAGCGAGTCCGGGAAACAAGTTTGACACTCGGCCCGGTGACCGAGGTTTGGGGCGTTGACTAAACTTTACTCAGACCAATCAGAGTGTCGGAATTCACGGTGAAACTTTGTAAACAACTTCTACACGCTGGTTTAAAGCTCGTCCGCCGTATTTACTACGAAACAGCGCGGTGGTGCTGCAGCCGAGAGACTCAAACGACTCAAAACAGGTGAGACGCAGTTATGTGTGTTACACGCTCGCCGTTTTTGTCTCCATTCTGTGTTTGTGTCTCGCGCACCGTGCGCGCGCCCCCACTGTTTGTATGCGTGCTGTCGTTACTCATAGTAGAGTGGGTGCAAAAACAGCTGTCATTTCACGCGACAAGTGGAGGAGAAATGCGCGCTGGGCGTTTGGAGACAGTCCAGAAAGACCAAATGTAACCGTTTTATGTGGACGCGTCGCCAGAGGTTGCTTCAATGTATCGAATGACGTCGCCACTATATGGTGAATTCCAGTCCTGAGTAGGAAACAGCTTGTAGCTGCTGCACGTCTCCATTGGATCGTTTCGGTGTAGTTTGAGCAAAGTGTGTCTGTTGCATCACCTAAAAGCATGATTAGCGAGACTTTTCATCAGTCGGTGGGATTTGAATTCAATTTTAGAGATTTCCTTAAAGAAGAGTGGGCCACTCTTGCTTCCCCTCTTCCTGTCGACATGTATGTGTGTGAGGCAGCGAGAGAGCGCTTGGTCCTGGCCGTTTAAATTGAACAATCCTTGATTTCTCGGAGTAATTTCAACGAGCAGGCTAATGATGGAGCACACTTCTGTAAAAATCACTCAGCATTTGCCCGCCGCCTGAGTGAGACAGACCTGTTATTAGGCTGCTTCACAGCCTGTGAATGCGTCAGGTTGCTATAAGAGCAGGTATCAGGAGCTGCTTACTCAAAGCCTGCCTCAAATGTTTCAGAGGAAATTTGACTCTGCAGGACACGAGAAAGGAGTCGCGCTGAGAAATGTTGAAAAAGCTCCTTATAATGTATGAAAAGCCATAAATCAGAGTCACGAGTCAAGTTACACCTGTTTCTCTAATTTCATTTAAATATGCGATTTTCTGCGTGTGTTTCACACTAAAATTTACAGACTCCAAGTTTAAACTCCGTTCTTGATCTGCGAGCTCCAGTGGCGAGAAGCAGTACTGCCTGCTGTGTTACTGTTAAGTGTGAACAGCCTGCTGTAGACTGCGGGAGACTCGGTTCAGAGCGGATGTGGGCACAGCTTTCGTTGTGGAACATCAACATCTGCATGCTCTGTGTTCCCTCAGCACGCCCACTGCAGCGAAGGAGGAGCCGAGACAGAAGGGGGAGGGAAAAGTTTCCTGTCAGAGTGGCTGAGAAAGTGAATCAGGTTAAGTTTGGCAGGCAGTCAGACCTGGGGGGGGGGGCTTCAATTTTAGACTTTTTCCGCTGTAACTTCTCTGGAAATGTGACGCATTTCATTTTGTGGTCTGTGAAGTTGATTTCTTGATGGTATCATGCTCATTCTTAGTACATTTCTGTTTTGAAGAAATTCATCTCAGCTGTCTCCTAACAGCGTCCAAAGCTTAACAGTTGCTGCATTTACTTGTCTGCATGCGTCCTTTGCCTCTTTTTACGGGCAGTTTTTGGTTTGCTGATGTTGTTTTGGATAGAAAGCGACACCACGGTAGACAGGGTCAAATATAAACCCGAAGAGTAAACTTGTGGGTATATTTTACTTGGAATTATTGAGTTGCTTACACTAAACTGGCAAAGTTACATGTTTAACAGAAACAGAACAGAGAGACGTGTTTTTCACAAGTCTTTTCCATATAATGAAGACTGTCCAAATATGCAGTTTCCCAACGTTAATTTGGAAAATTTCCAAATGCTGCCACCAGTTTCCAAAGATTATGTAATTGTGAAATTGTGCAACTAATAAAGGCATTATTTTACTCTTTAAAGTTACACAAGAAAATCAGCCCACATGTGTTAGTTTGATTGTTGTCGTCTGGCTGCCTCAGTTCACACAAGCTGTGTGTCAGCTACCTGTTACCACTGAAACTGATTCGGTAGATCTCAGGGAAATTCTGTGAAATTACCCATCATCTTATCTGGCCCTCAAACAGAATCAAATAATTAAAGTTGAGAAATGATCCCCGCAGTTTCACAATTGCATCGCTTTGTTTCTAACGTTTTTAGAGTGAGCAGGCCGTGTCATCACGTAAAAACTCCACCTATGTCCCAGTTTGTTCTGTTTTGCACGTGACGTATCAGCTGCCGGTAAGTGTGTGGGTTTTATAACAGCTGGACTCACAAGGCGCACTGTGGTTTTGTTGCATTTGCATGTCAGTTAAAAACAGAAATACTCTGAGGAAATACGAGTTTGTTTGTTTTTTACGTTTGATAGCATTCACCGCAACATTTGATTTATAATAAAAGCTTTATCGCTGTTGGAGTGCCCTTTAAAACTATTGTTGCTCATGACCTCAAGCAGCGATCAGACTGTTGAAGGGGAAATGAGAATTGTTTGTTTTCAGGTTGGGCTGTTAACCGCCCTGACAGTACATGAAGCACGCTGACGTCATCGTTTCCCATCACAGCACCTAAACACAAACAAATGTCAGCTGTGACTTACAGACCGCAGTGTTTTGGTGGTTAGATTGCTTTGAATACACAATGTGCCGACCCCCGACGTAGGTTAGACGAAGATAACGATCGTACGTGTTGACTCGGTGCCGATGTTACATATAGAGAAGAAAAAAGAGGCAACACAAACACAAAGGGTAAAAGGATAATAGAGAACCATATAATAACATTCTGCATTATGTATCAGTTATTTTTGGCTAGTTAACGAGTGAGTGTGAGCGACGAAGAAGCTGCTTCCTGCAAAATACTGTTGTGGTGATACGCATCAGTAATGAAGTTGTTGACGTCATTTTGGAGTTTCACCTTGAGTAAAAAGTTGCTCTTCTGGGAAGTCACTGTCATGGTTCTTGTAATATCACAGATGATGTCGATATCAGCTGCTTTGGTAAAGCGGCTGATCTCTTGTGTGTATTTCTCAGAAAACAGTACTTTGCCAAACTAAACGGCTTGTTGGTGTTTCGTGATGCTGCTCGATGTCGGCCTGTGAGAAACAAAGACGAGTAGAAACGACGAGTCGGTGTGAGAAGAAGTTTCTTTAAGCGAAGACTGCTGGCATGTTTTCAGTGGAGCAGGAGGAGGAAGAGGAGGCAGAGCGCGGTTGGATTGTGTCTTCCGATGTGTCTACTACACAACTGGACTGGGATCTCTGAGATTTAACATCTGCTCTGCAGGAAAGAACATCTCGCTGATGCTGATTATTCCAGCTCACATCCTGTAGGGATGCAGTTACATGAGTTACACTTTAAAGTAGGGCTGGGCGATATATCGAGTTTTTAAAAAAATATCGATATATTTTCATACGAGATATAAGATGTGACAATATCGTTTATATCGATATAGTCTATGTTACGTTATAATTATACTTGTGGAGCCGCAGGTTTGCCTCTCTTTCGTCCACTTTTGTCTCTACGCAACGTTACTCTGCCTCGCCTCTCCTTCACTGAACACAACTCCCCCTCCCCCATAGCTTCACCTGCAGGCAATGACAAGATGAAAGCGGAAAATCTCCGTTAGCGAGTTACCGCGGATCCCCCCGTGCGTGGGGCTGGACGGCGTCAACGTGTTAGCGAGTTAACCACGCTAACGACATGCAGCCCAGAGGAGCTGCACGGCCTAAAATCCTTTCATTTTCTCAAAAATCGACAGTGCGCCTTATGTATGAATTCTGGTTGTGCTTACTGACCGCGAACCGATTTTATGTGATACACAGCGCTCAGCAATCTGTCAAAAAATGTTTTAATATGACCGCTTGATGGATTGTCGGAGGATTACGGCTACCGAGGAGGAGCCTCGCGGAGTGATACGTACTGTGTGTGTATAAGGACCACAAATGGCACTTGTTCAGAGACGTGGTGCAGCTGTGAAATCTGTCTCTTTGTTATTATGCTCAGCGTCTATTAGTTTACATTTTCACTGCACAATTGTGAGCTTTTTGTTATGCACAAAAACAACATTGTTTTCTTTTATTTATAGACCATGATTATTTAATAAATGCTGATAATTTATTTTTGAGTAATTTCTTCGTGTACATCTACGCTGTATGTAAATAAAAGTGCCCGTGTGACATCTGGGACACAGTGTGACTAAGAACTCTCTTTTTGTTCTTAACTTATGGCTTTAAAAATAAATATCGAGATATATATCTTATATCGCCATCCAGGTAAAAAATATCGAGATATGAATTTTGGGTCATATCGCCCAGCCCTACTTTAAAACGTTCACGCCAAATGAACTATTGACTTGTTTATGTTGCTGTCATTTTCTGCTCCGTGGGTAGTTTTGGCTGTCAATGAAACATCTTGGTTTTGTTTGTTTATTTGGTTTTTGTTTGTTTGTTTCTACACCTTAAAGTGGCAGCATCACAAAAAAACCATTTATACTTGTGTTAAGGGTTTATTTATTGATGTCTAATTAAACTGCTGTTGCAATAATACTGGTGTGTTTTACTCGTTAAAAGGGGAACACAAAGTACAGCTTGGGCTATTAATAAACCTCAATGCAGTGCAGCTTTCTGCTGCATATTTTTAGACACTGTATTTGTTTGCTGTACTTCACAGCTGTGCATTATTGATGCACAATCTTTGTCTTTGCCTGATTTCTAAGGTCACTACAGCTGTTGTAGGGTGTGTCTTGTTGTTTGATAGGTATGTCAGCTGTTGACATTGCAATGTTTTGGTGTTGCAAACTCCCCTGAGAGTCTACGTCAAGACATGTCGGTGCATTTCCCAGAGGTACGCTTTTTTTTTTTTTTTTTTTTTTTTTTTTTTTTTTTTTAAGCAGCACAGTGTGCCACTTTGCTCAAATGGGTTTTTTTTTTTTTCTTCTGTGAAGATGAGTTTGCATCTTCACATCCGGTGTGGTTCATATAAAAAAAGCAAAGTTAAATCAAACTAAATGAAGTGTTCTGTGAAAAACAAAGAACACGAGTTGGTATTGTAAAGGGAGAACAGGAGAAAGTTATTTATGTCCTACATTAAAAAAATCAAGAGTAGAAATGACTGATGTCTTCTGGTATGAGTAATGTTTTGTCGTGTATCTCATAGAAAGAGCAGATTTCAGTTGCCTGTGCGATATTTCACTCATGCTTTATGATCATCTTTGAGTGTGGGAACAGTTGTTACTTTCAATCTGATTGCTGAAAAAGCCGTGTTAGACGAAGCTTCTCATCTGAGCTCTTTGCATTTTTATTCTTCATCCAGTTGTTTACTGACTTTGTTGAAAGAGCGTAATTAATGCAGCAACTATGGGCTTTTTCACATTTGTTCATAAGTGGTCGAACTCCGACCTCTAGTGGTGTCAAAGTTACCCACATGCAACATTTACATGACGCAGTGAGATACAGTGTATGGAATGCCAGGACTGCCATAATGAATTAATTAAATACACCATTAAATAATTAATTAAATGTGGCAATAATGAATTTATTAAAATGCGAAATAATTAAAACGCTGATCGAGTCAAAACCATTGCTTTGGCCTGGTGGCCATTGTTTCTAGCACACAACAACCGGCATGTGGAAGCTAACAGAACTGAACTTTGAAAAACCGTTTGTGTGTCACCAAATACCGTTTTAATATTTTTTTAGCCGAGAATGTAGTGGTTTAATCTTCATGTGTCTGGTCGGTTTGTCAAGATACAGCCTCTTTGCAAAAGTGCTTCGATGATGTCGGAGATGTCTGCCCAGTCTCACGGCAAAGCGTGGGATAGACCCGCTTGCCTCGCAAGCAATCGAGCTGTTATTGCCACTGACAAAGCGCAGGCCTGGTACACAGCTGTAATAACCCCCGCTGACTTCTTTTACTGAGGTTATATTTATCAGGGTTTTATTTCCCGATGTTCTTATGTGTCCTACGTGTTTCAGTCGCCAATTCTGAATTATAACTAACATTAAAAACATGTTTAAGGAGGAGAGAGAGCAAATAAATCTGTTTAACATCTGATCTTTGGGTTTTTGTTCAGTAATCAGCGTGACCTGTGTATAAACGCATAAAAGAGATAACGTTGGTGTTTCCGTCATGTAGTAACTGCTGGCTTTAACTGTACAAAGGTTGTTCGACACTATGAAACACATACAGACTTCATGATGTTCGGCTAATATTTTTATTGTGAATATTAATCATGAGGGTAAACGGCCCTGTACACCACGCAGCGAGGTCAGCATGTCCACGATATCTTCAGCTCTCTGAGTTAACTCAGAGTTTCCCAGCTGACTAATCTAACGGTCATCTACGAATATTTCACGGCTCATATCAGTATGATTTTACAGAAAATCATCCGTATTACTGCCAACTATTCCAGAGACGTGAAAATCTACAGCATAAAGAACAAAAACATATAGCAGTCTAACAACACTGTAGCAGAGATGAACCGTCAGTTTGTCCAGATCAAAGTGGAATGAAAGTGATTGGTTGAACAGGTGTGATCTGTGTTTTCTGCATTTTCATCAGTGTAAGAGACTCAGCAGCAGATTAGGATAACAGTTATACATTTAATGAATCACCAAATGAATACACGCAAGAAACGAGCAAACCTGTTCGGACAGTTTGAGTTTGTGTTCCCTCAGCTGCAGACTCGCTGCTGCTTAAATGTTTGAGAGGAAGATTAGATATAAACAAACGTCAAACATAGACTCAGTCTGCTTTCACATTTGATATGAGGCCAGCACGTATAGTGGCTGTGTCCTGTTTTAAGATCATACATGTAAAATTGTTGTCTGACCTCCGTCGATCCAGCCGCTCAGAGTCCGTGGTTACCATGGTTACTGCATAAGCAGCTGTAATGTTAACAGCTGGCACTGAGGAAACCTCCCGGCAGCATGGGTGTTTATGTTTTTCATTGCAAAAGAACCGTCTGAATGGTTAACTGAAGTTAACTTGGATAAATTATAGTTAAGGAGTATCACAGATAACGCCTACGTGAGCTGTGTAACTGTTCACCACTACACTGAAATCAGCAGGCTATTACTGAAATACACGTGCTATATCATAAACTATGATATAAACAGGGAGGTCCTATTAACATGTTTAGTTTTACAGGACACCTTCCTGCCTTTAGTCTTCTTCATGAGCAGTATTAGTTTTCTTCTAACATCCAGAAGTCTGCACCATGTGTTTCATAGTTTGTAACAAGCCTTTGACAGGTAAACATAACATGACCGAAAAAGCAAAAAAAAAAAAAAAAATCACAAATTGTATGTTAACCTTGTTTATTTTTAGTTAAGTAAACTCTAAAATTTCTAACAGACAGCTGGTGCTTAGAATACAGTTGAATAACTATTAAAAAACAGATGATATAATATTTCTGTCCAGGTTGCAGACTTCATGATGAGCATGCTGTTGCAAACTCTGCTCCTCTCGGTGGAAATGCGCCTTCTCTTTCCTCTTTGTATAAAAACATTTTAAAAGTCAGTTTAATCTCAAAATTCACTGTTAAATCCAAAACACACCAGATAAAGAAAAGCGAACGGTTCAGTCTAACACATGTGCCAGTGAACACTATATTTACTTATCTTGTGCAGAAAAATGCGCTGACATTGTGTTATATCGAGCACCGGCTGCCCAGTTAAACTGTGACTATCACCAGGTCACGTGGGCGTGTTTCTTGAATTAGCAGCAGGTGTTAAACAGCTGACAGGTGAGGAGGAGGATGCATGCAGGTAAACTGAGGGTCTGCTGAGCTGATCGCTGGTGTCCTGAGAAACAACTCAGCTCGTTCTTTATGTTACAGAAGCACAGAGACACAAGACCAGGTGGAAAGAGACGATCGTTCGGTGAAAATGAGAATCTGCGAATGCAACATGTGGAACACGGAGAGTGGAATATGTAAACAAACTGTTTAACTTAACCCCCCCGTTAAGCTGGAACACCGGGGCTGTGAGCTCGGTGCACTCTGTCAGCTGACTGTTAGCAGAGCTAGTGACATCTCTGAAAACATCTGAGCACTTTTGCAAACATGTTCTATGTTGACAACCTGACCAGACGTGAAGATTACGCCACTACATTCGCAGCTAAAACACTATTAAAAGTGTAGTTGGTGACAAAAAAACGGGGTATTCTAAAACTGTACACCACCACCATTGCTGCCTGTTCATTCTGGGATACCTGGCTGCCCCAAGTCCACACAAGCAATCGATTATCTAGGATCGACCTGTCTTGACTTACTTTGCGGGCAACCAATCAAATGTTAGATTTGACCCCGCCCACTTAGTTTGATGGGTGAGGCTGACAGATAAAATTATTTCAAGGAGAGAGATGAAGGGGACAAAAGTGCCAAAATGAATTAAATAAATAAATCATTAAATAATTAATTAAAACTGTCAATAATTATTTAAATGTGTTATTAATTAATTAAATATGTCAGTAATTAATTAATTACACGTGTCATAAATATTTATGTAATTATTTCCAATTTTAATTAATTATTGACACAATTAATTAATTAATTATTTAATGGTGTATTTAATTAATTCATTATGGCAGTCCTGGCGTTCCATACAGGTGACACACCGTTACTTAGTGCAGTTGTAATGTGCGTTTAGGAACTGGCGTCACAGCAGTCTGGCTGCACGCAGAGGGCGTCGTTATGCGCACAACAACTTTCTAAATTACAAATATCAATTATTCTGACATTTAAAGGTTGGATTTCAAGCACTTATTTAACCTCAAGTACTTCTCAAGAATGTGAAATCGCCGCTAACAACACCTGCAATTATTTTTATACTGAGCAATTATTTCATGTATTGAATTATTAGCAATTACACGGCACTGCTGGTCGTGGTTTTTGTTTTTTGTAATGTTATTTTATTTATGGAAAAATTAACCTGCCTTTAATTGTACACTTATTAACATGTACTTAACTTTAAAATACCACATAGTTAGTATATTTAACTAATGTCAAGCAAACATTTTCAAATGTGATTCCTATTGTAGAGTGAAATATCTCCCAGTCTTCTGCTTTAATGGGTTAAATACAGAGTGACAAAAATGCAGTGAAGATTTTCTCCATTCAGTTTTGATCCACAGCGTTACGTGAAGTTCATTTTATGAACGTTCAGATCCACATGCTGTACACGTAGGCTGTCAGCGCTAGATGTTCCCCCATAGTGCTCCAAGTAATCACGGCTGCTATTCTTATATTGTACCTCTAGATGGCAGAATAGTCATGCTGATGTGCTTTAAAAATACACTGTAAGAATCTCTACTCACTCCCTGAGACAGTGTTTTACATGACAGAGCATCAGTCAGCTTAAGTTATAGGATTCAAATTGAGATTTTATTGTTTTTAAACTGCAAAAAACACACAGAAAACCATTTGTATCACGTTTAGGGCTGCGTACTGTTTGGAATATCTACCTAGAAGTGCTTTATGCTTGCTTGGCTCAGTTGTTGTAGTTACTCTGAGAAATCGAATATTTTTTTTAAAATGAAAAACACGAAGTGTGAGCCAGTCAGTCCGAACGAGTAAACTAAGTAGCCATTAAGAACCGAAGAATCAATAAAGTCTAAGATGCAGAAAAATAAGTAAACAATAATAAATGTGTAATAAATATTAATAAATGTGTAGTGATCTTATCTAGTTAAACTAATCCTCACAATAGACATTGATCACTCACTTCCTGGACTTTCCTGGATTTTTTTTTTTTAAATTTTCATTATCCAGTCTGCCATCCACCCATCCTTCCATCCACCCATCCATCCATCCAGGATTGATCCAGGAGGTGACCAAGACTGCCACAGATCCAAAGTGAATCCAAAGTCCCATCATGTTGAGTGCAGCCCGCTAACATAGCATTAACAACAGAATTCAGCATGTTAGGGATGTGAAAAGGTGCAACTGAGGGCAGACAAATAACTAACGAGCTCGCTCCGTCTGTAGAAGTCGAGCTACATGACCTTCTGTTGGCCCTGTGATCCCAAAGCCTGACCTCAAGTTGGAAGTTTATACTAGAAGGAAACCAATCTGGACGACGTTCCGCATAGAGGATGGATGTGGATTAGAGGAGAATGTTCTGTGTGTGTGGAGGGGGGCGGGGGGTCTGCTTGTTCGGGAGAAGGAAGGATATAGTGTTTTATATCTCCACACAGGGTGAAACCCCCACAGTGAAAAGAACTGAGCCATATTGTTGCCTCGTGTTATTCCTTCATTCTGAATCTCCTTGTGTAATGCGTTAGATGGCTCAGGGTGATGGGAGTCATTTACAGGTTAGTGGCTGCGTGGATGTGTGTATTAACATTTTTGTGGTATATTTTAATTTAAAGAAAACTTCCCTTGATGAAGACTTCCCAGTCAAAGGTGTGCTTTGTGAAATTCTGGCAACAACAAGGATGGACTCTGGTATGAACTGTAGGATCAGGCTGATTGTGAGCGTTCACAGGGAAACTTGAATGGAATCAGAGCTGTGTCGATCGCATGCATCGCTTTGTGTTCAGCTTACATCTGTGACGCACACTCATCGAGACGCTGCACGTGCAAGGTCGGTCCAGTAGGTGGGCTTACAGTACGGAAAACAAGCTGAAGTTCCCAGGCTTCAGTGTTTTGCTGGACTAGCTGAGGAGGCCTCTTACTTGGCTCAGTCCACCTTCGGGTCCCTCCTGGCTCCGGCCTCTGTAGATTTAGACATTGTGGGTTATTTTTAACCTCTTGGCCAAGCTTTAAACTGTGAAGGGGAATAATGGGTGTCTAAAAAAACCGTTGACGTTGTTGCACGGGAACGTGTCCATCAGCTTTTCTTTTGTTTAGTACAGCAGATGTGCCTGTATAGTGCAGTGGTTAACACATTCCCATGACAAGGGTAAGGTCACTGGTTTAATGGCTGGAGACATCAGGAAGGGCATCGGGCTCTGTGCAGTCAACAATGCAACACTGACCCCTTGTGACAAAGGAGCAGCTTTTTACAACAGATACTTGCTGTATGTTTGACCTGTAGTTGTCTTTACATGCACGTAACAACAAGTATGAAGAAATCTATCATAGGAATTGTTATAAATGTGGCAACACAATCTAAAGCAATGCTGTAATATCAAATGAGCTCAACACAACAACCCAGTTGTGCAGTGTGTTGTCCTTCTATGTGGGGGGCCAATTTGAACCTTTTTGACAGACCTCACAGTATTGAAGAAATTGCCCTTTCTCCTTGGGGGCAGTTGGTCTTTCCTCCTAACTTGTCACATGAAGATAAATGACTTAATTTGCAAAGGCATGTGGCCCTAATCTGCTTAATTAGAACAAATAAATCCACCAGATTGGTTAAAGGTCACGGCAGAATTTACACAAACTGGCGTATCAGATCAATCTAGCTGATTAATTGCCGGTTGTTTGCCTGCTGTGCCTTTGTCGGTGAAGTCGGTGGTTTGTTGGACGCTGATCTCGTTCTGTGCGTGCGAGTTTGTGGCCCTGTGTTTAAGTGTCATCGGCACTAGATTTGATCACTCACGTCTGAGCTGTTTGTGGCTTCGTCTACACGTGTGAAACCATTAATGAGACCGTGATAATATTACACTTTACATTCCATCCAGGAGTTTGAAACTTGAGCTGCTAAATCTACCAATCAGTTGTGCTGTATTATTATAGAAAAGGATTGTTTGCTGTTACTTTAATAGAGTTACGACTGCATTTGTTGCTCAATGTCAGCCCAGCCCAGGCTCCGCAGTCTGGGCTGAATAAGCTGTTATGACAAAGGATTTAATGGGAAACATTTGTTTGAATGCTAAAAATTTGGGATTTTTACAGATAAAGTCTTTCGCCAGATTTTGCATTACAACAGATGCGGTTTTCGAGTGCTGTTGTTGGTGTCACTGACAGTTCTGCCCATCTGCTCCCAAATGATCCAGCACATTCACCTGGTTGAGCAACAGTACCACCCGGCCATTAGGTACCATCAGACTGCCGGTCGTCATGTTGGGCTGCGAAAGCAGGAACCAGAGCCTGCGCCTCACCGCGTTCTCCAGTCTAAACAGTCGCAGTCCCCTTCATGCTGTGTCTAGTTCTACTAATTCTGGGACCAACTACAGAAAAGTTGGGCAGAGGTCAGCAAAGCTTTGTGCATCCTTGTGTCTGTGCATGTATGCATGGTGTATGAAGTCAAGAGTGAGGATAAGGAGAAACAGGAGCATGTGGTAGACACATTGGGGTAGTGGAGGGGGTACCCTAATAGGCCCCAGAAGTTCCCCAAGCAGCACCCAACACAGAGGAACAACTATGGCCTTTGTTGGTCACCCCGTGGATCTCACACACAGTTAATATAGACTTTTCCCACTGACTCTGCCAAGAGTCTGAAGTCATTTAATGAAGTGGCGGCTGAGTTTAGAAGGAGCCAGTGTGCTCGCTGCTTGCACTGACAGAATGGAAAATGTCTGTGTTATGCAGCGAACAGCAAGTGACAAGAGGAGTGTGTTTTAATACCTCTCTCCCTCTCTCTCTCTCTGCACACACACACAGATTAAGAAGACGAGCCTGCATGTGCACATTAAAGCCTCGTCAGGAGAGACACAGTGATTGTACATATTCGCGCAGGGATACGTCGTCTGGTTTGTGATCGGCTGCGCTTCGGTCTAACGACATGAAAAGTTTCTCCTAAACTCTCAGCGTTCGGTCTCTGCTTAAACGTGTTGAGACTGAATGTGGTAAATAAAAACTGTCGCGGCCTAAAGCGAGCACTTCTCGTATCGCTCGTATACTTGCCTAATTGTTTCACGGAGCCTTTGGAGCTATCTCATTGTTCGGGTCATCTATTGTAGTTAAACCTCACCTTTCTCGCCCATTTTCACGGCTGTCTGTTTATCCGCTCAGCTGTGAATGGACAGTATCTCTGTATGTATTTGGTCACACTTCTTTTCAGCTCCCTGTCTTTTCATCTAGCTATGAGCAGATTGCAGTCTGTTTTGCTGTCCCATTGTGCAGCTGTCAGTTATTTCCAAACACTCAAGTGTCATTTGCCTCAGATTCCATCCCTTTCATTTCTCACTTCTTTTCTATGGCTCCACCAGCGTACATCTCATTGAGTGGGCATCAGCAGGCATATTCATTCTCCTCCATTTCTAAAAGCACATTGCTTTTTCATAGCAGCCATAAGCCTCCTTTTTAAATCCACAGACAATGTGTTTTTGTCCATCCTCCTCTATCCTTTTCAGGGGAGAGTGCAGGGATTCTCCCTCTTTCTCTCTTACTCTCTCTCGCTCTCTCTCTCTTTCCGAGGGCATCTGGGCGGACCCCGAGTACGGCGCTCCTCTTCGAGCTCGATTGTCTGTCTGTAATGAGCCGTGATGAAATATAACAGACTGAAATGTAATAATTCACGCGGGCCTCGATGAGGAGCACGTGGCTAGCGGTCGGCTCGGGCTGCGACGGCCTCCTCCTCGGCTCCCGCAACAATGCCGCAGTACTGCCAGCACCGCTCGCCCCGCTCTGGTCCAGTGATCTTGTTGTGCCGTTCTCTCGCCGTTGCCTCGCTTCTATTCAGAGTCACTTAACGTTGGAGGCTGTCTGTGATCACTGGCGTGCCAGTGCATCTCTTTGGGAAACAAGGCAAACTGTCTCCTTTGAATTCCTTCATTCTTTACTCCTCACCTCTCGCTTTATATGTTTGGGTTCTTGCCAGGCTTCTGACCCGCAGCTGAGTTTGTGGAGGAGGCCTAAAAGCATCGGCCCCTCGATGCCGCCTGATCTTCCGTCTGCGTTTTTGGTTTTCCTGAATGCTTCTGTCATTTCTTGCAGTTGTGCTGGGAATGCAAGCATCTTGTTTAGTTATGCAGTCGGCTCAGTTCTTCGTCAGTAACCTGCTGCTTTATATTCATGCAGCGCTACTAAACTTTAGATTTTTTTCCCCATTATGCAGAATTATTGGGGGGATCGATAGCTCGAGCAAAACACTAATGTAGTATCTTACTCAAGGTTGCTTTGAGGTCGTCTGGAGCTAGAGCAGGGCGCTATGGCCAAAAATATTTATCACAATATACATTTGAAAATTTGCGATAACGATATAACTGACGATATAATTGACGTGAGACAAAACACTTTACAACTCCACAACTTTATTAGTGCAAAAAACCCATCAGTGTATTTTCACTTAAACAAGCAGCTGTTTTTTATGTGCATTAATGTTATATAAAAATGTAACAGTGCAAACTCCTCGCTGACAGTTTAACCAAAAGGCGTTTCCAGTGGAAACTGGCCGACACATCCTCAGCATAACCATGTATAATATCCACAAAACTTAAAAAGAGGTTATACACACACAATACGGTAATATTATGTTTAAGCGCAGTACGTATCACTCCGCGAGGCTCCGCCTACGATAGCCGTAATGCTCCCACAATGCATCAAGCGGTGCGGCTTGGTAGCTCAGCAAAGTCGCACTGAAACATTTGACAGATTTTCGAGCGCCGTGCACATAAAATCGTTTCGAGGTCAGTAAACACAACCAGAGTTCATACATAAGGCACACGGGATTATAAGGGGCTCTGTCGACTTTCAGAAAAATCAAAGGATTGATTTTAAGTGCGCCGTATTTTCCAAACAACACGGTAATAACGGCGGCCCGCTAGCATGCGCTACCAAAAATAGTGCTTTGTTGTGTATCTGACGGACGAAAGCTAAACCAGTTCCACACCAGTGAAGCTGCAGCATTTTTACAAACCAGTTCTGGTTCATCGTTTCATTCAACGATCCGCTTTCGCCCTTCTCATTCTCCGTCACCGCCATGTGCGTATGAAAACAAAGGCACTGCACATTTTACCCATATTTTATCACAATATTTCATTTTCTTATCGTTGCCCAACATTATACCGGTGTTACCGTGAACGGTATGATATGGCCCAGCCCTATCTGGAGCCACTTCCTTTGCCTTTGATTTTGTCTTTGGTGGCACGCCTTTTATGGCATTGTGACTCCAATTTATGCACTTCCTCCAATTGCAAGGTACTCTCTGCTTGCAAAGTCTCCTAGCGATCGTACAAATCTACTACTTGAGAAGTCAGCAGCCTCCCTGCCACACCTTCGTATTCATCAACTTTCCTAAAGGAACTCTAAGAATTTACAATTAGAGGTGAGAAACTTGTGAGAGATACACAATTGAGTACTGGATAACAGCACTGTACTACATATTAAGTCAAGCTTGCTTTGAAGGCTGCCTGTTTCCTTTGAGAGTTGTGCTTTCCTATGACAAATTATGCGGTGTGGACGTCGGCGGTGGAAGAAGGCAGTGTAGACGAGGAAGGCAAAGGGACTGAACAGAGACTCAATTGATGCTCCTGACCAGCAGCTCGGGGTTTTGACGCAGTGTGTGGATTTGTGTCTGTCTGTGTGTGTCTGCGCTCCAGTATACTGCATAGACTCTTATGAGCATGTTGGCCATCTTAAATATTACTTTGCTCATTTGAAGGCAAAAAAAAAAGACAATAGCATCATGGAAAATATATTAATATTAGTGACTCTTCATTGGCTCCCTGTTAAATTCAAAATCCTGCTCCTCACATACAAGGTCTTAAATAATCAGGCCCCATCTTATCTTAATGACCTTGTAGTACCATATCACCCTATTAGAGCTCTGCAGGCCTACTTGTTGTTCCTAGAGTATTTAAAAGTAGGATGGGAGGCAGGGCCTCCTGAATGACCCCTTAGTTATGCTGCAATAGACGTGGGCTGCTGGGGGATTCCCATGATGCATTGGGTGTTTCTTCTCACTATGTGTTAACAGACCTCTCTGCATTGAATCATATCTGTTATTAACCTCTGTCTCTCTTCCACAGCATGTCTTTATCCTGTCTTCCTTCTCTCCCCCCAACCAATCACAGCAGATGGCCCCGCCCCTCCCTGAGCCTGGTTCTGCTGGAGGTTTCTTCCTGTTAAAAGGGAGTTTTTCCTTCCCACTGTCACCAAAGTGCTGCTCATAGGGGGTCATGTGATTGTTGGGTTCTTCTCTGTATGTATTATTGTAGGGTCGACCTTACAATATAAAGCACCTTGAGGCGACTGTTGTTGTGATTTGGCACTGTGTAAATAAAATTGAATTGAATTGATTCAGCAAATCAAGTTACCCTGATCCTCCCTTGATCTGATGACGGGAGATGTATTCATGTTGTTTACATATTCCAACATCACACACCTGTAACATACAAGTTAATTACCGTCTTTAGTAGATAAATCATGTCTCGTTTTCTCTCTGGGTGTCTAATAATGTGCACGCTGAGTGGAGGAGAAGGCTTAAAAAGTCAGATTTACCACTAAATCGCTTTCTTTCTAGCTTATTTTGGTACCTATAGGAAACTCATAAGAGTTTCTTAATATTCTACCAAAGTAAACCCACCAACCATGTGACCTGGTTTGGATGATATTGTTTGCCTGAAGTTTTCCGAGTCTCTTCATAACTAGGCAAAAGCACCGCAATACTCTCAACAGATGTACTACTACAAGTCAGAGAAATATTGTGCAAATTTGATTGCGAGCTGTCTCTTATGTTTGCGTGGAGTTTTATTTATTTATTTATTTTTGTATACTTTACTGATCCCTTTGGGGAAATTCCCCTCTGCATTTAACCCATTCACTCTGTGAAGCAGTGGGCAGCCATTGGGCACCCGGGGAGCAGTGTGTAGGGACGGTACCTTCCTCAGGGTAGCAGTTCAGGGGAATCAAACCCCCGACCTTCTGATCATGGGCCACCACTCTACCTACTGAGCTATCCCTGCCCTAGAAAAGAAATGTTACCATGAGTAGGGTTCAAACCCGGGCTTCCTGGTCTCAAAGCAGCTACTCATCTCACTGAGCCAAACTGGTTCTCAAACTGGTTCTCTTTAGCTTAGCTTAGTTGCATTGGCACATACAGCACAACCTCCAGTACAATAGAATCTAGAGGATAGAGAACTAAGAAAGATTACAGAGTAAAAGAGAGTCTAACTGTAAGCGTGCTTTGAGTGTGCCAGTTCACCAGTTTGGTGGTCTTTCTCTGAAGGTTGTTAATTAGTGCAGAATGTAGACTACAGTTCTACTGCCAGCACTGATGAAAAGAGGAAAGGGAGAGAGAGAGAGGGTAAACTGTAGAGCTGCCAAGAAGGAGGAATTAGTGATAGGCTGAGAGTGGTTCCAAATGGTGGAGCAAAGCATGAAGAATCCCAGAGTCCCTGCCTCCTGACCCACATGTTTTCTGCAGCCCCTTTGAGACGCACACATACAGTACAGTGAACAACTGTCGACAAGCGCAGTAGGCATAATGAGAAATCCAAGCGTCAATATTCAGCATATGGAATTAGTTTTAATTGGTTTTGAAACTGTCCTGGTTGAATAGGGATGCCCCCCCCCCCCCCCCCCCTTCACTGTTGGTATTGGATGGATGGTTCCTTTTTATGTCCTTATTGTGTAAAGGCATCTCAGAGGACATTCAGAAAGACTTGAATCTCTCTAAAGTTGCTGTCAGATTTGGCACATGTGCAGTACGTCAGGTGTGGCTTCACACAAAACACCGTTTAAGCATTTTGAAAACCTGCACTGCAGTTTGTCAAACATCTACACGCTGTGAGAAATCAACTCAAAGGTGCTTTTGGGGACTGTGGGACACCCGTCTGAGCTGTGTGTACTGTAAAAGTAAAAGGTTATTATCCTTCTCTCTCACTCACACTGCACCACACCTTGTTCAGCACTGTACAGATCCTGAGAGTGGATGGAAAACCCCATTATGTCATCACAGTTGCACCCTCTACAACTGGCCACACTGTGGAGCTTTGTGTGCAGCAGACTGAGGATGTGGAGAGAGAGGGATGAACTGATGAACTCTACTGACACAGAAATGTGAACGTTAAAGTAACAAACATTTCTGATTCATCTTCTGGAGCCGTTTCTAAGCAACAATGTTGCAACAATGTTGCTTAGAAAGTGACTGTCGATTGCAGATCAAGTCAAATAAAAACAGCTTGTTGGAATTAGTGGTTTTCACACGGCTCCTGTTTGTCCAACCAACACAACCTCGCACTGAAAGTTTTAATAAGATAAAGTAAAAACTCTGTTTCATCAGTTTACAATGAGTTTACAGCAACTAAGAGATTACCTTAACGCTTTGCAACTACAGACACGCATTTAAATCAGAAGATCTGAAAGTCCAGGGATGACATGTTTAAAGTATAAAAGTTTGCTTCTCTCTCTTTCTTCAGTCTGCCTCCTAACATCTGCTCCCAGCCAGCCACCTGTCTCCTGTCAAATGCAATATTAATGTCCGCCATGCACTTGTTAATTATTTCCCCTGAATGTAGTCGTGTCAAGCCGAATATGGATAACAGGATTGTAAAGAACCATTTTATTAGAGGTGATCACTCTCTTTCTCCCCCCTTTCTTTCTGTTTTTCATTGTCCGAATGCAGTCTCAGGTCTTTCTATCCGCTAAAGTAGAGCGGTGTATGTGTGAGCGTGTCTGTGTGAACTCAGCGTGCCTCCATACACCAACTAGAGCTTGTTTCCAGGGAGACGCACAACTGCGTGTGCTAGGAGGGTGGCAGAGGGATGGCCGATGGGGGCTGACGGAGGGGTGGCACGTTGAACCGGGGATGGAAAGAACGAGGGGGGTGTAGGGGTAAAGTAATGAGAGGTGTTATGGGAGGAGGTGGCAGCAAAGCAAGGCGAGGCCAAGCGGGTGGCATGGCAGTGGGGCCTCCTTGTGTCCCGGTCTCCCTTGTCCCTCCCGGTCCCTTTTGCGGACAGCATCTGCAGCCTGTTTTACATGCAAAACACACCCTGCAGAGAGGGCGTCTACACATGGGGCTAAGGGGAGGAGAAGAAAAGCATTCCTGAGGCAGTGCTGGGAGAAGAGGGAGGTGGGTATCTTCAACAGCCTCGCTCAACCAGTGTCTCTCCCAGATGAAGCCATGGGGGGATGCGGTAATGGGGGATGAGAGGATAAATTCACTGCAGATTATTTTGCATTGAATCGCAGTTGAGCTCATTTCCACACACGGCCAGTGCCATTGTTTTTTTTAGTTTCATTCAACGCCAAAACTGACTGTCAGCAGCTTTCTATTTAGCTCAAGAGCAAACGATTATTAGGATTTTAGTAGAATATGCCCAGAAAAACCTGAACTTTGGATTTATTCTCACTTGTGTTGGTTGTTCTTGTGTTTTGGCACTACACGTCTCCTTACCAGAGGGCAAAGCTGTACTAGAATAAGTTCTTGTCCCATTGTTGATGGAGGAAAACGCTGATGGAGAACCAAGGAATTCTAGTAATGCATTTTATTCCATGGCTTTCTGTTTTTCCTTCCATTGTGCACAGCATATAGTCGCTTTACTTCCCTGAACATCGTATTCAGCACTGACCAGATGTCACGGCATGCAAGTCAGCTCAAGTAGGGGAAGCGCACATGTGTGTGTGTGTGTGTCTGTGTCTGTGTGGGTGTCATGAAGGAAATGCCACCTACCAAGCACGCTGCACACATCTATACGCTTCACATCCACACATTGAACATACTTCTTAAACTATTTTTTGCTATAATCCCTCTGTAACAACGCAGTTTTCCTCCTTTGTTGGTCAGAGGTGGTAACTGATAAGGCTTCATTCACCTTTATTCTATTTTCAGTTTTGCTTCATAGCTTCAATTCTTTGTTTTGTTGTTAACTCGGGTTCCTTCTTTCTGCCAGCATCAGTAAAAAGAGTTGACAACAGCATATGATTCCAATGAATTGGACAATTTGGAAATTGTTCTTTACTGGAGCTGTTTCTCAGTTCCCGTCTTTAGTGTTGGTCATATGCCGTTTGAGAAAATACCTCAAAGACACTTTAATGTGTCAGAGTCATTGTAGTCAGAGCTAGACTGTCATTTGTGCCGGCTTCCTCTGGAGTCAGCCTGAGGCCACCGAACGTCCTGGCTTTACATACTCTGCCAGTGCTTGGGGAGAGGTATAATTGACTCGTTGAAGGGATTTGGGATCATCGTGCGACATTTGGTAGTGATGCAGGACAGGTTGTCTTTATTTGTTAGCCTTGACGGGAAAATGGAAATTAATTTAAAATGTGGTTTTGGTGCCACTTCTCTTTGTCAGCCCATCCATCTACTGGCAGATGTCTTAGATCTTTAATTTTTAGAAAGACTCATAGCAGATGTCTTTATTAATGTGTAACTCTGACACGTTATTCTCAGGGCAGATAATTGTTGATTTTCTCGTCTAACTAAAAGCAGGAGAAGTGAGTTGATTGAAATCCGACTGATTTTTACCTCTTCCTTACATGCAACTTTTTTTATTGTACATTTCGTGCTTTACGTCCCACCATATATACGGCGTGTGAACAGAAGTGTGTCTCTCTGGTATTTATATCAGATGTCTGTGCAGTATTAGTTCAAAACAGCTTACAAATCATTTGCTTAGGATTGCGACTCATGAAGACGTTGCTTTGTATGTTTAGAGTAGTGAGTGATTTAACTGCTGTCAAGTGAACCGACAACCTTAAAAAAAGAAAAACTCAATTTATAGATGCAAGTCTTTTTCATTTTGTACATTTTATTTTTACATTTAAAAATTGGTGCTTAAGTTAAAGCCTGAAGTTTCCTTGCAAATAAAAGAATAATTTAAAGTCTCTTCCCCTAAATTGAGTAATGCAGCTTATTGATTAAACACTAGTATTAAATCACTACTTGATACTCCAAGCCAGGTGAAATGTATGGAAGCCCGTTTCTGCCACTTAAAAAAAAAAAAAAGTATCCATAATTTTGACAAAAATAAAAGGTTAGTTAATATCATAATCCCTCTTGGGTTGTGGCTTTTTGTTGTTTTGTTGTTTGTTTTCCTCTCTTTTTATTTACCAATGTTCTAACATGAGAAGCTCTGTTTTGTATTCAATGTAAACACTTTTTGTGTTATTCTCTTCTTTTTTTGTAAACTGTATCCACAATTACTCAATAAAAATATTTTGAGTAGAAGATTTTTGATAAAAATAACTCAAAATTTTGAGTTTTCTCAAGATTTTGAGTTAATGAGTCAAAATTTCAAGAAAATAACTTGAAATTTTGAGTTATGGATATTTCTTTTCTGTGGCGGAAACGGGCTTCCATAGAGGTGAAAACGTTTCAGTCTTCTGTCTCCTCCTTTTTTAAACTCTTACATTGATCTTTCAATAATGGATCAAAGAATCCAGACTTAACCAACAACAGCGAGCTACTATTGCAGCCTTGCCTACATTTTCCAAATGGCCCACAGCACTCCTGTCACTCTGTGTTTGTCTTTTCCATTCCCACAGGGGAAGCTTCCTCTTTTTTGGCTCTCCCTGGAGAAGTGAATTGTGTAAGATTGCTTTCTTTGTGTAACTAGTGTGTGCAATAATAAACTGAGGAAATGAGTGCTATTGCCTCACTTAATGTTAACATTATACATGAGAGATAGATTGCTGCTGGTTCAGGTTGCAAAGCGCAGGCTGTCACAAGCAGTTGTTTTGTGGAGAAAAGAATGAAGTGTTTTCATATCAATTAGAGTTGTTTCTGTGATCTTAATTAGATGAATACTACAGAGGATTCTGTAGACAGAATACCTGGAAGACTCATCCAGGGATGAGCTTTGAGCTGGAGTGTGAGGTGTTCAGCGTTGTTCACGAGGGTGTGTGAAGGTAACATCCAGACGAATGACAGGACCGATGAATATTATCTACTTTAGTCTGTGATTTTTATGTTAAGTGTACACGTAGCATGAAATTATAGCACAATATAATTTATTTATTGTGTTTTTGCAGCCATAATACAGCTTTAAAAAACACTGATCCTTGGAAACTTTTGCAATGTCCGTTTTTATTTTAAACATAATGCCCATGAGTCTCTAAGGAGGTAGTTTGAATAGGTAGTCAGGTCACTTCTAAGATAGCATTTAACCGATTATCTGAGCAGATTTTAAAATATTGCACAGCTCCATCCTCCAACAGTTACTCCCATATTTATTCCCACTGTGCTCCACCATCACTGCAACCACAGACTCTCAGGTTTACCAAACAAGTAGTGCATTAACAATTTAAGATTTCAGTTTATGGATCGATAATGCAAAGGTCATCGATTATGCAGCCCTAAACAACAAGCTCAAGCTTGCATACGACTCTTGGATTTTTGCTGGATGCTGCACATGCACTCTGATGTGTGGCTGGAGCTACTGGGATGACTATTTAAATCGCTGTCTGGCAAGTTTACTGTTGCATTCTGGGCCAAAAGTAGGAAATCCAGAAATCATCTTTTGTGTTCTCCTCCGGCATATATCCCACACGCCTGCTCAATAAAAAGGAAGCCCTGCACTTTGCCAGCTTAAAGGCAAATGTGGGGTTTCCTTTTTTAAAAGTAAATGTTGAACTTCAGTTTTTTCTCTCACTTCTTTTGTTTCCCTCTCGCTGTGGTAAGAAAGACTCTGTCATGCCCAGTTCCAGATGTTGAAGCTCCTCTGAAGGGAAGAGGTGAACCTTTGCATAATTACTGTGCAAATGTACACAATTAAAATCCACTTTTAAGAGCAGCTGTGATCGAAGCCTTCGAGCTGCCTCACCGGGATGCTCAAAGGCTAACATTTTTTAAGGTGTTTTCATTCACTGGTTAGCATTTTCAAATGGAAACCCAGTCTTCCCTTCAAAAGGGGCTGTTCCACATTCTAGTTTTCAAATTTGTGTTTGTGCACTTCAACGCCCGTGCAGTCCTGAATGCTCACAACCCAAACGTGCACGTGTCCACCATACCCATGTTGCATGCCTGCATGCATGTTTGTAGTTGTTCATCCCCATGTAAATATTTGTCAGTGAAAAAGCTTCAGCAGATTCATATGTGTCTCGTTAATGCAGATGACAACATCCCCAAAGCAATAAAAACGACTAACAATACAATCGCAGTGAGATTCTTGAATGGTGTCTTTAATGAATAACAGAACCCTTTCATGGGCCTTAATGTCGTTTGATTACATTCACTGTATGATGGTTTACATTAAAAGTCATATTTCCATTGCAGCTAGTAATTGTGGGTCTTCTATACCGATGACTGCACATGTAGCCACTTAAGTCACTTTCCATTCACTGCATTGTGCGATCATCTCCAGCGTCATGTGTGGCAGCCCAAAGCAAACCCCAGCGAACGAGGCTTTCTCTACTGTGGAACGAAGCATTTGAACCTGATACCTTCCTTGGACCCTCCTGAAACCACGTTTTTTTTCTTTCATTTTTTTAAATTTCTGTGCTCTAACCTTCAACAGGAAGTTCTTTTTTCTTTTAAGTCACACCTCTTTGACACCAAGGGTGGGATAGAAGCCACAAGTGGTCTCTCCCTTTAATTTTCCGTGTCTTCCTAAGCACAGAGCAAAAGCAGATGGAGATGCAGCGTACTGTCCACATGTGTGCGTGCATGTGCGTCTGTGTTGTGAAAGGCACAATACTGTCATGTTCTGAAAGCCTACTTTGTTCTCACTATTTCCCATCCTTGCTTAGTTCCTATTTGATAATGCACCCTGCATGTCATTTGGCAATGCTGCAACCACTGTTCGTTGCAATCTCAGAGCCTGAAATGAACCTTTGTGATAACAAATCCTCGGCCTAACCCAACCTTCTTCGTTGCCCATCCCGCCACTTCCAGCTTTGTTGAAGGTGACCTGGCCAGTGATCACAGTGTCGTCTGTCTTATTCAGAAAATATAAAAGGAATGAACACACACACACACACACACACACACACACACACACACACACACACACACACTCTCACTCCCCCGCCCCACTCTGACATCCCTGTCTTGTCCCCGCTAGCGGCTGCAGAGCGAGGGAACAGGAGGCCCCACGACAGAGCCAGCTGTTCCAGGCTCCCTTACTGCCGCCTTGGGCCCCACATTCCCTCATTCAAGGGAGCTTTGTAGTTCTGACATCTTGGAACAGTTGAGCAGCTCAGCTTCTAATGCTGCTGTAATGGTGAGAGAGAGAGACCGAGAGAGGGAGGGCAGGGAAAAAGAATAAGACAGACTTTATGTGTGCTTGCTTGTTACGCCTCCCTCTTTCTACCCCTTAACTGCCTCCTCTTAAATCCCCTCACTGTACGGTACCAGGGTCTACACTTGAGTGTGTGAGCTCTCCATAATGCACTTCACTCAGTTTGCAGAATCACACAATGCTGCTCTAAACTACAGTGTAATCATATTTTCATTTTCCATGTTGACTATCCTAATGTTCCATACAGTCCTGTATCTGTTGGCTGAACTCTGTTCCAGACAGTCTGAGCCTCACTGTGGCGTACTGTGTTTATACCAGCAGCACAGTGTATTTGTGGGAGTCTGCCCGTTAGATCATGCTTTACAGCATTTTACTCTGTGCGTGTGTGTAGCTGGCACCTTTGCCAGCGATGACATCCTAACCATGTGAAGGAGCTGTAAACCAATCAGCTGTTGCGATGAACTGTACTTTACAGTAAATGTGAGTCCCGTCTCTCTTCTTCACTGCAGCCCGGCTGTCTGCTTCAAGAACAGGAGAGAGTCAGAAAACAAGTTAACAGAAATCAGGTCGATGGAGTTCGAGTGGGCAAAGAGGAAAATGTTTTCTCTGTAGCTCTTCTTCAGTTGTGATGTGTTAATGTAATTTGGCTCAACCGAGACAGCGTTTTCTTAGTTAAACCTCCTTTAACACTTGCCTAAAGCCACTGTTCAATATCATAGCTGAGTGCCAATGTTTAAAAGCAGCTAAGAAGAGCGTGTGCTCATTTCGGGCTTGGCAAACAACATTTTCTTACCTGCCAAGAGAGTGCTGCTGCTGGTTGCACTTTGATATTTTCTGTGCTTTCATTCCCAGAGCTATCTCTGTCACAACTTATAATATGGATGATTGGCGTCGTTCCCATGGGGCTGAGTTTTAACTTGTTCACCTCCAGGACTTTTGCCAGCCTTGCATTTTGCACGGCCCCATTTCTCCTCAATGACATGCCATTGAAAAAAAGCCCAGTTTTATGGGGTAATCAAGAAGGTTTATCTAAAGGAATGGAACTGTAGATCATGCGGCCGGACTAATTGCACTCTACACTCCCTTGTCACAGTGGAAATGCTGTTTGCTTAGGCCACTTATCCACTGCAATCACTTTAACTCGCTTTTTGCACCACAGAAAACTTCATGGGAAACTCAGTCTGATTAGATGCTGAGAGTGGTTGCACTTGTGTGTTTGTGCACATGCCTGTAGTTGTACATCTATGCATGAGTTCACATGGGCCTGAAAGTAATGGTGCTGGTCACAATTTCCCAAAAAGAAAAAAAATCTCCATTTGCAACAAACAAACTGGGTGCGCAGCATGAATGAACCCTCTGGTCAATGACATGCAGACCTTTCAAATTCCTCCAAGTACAAGTCCCTCAATTGTCGCTCTGATGGAGCTTTCTTACGAGGATAATGCGTATTTTTGCCGCTCATGCCACCATCCTGCAGATGCATTACATTCATGTAGTGAATATCCTTTTGTTTATAAGAGAAGCAGGAAGCACGGCCTGCTAACAGGCAGGAGCACAAAGAGTAAAACATGGGCTTTGTTGTTGTTGTAGTACCTTTTAATGACCTTAAGATGGAACTGCTGCATTCATTTTACTGACTCTGTTGTGGCGCTCACATGTTATAATGATTATAGTTGCATACAGACTGCACATTACATGGCTTTAATATAGGCTGAAATAATAATCATAAAGACTCCAGGGCTCGAAAAATGAAAACAAACTATATATATCACATATGATATTATGGAATTGTTGTTTTAAGATAAACCGCTCTTATTGTTGACAGATACTCTGCTGTTTAGTTTGGGAGGCAGCCCAACCATTCTTTTGTATGCTGGGATGTCTAAAAAGGCCTATTTTACATATATTAAATGAATTTTGTATAAATTCTACTTCAACTCTGCTACTTTAATATCCTGCCTCGTGTTAGTCACCACAAATGTATGGAAGTGAACTAATAAATCACATTTGACATTCAAGTTTTTTTTTCTATTTAATTTCAAACATAAATAAATCCTCTTTGCCTCAATTTAAACCTCATTCATACATTTCTGTCTTCGTCTAAACAAATTGCTCGTGTATTACGTAGGCGTGGCAAATCCTAAACCTTAGGTACTGACTCCTGTCCCGACTTCCTCCCATCGCCCCCAATCGGTCGCGGCAAATGGCTGCCCTTTCCTGAGGCTGGTGCTGTCAGAGCTTCCTTCCTGTTAAAAGCGAGTTTTTCCTTCCCACTGTTGCTAAGGGCCTAATACCCCTAAAATTGGTATTAGTTAGATTAGTCAGAGTGACTCAAAGGTGCACTGGTTAGCGAACCTACTGGCTAGTAGCGGTGGGGGAAAAAATCGATACTGTGTAGTATCGTGATATTTTGTTTGCTAATAATGTATCGATACAGGAACAGCAGAAATCGATATTTTGTTACAAAAAGGTTTTTGTGCTCTGACTTCAGAGCATGTTGATCCTTTTTCTGAGCAAGAATCCTGACATTCCTTCACTGTCCAAATGTGTTTAACTTGTTTTTTGGCAGCAATAAACATGACAGTTTACTTATTTTAATTTAAGACATGTTTTATTTTAATTAAGTTTAAACCTTTTTTATTTAATGTAAAATTATATTTTGTTTTAATTTACTTTCAAATTCTTCAGTTTTCATAAATTGCATAGTGCAGAATAGCTGTAATTGTACCAGATGGTTGCATTCAGTTAAGTTGGACTAGACTGTAATACAAACCGTTCAGTTTGTCAACAATAAAACTGAAACGAGAGAAAGACTGAGTGCGAGACTTTGATTTTAGATAAAATGAATATTGATAAAGTTTACCTTTATGTACAGAATCTGAATATCGCAAAATATTTTTAAAAATTGCAATAATATCGTATCGTGCGTTAAGTATTGTGATAATATCGTATCGTGGGATGTATGGTGATTCCCACCTCTACTGGCTAGTCGAGCCCCTTTTTGGAAAAGGGTTCACTCTGACCCAACTTCCTCCCACAGTCCAGAGACTTGCTTATTTATGTCTACCCCACTTTTTAACCTATGACAGCTGGGAAAGACCACAGTCTGTATGTGAAGCTGTCTTTTACCTGCCATCTCCTATGTGCAAACTTCATGGGTTGCTTTCACCCAATCACACGCATTCATACGGTGCTTTTTTAAACCCATGCCTGTGCCAATCAGAACAGGAGTCACGTGTTTAGCTGCATGTTCTCCTGAAATTGCTGACTGTCCAAAAAAACACTATGGGCTAACCAAAGACCTAGACAGTTTTAATGAAAGTAAAACCTGACCCTTAGCCTCGTCTGCCCTAGCTGGTAAATTCAAAAAACAGTTTTATTTGCTGTTATCTATCATCCACCCGAGTTTTTTGTCTGAATTTTCAGACTTTATATCTGATTTAGTGCTCAGCTCAGAAAAAATAAGTATTGTGTGTGACTTAAACATACATGTAGACACTGAAAATGACAGCCGCAACACATTTAATCTACTATTAGACTCAACTGGCTTCTTTCAAAATGTAGAAGAACCCACCCACCACTTTAATCGCACTCTGGATCTTGTTCTGACATACGGCACAGAACATCTTACAGTGTTTCCTGAAAACCCTCTTGTGTCTGATCATTTTCTGATGACATTTAAATTTAAAATAATGGATTACACAGCAGTGTGAAAAGGATGTCATCACAGCAACGAAGTTTAAGGATATGATTCATCCACTGTTATCTTCCTTAATGCCGTGTGCCAACGCAGAGCAGAGCAGCTACCTAAACACTCGCACACATCCACGAAGGTTGATTCTGTGCATCTGGACGTTTTCAGTGGGAGAAACGTTTCGTCATCATCAGGTGACGTCTTCAGTCTCAGCTGACTGCAGGTTTCAATCTTATAAACAGGACATTTGTATAATTACTGAAACCAGCCCACTGAAGGAACAATGGGCTGGGAGGTCAGTTCCTTAATCAATAATATGTAAATTGTCATGACCACTGATCAACAACCACTGACCAAAACCCACTGATCAATGACCACTGATCAATAACCATGAGCACCATTCACAGAGAGTTGGGGAATGGCTGCAATCACAGCATTGTAAGATGGTGACAGATGTACCCTTAGGCCCCTCCTCCATTCAGAGATGGTCTTTCCCTTTTCACGTAAATGGCCACCTTGACTCCGCCCTCAAACCAGCGTTCCTCCCTGTCCAGGATGTTACATCCTCATCATTGAAAGAGTGTCCACTGGCCTGTAGGTGTGAATAGACTGCAGGTGGCTCTTCTGTGTTGTAGCCAGAGGTTGTTTGGTTTCCCCGATGTATAAATCCTGGCAATCCTCCTGCACTTAACAGCGTACACTATGTTACTCTGTTTGTGTCGGGGACCCGATCCTTGGGGTGGACCAGTTTGTGGCGCAGCGTGTTTTGGGGTTTAAAAGCCACAGAGACCTGATGTTTAGAAAAAATGTGTCTCAGCTGCTCCGATACTCCTGACACGTACGGGATCACTACAGGTTTTCACTTAGGCAGCGGTTGTCCTTCCCTCCTGGATCGGCTGGAGCTTTCTTTAGGAGCCTTCCCAGCTTTGTGGGGATAACCACATTTACTCAGGGCCTTCTTGATGTTCTTCTGCCTCCCTGGCTGCTGTGTCAGTGGGGATGGTGTTCGCTCTGTGTTGTAGCGTCCTGATGACGCCCAGTTTGTCTCACAGTCACAGAAGGCTAACCTGCCACTTTTCATATCCTCCCTGGTGAATTTGATGTGTCGGTCCACCGAGTTAATGTGATCCGTGAAATGTAGTACATCCTGAGATTTGATTTTCAGCCAGGTGTCATCCACATATCTGAACCAGTGGCTTGGTGGTGTTGCAGGGTAGGATAGCAAAGCCCTCTTTTCCACTTCTTCCATGTACAAATTGGCCACGATGGGTGAAACTGGGAGCCCATGGCACACCCATGTTTCTGCCTGTAGGACTGACCCTTGTATGTGAAGTAAGTGGAATGAAGACACAGTTCAAACACACTTGGTCAATGCTGAGAGCGGTCCTGTTGCTGAGGTTGGGGTCATCCTGTAATCTCTTACGAACTAACTCCAACGCTTCCGTGACTGGGATGCAAGTGAAGAGAGATGTAACGTCGTACGAGACTATGGTTTCATCTGCCTCCGTAATGACATCTCTCACCTTCACCTTCTCACTTGTATTTTTATTTTTATTCACTTGTATTTTTATTTTTATTCACTTGTATTTTTATTTTTATTCACTTGTATTTTTATTTTTATTCCTATTTATTCTATTTATCCCCTTCGTATATTTTATTTATATTGTCTCTGTATTTATATATATATATATGTGTGTGTGTGTGTGTGTGTGTGTGTATTATATATATATATATATATATATATATATATATATATATATATATATATATATATAATATTCTGTAACTCTGTAACTTCTGTCGGTGCTGTGCTTTTTTGGAAATCGAATTTCCCAGAGGAACCCACCCAAGGGATTAATAAAGTTCTATCTAATCTATCTAATCTAATCTAAAATCCAGGGTGTTCTGGATGTGGTGTTCAGAGCTGCCCACCAGCGGGTTGAGGATCGAAGCCAGAAACTTGGAGATGTTATAGGTGACCGAGTTGATCATACAGACGATCGGTCTTAAAGGTGCACCCTGTTTATGTATCTTCAGTAAACCATACAGACTTGGTGTAGACTCTCCTGGGTACAGCCTGTGGTATGAGGTCCGGTCAATAGCCTTGTGTTGTTCTAACTGCTTCAGACAGTCTATCACCCTCTTCCTGTAGCCACTTCCTGGGTTTCATTTCAGGGGCTCATAAGTATCGTCATCACTGAGCAGTGACAAGAATTTCTTACGATAGTCCTTCTGGTTTAGTTAAACCGTGCACCTACCCTTGTCTGTCGGAAGGATGATAATGCTGTTGTCATTACCGAGTGATGTGAGTGCCTTCCTCTCCTCCATGCTGATGTTGGATGCTGGGGGCTTTGCATTGTTGAGACCGGCCGTGATTTCGTCCGCAGTTGCTCTGCTTCCACTTCTGCAATGTTGTTGTTTCGAATTGCTGTTTCTGTGGCTGTGATCAGGTCCACCAGTGGGATTTCAGCGTCACAGCGAAGTTCAGCGCTTTTTCCCACAGATTATCTTGTTAATATATTTACTTCTTTACATACTGTAGCTCCTCTGAAAACGAAAATCCCAAATCAGAAGTGCTTGAATTCCAGGTATAACTCTCAAACGCACACCTTAAAGCAGATAACTCATAAAGCTGGAGAGGAAATTGCCTCTCACTAATTTAGATGATCATAATTTCTAAATAAGAGAGCATAAAAAAGCCCTCCATGAAGCTAGAACATATTACTGTTCATCACAGATTGAAGGAAATAAGAACAAGCCTGGGTTTCTCTTCAGCACTGTAGCCAGGCTGACGAAAGCTTAGAGCTGTATAGGACTGCTTTCTTTAATTTGCACAATATCTCCAGAATTAGAACCGTCCTTTCTCAGAGTGACGCTGAAAAACTAGTTCGTGCATTTATTACTTCTAGGCCAGACGACTGTAATTCATTATTATCAGGATGTCCTAAAAATTCCCCGGGGGATTCCCATGATGCACTGGGTGTTTCTTCTTTAGTCACCTTTTTCACTCACTATGTGTTTATAAACCTCTCTGAATTTAATTATTTGTTATTAATTTCTGTCTCTTTTCCGAATCATGTGTTTGTCCTGTCTTCATCCACTCACCCCAAACGGTTCTGTTGGAGGTTTCTTCCTGTTAAAAATGAGTTTTTTCTCCCCACTGTTGCTAAAGCACTTGCTCATAGGGGGTCATATGATTGTTGGGGTTTTCTTTCTATTATTGTAGGGTCTACCTTACAATATAAAGCGCCGTGAGGTGACTGTTGTTGTCATTTGGCACTGTATAAATAAAATTACTTTGAATTGAAGTGTGCGCTTTTAATCTGACTTCACATGGACGCACACACACTCACTCCGATGGAAGCGTTGGGGGCAACTCAGGGTTCAGTATCTTGCCCAAGGATACTTTGACACATGGACTGGAGGAACTGGGGAACCCAAGCTACGTGTGATTGCACTCAGATATCATGGGTCTGATTGCACAAGTGAGAATCAAGTGATTGTCCTTTGTAAGATCCGGTTTGTAAGATACTGAACCCTGAGTTGCACTTGGGGATGTGTGTATGAATGTGGGTGTACCTGTAGGAATAAGACTTGAGTAGAAGTGTTTTGGGTGCTCAACCAAATAAAAAAAACAATATTTATTGTAACTAATAACCAATAGAGTCCATTTACTCCTCCAGCACTCTGGCTAAAGCTAAATGGAATATTTCCCGGAATGAGAGCACGTCTGACACAGATTATCTACTTATATGCACAAAAACTTTGCACATGTCCCAAACTGATTTTTCCTATTTTGTTCTGGAGATCAAGTGTGTAAACAACTGAAGTTTGCAAGAATATATTTCCATAAATAATTAAGTTTAGTTATGAAGGTCAGCAGCCAACGATATTGAGGAAACAACCCGAGCACAAAACCATCCACTTTTTTCCTATGATGGCGCAACAACGTGGGCTTTAAAAATGCTGTTAATGCTTACCTCAATCCTAAAAAGTCTAAACACTGGATTTTGTTTCTATTTTTTAAATTGTTTAATACGTAATAATAAAGCCGTCATCAAAATACATCTGGACAACTAGGATCAAACTCCATAGCATCACTGTACCCTGGGCTTTGTGCTAGTTTGATATAATTATCTATTAGTGCTCATTTTGAAATTCATGAAATATGAAACAGATTTATTCTGATGATTTTGGACAAAGACGGGAGGGCTGTGAAATATTCTGCAACACAAAGTCCAGTCACTCGCTCCTTTGATGCAGCATGATGATTAAATAATTCATTCCATTAAGAAACAACATTAGACAGTTTCACCACAGCGGACTGCCAGATTTGATTGCCAACAAAATACTGTCTGCATGGCACCATCGGCCTGGTGCAAAAGCCCTCTGAAGCCAGGGAGAGTTCCTAGATGGGTCCAAAGCTTTGGCAGTAAACAAACTGTTACAGACGCGACCCATGATGTGCAAAGAGATGAACTATGACGTGCAGGATGTCATGGCAGTGAGTGGCCATAGCATTATATAATAAATAGACGCTACTATTTTCATTTCTTATTGAATTATATTAAATATTGAAATGTCCCACGTCTTTTAGTCCTAATCATCCTGCCTGATCAATCAGTCCCACACGCCACCAAAGCAACTGGAATTATCACTATTGGCAGAGTAAATTTTAAAATGACCTGATGCAGAGAATCTGTAGACCTACATACAATCATAGTAAAAAGGTTTTCTGGCTTATAGCAGGTTTTAAAATGAGGAAACTATCATCTCAGGTGAACAACAACATATGACATTTTACACTTTGTAATATTTATTTAATGTGAATTAATCAAAAATGCAGAAGCGCTGTGTGAATGATACCATTAATGCTTTATCTTGGAATTAAGACAATAACTAGCAGCCAGGTTAATTAAATACACTTGATTAACTGATCCTTGGCAAGGCGACCACCTCCATTAACCCTTTAAAACCGATCAAACCGGAGGAGTTATACTTGCATCTTATGCCATCAGCTTGTCCTCGGTCACAGTTTCCTTCCACATATAGCTTTGCAAAAACTGCATAAAAAGCACTTGCAGCAACACAAACATAATATTCCAGAAACAGGCTTTGCCGATCCGATCAGCTGTTTTTAACACTTCCTATGTTGGAATAGACGTCAGGTCGAACTTTTGCATGTCCGCCATTACCTGCCCGAAACCGGAAGTGACGTCATTTTTACGGAAATGTAGTTTTTTACCATCAAGGCCTCATGAGCCTACACTTGTGTTTTTAAAAGTTATGTTTGACTTTATGACTTTCTGTGTCGTTTCTGGGATGCTGAGGACTCATATTGCACTGCTGGAAATAGTTTATTTTGATGCACATGCTGCTTTTTTTGCAAATTTGCAGTATAATATTTATTTTCGTTTTTCCTGCAGTAAATAAAAATTGGTGTATTTCAAAAATAAAACTATGAAGACACTTAAAATAAATTTCCTGTGGTGGGAAACTATTTTGTGCAACTTTTTTGTATTTACAGTTTTGAGGGATAAGCCTCTTAAATTTCTCTACCTAGAAATACATGTTAAAAAACAAAAACGATTTTAAATTTTTTGTAGTTTATTGCACTTTTTTGCAATTTATGTGGTTACTATGCACCTAATGCAGACATATTATTAAAATTTGGGCTATAATGGTTGTATTGATGTATAGCAACTTGAAATGCTCCCAAAAATGGCTCCACAGCATGTAAACATATAATATAAGCTCTGGCGGACTTGGTTCTATGGTAGGTCTTAAAGGGTTAAAGTACAGGTTTTGGCAGTTTGCAGGTTTGGAATATTCAGGTGTGCATTAACACAATATCAGTGAGAAGAGACACCACCAAGATCTCAGCTTCAGCTTTGCAAAGCTATGTCTGGACAATTCCCAAGACTTCTGCAACAATGTCCTTTGGACAGATGATACCAACATATGTGTTTGGCTATAATGCACAGTGCCGTGTTCATATATGTGGAAATAAACACATTTTCAAAAAATAATCAGTCTATGAAGACATATACCTCATACTAACTGTGAGCACTGGTTGAGGGGTAAGGATTTGGGTCTTGCAGCCACAGCACCTGAGCACCTTCTCTGTATCCCTGTATATGAGTCAGATTGTAGATATTTTTTTATTATATCTTTATTGTCTTATAATTGACAAGACAGTGTATTTAGTTCTTTTTTTTTTTTGTTAACATGAGGGTAAAATATCCAATATAAAGAATTAATTGCTTTTTTTATTGTTTATAATAAAAACAATAATAATATAACTATTCCACCATTATTCTACCTTTATCTGTATATATCAGTACTTCTGTGTATTTGTTCTCTACTTACTGCTTTTGCACTTCTGATTAGATGCAAACTGTACTTCGTTACCATGTATTTATACATGTGTAATGACAATAAAGCTGAATCCTAATCCTAAATCGCATGCATGCACTGAATATAATCCACTCCCTCTCATGTGATATGGCTTAAATAAATTAAATATGGACAAATTACAGAATTTTGCAACAGCAAACGTGAGTAGTAGAGGTGGCAGAAATGACTTAAAGCATACAAGTAACAAAACATAGGAATGACTATTCAGGAACTCTGTGAAATTTCAGCCCAACCAGAGTCTGAACCTAAATCTAAGAGGAGAGACAGAAAGGTGTGCTAAGCTTTCAGGATCAGTCCCGAGACGTTTTTTATGATGTTAGTACGTGTTTCCATTTTGAACAAGTACTAAGTGAAAAACGGTATTTCAGTCTTTCATTTGTATCATTTTTTTTTAATCCCAAAATTTGGCTGTTCTGTGAGGACTGAAAAGTGCATTTTCGATATGTTCAACACAAAAGGTGGAAATTTGGAAAACGTCTGACAAACTCTGGAGGTTCCTACGGGCTGGCTGTTCTTTGAGGCCCACAGGTGTGCAACCATCTGGGGCTCAACCGTTGAACCAGTGTCCCTTGAAAGATAGTCACCACTCTGCCAGCAAACCAAAAACTGACTTTGATGCAACCTCCCATTGACTGTCATAGTTTGTCTGTAGTCGCAATTAAAGTGTGTGTGTGTGTGTGTGTGACTATTCATGCAAATCTAAGGAGACGTGAAGATGAGTCATGTTTGTGTGTGTATTTGCATGTGATGTATGTTTCTGTGTAATCTCCATGTTTACATGTTTGTTTATCATAAAGTGTTGTGGCAGTCGTAGAGAAACGTGCACGTAGTTCCCCTGTCTCAAACCACACATTTCACATTTTACTAGAACACCACACGGTCAGTTGCTAACCTCATTATATGTATTAAAGTGTTTTTTTGGTTACAGTACTACTTACACTCTTAGATACGGTACAGTTGTAAAATAATGGCAGCAGCAGAATCGTGTCATCGTGTCCTCGTGTCCTACTTCTGCGTTGCCATGACGGTTCTTGTCATGTTTTGTCCAGAATTTACTGCTGGTTTTGAAAGCATGCAGCATTTATGCAAAACAGTGTCATTTGTAACAAGTAATACGCAAACTGTCACCACAGTCCATGTAACGTAAAAGTCAGGGCATTGGCGTGTGTAAGAATCAACAAAGCAGCCGTTGTTAAGCTGCTAAACGCAGGATGGAAACACTGTGACGCAGAGAAGAGTGCATGCACGTCCTGTTCTTGGTATTCATTTTTGGGAGGATTTCTAGGAATGTGAGGCGACTGGTGTTTTGGTTTGGTTTTTCTATTTCCTGTGCTTTTTTTTTTGTATAGACGCGGCATATATACAACTTTTATTGACATTAATATTAATAGGGTCAGTGAGAGAGCTTGAGAGGTCGCTGGTTTAAATACCAGTGTCAAAGCTCAGTTTTGTTTTGAGCAAGTGAAGAAGCCTTCAGTCAGTTACGCTTTTTAAAGATGGTTTAAGTGTTGTAAAAGCTCTTATCCTTGATCACTAAATCACACTGCCTGTGCTTTGGCTGTCAGAAAATTGAAACCCATCATTTTGACTCTGTGTGATCAGGTTGATGCACCCAGTTCAGCACTGGTCCTCACCAGTAATCAGAACATTTCACCAGTTTGTGAATGTCAAAACAAAACAAAAAAATGCAGCGTCTCTGAAATGGAAAAAAAATAATAATAATTTCTCTGACAGCTATGTTGCCACAGTGTATGTGTTTAGTGTTACAGACAGTGAAGTTTGTTGGATTGGCAGTTTTAGATAAACTCATAATTCTGCTTCATAATGATAATGTTGAGGTTTGACTGTCAGGTCCGGTCTCATGTACTGAAGTGTCCCTGCAGCATAGATGCATAGAAACAAGCATTATCTTCCTGCTCGACAACTATTATTTCTCTCACATTATTTGCTTCTTTCTTTTTTTGATTCACAAAGCAAAAATAACATTTTAAAGAGAAAAGTAAGCAAACGCCGGGAAAGTTTCTTTTTTCTATGCAGTCAATCTAACATTGGAGCTTTTTCTTTCTATCAGGCGGATTTTATATTTTAGGCTGTTTGCATTTAATACCAAATGTAGCATCAGTGATAACATCCATCACTAGCATCACTCTTGGCAGTTAAGAGTCACTGCCAGGAAGGCTATCAGTGAAGATTATTTCATAAGAGACTATTTCATTAGAAACGTTGCTACATATTGAAAGCACACAGAGCTGAGCGGAGGAAATGATTTGGAAATAGTGCATTCAAGTTTCCTGTTGGACACAAAATGTAGGATGTCTTTGTCCGCACATCAATCATGTGGTCATTCTACTGACGATGGGAAAATGTTTCCGGTTGTTGCTGACTAAACAAGAACAATAGCAAAAAAATATGAATCCGGAAACCTGCGGTGCTTTGTTTCATGTTTCTGTAAATGTGTTTCCACAATGCTCGGATCAGTTTATTTGGGAATCTCCGACAAAGTAACAAAATCCTCTATGCTGTTGCATGCTGGGGGAGCAGGCTGAGGGTCGCAGATGCCAACAGACTTAATAAACTGATCCGTAAGGCCAGCAATGTTGTGGGGATGGAGCTGGACTCCCTCAAGGTGGTGTCGGAGAGGCGGATGCTGTCCAAGATAAAGACAATGTTGGATAACACCTCCCACCCACTCCATGACATGTTGGTCAGTCACAGGAGCTCGTTCAGTGAGAGACTGAGATTACCGAAAAGCACCACTGAACGACACAGGAAATCATTCCTGCCTGTGGCCATCTCCCTGTACAACGCATCCACTTAACACACTGTTTGCTGCTACAACTACACATGTTTCTTTTCCAAATATTTATCTATGAGTGACTTATGTATGTATGTATATATATATATATATGTATATATTGTACTATTCTTAGTTAGCGTATTGTCTGTCTTGTCTTAATGTTGGTTTAAAATGGAGCACTGTAACAAAAAATAATTTCCCCCAGGGATCAATAAAGTATTCTGATTCTGATTCTGATTCTGAAAACAAAAATATCATTTGGGACCATCAGCTATTATATCTCAAGAGCATGTGACTGCCCCGCCCCTACTGAAAGCAGTAGACCTGCTGGAAAAATCTAGAGATGAGAAATAGTAAATATGTTCGCAGATTATTGCTCTGTTTGTTAAGTAATACAAAGGTACGACTTTTTAAAGATGGCAACGCTTGAGGAAATATAAATTTCAAATAAACAAAAACTAATGTAGCCACTGCAGGCAGCCTGAGCACAAACGGCTCGTGCAACATCGCTGACTGAACCTTAAACCAGCTGGATGTTCAGTGGGTGTTGGCACAAAGCAAACACTGTGAGACTCTCGGATCCTACCTCGTCAGTTTAGGGGCCAAAACAGCCATTAACATTATTTATCGACACTGCAACGGGACCTCAGGGGGAAGTAGAAAAAAAGCATGTGCACTATGTTGGCTACTTCAAAAAGTCAGGAAATCACCCGGTCTATCTGCTGTAAAGCTAGCTTAATTCCTATAGTAACTTGTAGTTGCTGACATCTGCGAGGATCAGCACGTACAGTTAAAAGTAAGGGTTGCTTACTATGAGATGATTACCTGATATAGGAGTCGAGAGAAAATGTGTGAACGAGAGATGTGCTGCATCAATTATTTGTTACTTTTGTTACCATAGTGATGCTGGAGAGAAGTAGCGATGCATCATAATGACCTACTTGTGTTGTTGGCAGTGTGGTTAATGGCGGTGTTCACACTAGCTTGTATTTGGCTGACTAGAACTGAAGACACCTTAAAAAAAGAAACATTTGTCACTGTGAAGCAAATGTTGCTTCACTTTTAATGATACAGCTGCACCAATCAGATTGCTGCTGAACAAATTCAGCCCAGTCAAGTAAACATATGGCTTCACATCTTCATTAACTAATTAGTCTCCTACTTCCTCTTTTTCAAAGCTAACACTCGTGAGTTTTTGGATTTAACTGGAAGACAAATGAAAGGAAATTGGTCCAAAGTGCTGTGTGGTCGCCTTGTGACAGTTGCTACGTTACTTATGTATCAGTTTGCTGCTGTTGCAGAGGGGCCTGAGACAGAACCAGAGCCGTCAGAGATTTCCATCAGAGGTCGACTCAGGTTTTCAGACCATCTGGCACGAGAAGGCTGGGGCTGCACTCCTTACATTGTGACTCTCTCTGTGCCGTGGCCGGCGACGTTTGACTTGTGCTTTCAAGGTCATGACCCTCGACTCATTTCCTTCCAGGCACCCATTCTGACAGCAGGGTTAAGTTTATCCGATACCCCTGGATAAGTGCTACTTGAAAGTGCCAAGTTTCTGGAAGCATCCCTCTTAGCTTTGATGCTCTGGTTTCTGTTGTGACCCCAGTCCGTCCATACTGGTCCTTAGTCCATCTGGACAGGCCACACACACACACACACACACACACACACACACACACACACACACACACACACACACACACACACACACACACACACACGCATGCATGCATAAACAGACATACCATCCGTCCATCATAGCAAGGAGCTTCCACCCCAACAGGACATTTCCCAAATTGTTTTTTTCCCTCATCATCTGCCGTAGTGGATGTCCAGCAGTCCAGCATCAACTCTCATTATAATAATAATAATGATTTCTGTGTCTATATAGATAATAGACGTCACTAATGTGGTGAATAAGCGTTTCATTAATATGCAAAGCAGCATGTATTGCCCCCTATAGGTTGACTGAGTCTATAATTACCATTCCCAAATATTTGCTAGGTTTTGGCTCTGTGTGGTCGTTCGCAAAGTAACTCTCCACCGAGAGCTGCCCTGGAATTTGATGAATCTTTGAACCCTGTGTGCAGCCGGCTGGTTTCACAGGCCTGAGGAATCTTTCAGTGGCCCTTGGTGCCAGGAGGAGGGCATCAGGTGTCGGGCTCAGAGCCTCGGTCCTCCCTTCTCTGGCTGACCCTGGGGTTTTCGGGGAATTTGGGAATTGCTGCAAACTAAGAAGAAAAGAGTGGAAGAATTTTTATGCTGATCCAGTAAATACACACTGTGTGTATATGGGTGTGCGTATGCATGTCTGCATGTTTATTATGTTCTAAATGTGGGACAGAGATTGACACTCTCACTCATAGCTGTCAGTTTCTGTGCGATAGCGGCGCTTTCTTTGGTATGTCTCGCTCTAGCTGTCCTTGATAGACTTGGCTCTCTGAGAGAAGTCAGCTGTGGCTGCAGCATCCCCCTCACAGGTGCATCCCATCCTCCATCAAGGACATACTGGCTCATGAAGGAAAGGAGAGGCTGTGTGAGCACTGGGACTTACCTTGTGAATCTTTCAACAAAATGGATAGAAACCCTCACTACACTGTTTAATTTTTATCTTTGCAATAAACATATTTATTGGAGAAGTTCCTGTTTATTCTTTTTCTTCTGTAGAGAAAAAACACATTTAGCTTGCCAAACCAAGACACACCTTGTTTTCTATGGTTCTTTTCTCTTTTTTATACCGTTCATTCGTGTAATGTGGTATCACTTGAACAAGCAGCGACTAAAAATGGAAAAGCCCCGTTTGGTTTTCATTTGAGATAAATACAAGATTTGGTTTTTGTCTTTGATCGTAGTTTGGGCTGTGGCCTAACAACGGTTTCTCAGAATTTTACGTTTACACTTTAAACTCAAACGGAGCTTCTTTTACCTCAGATTGGGGTTTATTCTGAGTCTCTATATATGAATACAACTTATGTAAAATGAATGTAGTGCCTGCAGGGCAACTCTTCTGTAGGCACTTCACTGTTACATGTTGTAGCCATTATTACTGTTAGAGTTTGCCACTTGTAACAGATGTGATACTCTGCCTTTGGTGTGACACCATCTTTGTTTTTAATCGAGTTAGCTGCAAGTTTGCGTAGGGCTCGGCAATAAGACCTGAAACTAGGTTTATTATCGATGGGGCGATGTTCGTCTTGTAATCGGAAGGTTGCCGGTTCGAGCCCCAGCTCAGACAGTCTCGGTCGTTGTGTCCTTGGGCAAGACACTTCACCCGTTGCCTACTGGTGGTGGTCAGAGGGCCTGGTGGCGCCAGTGTCCGGCAGCCTCGCCTCTGTCAGTGCGCCCCAGGGTGGCTACAATGTAGCTGCCATCACCAGTGTGTGAATGTGTGTGTGAATGGGTGGATGACTGAATGTAGTCTAAAGTGCTTTGGGGTCCATAGGGACGAGTAAAGCGCTATACAAATACAGGCCATTTACAGAATCTTAACCCTTTAAAGCCGGTCAGAGCAGCACGCTCTGTTTTGGGTAACTATTTTTAAATCCCGGTAGAACCGGAACCACGTAAGCTAGCGCAATAAGTTTTTTTGCATATGAAACCGGAGGAGTGGTACTTGCATCTTATGCCATCAGCTTGTCCTCGGCCACGGTTTCCTTCCACATATAGCTTTGCAAAAATTGCATAAAAAGCACTTGCAGCAACACAAACATAATATTCCAGAAACACGGTTTGCCGATCCGATCAGCTGTTCATAACACTTCCAACATTGGAATAGACGTCAGTGCGAACTATTGCATGTCCGCCATGACCTGCCCGAAACTGGAAGTGATGTCATTTTCGCGGAAAATGTAGTTTTTTACTTGTAGGCCTTATAAGCCTTTACTGGTGCTTTTAAAAGTCATGTTTGACTTTATGCTTTTCTGAATAGTTTCTGGGATGCTTAGAACTCATATTGCACTGCTTTAAATAGTTTATTTTGATGCACATGCTGTTTTTTTGCAAATTTGCATTATAATATTTATTTTCGTTTTTCCTGCAGTGTATAAAAATTGGTGTATCTCAAAAATAAAACTATGAAGACACTTAAAATAAATTTCCTGTTGTTGTAAACTATTTTTTACAACTTTTTTGTATTTACAGTTTTGAGGGATAAGCCTCGTAAATTTCTCTAACTAGAAATATATGTAAAGAAAACAAAAACGATATACAAATTTTTTGTAGTTTAATGCACTTTATTGCAATTTATGTGGTTACTATGGACTTAATGCATACATATTATTAAAATTTGGGCTATAATGGTTGTATTGATGTATAGCAACTTGAAATGCTCCCAAAAATGGCTCCACAGCATGTAAAAATATAAAGTAAGGTCTGGCAGACTTGGTTCTATGGTAGGTCTTAAAGGGTTAACAAACCTACAAAATGAGCAACATTATGTTGATGATGTCAGTTAGAGGTTCCAAATAAAATGGCAGATTTGGTTAATTTTCAGTTAATTGCTCAGCTCTAACTTTGCAGTTGTTTTTTAATTTTCATAATTTATTGTGAGTCACCTACAGCGCAGGGTCATGGCTTAGGAATGCGATCAATGATAGCTATTTTTGCAGGATAGGTTAGAGGCGAAAAGGGGAGGAGTGGGAAAATGGGGACATGGTTTTACCTGTCCTAACGCAACATCGTTAATGGAAGGATGGATACTGTTCAAACATGAATTTCAGCATTATAATTATATGAATTTGGCTGTTGGCCAAACCTTAAATAGACACAAATTAATGTCAGAAAAATCCAGCGCTGTGAAGTCAGGAATAATTCCAGAGTTGTAGAAGAGCCTGTGTGCATCTATAAAACAAGTGATGAAGAATTTCTGTGTGTGCATAAAAAGAAACATTTGTATTTGCAGAACATGTGCACGGCTGGGGGCAACGGGGGCTTTTGGTGACAGTCACAGATATGTACCTGAAGAATTCAGTCCTTAGAGTTGCTTTACCAAACAAGCACACTCATTTAACTCACTGAACCAGATCTCAGATATCATCAGGTCACAAATCATCAAATTTACAGATCATTTTGTGCTCAACCATCTGCGCTTTGCCTAAGAACTGTATGCTTGTAATGACTGCTGTGATATTTTTGTTTTAGCTAAAATTTAATTGGTTGCAATAGGGAAAAAAAAAAAGAAATTGTCACTAATTCACTTTTTTTTTTTTTTTTATCAGTGTACGCTTAGATATGCAACTTGGTAGGCCTGCTTGATTTTTTTTTTTTAATATTTCAGTTTGCTAATACTCTGAAATCTTTGGCTGTTTCTGTCCGAAATGAGAGACTCTGATTCATTTTGATGGTTACCAAAGTCGGTGCAAATTTTCAGGCTAATATCTTTAACAGTCTTCAGATATTCATGTTTAACCCTCGTCTCGAACTTCGACGTATCACTTTATCTCTCGGTCCTCACGCCACTGCTCAGAGTCACAGCCGTGTAGTGCACTGATGCATTACTCTGTATGACACTTGCTAAAAAACATTTTGTTCCATAGATGATGGCAAAAGGTTTACGTGCATTTTCCACAAGTGACAGAGAGCAAGGTCAGGAAGTATGAGTAATATATTTCACATAATATATGTGGTTCACAAGAACCATGACTTAAAGATTCAGTGGAACTACAGTCTGTCCAAATTTAATTTAATGCAGCAATGACTTGCATGCAGCGTAATAAAGAAGAAGATATTCAGAAGATATTTGATATTGAGGTCGACTGTGCCCTTCCTTCCTTCTGGGCCCTGGACTGCACCAGCTGCCCCTGATGTTAAAAGTTTTATTATATATTTTGTCAAAGCATCTGAATCAAATACATGCATAAAACATGTGTCTCTCCTCTTCTTTTTACTTTTAGTTTCTCTTTGTTAAGTTGTTATCTCAGTGTTTGAACCTGAAGAGAAGGAAGGGACACGGTGAACCTCGTTTGACTGATTACTGCACACTGCCCACCTTTTTTTTTTTTCTTTTTTCTTCAGGTTAATGCACAGATATATGGAAGCCTATTTCTGCCACAAAAAAACCCCAAACATATCCATAACTCGAAGTTTCAAGTTATTTTCTCAAAATTTTGAGTTAATAACTCAAAATTTCGAGTTCGCTCTGCCAATCAGTAATCTACGTAAATGATGTCATTTTCTTGTTACCCGGAAGGATATGGCGCAGGCGAGTGTGCACTCAAAACCGGATCGCAACAAATTGGCACTTTCGAGAGTACGTTTGCTGATAGTAACGCCATGTGATTCAGCTAATAACACAGGGATTTCATCATTTGTGAAGCCACGCTGAAAATAATCAGCAATTTGTGCATTCACGACCGTAATACTGGTAGCTTAGCTGTAGCATTTGCAGCTGAGGGCTTCAGCTTTACGTAGATTACTGATTGGCAGCACTAATGCGAAACTTCGAGTTATTAACTCAAAATTTTGAGAAAATAAGTCAAAAGTTCGAGTTATGGATACTTTTTTTTTTTTTTTTAGTGGCGGAAATGGGCTTCCATACAGAGATGATGGGAATAGCACATGCTCACTAATTATTAATGACAAACTGTTTGTGACGTCTTTTCATCTCCCACGCCACAGCTCACTTTTGTCCACCTGTGTGTCCCTATTGTGGTTATTTTGTTTCACTTGTTACTTATTTATACACCGATTTAAAAGACAAACAGGCAGACGGGAGAAATGAATGCAGTTTGATGTCCAGTGTTGGTCAAGTTACTTGAAAAAAGTAATCAGTAACTAATTACTGATTACTTCCCCAAAAAAGTAATCCCGTTACTTTACTGATTACTTATTTTCAAAAGTAATTAATTACTTAGTTACTTTTTAAAAACATGATTTACAGCCTGAATAGGTGATAAAGCGATAGATCTTTCAGCCCAATTCTACTTTTTCTGCATAATCCATCATACAAAATGTAATCAAATGGAAAAGTCTCTTTTTAAAACTTGTTTTATTAGTTTTATTCTTTTAAATTTATGCATCAAGCAAAAATTAAATTATCTGCAACATTCTCTGACTGGAAGAAATTTGTTTAACTTTTTTGTGTGTGTGTGTTTACACTCAGTCTTTCAAATAGATGCAAGTAAAACACAGCAGAAAATAAATAACATCAAAGACTAGCGGTCCTTTTGCTCTATTTTCACCTGTAAAGCAGGCTTAAAGTAAGGTCAGTACTTCCACGCTTTAAACCAGCGGTCCCCAACCTTTTTTGCGCCACGGACCGGTTTATGCCCGACAATATTTTACAACAAATACAACAAAATAAAACTATTACCGGTACCGAAAAAAGAAGATTTATTCATAACACACGTGAAAAGACCCAGGAAAAGCGAGTAAACGATAAAAACGATAACAAAATAACGCTGAAAACCGATAAAAACCCTGAAAACTACACATTTCACACCTGATCCTCAACTCTCGCGGCCCGGTACCAAACGACTCACGGACCAGTACCGGTCCGAGGCCCGGGGGTTGGGGACCGCTGCTTTAAACGCTGCACGCTCATACTCTCTCCCGCACTTGATATGTGATCCATTATTGATCTGCACACAGCTGTTGTCACGAACGTCGCACTCGCTTACGTCACTGTCGTGAGACATTCTCGCAAAAAAATCCCGGTTTTAGTAACGCAGTAACGCAGCGTTCCTACGGGAAAGTAACGGTAATCTAATTACTGTTTTTGCAATAGTAATCCCTTACTTTACTTGTTACTTGACAAAAGTAATCAGATTACAGTAACACGTTACTGCCCATCTCTGGTGATGTCAGACAATAACTGATGACGCTTCCCTTTATTAAACTTCATTGCTGTTGATGATCACAGCACACAGTTTCACTGCTGAGATTGTGGAAAAGGTCACACCTCATCGCCTGAGGCAGTTTCCCATCCACACCTATAGGTGTGTGTAACATTTTTTGCCTCTGTCTGGTTTCCAGTCTCTACTCTCTCCGTCCTTTAGCACAAGAACTGCAGTGCAGGAAATTCAGCGGATGCTAAACTGAGACGTCGTGTTATTGTGCACCCTGAGTTTAAATTCCTTGGTTTTTGCAAGTTTCTCTGTTCCTCATTTTCAACATAGCAAACTTCATGCTTGGGTAACAGTAAGATTGCCTTTGCTTACTTAAGAAATCATTTTCCCCTCTGTGACAGTAGAAAAACGATATATTTATAATAAATACAGTATGAGAAAAGCTGCTTTATTCACGAACCATATCGGATATTTTAAGACCTATATTAAATGTTAGCAAACAGTTTTCTGTTGACGGAGGTTTTTGTAAAGGATCACACAGATTTCGTCACAGATTAGCACCCTAAATCCCACATGATACGATGTAGACAGCTCAATATAAATTTGTTCTCTTAACAGAGGATTTTAATGTTTTAGCGACAGAGGAAAGAGGTTGCAGGGTCACGAAGTTCTAACTTTGTTATATCTAAATTTGCTTCACTTCATCAAAGTTTACAAGATGTGGACTTTGACTGTGTATTCCAGCACCTTTTTTCCCATCCTTTGTGTTGTAAATTTGCTGGTGGGTCATTGTCCTGTTGCATGACCCAAAGTTGACCAAGCTGTGGGACAGATGGTCTCACATTTGACTCTGGAATACTTTGGTACACAAAGGAGCTCATGGTCAACTCGGACTACGAGGTGCTCAGAACAAAGAGAAATCATTGCTCCCTCCCTGCTATATGCTGAACGTTATGACCAAACATCTCCACGCTATTCCCATCTGTCCAACGGACATGATTCCAGAAGTCTGTGCTCAGATCCAGCTTTGCAAACTGAAGCTATACTGCCATTTTTTATTGATTTATTTTTAAGAGAGAAGAGGCTTTCTTCTTGCAAACCACACTTGTTTAGTCTCCGTCTTTGCACTGTCATAAACTTTAACACTTAGCTCCTGGGTTTTCTGCGCTATCTCTGAGCTTTGTTATGGACACTCCTGGGAGGATTGGCAACTGTCTTGAGTTCTTCCACTTGTGAATTATCTTTTTATTGAAGAAAGATGGACTTCAGATTGTTTGGAAATGCCTTAGAAACCTTCCTAGATTGATGCGCAGCAACTGTTGGCTCTTTAAGGTCATCGGTGATGTATTTCCTCAAACCTGCAAAATGCCAAAGCATCTGCTTTTATAAAGTTGGTCACAGTCTTCTTCTGCATCTTATTTATGCTGTATATGTTTATTTGTTCCTGTTTTGCTGCTGTAACAATGTGAATTTCCCATCTCTGAGACTAATAGCGGCTATCTTATCTATCACTATCGCTTCAACCGGCTGCAGCTAGTGCTCCATGCTCACAGAAGTGAATGAACCAACCCAATATTGTATGCATTTATCTTATTTGTATTTAAAACCACTCATTTGTTTATTTATTTTGTAGACATGACCAAACTGAAATTTCTACTGTTTATGGGCTATGTCAATATCAATTAGTCATATTGGGTTATAGCATCAGTAGTTTGTTCAGTCCTCTCAACACTAAATTATCCTGATGGGATTTTAAGTTGAGAGAAGGACGACAGAGGTTGGGGGCATCACCCTGGAACCCGTGCTTTGAATGTCAAGACTGTCTGACTTGGTCAGAAGTTCAGCCATTCCGCATTCTTGACTAAAGGATAAAGCAGCCCTAATCCCCTTTACCAGGTAGCTAGAGTTGGCAGCGGAGCCAGAAATTCCTGCAGCATACCGATTTGGGGAAGTTGCTATGGTTTGGATGGACAATTTCAGCAACAATAGAGTTCTCTCATTCAAAAAAGAAAACAGGGTTTAAGTTTTGTGAGAAAGCACTGCCACCGCAGAGGTAGGGACCATATGGAATGTAACACATTGAGAGTCCTTTGAAGTCAGAGGCGTGTATTGCAAGTTTGTTTCATTAATAATGAATAAATGTTCATCATCCTAAAGTCGGGTGAGGAACTCAGACAAAGAAAGAAACGGTTACGTATCGCAGATGATGAAGGTATTTAAGGAGGCGTTTTTAATCTCGCGACAGGCCGACCAGGGTAGAGTATAGTGACAGCAGGCCCTACTGGGCTTACCTGGCTATCAGACTGAGCTGCCAGTCTTGCTTCTAAGAGTCCAATGTCAGGGAACAGGATCAGTTGGACAAGAATAACTTCAGAGACAGAAGGCAGCCTCTAGCTCCTTTATCTGCCTCAATAATGCTGCCAAAGACTAGGGCGTCCACAGAGGTGGAGCAGCATTACTGACCTGTCCTGCTGCTCCTCTCGGGCCTGGTGGATTAGCTGTGAAAAGGCCCCCAGAGAAAAACTGTGGATGAACTACACTGGCCTGTCTTTGTGCCGTCTGTCTGCTGGGCTGGGGAGCACTGACTTTAGCCCTCTGTCAGCTAAGACCGGTGAAACCGCTCAACAAAAGCCATTCATCTGTTGTACTGTACATGCCAAATGGCTGACATTCCTCTTCCAGAGTTGTTTTGTAAGCCGCATCTGTCTGTCTATCTGTGCAACTACAAGTCTGTTAAGAGAAGAATGGTTTCTGTGCAGCTGGGGTTTTCTGCATTAGATCTGATTAACCTTCTGTCTGCTCATTACTGACCAGACTGACCATTACTGAACTTTTTTTCCTGGTCATTTAGTCACTAAGACACAAGTTTATGCATCTGCTTGTACAAAAGCACCACTATCTGTGGTCACATGCACACTCTTTGTCAGACAACAGTTTATTGTAATTTGGAGAATCAGGTTTGTCAGCCGTTACATGTGACGCTCTGACTGGTAAAATCTTTTATGGGCTTAAGTTTATATCACTCGTGATTTAATCCTGCATCCTTTAATTCAATTCTTTGATTTAATTGTTGGATTATTCATTATTGTAATATAACTACATGATACAAGTGAACGCAAAGAATTTGCAGATTTCCAACTGGAACATTAATAATTCAAGATTCAAGACGTTTATTGTCATATACACTGCAAAACACAAGTGGTTACGCAGAGCAGTGAGATTCTTACTTTGCAGCTTCCCTTCACACAAGTAAATAAAGCCCTAAGTAAAATAAAGAATAGACTTAAATCTGAGCGTAGAAAATAATAAAGTAAAGCAAGTGCTTATGTAGCTTATGTGTGGGTGTACTGCAAGTGGCTGAAACAGTCACAGTGGTAATATGCACAGAATATACAATATTAAGATTGTTTAAATTGTATGAAGTTGTATTATATTGTATAGAAATGTACAAAATGAGCCATATTAATATAGTTTAATCAGTTTTCTCTTTTCTGTGATCACGTTTACCTTTCCTGGTAGAGAGAGCGCCCAACTTCAGTTCCAGTTTTTTTCCTGCGAAACACATGAAGGAGATGAGAGCTGTAGCCATTTTCTCTTTTCTTTCTACTTTATTGCATTAAATTAGAAATGTATCGCTGGCTGTTAGGTTGAAGTTTGTGCTGTAAGTTAGTTTAGGTGCGTATTTTAACATTAAGAATGTGTACGTTTTATGTATTTGTATGTTGTTTTTTTAACTAACACTGATTGGAGAAACAGTTTCTTGTGTCTCTTGTCCACTGGTGGCCGTCCTTTGATTCGAGTAGTAAATTGTTTCTCGTGTGAGAATGTGAGGAATCTCCGATTGCCGTATTCTTAATAAAGCTGATGTTAGTGCTTCCTCTTTGGTACGTGTGTCTGCGTGTGGTTAGATAGCTTTGGGTGGAAACTGCAGTAATTTGTGGATTAAAAAACTATGGTTGTTATTCTGTAACAGGGCATTTATCAGTCTGGACGTGTGCAAAACATTGCTATACTAATTACTTTATTCTACAGCCATAGATGAAATGCTTTCATACTATTTCTCAAAGTGTTTATTAAATGCTTCTTCCAAGATAATATCACTCCGAACTCGAGCTCGAGCCACTGAGCTAATAGCCTTTAATCAGTCAAAGCAGAGACAGACACCGGGGGCCTTAATCCAGTTCCGAATCCTACTTTTGAAGATAAATCTGACATTTCAGACGGACACCACAAGGGCCTGATGTCACTTCAATGCACGTGACGCATTTATCACCGTGAATTCAAGCCTACACGGAGCGAACCGTTCCCACAGTTAAAGAAACGTCGCCCAGAGGACAAATGCCCATTCCCAACCGGCTCACCGTTTCAGTGGCTGGAAATCCCCTCACGCACAAAGAGGCCAGATATGATACCACAGCACTGCAGGCCAGGGAGGGACAGTATTGATACTGTAAGCACTTCTGTCTGAGAAAATCCTTAAGGGACTGCAGCCAATTGTTGTTAATTGTATGGGGCCACATTCTATCCAACTGTCGCTGGTATGTGCTACTTGTTTTGAATAGGAGACAAGTATACGTACTGGTGATCGGCACTTGTGTTTTGTTCTTGAAACATTTTGGTTTTGTGGATTGCCCCATTTTCAGATGGGGTTTTATCGATGTCTGAAGCTCACGTGTACAATCGCATTGTTCGCGTTGCACAAAGAGCTGAGCTGTTGTGCACGCTCATATAAAGTTCATTATCATTTTAGCTGCAGGCAAGCATGCTTCCACATCTCTAACAATGGAGCTGAGGAAATATATCGATACGTTTGACCTTTTCATTCAGAAAATAAAGTCGAGATTAGCAGCAGGGGACATTTATCTGTGATGACAGGACGTGTGGCACTCGGTCCTGGCGCTCGTCTAGGATCAACGAGGTACCCTTCCTGTTAAGTTGCTGTAATTTGTATTAGAAAGACAGAAAGAAGCCAATGAGTCCACAGACCCACGATGACTTTGCGTTCCCCTGGGCAGTATAATGAAGCTCTCAGTGGGACGACGTGGTTTGAATGCACTTCAGAAAGAAAGGGGAGAGATGTACAGCCCCATATGCATCTACTCACCACATCATATTTCTACAGCCATGAATGAGGCCCTCACACAGGCACCCCCTGTGCTGCCAGGCAGTCAGAGCCAAAACCTTTCACAACACGTCTTCTACACAATGCAGAGAAAACTCTTTCTTGGGTTTGCACCGAGCAGAACCCTCGGGGAGGATAGGGTCTGTCTTCATACTGCAGCAGCACGGCGAGCCTCAGAGAGCTTGAAAGAGAAAGAAAGACGGGTTGCTTTTCTCAGAAATCTGGCGAGCAACGTCGTATTACTCTCTGTCCTTCATGTGGTCTGGAGCTCTTTTTACATGATGTTTGCAAAATTTGTTTTACTTTTGTTTCCCGACCATGGTTTTGTTTTGATTTGATTTGATTGTAGATGCGATGCTGATGGAGTTTAACTGTAATGAACAGTGCCTCTTAGTGTTGCGTTGCGTGAATGTGACAGATGTCAGGCCGTCAAACTGGCCAATGAGCAGATGTTTCTCTGCAACTGTAATTAAGTCTGTGGCGGAACGCCAGCGAGCTATACTGCTAATGATAACAAATTACTGTTTCTCCGGACGTCCACAGAACACTTTCGTTCTTATAGTTTTCATTACAAAAGAAAATCTGATTCACAAAAATGTGAAATTAAATTTAGCTTTTAAACATCTAATCAGTGATATTCCCCCAAATTGTACATCAGCCTTTTTACAAGATCTCAAGTAAGCGCGCACTCCCAAATGACCTTTTTGTTGTTTTTAACCCATCAATCAACAAATATTCAGAGAATGCAAATGCTTCTCAAGTAGTATATGATGATGACTCTTACAGAACTTCCTTTTACTTTGTTTACCCACCTCAAGACAAGGTTTTAGGGGATTTTCGCTCTCTAAGCCTATTTTAGGCTTTCATTTGTGTTTTCTGTGGGTATGTACAGCGTGTTTTTGACAGCATGTGTGTCCATTGTTGTTCCTGCAACGTGAGGCACTGTTGTCTGTGGTCTAATTTGGTCAGAGTCGACTAATCTCAAAAGGTTTGCATGCCAGCTGCAGGATTAAGTAGAGATCCATCGCTCTGTGTTGCATGTGCATCGTAGCCAGTCGTGAGTTGCACAGGAAGCTAGTGTTGGTACAGTAACCTGTCCTGTTCACACTCTTGCTTGACTGCAGGGTGCGATACCTCTGCATCTATCGTCAACTGCATCTCGCCGTCTTTAAAGCTGCACTGAACCATCCTTTCCTCGCCTGCAAGTGTTGGGGGTGGGGATGGGATATAAGATCTCAATCTTATATCCCATCCCCACCCCCAATTTTTCATCCCAGTTTAATTTAGCATTCCCCTTTTGATAAGGAATATTGTAAAGCTGGGACACAGACAGGAAGCCTGGAAAAAGCAAGGTACTATTTTGAACAGTCCTATTGTCCGCAAACAGGGAACGGCTGGGGGGTGGGGGTGCATGCTCCTGCTCTCTATCTTCCCCCCTACCAGCTCTGATCATTCAGAGGGTCCTCTGTCCCCCCGCTCAGCGTTGAGCTCATGGCAGTCACACTCTAAAACATGTGCACAGGAAGGGGCAGGGGTGTGAGGTGGGGGGTCCGTTATGTAACAGTGCCTTCCTTAACAGGAGCGCTCGTCTCTTAAAGATGTAGTGTGACAGAGGTGCGGCTGAATTTGAACATCAAAAAACTATTAAAAGAGACGAGGCAGAGATGATGTCAGGTTTTTGCTCCCGCCCAACCGCCTCCCCTCAAACGGGCAATCCCTTTTTGTTTTTAGGATATAACAATATAATGATGCCACATGCTAACAATAACTGCTTTTAGGAAAGGGTGGGATGACATGATGAGAGCAAGGGAATGTTGGCCTTGGACTTTATTTTTTTTATAAATGGAGATGTAAATATGGAAAGATTTATGTGGAAAGAGAAGGGCCTGCTTGGAAAAAGTGTGCTTGGAAAATGATGCGTTGCCATATCTTTGCGTTGTCCCAACTACCCCTAAACTGTAAACAGACTTTTGAACATATGCGACAATAAGTAATTTTTATAAGGTTATGAAGCGTGTTAGAGAAGTTTCCCAGGCAGACGAGTGAGTGTGTGAACTCTGTAACACCACCACAAGGCCACACAAGACATTTACCGCACACACACACAAAAATGGGGAGGGGAATCAATGTATGTTACAGGAAATGTGTTCTTGTTTTAGTTTTACGGGTACTCGGGGTCTCATAGCTGCATCCTCCCAACTGTCAGAAGCCCTTACTTCTTTAGGTCTAAATCCCTCAGAGACAATGAAAGGCGTCGACTCGAGCAGGCGTCAATGTAAAGCATCCAAATAACACAACCAAATCAGAAATGATGACTGTAGTGTATGAAATGAAGACCGATGACCCAGTCGGCTTAAAAAGCCACAAAGTAAAACTTTTTTTTAATTGATACTTCCATGCAGGCAGCTTATCGGTGGTTAATAAATCGCTGTAACCGTTTTAATTGCTGGGATAAAAACAGCACAGCAACAAACACACAAGCTTGTCATCGTTCCAGAAGGCTGCGCAAACAAGATGAAGGTCATAGGGCTGCAAGTACATCATGTATGGGCCACCGCACTGAGCAGCATTAAAGGCTGTGCATACTCATACCAACATGTGCACATATATGCAGCTGTGGATACATGTACTGTGTCTAGCAGCACAGTGCGTATACACGTGCACGCTCCTAACACTTGTCCTCTTACACTTCAGGGGCCTCTATATAGGCTACATACAGTGTTCACCCACGCGTTCCTGTCACTGCTCTCGTCTTACTGACTGCTCTGGCTGAGCCGCTGAGCCAGCTGGTGATAACAACACTTCCTCCGTGCTTCCCTCTTGTTGCTTAGCTGTTGTGCTCTTACCATCTGTGGCAACGGGCTGGGGCCAAAGTGTCGTGTTACTCTCACAACTGGAGACCCAAGATGCTGAGGACACACAAGCACAGACACAATTCGGGGGCGACACACAGACACACACATACAGCAGTTACAGTTGTCATGAGACATGGAGGTGAAGAGGTCTGAAAAATGCAGCAGAGGGGTCAGCAGAGGGGTCAGCAGAGGGAGACCCAACAGCAGACAGTTCCTTGAAGGAATTATGCACGAGGCTGTGTAACATTTAGTAACTCAGCCAGTGCCCCGTGTTGCAGTCGGGAATCACAGAAAAATGTAATGGGTTTTGCACTCCACCTCTCCAGCATGCTTCATAAATTTTGGCCATGGTACATTTGCATACTTCTGCAAAACAGACAAACAGCACTAAAAATGTACCTCCGCTGAGCTTCTTTAGCTAACTGGATGAACAAGGTGTTCAGACAGTGTGAGAGAAGGAAGATCTTTAAATGCTATTTCAGTTTATGCTACAAAGTCATACTACTGTGAGAAACGTGAAATTAAAGTTGATGAAACGCTGTGACCAGATGAAAAAGGATCTCCCTGCAACACTCAAATTTACATGTTCACTTATAGTGAACTATTTTGAAAGTAACAACAACAAAAATAACTGGAAAATTCCAAATGGTAGAAACTAGAGGAAGTTATAACATCCAGTTCTTCTTGTGGGAAGAAATGTTTCCTCCATTTGAGGCAGCGCACGCCAAGTCACAACTGCGGTGACCCTGAAGCGCAAACTTTCCTCCAAACAAAACGACAATCTCACTTCAAAACGCTTCAGTTTCTTCAGCTACAACAAAAATAATAGAAATAAAAATAAAAATACATTTCACTTCACAGGCCAAAAAAAAAGAGATTTAATGGTATAAAAATTCCAAATCAATCACATGTAACATCTCGATGACACCATGACCTTTAACCAGTGACGTTAACACGAATTATAGATCTTGAAATTGTGTCACAACAGAAGATGCAGACAAAGTTTAATCAATAAGATCTCCTGTTCATGAACGTCCAGCTGCGGTCACGGCACGTCCAAGTAGACTCTACATCGCTAAGCTTTAGGCGAAACCTTTTTCACTTTATGATAAGAAAGGGCTCAAACTTGGCAGTTACAGCTAAAGATGGTCGACTGATGAGCCGCAGGTCACGGTGAGGTGGCGGTAAAGAGAGGTCGGGAGTGTAGGAGGAGAGCTGGAGAGGAGGAAGGCTGTTCTGAGACAGAGGACAAGAGTGGCATGTGGCTGGATGGTATCCTTGGGAAAGTTTGCAGCTCTTTCTCCCACTCCCTGGATCTTAGCTGGGGACAAATACCACATGGAGCTGAGAGGAAGCCCGCTGGAGTGTGCAGGGCCACGAGCACGCAGGAATGTTTCACTTCAAACGGAAAATGTTCACAGCTGTTGCTTAAGCGATCTCTCTCACTGTTTCTCCACTTCTATCTCTCCATCTCTCTCCTACCTCTCACTGACTCAGTGTGTGCCAGTGATAACTCGTATTTTTAGTTCTACTGTGGCTATTCTTGGCTTCCTCTGACAGCATCTAATGTGTTTGCTTTGTGTATGAATGAAAAGGATGTTCATTTTCTCTAAAAGTTACCAGGCGGGAACTAGCAAACTTTATGTACTACTCAACGCAGCGATGAACGTGTTCACGTGCACATCACTAATTTGCACCTCTTGTTCAGTTTGCTCATCTCACTAAAAGGTGAAGATTGTCCAAAATAGCCAAAACATCTAGATTTTAATATTTGATGTCGCAGCGTGCATAAGTGATGGCTTTTGACTTTTCCTAGTGCAGAAAGAGAGAGCTCTCTCTCTAAGCCTTCACCTGAAACGCAGGAGCAGGCATCACGCACTGCAGCAGTGCACAACACGCTTTGTGCTGCGTGTGCCAACAGTGGTCATTTCCGCAAGTGCAACCAGTTTTCTGTCCATGCAACATCATGCACGTACCTTCTCCTGCTTACTTTTGTTGGAACATTGGAATGAAACCGTAACACTAAACAGTGACTTATGTCTGAATGACACAATGCTGTCACTTCAGCAGATAATTAAATGCAGCAAATTTACATGTTTGGGAAAGAAAAACTCAAAGTCTTGGCACTTCTAAAACTTCTCATCGTGTGGTGGTTCGTTTTGTATCCCAACACAGATTGGGAAACCGCTCACTCGATTGTGGCATGAAAATACCGGAAGCCCTCGCCCGACCCACGAGCAAAAATGACAACAACACTGGATTTTCGTCCCCACATCAAGCAGCCTGAAGTCTGCTGACTTTGGTTTGGCCCGTGATAAGTTTGGGGGCTGCAAATAAACCTTGCACACACATACCACCATATAAAGTGAACATGTGTGTGCATGCTTCTGTGTTTGTGTGCACATTTATATCCATCGTGACTCATCTGTTTACGATTGGGTAGAGCTCTCAAGCTCCAGATCCACATATGCAAATGGTGGAGAGTCCCAGATGTCCCATTTGACCCGAGAACTGAAGAAGCTTCTCGGATCAGAGGTGAAACGTCTTCGAGCAACTTAAAGAAGTCCAGACGCTTTTCTTTCCAAGCTCCTTAAACTACGATGACCTGGATGACTGAGAACCTTCACAGACATCAGCAAGTCGTAGTTGTGCATTCAGGTGTCATTGCACTGTCTAATCACTGTACTTCCACCACCTCTTCAACAGCAGTAGGCAGGCAGCCTCATCTTTCTTCTTCACTTTTGCTCGTAGTTGATCTGATTTGTGGACAGATGACAAAGGCACAGTTCACTGGTACATCTGAGAAGTCGTCGCAGCTTTATTTTGTCTGATCTGACTCAGTGAAAGTCTGAGCGAGCGTCGCGTCTTCGGGCAGAATGCTGGAGCTCCTGATCCTACCAGCCGAATAACGAGTGTGTAAAGAGTTGGAAAATTGAAATATTCGCGACATACATTTTGTGCCAGCATTCTTGTTTTTGTTTGTTTTTACATGAAAATTCTTTGTATTGTTATCAGGATGATGATATAATGGTTCCTGTGTTTGAGCACAGCGGTGATCTTGTTACATACGATCGACCCGTCTGAAAGTCTGCCGACCAGCCTCTGGATGTACACGCATGCATATTTACACAGTATACAGTACGTTTAATGCATATTGCAACTCCACAGACAGACATACAAACCTTGGGCTGAAACCAAGGTTTTCTTTTTTCTTCTTAAACCACTTCCCTGCCTTTCCCCGGCTCCTGGTGACGACATTCTCTTGGAATTCATCATTGCACTGGTGGTGCTCTCAGGGAGACTTTGTTGTTGAGATCTCTGCGCTCTGCAGCCACTAACTAGGACCATTTGGTGTCTCCTTTCACCACACTCTTTTCTTGCTCACTCTCCTTACATTAAATGTTCTCCTTCGTGCATCGGTTGGGAAGATTTTGCATTATCTGCTGTCGCTGGGGCTTTAAAGGGGTTGTTAACTTGTAATGGATGGGTATTTGTGATAAGGCTTGAGGTTTCAGAATGTTGCTTTTATGTGTCATTGCATTTCTGCACTGTATGTGTGCAAAGTGCAAAGGCTTTGAACTTGCATCTGCATCTGCATTTGCATCTGTGAGTGTTCGTAGGTGCTATGTATGTATGGCCACTATGTAATAAAGCTCCTGCATGTTTGTATCCAGTGTCTGTGTGCAAGACAGACATGGGGGGCATGCTGCTGGGTGCTCCGGAGGCCTGCAAAGGGACAGCCTTCCCCTCCTCCCTAAAGCCTGTAGATTGATGGGGGAGGTGTTGCTCCTGCTCACTCATCCATCACACACTTTATTTGGGTTTTAGAGGAAAGGAAAAGAGGAAAAAAGGCAAAATAAAGGAAAAAAGACTTCCAAAAATATCAGAGTTGGGGGTTGGGGTGGTGTGCTCAAGAGCTGAGGAGGGGGAGGCCCCTTGTCCTGCATTGCTCCCCACCCTTGCTCGCCTCTCTTTAAGCAGATGTTGGAAAAGAAGTCTTACCCTTGTGACCCCCTGTCATTCTACAACCCCAGCCCTGCTAACAAAAGACAGATAAAGCTAAATCAGGGGCAGATTTACTGAAGATTAACAGGGAAGTTTGTGATTTTGTGCTGCGCGTAAGCGTGAATGGATGTTTTATATATTTTGGTTACCTGCAGCAGATTATGACGGGCTTTAGTTTGCAAGTGGTTGGTGGTCTTTCTCTGCCATCAAGGTTTAGTGCGAAGCCAAATGTTTGGTTGACAGGGGAAACTATGCCTGTAATCCCAGCCCTCCGTGCTCCCACTAAATGAGCGTCATAGCAACTCAGCCCATAAATTCAGATTAGACTGCTTTACATGGAATGCAGAATTCCTATATATGTGAAGTCATACGTGTTTGTGCCGAGCGTGGTCCAGTGCTGCGTAGTCTGACGGGATGAGTGAAGTTCTACTGTTCCAAACGGATGAATCAAGAAATCTCTGTTTGCTGTGTACTTATTACATATACAAGGAAAGGGAGACTTTTACTCTGTTACTACAAAGAGAGGGTCTAATGTTAATTAGTCAAAAAACGTAAATAAACTGTATTCTCATAATGTTAAATCCAATGTTTCTGTGCTTTTCTTTAACCTTGTGCTCTGAATGTTAACCCCCGCCATGTGGCCAAACGAGTGGAATGGTTTATTTCCCAAGTGCACGCTGCTCTTGTTCATCAGTCAGAGTAAACCGAGCTAAATCCCACAGTTTTGTGATGTAAAAATATTAAAATGTGAAATTGTAGCAAAAAAGAATACCAGGTTAGCTTCTCCGTGCTGGGATGGGAGCGCGTTTGTTTCCTCTGAGATCCTTTTCCAACTCCAGACCTCACAGCGAAGCTCCCACAGGACTTATTTGAATCACAAATGTCTTTCGTTTCTCAGTCGTTCACAGGTTTTGGTCAGTTGAGGAATTTTGGGACCCATTAAAGCCTGGTGACAATGACTTTCACCCCCAGGGCCACCACAGGGGTCCGCCCTCCTACTGACCCCTCCGTTGCCGCCCAGCCCTTACTTCAACATTTCTACACCCAAGTTCTGATCAGTTCAACAAAGAACCAAAAAAACCCAAAAAAACTTCTGGGGTCAATGTCTCTTTTCTCCCTGTCGCTCTTTTACTCCTCGCCGCCTTGTTCTGGCTCAAGTCGGGGCTTATCAAAGACAATCCACTTCTGTCATGTGGCCAAATCATTCTGACACCCATTTAGCATGCTCATCAGAGGACAGTTATGAATATTCAACATGTTCCCAGGAGCCAGTGAGCGGCAGAAAGAAGACTTGGAGTGACAGATAATAGAGCGTGTGTGTCCAGGAAAAACTGAGACAAAGACAGACAAGAGTACGAAAACATATGTACATGTGAGTGAGCAGGAAAGAAAGAAATCAACATAGTAACAATTGGATTTTAGGAGGGAGCCACTTTAGTATTTGCAGAACCAGAATAGTTATTATCAATAGTTTTAGTATATGTGTAATAGTATAGTATTGTGTGTAATAGTATTACACACAATAAAAATTAAAAGCACGCACACACACACACACACACACACACACACACACACACACACACACACACACACACACACACACACACAGTGAAGTAGCTTCTGCGAGGTACCGGACCCTCAAACTGTGCTGTTAATGTGTAACTAATAGGGATTTCTTTGGATACTGAACAAATCTGAACCTTTGTCATCTTGAAACAAACCTCGGATTTGTTATGGGATGCTTTAAAATACCGACGGGATCAGAGGCTGATGTTAGAGGTCTACAGGAAAATAGAAAGCACAGGTGTAATTAATAACATTAATGACTTCATTCCATTTGGCTGAGCCTGTTCCAAGGCACTCATTAGGCCAGCGTAATGGGACACTTAATGGGGTCGAGTTGTTAATGTTATGAGTTACATCTGTGCTCAGCGCTAGACTGGGACAGAAAATCGGCCCCAGTATTTTTGGACCAGGCAGATAACAAAAGTAAATAAATGTACATATTTCATTTTGTTTGATTATAGATATTGAAACAGGGCTTAATCAGGTTGGTACAGTTACTGTTGGGTTCTTTCTTTTTGCACAGCTGTGACGATAGTTCATAGCTACACTTTAGCTGTTAGCATTAGCGGTGGCTCATGGTCAAATTTTACCTGAATCTCTGATTCTCTCCTTTGATAATTATGCCCCACCATCTGTTTTCTTACTGTCATGTCATGACTTTCCTCACCTCTCCACGGCTGGTGTAGCAGCAGCAGCACCTCCTGTGCCTGCGAAGCCTGTTTGCTGGCTGTTGTTGGTACTACTGTTAACGGTGCGGCAGTCCAGCAGCTAACGTGTCGGTTAATTTGACCCATTTTGCTGCATCTATTTTTAGTTTCTTTTTATTGTTTTTCTCTCCGCTTCTCAGCTCCACCTTTTCCCCACTTCTGCCACACTTAACGTTTTCTACAAGCGGTGCGAGCGCTCAGCGAAGGTAGGAGAGGGCCCGGCCAGTTAAAGTCAAAGTCAGATTTATTTATATAGCACATTTAAAACAGCAACTGGTGACCAAAGTGCTGTAATTTTAAGATTATCAAAAGAGATAAAACATAGACGCACATGATCAAATTTTTAAAAAGAAGCATAAAATAAGAAGAAGTAGTACAAACTCATTCTGATTTAAAAGCCAAGGAATAAAAGTGGCATTTCAGATGGGTCTAATGTTGGGGAGGTCCTGATGTGACGGGGCAGTTTGTTCCACAGTTTAGGAGCAGTCACAGCAAAGGCCCGGTCTCCTCTGGGCTTTAATCTGGACCTCGGGACAGCTTTGATCCGCAGACCTCAGCGATCTTGCAGGAGTGTACCAATTCAAAAGATCAGAAAGGTATGAGGGTGCTAACCCGTACGACGCCCTAAAAACGAGAAATAAAATCTTAAATCAAATTGAAAACTAACTGACAGCCAGTGTAAGGATGCTGGTACGGGAGATATGTGGTCTGACTTGCGTGCATCAGTTAGTAACCGTGCTGCAACACTTTGTGGGCTAGCTGATGACAGACTGACACCTGAAGAGAAATGAAGAGATGTGATTGGGCAATCCAGTGATGGATGAAAAGGAACGAATGGGCTGCTGTCCTGCTTTAATCGCCGGTGAGCAGCGACCCTTCGGGCCGGTCCGTTGGCCCAAAAGTGCGTCGGCCTGCTGGCTAAATACCCGGTATACCAGATTACCAGTCCAGCCTTGTCCGTGCTTTTCTTGCTCTGTCTTAATTTTAAGGTCTTTATAAAATTTAGATTTTTTGGGGGGGGAAGTGTGTCGTACAGAAATTATTGTTATAAAGATGATTGTGAACAATATTCTATAAATTGTTTAGCAAACAAATATTGGGTGGTTCTAAAGTGAGTTTGTCAAATGTTCGATTCTGTGACTTTGTGGTCAAAGTTTTTGTAGTTTTTAATTTTTAGCTCTGAGTGTGTTAAACACGATTAAATACTAATAAACGAATAACATTTTGTTGTGCATGTAAGCTGACTTAGTGCGATCTTTCTTTAGCACTGCTGTTGCAACAGCAGCATTTTATCTGTACAGGATATCGAGTTGCATCATGGAAGAGCTTAAAGTCGTGAATGATATTTCCCAGCATTACTGACTTGTTGTCATTTAGTGTTGAGTATCATGGAAAACCCTTTGGCACTCCTTCTGAATCGCAGACTTTCTACGTCTTTGATCCTCTTGTGTTGTTGACCACTGTTTGGTTATGAATGTGTTGGATTTTGTGAGAACAAGAGAGCTGAGCCAGGAAGGAACCAGTTTGTCTGAATGAGACTGTCTGTCTCTTTGACATCGATGTCAAAAACTTCTAGGATCACATCCAAGCTGAGACAAGTGGTCACTCGGACTTGGAGAACGTGGCACCGATCCAAGCTTTGATGTTTCCGCTGTTAAAAGTTCTACATGGAGACGTTTATCAAAGGTTGTTGCATCTTCATGAACTGTAGAATGTTTTTGTAGTCATATTTTCAGCATGTTTTCTGGTTTATGTTGTGTTGTCATTGTCATAAATCTCAAAAAATGAGAACAACTGAGAGTGCGAATGTGTCATATGATGGTGGTGGACACCTCATTGGCTGATCAATGAATCAAGTGTACTAAAGAAGTGTTAGGGTAATGAAATGTAGCTGTGTTAAAGCAGGGCCTGCTGAAGTCTCTGGATGAGGTTCATTTTTATCGAATAACTTTCTAGAGGCAGAGCGGAGTGGTTCACCTGCCTGTAGTGTGACTTTGAAGGAGACGGCCAAATAGACCAGGGGTGTCAAACTCAATCGCACTGGGGGCCAAAACTCAAGGCACACTTTAGGTCTCGGGCCAAACAAGATAAACATTTACTGAACACACTAAAACATGTATTTTAAACATAAATATGAATAAAAACAGACAACTTAAAAAAATAAACTTTAACTTGGCATCATACATGAGCTCAAAAACTCTGTTGAGAACTTTTCCCCAACTTAGCCAGCGGAGCTCTGCATGAAGGAATGTCGGCAAACTCTGAATCTATTTCCCACATAAAAGACTGAAACTGACGGTGATTTAAACTTTTGCTCAGATCAAATTTACGGCCTGTGTCACGGTGATCATTACATGCTCCATTTTTAGGACTTTACCACACATCCTTTCCTGGTGTGTGATGCAGTGATGTGCTGTTAACTCACCGGTACAGTTCTCCTGCATCTTTACTCGCATCCTGCGGACTAGTCCGCTTTTTTCACCGCACAGCACCGGCGCTCCATCTGTTGTAAGTCCAACAAGTTTGTCCCAGGGCAGTTTCATGTCGTTACACTTTGACATACGTTTTAAAAAATGTCTTTTCCTGTTGTTGTCCCGTGCATCGATTTAATGTTCAGTATTTCCTCTCCACGGACGAAGATGGCCAGCTGTGCAGTGTCCATCAGGTCTGTACTTTCATCCACAGCCGAGTATGCAATAAAGTTTTTGCTTCTTTCACACAACTGTGTTCTTAAATCAGTGGCCGTCTCACAAACCCGATCAGCAATCGTATTTCTGCTCAGGCTCACATTTGCCAAAATCTGCGTTTTGTCTGGACACAAGCCGTCGCACAGCTTCATCCTGCAGCTCTTCAGAGCGGTACCGGGCTCATTTGGCTCCTCTGTTACAATAAAACTTGCTTTCACAACAGCTTCACTTTGTGATTTTGCTCTGGTGACAAACGTCTGCTGAAATGTCAGATTCTTCTTTAGCTCTTCTACTTCCTGTAGTTTCTGCGTTTAGGTTTTTCAGCTTATCCTGACGTTTTGTCTCGTAGTGCCGTCTTAAATTAAATTCCTTCATTACAGCCACGTTAGCTCCACTAATAAGACGCACGGCTATACCAGCATGTCTGTAAACAACATTGAGAGTAGCATCCTCCTCTCTGCCCCATAATGCTCTCTGGTTGCTATGGTAACACGTGAACATTTCTTTCAAAATAAGACGCACAGCTGTAACACAGGAAAAAGACCCCAGGAAACTGAGTTAACGATAAAAACCCTGAAAACCAGAAATTTCACACCCGAGCCTCAACTCTCGCGGTCGGGTACCAAACGACTCACGGACTGATACCGGTCCATGGCCCAGGGTTGGGGACCGCCGATGTAGGTAGTATCTTACTTCAGCTGAAGACGGCAGTGCTTGCAATAAAATCTGTCACTTTAGGAGACAGTGTGAACAATTTTTCAAACCTGTGAATTTTTTGTATCTCTAAAATTATAGAAATATGATGTCTTCAACTTGTTCATCCACATTTAGCTCCCTGACTCGGGCCTCATTAATTCACAGATAGTTTTACTCAGCAGTTTTATGTTTGACATGCAATGAAAGCTAAATGTGGCTAATGGCTAAGAAACGTAGGCTCGGCTTTTGGACTGACACTGAAGCACCTGCTTTCAGCTAACAGGACCCAGCTCCCCTCCCATCAGCACCATGGGGAGGAGAGAGTTTAATCATTCAAGTGAGGATATTCTAATGTTTTGTAGCTTGCACATGCTAATCGCTGCTCTCTCTTTTGTCTTGCAAAGCAGTGCCGTTGTTGATGTTGTTCCAGAGCCAAGTACATGTGCACAGCTTGTTTCAAGCAGAGAGAACTTTAAAGAATACTTTGATCCTGATTTACTTTTCCCTGTAAGCAAAATTGCCCAGAATTCATCTTCAGATTGGATACAGTATGTGCGTACTGATTCTGTACGTTTACTGGATACGGCTCCTTTGACTCTCTTTCCACAACTTATCTGCATATATATCTCACTGAGATGAGCAGGGGTCAAGGGTCAGGGCTAGGCCACCAGAAGCAGCTCGAAACATGCTTCACAGATTCATTTGGAGGTTTGCTGTGCAGCTAGCATGTTATTTTTTAACTTAAATTGTTTAAGGGATTTTAGTGGACGAGTCTTTTAAGGTCCATTCTTTAGTTTTTAACAGTTTGCCCAGAACTGTTAAGCACTGGTGGACGAAGCTAACGACGCGAGGTCATATGGCAGACAACGGAAAACAACTTGCATAATTAGACGTTAGAAAACCACTAAAAATATGAATTATTGTATAGAGTCACGACCACACCAAAACATTGGTTTGTACCATCTGTAGGCTATAACATATGTCCGTGAGTCGTCATGAGTCTTTGATCCTCTGGTTCCAGTGATGTTTACATCAAGAGAACGTTCCTCAGCTCTGCAATTTCAGACTGACGAGAAGGGTGTCTGTCTAAAATAGTCTTAGCATCTGTGTCACAGACCTTATCTGTTATTATTCTACATTTTATTGTTCTCTCTGTGATATTTCCCATACCGCTATCCTCCATACCGCATTACCGCTAAGCTGCCGTCTCATTTTTGGTTGCATGTGGTCAGTGAAGTCTTTTTGGCTCTTGGACACAGGTCGGTGACTCAGCTGCCACTTTTCGTCGAGTCTTAAAGATGTACGACGTCACTGTCAGATACTGTTGAAAGCATCTGTAGCGCATTAAAGGAAGTAGCAACTTGATTCCTGAATGTTAATCAGTATAAACTGTGTTAAATAAGAGGAATTCTGGTGGGTAAACAGCCGTCAGTAATTAGAGGGGAGGTGGAGTAAGAGTTGGAGACGACCACATTTGAGAAGATCTCAGGATGAGACACACCACAGACGTTGTCAGTTAGACTGGGGTTTCCTGCAAACACACATCTGCCACACTGTGTAGATCTCCGTCTGTGACTGTGATAAGAGAACTGCTCATTGACTGGCTTAGTTCTTTAATGAAATCATGTTATTTTAAGTTTAGTGTTACCTGACTTTCTAACCTTACAAATGACACTTTTATTATGGAAGAATTGTTTTCTAATATTTGGTAAGCAGGGATCAGGATGCACTCGCTGATCCAGCCTAGCCAGCCAGGCAGGCACTGGAAGGTCCAGCCAGACAAATGCTGCCCATTCTGTCAGCTTGCTAGCAAGGGCAGTGAGGTAGATAATAATTGGCAGCTTGATTGTGCCATTGCCAATAATGTCGGGGGGGCATCAGATCACCGTGGGCATCAGAAGTCCCCAACAGGACCAAGAGAAAAAGGCTCACACAAGAATGACCAGATGTAAAATAAGAATAATAATATTTCAGTGTATGAAGAATAAAAAAATGTTTTTAAACCAAAATTCTAAATTTGACCTCTGCATTTTTTTCTTTTACCACAGACGCAAACACAATTCAAAAATCTATGAAGGTAAGAAGAATAATGTCACGCAAACCAGAGAGAAGCAGCACCAGAAAGGCCAGCAAGGCAAGAATTAAGACCAAAGCCTGGATCAGGCTCTTTATGGGATCCCTGAGTGACAGATACTCGGCTGAAATTACACATGGAGATCTCCACCCCACTCGAAGCTGTCCAAGTTTTAATGTAAGTCATTTTCTTTCTTTAAGTATTTAAGTCAAAATAGGTGTGAAAGAGATTCTGGTGTCAGATTTAGGGATGGGTACCGGTATCCGGTGCCATGATAGCACCAGTTCTGACATAAACCGTAGTAACCAGACCGAAAAGCAGCGCACATTTCGGTGCTTTATTTTCCTGAGCTGTGATACACTTAGGTAGGCGGGTCCAGGTACGTACGATCTTTTAGAGCAGAGCTACAGATTAAAAATGCCCAAGGCGAAGCAGTCAAAAGTCTGGCTGCACTTCACAGCAAAAGATGCAAACTCAGCAGCATCAAGTGCTTTAAGCTGATACTGTGATACTGTCAAAGGAGGTAACACCTCAAATCCGATGAAACACCTGGCGACGCATAGCGTTTTTTTTTAAAAGCCGAGAAATGCGCCGTATTTGATAGCTTGCTGCGAGACCTCACACCGAGCACATCTACTGCGGGTAGAGCAGAGTCCTGGCCCCTAGCCCTGCCAGTGTAGCAGAAATGATGAGGATGATGATGCAGCAGCAGCCGTTCTTCTCTGCGTGAGTAGCTTAATGTTGTTCGTGTGTAATTTACGTTGAGTAGGCTAACCACGTTATTACATTAATGCATGTAAGGTGAACTAGCAAACACCGTCGTAGCTACATGCGGCTGTCTTCTTGTTTGATGGCAGATACTCCCTTCACCCTGGCCAAAAAGGCTAAAATGACCAAAGAAAAAGAGGGAAACAGCTAAACATGAGAGGTTTTTGGACAAAGTTTGTGTTTTTCCATTGTTTAAGCACCGGCACCATTTCGAAAGTATCGGTTTGGTATCGGATAAAACCTAAACGATACCCATCCCTAGTCAGATTTCACCTTAGCAAAATATAGACATCCACATGTAGATGGGCAGTAAGGCTCTTGATGGTGACTTATGCTATGGGCTTGAAGTTGGCCTTTAGTTTTGTCCGCCACATCCCCATTGAGTTCCTGATGAAGGCTCTTAGGGTCCTGTTGATCCTGTATAGGTCTAGGCATTCCAGGATTGAGTCATAGTCCTTCTTGTAATCAATCCAGGCGGTGCACCTAGTCCTGCAGTCCTGGCTCACTGGTACACTGGTGCAGCTGGTGTTTTGCACCTCTGGTATTCTTGCTAATCCCTTTCTGTGCCGCATTCACAGGGCTGGACTGGCCATTGGGCGTACCGGGCATTTGCCTGGAGGGCCGCTCGTGATTTTTCGTTTTTATGGGCCGATGGGGTTTTATTTCTTTTCTTTTTTTCAACGGTATAAATGAAAGCTGGTGGATTGGCCAGTTGGTCATGATCGACTCTGGGCTGGACCAATTACAGCCGAGGAGGTCGGACTTTAAACTTGAGGTGAAAAGGAACACGGTTTGTCCCGCACTACTTCAGCTAGAAAGTTGCTAATTCAATCATGAAACTGATCAATGATCAGCTGATCGGCTTTTCTCTCTGCGCCGGAAAAAGGAAACCAGCAGATGTCGCGCTAAACAACAGCAGCACGTTTAAGCTTGATCAGCTGTTGTTAGAATTTATTTAATATTAATTTCTAGTATCAGCTGATGTTTTCTGGAGCCACAGCTGTAAAGCTGCTGGTCATGATGTCGGTTTGGTTATGTGGTGAGAGGGAAACATGAAGACGAAACCAGGAGATGTCCTTACTGAACCATCAGAGCTGTGATGGAGAAACAGGTTTACCTTTAGGTGACATGAATGAGTTGAAGTTATGAACTGTTTCTGAGAGACATATAACACCAGGATCCTTTTCTAAGCAGCTGACAGCTGGTAACTGTGCAGGGGCGGGTCTAGCAAAGTGTTGCCAGGGGGGCATGTAGGGCATTAACAGGGAGAGGGGGGCACAAAGAAATACTTTCTTATTCTCATTTAAAATGTCTCACTTTGAATAAATAATTATCTGAATCTTACAACCAAAGTTTTCATCTGATGTAAAATGTATAGAAATCCATTATTGTATTCAGTAAATATTAAGTCTAGTATATATCCTAGTAAGTTATAGTATTCTTTCCTTTGTTAAGGTACCATCTGTGCAGGCTGCAATTCTGCTGAAGAAAGATGTTGAATGAATTTAATTACTGGAGAAAAATAATAGATTTCTGTGCATTTGTTTTATACGTGCATTAAGTTAAAATCGGTTTTATCAGTTAAGCATCTTGCTGGGAGTTGGCAATCCTATTAGTGAGGTATATGTAATTATAAATTAGGTTGTTTTATATTTTTGCTAAGTACTGTTTAGAATAGCAGAATCGTGAGGATAGTGAGGTTTAAGTTTATTATAAAGGCTTTATGGCTTTAATACCACGGAGGGCCGGTCACTATTTGGTGACCACTGAAATTGAGACCTCCTGTTTAGACTGTGGGAACTGTTGACAGGAAACCAAATTAACCAACATTTCAGCTCCTCACTGTGAAATAAACAGTCTCTGGGATGCCATGCAAACAACTCCTTCTGTAAAATATTAAAGAAATGAAGCAGCTACGGGAATGAAAGTCCACCTAACACTGTAGTGCAGGTGTATTAATTTACATGATTTTTGTGCTTTTGAGTGCCTTTAGTTCATCCATTGATACCAAAAAACAAATCTTCAATACCAGTGTGTCACCCTCTGACAACTAAGCCGACTTTGATGCAGCTGAAAATCCAGTTTATTACACTCTGCCTTCTCACAGTAATGCAATACTATTACTTACACTGACTTTGTGTGTGTGTGTGTGTGTGTGTGTGTGTGTGTGTGTGTGTGTGTGTGTGTGTGTGTGTGTGTGTGTTTAAAGGGGTACACTATAGTTGAGGCCTACAGGGGAGAATGCTGAACCTTAGATGGCTTGACCTTATTTTAGATAGTCATGGTAGCATTTTCTGAGCCACAAAATTGCTTGGCATCACTTACGTTAAATATCAAATTATAGGTCTTCAAACCTCAAACCAGTTATACCTTAGGTGCAGGAGCAGGTGTCACGATACCCTTCTTCAAGACATTGGTTGTTTCAGTGGATTTCTCACCTGCCACACAGGAAGCCTGGTTTCGATTCCCAGCCGGTGCAGGAGCTTTTTTTTTTTTTTTTTTTTTTTTGAAAAACATCAGTTACCAACACAATATGTGCAGATATGAACACTTTACAGCTGACTGTAATGTTCTGGAAACTTGTACACATCCCAGGTCCCCACCGGTTTATGAAGTGCTGGGGCTAACTGTGCCCGTGTGCTGGGAAGGTAACGGAAGGTAACTTCCTGCTGCAGTAATACCGGGCTAGCTCATTTTTCTTTTTAATAGTGTAATTTTATTCAACTTCAGATTCAGAAACGATATGAATTTGGCCAACAGTTAGGGTTGCCAACTCCCTGAAAAATAAATAAGGGACACCTCGTGGCCAGGGCCGGGCGACCCAATTGTCTTCACCCTTCCCAGTGTGGTAGCTCTTTTTTTGTGTGTGAAATAATTTTTTAACCATTTGACTTGAATTTGATTTAAGTAGATGTGTATTCTTTGTGATATGAACACATGTGAAACAAATGATCATTTAGCCATTTATTTTTAGCTCAAAATGACAACATTAACACATAAAACAGGTCTCCTTCTTAAACAGAAGCCTGTCATGCTTAACTTTTGAGAATATAAGTAAATCTTTCTTTAAAAGAACTCTGTCCTGCTTAACTTAAAATAATAGAAAACAATAGAAAGAAAAATATTCTTGTAACTGTGCACATTTAGTGCATTTAGTACAATTGGCTTCAGTTGAGGTATTATTTCAGCTTTTCTAATGCTAATCAGCTGCTCCTGTTTGTAAACCCGCTTGTTCCCATGATTACGCATCTTAACTCATCATCATTATTCATCTATGTATTACTTTTATGTATTAGTCATCTATTTGTTGTAATCATCTATTCTTGCAGTTGTTTATTACACAAAATAAATTATATTATCACACTTCTGGCCACATAGCGCTGATATTCACTGCACATGCCCATATTAACTTTTTCCAGCCAGGTGTTTTCCTTTTCCCATTCTTCCCTTTCTCTGAGGGGAACAAACATTGCTGCTCTAATGCTGGGTTCACACTGTGCGGTTTTAGGCCCATTTTGAGCCGATTTTTGAGTGATCGGACCGATTTTGGCCTTCATCGTGCATCGTGTAGTATACGTGGGGTAACGAGAAGTGATTAACACCTCACGACCAGCTCCCGATCATCAATCGCTCGTGAGGGTCTCACCACAGCCGCTCACACTGCTCGCGCGCAAACACGTAAACGTTGGTGTAAAAGATGGAGCAGCACGGCTGTGCAGCGTGTGATCTGGACACAAGCGATGGAGGCACAACTTGTAGAACTTTGGAAAGCTCATCCGAGCCTTTTCGATGTGGCATCACAAAATGATCACGACCACAACAACCGTGAAAATAGTTGGATTTACATGCTGCTCAATCACAGCTGCCCGATCAATGTTTTTCATTAGCAATTTAGCAAAGTTGATGGTGGTGGTGTGTGTGTCTGTGTGAGTGTAAGACGGAGAGAGAGAGCGCGACAGATTTTCTGTTATAACCTTCATTTTATGGAGGCACAGTGTGAGCTCTCAGGTCGCATCAGAGCATCGGGCGGTATAGTGTGAGACCTGCATCGTGACCTACCAACTGCGAGTCAATCGTGCAGTTTGAGCAGGAGCTGAATAACGTGACTGAAAAAAATCGCACAGTGTCTGCCCAGCTTTAGGTTTACTGTCGTCCGAGACTTGCACCGCAGTGTCTGCGTTTGTTTCCCTGTTGGCCATGCTTCTTGTTGTGGTCATTTGTTGTCTTCCGGTATTTTCTCCGTAAGCGACCTTTCCTCGACCAATGAGATGAGCGGTAATCTGAATTGTCATACTCGTAAGTGTGCTGTCAGCTCATTGGTCACAAAGCAGGAGAGGGGCTGGGAATTATGTTTTCAAACAAAGCGTTAATTCCATTAAAAGTTATAGACTACTTTTGATTCTCACTGTATTACGGGACAAAGTGCGTCCCTTATTAGCTCAATACGGGACGTGTACTTTTGTTTCTAAATACGGGACGATTCCGTATTTTAAGGGACGGTTGGCAACCCTACCAACAGTAGAGATTTTGACTATCCGGTCTTTAAGTGATGACGTGATAAATTTTGCTTCCACGTCCAAACTACTCTGCATTTATTAAGGCTACTGTTTGGTCCGTTTACAGCATCCTGCCATGCGATTGCATTTGTCTCTAACCATCAGGATCCTTCACGTTAACTTTTATCAGTGGAAAAAAAGTTAGCTTGTTTATATTATGGTAACATAGCTGTGTAGCTAGCGATCACGTAGCACATCATTATATACCAGCTAGCCCAACTTCAGTAACCCTACAAACGTCACTGCTGTTTAGTTTACTGTCTTCATTTATGTTGGAAGTGATAGCAGAGCCGTACGTTTGAATTTTCTCAGAAATCTCTCAGTCAGAACATGCTATATCATGTTTAGGTGGAAGCTAGCGAGCTAACTTCCTGCTAACTTCTAACTCCATTAAATTTCATAAATTGTGTTTTCATGGATGCCTGGATGTTAAACTTAATTGTTACACCTGGTAAAGCAGCAACGCTGATCATTTTATTACAGGTGAAAGAATTTAGACATTTTTTAACTCTCAGTGATGCTGGTGTTTGTTTGACTTTGGGACCTGCAGCGGAGTTTGGGCCCAGAGATGGCTAATAAGGTCAGACTTAAAGACCGAATACTGCTGTACCGCGATAGTGCATGTTGATGATGTCATCAAGCTGCGCCTGTTTTGGTCAAAAGCATCGCATTGGCTGCAAGCATGGAGCTTACACGTGGGGAGGAGGTGCTCATAAAGAAGACCGGCGCGACGTCGGTCACATGCACCTGGTTTGGGTTTAAGCAGTCGGGTGTTAAGCAGAAAAATATCATCTGCAAATTATGCCGGGCGACAGTAATAGTGAAGAGACGAAGCACGTTTTGGAATATGAGGAAAACCCTGCACTCTCCACAAACGCCCAGTCAGTCAAGTGGAAAGAAAAAAGAGGCCCTACACACCAGCAGACTGATCTTTTCCAAAGGCACAGTTTGCACTTTATTTTAAACAACTTAGAATTTAGTGTTTTACTGATATTTAACTTTTTTATTCAAAAATTGTTGTGCATTTATCTTCATTTTTATTTGTAATGTAAGAACTTTGTGTTACAGTTTTTGGAAAAAGATCTGTTACATCGTAAAAATTATTTGAAAAGTTTTGTAATTTAAAAAATAAAAAAAACCTTTTGCACAATATATGTTCTTAAAACGGCATGCTATACTGTTCAGTCATTCTGACACACACACACACATACATATATATATATATATGAAAATAATATATCGCAATATATATCGTTGCTGCATATGCTTTGAATTACACTGCAATATGGATTTTAAGCCATATCGCCCAGCCCTATCTCCACCCATCACACCTGAGGATGATGTTAATAAAACCTGAACCAAACAACGCATGATGGGATAACATATGACAACATGTGTCCAGTAAATTGACCTTTTTCCTGAAACTCATTGAGCTCCTTGGACACAAATCTTTGGCGACTGCATTTGAGGTTTCCATCTTTGTGAGACAGACGCTGACAAGCCTCACCTTTATGTACGTCTGAGCTAATGTTGGACAATTAAAGTTAGCAACCGCTACATTCATGCATTCATTATGTTGCAATTTGTGCTGTGTTCTTACTTGTGTTCTTGGTTGAATAGCATTGTTGTGTTGCCCTGAATTGCAGCACTCTCCACATGACTTGTTCACCTTCTGTTGTGCAACACATTTAAATTGTGTTGTCTGTCTGTCTTTTAACACAGTGATGCTCATCTTCTAGCTGTGCGGTACAGGTAACAGCAGGCACGTCGTCACACAGTGATTTGTGGATCGCTTGGTGCACTTTTGCTTTGCCTTCTGTTGGAGAGAACACATAACCTGTGAAGCCTGAATATGCCTTATTTTGACAGGTTAGGACACCGACTATAACATTAAAGAGTTCACCATTAAGAACAGTGTTGGTGGTCCGTCTGCTTCACATCTCAACATAGAACAAAAGCAGTAGAATAACACATGAAGATGAAACCAGCTGTCAGAGGGTTTAATGTCAGAGCCAGACATATTCTTATATACCATAAAATATATGAAAGGTCAAAATCAAGGTCATTTCCACTAGGTCCTGTAAATAAAAGTACTTTGCTATAATAAACCGTTATTCTAGTGTAACTGTTTCATTCTTTTCTCAATTGATTTTTTTCTTATACTGAGAATAAGAAAGATTCTAAATAGAAGTAACTGACTATTAGATAAAGCACATTGTTGATCTGATTAAGCAACGTTATTCTGAAATGTGGTCAACTTTGTTTTTTGCTAGTTCACCTGTAAACCAGGTGCTATGAGCAACTCTGAAAGTAGAGTGTTTTCCGGCGAGCTGACATCATGGACTAAACACTTCAATATCATGTTTTTTAAGCTTAAATTATTCAGTTTGTCTACGTCTGCTCTCTTGTATGAAATGTGCTTTAGTGATGATTGGACTCGTGATGCTAAATGTAAATATATTTAGTGTCATATCCTCTCCATCAGCACTTTGTCTTTGACTGCTGTGGAGTTATAGATGTAACTGCTTGTTAAAAGCTTTAAAGCTCAATGCAAAAGATGTGAAAAATGATGTGTGTAGGTGGGAACACATTAAATGGAAAACAAATTAACGCTTACTGATGCTACTGTAGCAGTAATAAGGTGTTAGAGAAGAGCTTGTCAGCAGTGGTGACGAAATGCGTTCAAATGGCCCCTCTGGACATGACAAATAAAATGCAGGTGTCCAGAGGAAAAGATCCAGCAGTGGAAAGCACGATGGTGTACGTCAGGACCTTGACACGGGGAGGAGAACCTTTCCCCTTTAGCTGTAGGCTGTGCTGTTTATCTGAAGGGCAGGAATTCAGAGGAACAAGGGCACTGCAGAAACTAGAGGACTTTGATTTAGTAGCTAACTTATATACAGTCAATCTGCTTCCTTCTTGCCCACTCCTGAATGTTCAACACCTCAGTGCTGAGTTTCCCACCATCCTCATATAGTCTCCGAGAGTAAACAGCGCATAGACGTAAATAGTAACTCCCTTGCTGTAGTTTAGCTCACTTCCTGTTCACTTGCCCCTGGGCGAGAAGGCACAATGACGAACACCACCCACATTAGCTCCCCTAGCTGGCAGTCAGGCTGACGAGCAGGGTGACACGGGGGTCATTTGTTTCTGTCACGAGCACAGAAATAGTGTCCCAACTCCTCCTGGGGTGGACAAAGCAGGCACACATTCATTGGCCTGCAGCCTGGGCGGGATGTACTCTTGTTGTGATTACCTGCCTCTGCAGAGGAAGGGCTTTCTCTGAGGACCTATGGAAAAATGCTGCCGTCTGCCAAGCGCCATGATTAGCACCCCAGCCAGTTCCTGGGTCAGCTCAGAGGGCAAAAGTGTCTAGACCAGCCAGGGGGATTTCCACAGGCTCGAGCCTGAGCTGTAATTATTACTGCTAACAGCAGAGCCCCGACTCTCGGGGCCCAGTTGCACTTCATGCAGTTGTGCAGAGTTAAACTCCATTCAGTGTGCGGTGGGAGTCAGATCAGACATTGGCTTTACATATGGTTTGAATATTGCATTGTTAATGGCCCCAATTTTTCATTGAGTCGTGTTATTTGATGTGAGCAGATCAAGAGTTGGGCGGTTGGAAGCCAATTTGCTGATAAGTATCGAAAGTTAAATGTAAGAAAACTGTAGCTCTGGAAAAAAACAAACTTGATTGATTGGCGTTGCGTAGCTGTAGGGGGCCTCTTCTGCTCATTTCAGGATCTTCTGCCTTGTTTGCAGTGCTCTTACGCATCATTGTACTTTACAGAGTTGTTGTTGTTGCCAGCAAAAGCACAACCAGTTAATGGTTCGGAACTCTGGCTTATCTCGGCCATCAATGCAACAAAAGCTACAATTATCTACAAAATAAACTCACTTCCTTGATTGTTGGACAAATAATGCATTAAACAGTTCCAGATAAACCTCTGTGTTGCCAGCCCCTGTGGGGAAGGAGAGACTTTCAGGCCACCAGAACTGGAAGAGCAACTCATTGAGCTGCTCAGGAAGTGCTTTGGTTCCAGTGCTTCATAAAATATGAACACCTTATATAAGCAATTATTATTTGAAAAAACACTGTTTCATTCTTCATGAAAAGAGCTGCAAAACATGCCCCTGATGCTTTCTACCTGCCAACAAACTGAGCATTTCTTATATGTCAGCGTTTTTTCTCTCCCGGAGCCTTCTTTATATAGGCTCACATGTTATTTTTGGCTTTTTTTCTGACGTCCGCCTCCTCTCTCTCTGGCCCTTCTCCACGAGGGCCAAGAAAGCCTGGCACTCGCCTGAAGCTCTCAGCCAGTCCTGGGCAGCTGGGATCTGGGGGAGCTCCCTGCAGTTCCGCAGTGTGCTGGCAGCCCCCTTTCTCTTGCCCCCGCTACTTTTAATTCTGCCTTTTTACTCCAAGCCAGGCCCAGAATACAATACAGAGGAGCCCTGTGCTGGGAACAGAGACACACACCCTTAGGCGTGTACACACACATCCACACTTTTATAAACCATTGAAAGAGACAAGACCAAAGGCGTAAAGAGGAGCAGACGCCTCTCAGATGCTGGGCTTGGCTTCGTGTGGCACTCGACACAGACGGCTGCACACAAGATAACTGTTGTTTATTGTTTATGGAGGGACCCTCTGCCACACTCCGCGCTCTCTTCATCTGGAGACTCCTAAAGGCCCCCGGCCAAGAGCCACGGGGGAAAAGCAAACTGGAACTCTGTGTATCTACTGTATGTGTGCAAGTGTGTGACCGTGTGTGCAAAACGATCACACGTATGCAGTTGTGTTCACACGTTCAGCTGGTACGTGCACTTGTTGTATCTGGGACTATTCTTCTGCGACTTCCACGTCGAGTATGTGTTGTTTGTTCAGCGAGGGGTTAAGGAAGCCATGTTCTTCCACTGTGGTATTAGTCACAATAAAGTTATTACAGCAGGCCAGGGTACGCTTCCACTCGGACCTGACAAGTGATGCAATTCTACTATATTATGTAATAGATAAGTAATTGCACAGCCTGATTGAAGTACCTGCGGTTATTGAGCGGCACCTTATCATCATAGTGATATATCGCTAGGTTTCGCTTTCTTACGGTCAACGAGTGCTGCCGTAATTAACTTTTATCCTGGAAAGAAAACGTAAAATATTACGATGTCCGCTCCTCCCAGCCATTGTCCATGTGCTAAGCGATACTTCTCAGTCTGTGCCATGTTGTCAGACCATGAGAAATTCCTCCCTGATGGTGCATGAAAGCACTGTATTATCTTTTCACATTACCAACAATGTATCAAAAAGTCCATATTCGTCTTATAGTTGATATACTTTTTTTGGATGTCCCTCAACCTTTTACCAAAATGTGAAGTTGGTAGGAAAGAGGCTGCAGCTGGACAATTATCAGTCTAATGGCGGTAGAGCATGAATAGCCGGGTAGCCCTGGGCACTGTGAAAAGGTCCTGCTGACGACTGCACCGGCGGGGTCGCAGCCCCTCCGCGAAAGAGAGCGAGAGTAAACAGGCGTAATGGGGAGAGACTAAAAGAGACTTGGACTGTGTTCTTGTAAATAATTGCATTCATTGTTCTCTGCCACTGTTGGTTATGGTCACAAGCTGTTTGGTAGGCCCCTGTCTGTCTGGTGCTCACCATGAGCCTGGTGTCAACCCCTACGCCCGCAAGGGGAGCGACTTGTGCCAGGGGTGAGGATGCCAGCTCCCTGACCCAGTGGCCCTGCGTCTGATGTGCCCACGCCAGGAGCAAACAGTCCCTAGGCCTGCTCGGAGACTCGGGGCGTGCTGTGCGCATGCTGCTCCGCTGTTAAATAAAGCTGGTTCAAAGAGCACATTCTTGCCCCTAGCGCAGCAGCGAAATAGCAAGCTTTCTTGCTTGTAGTGTCAAAGCACCAGATTGTTTCACTTTATTGCTTTGCCTTTATCTCGGCTGACCCCGCTACAATCTGATTGGATGCACCGTGTTATTAGACTCTGTTGTTTGCTGTGGGAACAGCAGATGGCTTATTTGGACCAGATTACCTGTGCACCTTATCTTAAGTGTAGAATTCGTTCCAAGTGCTGAAGAAAGCTGTTTGTCCACATTGTGTATGTGGTGCAATACAGTTGAGCTTATCTGGACGTTAACACCCACTCATACTGTAAACATCAAATATTTAACCGGTGAAAAACTGTTGTCATCATTATGCATGTTTTATTGACTGTACTGTGGCCATAATTGCTGTTTGAGATTGGCCATTAAAATCTAGCAGTAGATAAGACCGTTACTATGATGACCGCAGCAAAATTTTAAAGTGGAAGCAGACTGTATGAACTGTGAATGGTAGAGCCAAATGCAGACACAAAAGAATGTGGAACAAAACTTGATATTTAACAAAAGCAGAGCCGTTTAATAAGGCAGATTTTTTTTTTTTTTTTTTTGTGCAAAGTGCAAACAAAAGGCAAGACAAACTGATGAAAACTAACCATTAACCTAAACTGGGAGAACTAAACAAACAACATGAAGAACCCTGACATGACACGGGGCGACCGTGGCTCAGGGGGTTGGGAATCGCATCTGTAACCGGAAGGTCGCCGGTTCGATCCCTGGGCTCTCTGTCCTGGTCGTTGTGTCCCTGGGCAAGACACTTTACCCTACTTGCCTACTGGTGTTGGCCAGAGGGGCCGATGGCGCGATATGGCAGCCTCGCTTCTGTCAGTCTGCCCCAGGGCAGCTGTGGCTACAACTGTAGCTGCCTCCACCAGTGTATGAATGTGAGAGTGAATGAATAGTGGTATTGTAAAGCGCTTTGGGTGCCTTGAAAAGCGCTATATAAATCCAATCCATTATTATTATTATTATTATTATTATTATTATGACCCTGAACATACCTGGACAGGAAACATGGCGAGAAACAACAGACGACCTGCCGACGAATGAAAGAAAACACACAGACTAAATACACACAGGAGGCGATCAAGGGAAGTGGAAACACAAGGGGAAACAGCTGAGGCTAATCTGACATAACGAGACAAAGAAAGCAAACCTGCACGCAGACTTCCAAAATAAAACAGGAAACACCATGGAATGATGTAGACATGATAACACAAGCTGGACAACATGAACAAGAACACAACACAGAACACCTAAGTGAAACGTAACTAGACTTAAGGCAACCAAATGTTGCCTTAAGTCTACATTTGGTTGCCTTAAGGCAACCAAATGTAGACTTGACATATGTTACTCAACATATGTCAAGGAATAACTTAAGAACTGAAAACGCAAACTGAAAACGCAAACTGAAAACGCTGGGTCAGAGACCCACGATCGTGACAGGAACACTGTGACAAGTCACTAACAATAATGATTGTTCGGTAGCTATCTGGTCTTTAAGTCTGAAGTTACTCCAAGCTTCAATTTAACAGAGTTAGAAGTTAGCAGGAAGTTAGCTCGCTAGTTACCTAAACATGATATAGCATGTTCTGACTGAGAGATTTCTGAGAAAATTCAAACGTACAGCTCTGCTATCACTTCCAACATAAATGAAGACAGAAAACTAAACAGCAGTGACGTTTGTAGGGTTACTGAAGTTGGGCTAGCTGCTATATAATGATGTGCTACGTGGTAGCTAGCTACACAGCTATGTTAGCATAACATAAACACAGTGAAGCTGGAGAATGAACGCTAACTTTTTTCCACTCGATAAAAGTTAACGTGAAGGTTCCTGATGGTTAGAGACAAATGTAATCGCATGGCAGGATGCTGTAAACGGACCAAACTGCAATCAGGAGAACAACTGAGATAATCCATCCACAGGACCAAAGATGATCAAAGAGACAAATGTTACAAAACGGGAACGGTAATGTACAAATGTCTTATCTCTGAAGTAGAGAACAAAAACAAGCACAGCCCAAAACAGCATCACACACAACCTGTAAGGATAGAACCTCAATCATGACTGTGGGGCTCCGGTAACAGCGACGGTGCCAGCGGTGAAGTGGAACGCACGAGCTGTGCTCGGCAATGGAAGGCAGATGCTCCCAGGCTCCTTCTTACCATCTACAATCACCGCTCTCATTTCTCCATCCGCTGATAGGTTTAAGAGAATTTGAAAAAGGGGCCTCCCTCACAAGGGTGACGTCTGACTTTACTATATGGAAAATGTCTGAGAATAAATGCAGACCTCTGTAACCAAGTGGAATTGGATCAAATCTGCCCCAGGCCACCGCGTTTGATCTGCAGCCCTCTTCGGTACAGCAACCCACATTTTAGTGAACAGCACATCAGGAAGTTATGGTATTTGGTCATGTATTAATCTGACATCACAGAGGGGGAAAACAATTTTCATATGTTGCCTGACATTATGAAAATGTAAGGTCTTGAATTCGTTCATTTATTCTCATCTTGTCTTTGTTACTGCTTGTTGGGGTTTTTTTTTATTTAACATCCTGCAAAACCGGTAACCAGGTTGGTATAATGGGTTTGTTTCTTTTAGTTTGATATTGTGTACATTATGCTGTTGAGTACTTGCATCTGTGGTACATTCCTGCACAGCCAACAGAATTTCTAACCCACCAGCTGAAGTACAACACAATGCTTGGATTAAATCGAGCTTTTTATATGCCTCTTGACATCATCCTGTTGCAAATAGCATGTCCTTCATATGTGTTACAAGAATAATTGTAGGTGGGGAATGTTTTATCAAGTTGACTGAGGTCAATCACTACACCACAATGAAGCAGAGATCAAAGACAAGAGGGAACAAAAACTCTATAGACCTACAGGTAGTTTAGCAGTTAAACTGGAAATATGAAACACTCACCCACGCACATTCAGTTTCCCAGCTAGTGTGGGATGATCCCTAAAGATGTGAAACTCAAACTGTTTTGTGTGTTGGTTTTGATCATGTGTTTGACATCAGATGATGGATAGGTGTTAAACGCTATGAATCACAGAGGAAAAGTTCTTTTATTTAGCAGATATACTTGCAGGTTGTGATTTTAAAGGTCGATAAAATAAATAATGCAACAAAGTAATGTTGCTGTTTATACGGCCAATTGCTCTAAAATGTGTCTCGAAAGAAAAGATGCTATTCAAATATCTCAGCAGCTAAGCAGTTGATAGATGTCTGAGATGGTTTTATCGTTGCATGCTATTAATTCTGTGCTTGCATCAGCCATTCCACAAACTCACGTGTGACCCACTGCTCTGCTGTGGAAATGGCATCAGAAAAAATCGAACAAAATAAAAACAGATGGAAAGAGAAATGACTACAAGTGAGCGAGAGCATGCATACTCGCACCAAATACAGTGGCTTGCAAAAGTATTCGGCCCCTTGAACTTTTCCACATTTTGTCACATTACAGCCACAAACATGAATCAATTTTATTGTAATTCCAGGAAAGACCAACACAAAGTGGTGCACACGTGAGAAGTGGAACGAAAATCATACATGATTCCAAACATTTTTTTACAAATAAATAACTGCAAAGTGGGGTGTGTGTAATTATTCAGCCCCCTGAGTCGATACTTTGTAGAACCACCTTTTGCTGCAATTCCAGCTGCCAGTCTTTTAGGGTCTGTCTCTACCAGCTTTGCACATCTACAGACTGAAATCTTTGCCCATTCTTCTTTGAAACAGCTCCAGCTCAGTCAGATTAGATGCACAGCATTTGTGAACAGCAGTTTTCAGATCTTGCCACAGATTCTCGATTGGATTTAGATCTGGACTTTGACTGGGCCAGTCTAACACATGGATATGTTTTGTTTTAAACCATCCCATTGTTGCCCTGGCTTTGTGTTTAGGGTCGTTGTCCTGCTGGAAGGTGAAGCTCCGCCCCAGTCTCAAGTCTTTTGCAGACTCCAAGAGGTTTTCTTCCAAGATTGTCCTGTATTTGGCTCCATCCATCTCCCCATCAACTCTGACCAGCTTCCCTGTCCCTGCTGAAGAGAAGCACCCCAGAGCATGATGCTGCCACCACCATATCTGACAGTGGGGATGGTTCAGAGTGATGTGCAGTGTTAGTTTTCTGCCACACATAGCGTTTTGCATTTTGGTCTCATCTGACCAGAGCAGCTTCTTGCGCATGTTTGCTGTGTCCCCCACATGGCTTGTGGCAAACTGCAAACGGGACTTCTTCTGGTTTTCTGTTAACAATGGCTTTCTTCTTGCCACTCTTCCATAAAGGCCAACTTTGTGCAGTGCACGACTAATAGTTGTCCTGTGGACAGATTCCCCACCTGAGCTGTAGATCTCTGCAGCTCGTCCAGAGTCACCATGGGCCTCTTGGCTGCATTTCTGATCAGCGCTCTCCTTGTTGGGCCTGAGTTTAGGTGGACGGCCTTGTCTTGGTAGGTTTACAGTTGTGCCATACTCCTTCCATTTCTGAATGATGGCTTGAACAGAGCTCCGTGGGATGTTCAAGGTTTGGGAAACCTTTGTGTAGCCTAAGCCTGCTTTAAATGTCTCAATAACTTTATCCCTGACCTGTCTGGTGTGTTCTTTGGACTTCATGGTGTTGCTGCTCCCAATATTCTCTTAGACAACCTCTGAGGCCGTCACAGAGCAGCTGTATTTGTACTGACATTAGATTACACACAGGTGCACTCTGTTTAGTCATTAGCACTCATCAGGCAACGTCTATGGGCAACTGACTGCACTCAGACCAAAGGGGGCTGAATAATTACGCACACCCCACTTTGCAGTTATTGATTTGTAAAAATGTTTGGAATCATGTATGATTTTCGTTCCACTTCTCACCTGTGCACCACTTTGTGTTGGTCTTTCACCTGGAATTCCAATAAAAAATTGATTAATGTTTGTGGCTGTAATGTGACAAAATGTGGGAAAGTTCAAGGGGGCCGAATACTTTTTGTACAATCTCCTAAATTTATGATAGCAAGAGTTTTTTTCGGTTTTTTGTACATGGCTGTAGATCTTCAAAGGATTACATTCAATTCACTTCACTTTTATTTACACAGCGCCAAATCACAGCAGCAGTCGCCTCAAGGTGCTTTATACTGTAAGGTAGACCCTACAACAATACATACAGAGAAAAACCCAATAATCATATGAGCCCCTATGAGCAGCACTTTGGTGACAGTGGGAAGGAAAAACTCCCTTTTAACAGGAAGAAACCTCCAGCAGAACCAGGCTCAGGGAGGGGCGGGGCCATCTGCTGTGATTGGTTGGGGTGAGAGAAGGAAGACGGGATGAAGACATGCTGTGGAAGAGAGACAGAGGTTAATTTCTGGACGACTGGATTTAGTGAGAATCAGTGCTGATGTGCACTTGTTTTTGTAAAGTCAAAGATAATTAGTAAAGCTCTACAAAGAGCACAAAGATCCAAGTTAAACGCCTGCTCCCACTAAAACAATCGTGTATGTAAACCTCTCGAGCATCAGAGTGCCCACAGTTGCATTAGTGAGTAATCTTACATCTGATGTAACACCACATGGATGTAGACAACAAACTGTGTCCTTGAGCAAAGGGAAGGGCACCATGAGTAGATAACCCACATTTCTATACCGGTCCACTTGATTGTCATAGTTTCTTAGATTTTTTTTTTTTTTTTTTAAATACTTTATACCGTCCTTAAAAATCTGAGAATCTATTTCGGTGCAGATTGCAGCACATGTTCCCAGTGCTGTGCTTTTCTTTATTTCCTTCCTCATTGTGTGTAATCTTGTAGCTCCCTTTCACATCTGTTTGCTCCCTTCAACTTGAACCAGAAAATCAATCTGCCATACGTGTTGTCAAACAGTGATGTCGACGCTGGTCTACCCATCCATGGGGCCAGACGTGGCTGACTCGAGATCTGGTCTGAAATGTTTAAAATTAGTTGGCGCAGGCCGCTCGCAAACCCGCAGCTTTATACACGCATATAAGCATGCATATACACTCATACCCCCTCTTTCCAAGTTAAATTAAAGTCAGATCACTATTAATATGCTTTTCTGTAAATGCAGCTTGACTTCTTCAGCCAGCCTGTTCGCATCCCTCAGTGTGAGACTCATTCAGAAGCCATGTTTTGCTCACCCTATGCCACTCACTAATTGACGAATGCATTCGATGTGAGGTGTGGTGGATGGAGATCGGGATGCATGGCAATCATATGTGACTAAGCCCACTAAGAGTCTGATGTGGGAACCATTAGCGCACAGCATCAGTAGAAGCATGGAGGCACACGTGGAGTGTGCAGCTTGAACAAATAAGGTCCTCTGTGTTTTGGAGTGAATAACCCTGCTGCCTTATTACCAGTTTGAAGTGTGGTTTGCTGGCGATGACATCAATGACAAACAGAGCGCTCTGGTTTCCTCCTAAGGGATGGAAACTACTGCTTTGAACTTAAACAACTTCTCCATTCATTCCTTATGGGATGGAGTCCTGCGTGATCTGTGCAAAGGCTCGGATTCTCCAGTAAAATGTGACTTATTTTAATATTAAGCTGTTTTACACATTGCCATGAGACTGCCAGAGATTAAATTTAGCTGTTACATTACAATGATGCTTCAAGGAGAATGTTAACATTTTAAGAAAATGGTAAACAAGTTGAGTCAGACTGATTAGACACATTTTGTCCTAATTTCCAATGGAGCTAAGAATGAGTTTGCACCCTTAGGGCCCTTAGACTGCAACTGGGGGCTGTAATGTGCAATTTCAAGGGGTAAGGTCATATTGGTGCAACTACAAAATAAACATACAGTGGTGTGAAAAAGTGTCTGCCCCCTTCCCGATTTATTATTTTGTATGTTTGTCACACTTTAATGTTTCAGATCATCAAATGAATTAAAATATTAGACAAAGATACCACAGTAAACACAAAATGCGGTTTAGAAATAAATGTGTTTATTATTAAGGGGGAAAAATCCAATCATACAATGCCCTGTGTGGAAAAATTACACTCCCCTGCTATAACATAAGTTACTGTGGTGTATCCCATCTTTGGAAAACCGAGTTCACTTTCTCTAGCCACACCCACACTTATTCTCAATTAAGAAATCACTTAAATAGGACCTGCCTGACAAAGTGGAGTCGACCAAAAGATCCTGAAAAGCAAGACATCGTGCCGCAATCCGAGGAAATTCAGGAACAAATGACATGTCCGAGTCTATAAAAGGTTATAAAGTCATTCCTAAAGCTGTGGGGTTTCCAACGAACCACAGTTGGAGCCACCGTGCACAAATGCCAAAAACATGGCACGGTGGTGAACCTTCCCAGGAGTGGCTCCTCATCAATGACCCACCAAAAAGGCCACTAAAGACCCAGAACAGCATCCAAAGCACTGCAGGAACATAAGATAATATTAATAAACACAAAACACTGAGTCATCAGACTCGGGACCATGACAGATCCACAAGACGTTTGGGGAAATACTCTGTGGACTGGCGAGACAAAAGGTGAACTTTTTCTAAGGTGTGTGTTACATCTGGCATGAAGTTAAACAGTAAAACGTGGTGGTGGTACTGTGATGGTCTGGTGGCGGTTTTACTGCCTCAGGACCTGGAAGACTTGCTGTGGTAAATGGAACCTGCTGTCTACCAAAACATCCTGAGGAGAGTGTCTGGCCAAAATGAAGCATTGGTCAAAGGCCTGGCCTGAATCCTGTTGAGATACTGTGGCATGACCTTTAAAAGGTCGTCTATTCCCGAAAACCCTCCAACACGGCTGAATTACAACAATTCTGCAGAGATGAGTGGGCCAAAGTTCCTCCAAAGCTCTGTGAAAAAATTGTTATTGCAGGTCATCGCTATCGATTGGTTACAGTTGTTGAAGCGAAGGGTGGCCAAACCAGTTATTAGGTTTAGGGGCCAATCACTTTTTCACACAGGGCCAAAATATGAAATCAGGAAGGGAATTATTTTTCACAGCGCTGTGTTTATAAAAAGAAATTAGTAGTTCTGGTCTGACTGCATTATAAAAAAGCATCTTTCAACTATTGTCTCCACAATATTTACATGATAAGTATCCTTTGTAGAATGCTAACACTGTTAACCTGATATGCTTGATTTAACCCTAAACTGTAGCTGACATGTTGAGTCCATTGTTCTTCTTCCAACATCAGTCCCTTGATGGTGAAGCAGGGCTGCAAAATGTCCCGGCACCCTCTGTCATCCATCACAGCTCTGTTGGCCATCAATGTAAAATGACATTGAAAAACACACTTGGCTTGTACTTGTCACTCCGCATAGTTACAAAGCTAAAGCATCGCTGCTTTATTTTTGTATAAAACATCCTTCTGTGTTTGCTCTTGCCGTAATATTAGCACTTTTTCTTTTTTGTTGAGCAGAGATGGCACCATCTGATGTCAGCTGATGCTTTTGACAGTGATCTGCCCTTTATAACAACGACAAACAACTTTCTAAGCAATTCTTGAGAAATACACTTAGATGAGAAGACAAGTGTGAGGTCAGTCATTTCAAAGCTGTTATGTGTGTGTGTGTGTGTGTGTGTGTGTGTGTGTGTGTGTGTGTGTGTGTGTGTGTGTGTGTGTGTGTGTGTGTGTGTGTGTGGCAGTGCTGGCCCTGCAGTGGGCCGGCGACCTGTCCAGGTTGTACCCTGCCTTTCACCATATGGCAGCTGGGATAGGCTTCAGCCCACGCACCCCACACCCTGTGCCACTCCTGAAATGGATAAGTGGAAGAAAATAGAAAAATTGATGAATGGTATTAAAAATAAAGCCCTTCCTTAAAGGGCTTAGTCATATAGTGTGGGTCCACTGCTACATTGAGCAGTCGTATGTAACCTGCTTGAGTGTTCAGGCTGCTGAGTACCCTCTTCTGCTTCGTCAGCCTCACACAAGAGTTTATCAAGTGAACTGTGCGAAGGCATGACGGTGGACGACTTTGGAAGCGAGTGCTTACTGTACGTGGAGATGCAGTATGTGTGTATTAATGTGTCAGGATCCCAGTGCGCGTGTTTGTGTTTGCGTGTCATATGCGTTTGAGCTCTGATGCGCATGCATATGTTGTCTCGCTCGGGGACTTTGTCCTCTGATAGGTGTGCCAGCCAGTCAGCTGAGAGAGAGGGAGCGGAAAACAAGATCTGAAGCAAGCCGTGGTGTTAGAACTGGGACAAAGACGAAAGAAAACAAGGGTTAGTCGCAGGGAATTGGAGATAAGAGCAAATGTGAAAAAAATGTGGCGCCGGAGGGCAGTTTGTAACTTTGAACCTTGTTCCAGATGTTTGTAGATTGCAAATATTAAGAATGTAACATAGCAAGCACAAGTAGGATAAGAGTACAGGTGCTTTACAGCCAAGTAATTTATAATTTCTTTAACTTGAATAACTACTACGCTAATTTGTGTCTTGGTTATCCAGCTGAGTAAAGTGTAACTTTCTAATAAAATCATTGTTTTCTGTAAAATTGTATCGTAGATGATGATGTCAGTTTGAAGAGATTTTGATAAGTGGAAACCTTGATGATCATATGTGGTAACATTTAACTGCACATGTAAGAATGAAAATGACATTCTCACTGTTAGCTGACTGTTGGAGCAAACAGAAGACTTGCTGTCATGCATGCTGTTGACAAGAAATGATGCCTAATGACGTCATTAGGTAAAGGACAAACAGTAATGGCACTGACCGACCCAAGCACTCTTTGAACTCCAAATGAATTGCAGGTCTTGCAGCAGCTGTTCAGGATGACCTTACCCCACAAAAATCAATCAGCACAAATATACTGGGAAGGCTTTGGTGTAATGGGAAAGTATGTGTATGCGTGTGTGTTGGTTTCGTTGTCCACCAGTTTGTTTGTTGTCTGGTCCAGCGGGTGATGGATGTTGCAGAAAAACAGGAATCTTCCCAGAAAGTCTTTTGATGTTTTGACACATTATCACAGTTCGCCACGGTCCTTCCATCCCTTTCAAAGATCTTTTTTCCACTGACCCATGTTCAATAGATTGGACTACTGGACTTGAACCAATGGAAAACTCTTCCATGAGCCAGTCAAACACACATTGCAAGTGTCAAGGTGTTCTATTCAGTGATTGAAAGACTTATTAACCTTCCTGTCCAGTCCAAGCCTCGTACAGGACAATAGGCGAATAAATCATGTGGTTTAATAAGCATCAGGCACATACAGTACAGCCCACTGCTTGTTTGCCAGGGTTTTCCTGCCATTTGGGTACTGGATCAGACACGTTGCCTTTCAGTCTGACTGATTCGGGTTGCCACCACAGTAGGCGACGCTTTGTCCAGTAGCGTCACTACATTGTCTGTGTTTTATTTTTATTTCTTTTTGTTCCCGTCACACATTATGTGTCACGTTGTTGGGGAGTACCTATTGCTCTTGCACATGCAAACGTGGGCTGTGGTAAGTGTCGGTTATCTCATTCTGGAAAAGCAGTGCCCTTGTTGCTTCATATAGCCGAGCTCTAGTGACCGGCTATTGATAAGGCTAATGTCTCCCGATAGCTACCAAGCTTTCAAGTCCCGGCACAAAACCGCCGGCTCCCTTTTATGTTGTTTTCCCAAGCCAAGGACAGACAGGCCTGCCTACAGGATCGAGCTGGCTAATCAGTAATCACTAACTTGCTGAGCCCAGCAGTCCCTTTCTTTTCATCCCTTCTTCTTTATCATCTTCCTCCTTTGCTTCTTCCTTTTCCCTAAATTTACTATTCTTCTGTTTATCTTTATTTTTCATTCTCAATTCATTTCATTTCATTTTCAATCTCTAAACTTTTAATGATGCTGATTTGTTTTCTTACTTATGTTAGTTCTTTATGCTTTTTACTTTCTCTCAGGCCCCTCCCTTCTTGTGAGTTCCTCCTTTGCTCGTCTTCGTTTACTTTTTTTATGCCCCACCGCAGAGCAAATGCCGCCTCTTTAGCCTGCTGATGAATCAGGATACAGAAGGAGGATCAAGAGGTCTGTGGGCCATAACTGTGCCACAGACATATGGCATGATATTAAAACATTAGTACCACTATATGACTTTATTTAGGACTTGCCAAAGAAAATTGATTAGGTGACAGAGATGGAACAAAAGAAGAATCCTCTTTAGCCACCCTGACTGAGCTTCTGCTTTTAGAGCCAACAGACACAGTTGCTCTCCAAACTTGTTGAGAAGCGATTTGGCTGTTTGGCCTCTTGCTCCAAGACACTCCCACCTCTGTCTGTTTTCTGCAGTCCTTCTGTCTTTAGCGTTATTCCAAATTCTGGCTAATCCTCACCTGCAAGCATACAACAACATTTTTTAATTGTTAGCATTTAAATGTTTGTGAGATTTGTAGCAGTGTAAGCAGAATCACTTCTTGTTCAGTAGCATGCTGTCCACTTTCGCTTACATTTGTAGACCTTGACTGAGACAAACGAATAAAATACAGTGTAATTAAATGCTGTCGCCTTTATGAATAACCAATAAGTAATGTTGACAACCGAACATGATACCTGAACAATTTTACTTTCAAAATTTGTTCCTTGACAGGTTCAAGTTGTTACATCACAAAAATTGTACCATAGTAATAATAATACTATAGAAGCATGACCTGAGAGATCAGAACACTGTTGTGTGTTATTGAGTCATCGGTTTAATAATAATAAATATGGATTGCATTTACATAGTGCTTTTCGGGACCCCTCAAAGCGCTTTACAATGCCACTATTCATTCACTCTCACATTCACACACTGGTGGAGGCAGCTACAGTTGTAGCCACAGCTGCCCTGGGGCAGACTGACAGAGGCGAGGCTGCCATATCGCGCCATCGGCCCCTCTGGCCAACACCAGTAGGTGACTGTCTGAGCCGTGGCTCGAACCGGCAACCTTCCGATTACAAGATGAACACCCAAAACCCAACTCTTGAGCCACGAGCGCCAATGTTAAGGCATGAACAAGAAGCATTCAGAGTGCCTTCTGTGATGTAATATATACAATATCGCGTGTATTCAGTACAGAATGGCATTACAGTGTGTATGTAAATCCCTACAGTCAGCCATTTATAACTTCTCTTTTTTCCCCCGACAGAAGAAAACTCTGAGAGATTTTTCCTGGATATTATGGAATCGGGGCTTCTAGTTGTCTTTCTCACTCTTTAGTGTTCAAATTCCTGCAACATGAATATTAAAAAAAGTATTTCTTCAAATGCGTCTCTTGTTCTTTATAGGTCAGCGTTACATAACCGAGCATCTCTCTTCTGATTAAACTTCTGCGTTCTCATTTGAATTTGTGAGGTTGCTGTTTGCAGTGAGTATTAGAGAGAACAGTATTTTGTTATCATTTATATTGTAGTATTACCAAGTTGATGCTAAATAGTAACAACATTACTTTATACAGCAGAATGTTTCGTATTCGCTTCTGGGTAGGTTCAGTTCCATCCACAGTGTTAGCAATAAAAGCAATATTAACATTTTTATTTTTCACTAACATCAGAACAAACTGTATTTACTTCACATTGCTTTCTATCTATATAATCATAAGACAGGTTTCAGAATATCTCAGTTTCACCTTTAACTACAAACACAGTGTCGTGTCCTGGATAAACACAATGTGTAATTTGTAGATACCTTGTTAGCATTGTAGCTTAGTGGATATGGAAAATAATGATTTTCAGCAGCAAAGTATATGGACATTATCTGCAATATTATCCATTGTCAGTCATTTTAAATTAACACTTCAGTAGCTCGTGTGTGCTTTGATTAACTTGATGTTAGAGAAGCTGTGACACCGTGACTGAGGTGGGTGGTCATTGTTCAATTCCATTCAGCTTTATTCATACAGCGCCAAATCACAGCAACAGTCGCCTCAAGGCGCTTTATATTGTACAGTAGACCCTACAATAATAGATACAGAGAAAAACCCAACAATCATGTGACCCCCTATGAGCAGCACTTTGGCGACAGTGGGAAGAAAAAACTCCCTTTTAACAGGAAGAAACCTCCGGCAGAACCAGGCTCAGGGGAGGGGCGGGGCCATCTGCTGTGATTGGTTGGGGTGAGAGATTGTTCTTCACAGGCTCGTCTTGTAATCGGAAGGTCGCCGGTTCGATCCCCTGTTCTGTCTGTCCTGGTCGTTGTGTCCTTGGGCGAGACACTTCACCTACCGCCTACTGGTGTTGGCCAGAGGGGCCGATGGCGCGATATGGCAGCCTCGCCTCTGTCAGTCTGCCCCAGGGCAGCTGTGGCTACACCTGTAGCTGCCTCCACCAGTGTATGAATGTAAGAGTGAATGAATAGTGGAATTGTGAAGCGCTTTGAGGGTCTCGAAAAACGCTATAAATGCAATCCATTATTATTATTATCATTATTTCCCAACACTGCAGAAAACAGTATGAAAACTTAAAATTATTTACAAAATTGTATTTTCCACAAAACTAAAAACATATCAGCTATTTGCTGTTAGACAGGAGTGACTTTATGGCATGATGTCTATCTCTCCAACAGTGATGCTTTGCACGCTGACCTCCGCTGCTAATCCACAAACTAGTTCACCAGCTGGTCCAAATGCATTGTAAGTAGAGGAAATGACCTCAGAGGAGAGGAAAGCGTTATCATTTCTGTCCAGGACATCCTCAATACAGCAATGTCACCCAGCAGCATGGCTGGGAGATAAAGGCCTGCAGAGGAGACTAGACTTCTATTTTTCATTAATTTACTTTTTTCTTTCCAGTGTAGTTTAGTGTCAGTGGGCCTTCCTTATTTCTGTTTTTATTATTTAAAAATATTTGCTTTTATTTTAGATTTTATTATCCTGAATATTATTTTTTTCTAATAATATATTACTGGTATTCACGGGCAAGATTTCCCTCTTTACTTTCTTGCAAAGACGCCATCAATTCATCCTATGTGAGATCAACCTTACATAGACTAAAACTGAAGAGCACTTTGTCTATATTTGAAATATTTTTGAATATTTAAAATACTTCATCTACATTCCAAACAACATTCTTTTGTTTTATTTTTTATTTTTTTCTTTCTCCACACTTTCTCCTGTGAGATTTCCATCAGTAATGGGGGACATCTAAAAGCTGACGTGTACCGTAAACCTGCACATACGGATCAGTATTTAAGGTTTGACTCTCATCATCCACTGGAGCACAAACTGGGCGTCATCAGGACGCTACAACACAGAGCGAACACCATCCCCACTGACACAGCAGCCAGGGAAGCAGAAGAACATCAAGAAGGCCCTGAGTAAATGTGGTTATCCCCACAAAGCTGGGAAGGCTCCTAAAGAAAGCTCCAGCCGATCCAGGAGAGAAGAACAACCGCTGCCTAAGTGAAAACCTGTAGTGATCCCGTACGTGTCAGGAGTATCGGAGCAGCTGAGACACATTTTTTCTAAACACAGTCTCTGTGGCTTTTAAACCCCAAAACACGCTGCGGCAAAAACTGGTCCACCCCAAGGATCGGGTCCCCGACACAAACAGAGTAACATAGTGTACGCTGTTAAGTGCAGGAGGATTGCCAGGATTTATACATCGAGGAAACCAAACAACCTCTGGCTACAACACAGAAGAGCCACCTGCAGTCTATTCACACCTACAGGCCAGTGGACACTCTTTCAATGATGAGGATGTAACATCCTGGACAGGGAGGAACGCTGGTTTGAGGGCGGAGTCAAGGTGGCCATTTACGTGAAAAGGGAAAGACCGTCTCTGAATCGAGGAGGGGCCTAAGGGTACATCTGTCACCATCTTACAATGCTGTGATTGCAGCCATTCCCCAACTCTCTGTGAATGGGACTCATGGCCATTGATCAGTGGTCATGAGAATTTGCATAATTAAGATTAAGGAACTGACCTCACAGCCCATTGTCCCTTCACTGGGCTGGTTTCAGTCATTATACAAATGTACGGTTTATAAGATTGAAACCTGCAGTCAGCTGAGACTGAAGACGTCACCTGATGATGACGAAACGTTTCTCCCACAAAACACTGCGTCCAGATGAACAGATTAAACTTCTGGAGATTTTCTTTCCTGGATGATTGAGATGCATCAACACATTGTTTTTTTTCTTATTTCTGTATCTTGTTGTCTTTTGTTTGTTTTCCAAACTTTTGTGAACCCTTTAGGAATACACCTCCACGGCTGTTAGCTGAGCAGTCTCCATGTGTCATGCGCCTCCTTGTCAGTAAATAAAGTTGTACGCATGTTTGAGTGAAATACACAGGCTCTATCGTGTCTCGCACAGAAATGGGACTCAAACACTGCAAAGAGTTTTTCTTTGTTCTTTCTTAATTGATTTTCTTCTTTGAACTTTTTTTAAACTTTTTTTACACATGTTTATGCATAATTCTTTTTACTGAGCATTTCCTGTAGTGTAGCTGGAGCTGCACAGAAACTTGCACATTTTTCTTTTACTTCTATTCTTAAAGTTTTTCTCAGATGCATCAAGCAGCGAAGGTGGTGTTTTATGACATTTTTGCTTAGTATGCAGTGCAAACAAACAGCCAGAATGAAAATCTTCCAGGCATTGCTTGAATATAAAGAAGGTTCACATTGTGTGAAAGCGTGACCGTTGTAGTGGGTTATTGTAGCCCCCTTAGTTTAAGCAGGGAACACATTCCACCCCACCATCATCGTTCTCTTCTGGGTAACCAGACCCAGATGGTACCTGGTACAGACACCGGCCGCTTGTTTTTTGCCTTTTGTGAGTCTGACGCTGTAATCAGTAGCCAGGAAGTGAGGTGTGGCCCTGTGAGGCCACACCGGGGTGAAGAAAGACTTAGGAAGGGAAAGACAGGAGGGAGGGGTGACGGGAGTTAAGCTGAGTCTTTAAACTTTTTTCACAACAAGGAGCATTTAACTGAAAGCATGAGGAAATATGTAAATGTCATTTTGTGTCAGTGTGGATTCTTAGTTTCTACATAAGCTGTGAGAACTGTGAATGCGTGCGCTGTCATGTTTGAGCATGTGCAGACTCAACGGTTCGATATCCTGGCTGGTGGTGCTGCGCTTTGGTCGCACGTATTATTTTTACACTGGTTTATCTAAGTGGTCCCGTGAATGCACGTACGTGCAGGTGTTTACTGAGATTGTGCACGCTGTGGGTACAATCAACACAGCTGGTCGTGAAGATGGATGTAAACGCTGGGCTCTGGGAATCTGGAAATTGTGAAATTAACTGTGATCTTTTTAAGACGCTACATTTCCAGGAGTCCTGAAGTAAAGAGACACCAGGATCAGGCATGTTATCCATAGCATCCATGTCCCCTGATGAGTAAGCTTCAGGTAATTTCATACGACTGATGGCTTAGTCGGTGTTTTAAATGCTTTGAATGCAGAGTTCATGCATCATGCTGGAGTCTCTAAGCACTTTGTTCACACTGATAAGTTTCCACCTTTCCCTGCCGTGATGATGTGGAATGGTCGTATAAAAGCAAACACCGACGTGAAGGCGTGCCAGCGGAAACAACAGCAGCCGCCCCCTCTCATCTGATAAGATTACATGACTGTGGTCTCTATCAACTCTGGCTTTAATTGTTAAACACAGAATCATGTTTTCTTTTTCTTTTGTCCTGCGAAACATGAGTCATCGTTAACATCGGTGAAGGTGGAGTTTTACAGTAGGAGTTACAAGCTGATCGTAAAAATGTCTCTCTGAAAATGTTACTGCCAAACACACCTTTGAATTGTCGATTGCTCTTTTCAGTTTCCTTTTCTAACTGAGCTCTGCTATCAGTCCTCAAGAACTATCATAAATTCCCTTATCACATCTCAGGGTCCATCATGCATAAACAATTTTGAATGAATGAATATTGGGTTTCATTTTGAGCAATTTCACGCAGTTATAAATTTCCCCACATACCTTGTTAATGTATTAGCCTCCACATAAACTCGCTGCCGTGCCCTTTGACCTTGGGTTTGTTCGTTTGTTTCGTAGTATTCAGCGTATGTAAACAGAAGAAGGCCCTTTAATTTCTAAGATTGAGGTTTTGGCCTTAAATGCCCAGAAAGTGAAAACACAAGGTGTGACGAGACAATAACCAGGATATGAAAGTATGCACAGTATTTTGGAAGAACAGGTGAAAGAAGCCAAAGCTAGAACTGAAGTGACAGGATGTTTACCAGAATGCTTTATATGGAAAATATGTGATTTCCAAGTTACGCTGCTTGCTGTTCCCATATGAGGGAAATTGTACGCTTTCTGTTCTGGCCCAGGTTCTTCATTACTGTAGATATTTTTAAGGGTTTTCCTTCATCTCAGAATGTGCATAAATAAATTTGTATGGTTCCTTTCCTGTTTTGAGTTGGGTTGTTCTCACTTTAACACCTTGACTTGGTCTAAACCTCATCCACCATGAGTATTAACACATCATGGACTTTGCTTTATGCTGTTGTTTTCTTGCCTGGTTGATGTTGTGGTTAACTTGTTTACAGCTGTCAACACACACACACACACACACACACACACACACACACACACACACACACACACACACACACACACACACAGGCATGAATTTGTAGTTTGGATAGGGTTACGTGCACATCATTTAATGCCGCTTTATGCATTCTGAAGCCATAAAAAGTATCTGTGTGTCACTGTGTGGAGGGTGACTGATAGCATAGCAGCTGTTTCCGGGGGGCTGCACCGCTGTCTCTGCCACGAGTGCTCCTGGGGGTCATGCTGCACTTGTCCCTGTCCAGCTGCCTGCGCTTGTAGTTTCAGTTTTGCATTCAGCAGCTATTCATAGAGGGCGCTCGTTGCCGGCTGGCTGCAGTTGCCGAAAGGCAGAAAAGGAAGAGCCTCACTTAGAGCCTGCTGTTTCTGAGAGTTGTAGAAGCAGGCAGGATATAGAGTTTGCACATTTGTATGCAGGGCAAGTAAGACGAGTCATAGTTCGTTCAAACAGCTCACAATAATCAACAGGCTCTTATTGCTGTACGCTGCAGTGTAAGCCTGTTTGGAGTCACGTGACACCCAAAAATAGTATCTTATTACTTTTTTATTGTTTATTTTCTCTCGCCTCCAATTCTGTTTAACAAATAGTTTTCAATGAATGCCTTTTTTTTAAGAACGGGAAACCAGCATGATTTATCGGTGTCGAGGAAAACTGATTTGAGGAGAATCACCTCACCATACAACAAAAATACAGCGTGTCAGCATGCTGAGTCAGAGCAAGAGTCCTCAGCTGTTCCAAACCTGCAGGCTGCTCTTTGCCACACCTCACAATACCTTCTGTTTCACATCCTTCTCATACTCAAAGAACCATCCTGTTTGCTGCAGATCAGCGGCCATCAACGTTGTGTTAATTGTGCCCAATTCTGTTTGACAGAGTTTAAAAAGCAGTTAGCTGTGGAGCATATTTACTGTATCATAACGGACCCACCCTTTTGATTTATGAGTCACAGCAATGGCAGTTAACCCAAGTCAAACTGTGAACTGAAAGCAATGAAATGGCAGTGCTTTATCTTTTCTTTTTAAATCAGCCCTATCACTGTTAACTTGTGCAAACTTTCACTTTGGTTCCAGAGTTACTGTGTCTCTCATTCTCACCAGCTTCCAGTTTGAATGGAGAGAGTAACCCACCTCTAGACAGGCTGTTAGTATAGTGTTTCTGGATCAGGGTTCACCAAAGGAAGTTAGTCTTCTAACATATTGGCTTCTGTTAATCAGTGATAGCAGTTTTCCTCTTACAGGTACGTTAAATTGCCCATGAACGGTGGCAACACAGATTTCAAAGAATGTTTCCATCATTCCAAACAAGGCAATTATCAACCAATCACATGGGAATCAGTCCCCCTCTTGTCATGTGGAGTTATTTTGCCCAACAACAGTTAAAGTTTAGTCAAATCCCTCTGGGAATGAAAGAGAGGTCTTCAGCTCAATCACAGGACCTTTTTCAAGTGGCTAAATGAAGAGAAAAAAGAGATAAATGCCTCAATCCAAATAGAAAACAGTGGTGGAGTGTTTCAAGGCACAGGCGGTGATGCAGGAATTAGCTGTAGTCACTGAAACACTTGGAGAATGTTTGTGCTGCGTGCCAGAGTTTCTCAGTGGGTTATTTCATCATAAACTATGGAAACAGTATGTTGGAGCAATAATATAAGCTACACATAATTAATTATATTTAAAAATAAGTAATTCTGTCATTCTTCATTAGTCTGTGACCTTGTTTTGACATGCTTTCCTACCGTTCACTCTAACGTGGGCGTGACTACTGTAGGAGTGTCCAGACAACATAAATCTTCATTACAAATATTTCTTTATTTTTACAGAAAAAAGTGTTCCTATGCTGAAATTATTCAGATTTGTATGTTAAATGGAAATAAAGTAAATAACACAAGGCTAATATTTCTATATATTTTATGGTAAAAACTCGCTGCCCTGTTCATTAGGTACACATGCGGCGTGGCTGTTGATGCCAGCAGGTTGGTCTGAGTAGTTGAGAAACTGTTAATCTACTGGGATTTTCTTGCACAGCCATCTTTAAGGATTACAGAAACGGTCCAAAAAAGACCAAATGTCCAGTGTGTGGCAGCTCTCTGGGCAGAAATGCCTTGTTGATGTCCAGGTTGCTCGACAGGAGAGCAAACAAGCACTTTTTACAATCAAAATATGCACAAGACCATCTGTGACAACACATTCTCACTCCCAAAGCTTAACATTTTACGCTAGATGGCAAATCGTCGATATATTACGCTTCCGGGCACCCAACACGTCCCTATATTACGAGATTGGAAAAATGAGTAAACACGAGAGCGGTTTGGAATGAATCTACACATGTACGTTCGTTTTACTTAAATCGCTTTGGAAAGCACTAATGTCATTAAAGTGCTGGTTAAGGTCAGGGATAAGGTTATGGTTAGGGCTGCAATACATGGCTGGAACGTGTATTACTGCAGGAGCGTCATTCTACTGGATTTCATCCATAACCCACCGCGTAGCATAAGAACACCGAAGGTCGCCTTTCGCATTCCTCAGGAACGCTGCGGGACATGACAAATCGTCAGTATGTTACGCCTCGGGAATGAGAACGGGCTGTCTCTGAATGCACAACATATCAAATCTTGAAGCAGGCTGCAGCAACAAATGATCATATTGGTACCACTACTACCAGCTATGAACAGGAAACTGAGGCTGGAATCTGCACAGGCTGACCAAAACTGGACAGCAGAATACTGCAGAAACATTGCCTGCAGCATTCAGATCGCAGGTTTAGAATGTGGTGCAAATAGCATGAAGGCTATTCCACCCTGCCTTTTATCAATGGCTCAGCATGTTGGTGTAATAATGTGAGGATATTTTCTTGATACTCTTTGGGCCCCTTAGTACCAATGGTTCAGTGGTTCAATGGTAACTTTATTGTCCCCAATGGGAAATTGATTTGCAGTATGTCCATACAGAGATCTAAAAAACAAACAAACACAACAAATAACAAATAAGCCCAGATGACAAAAAACTAAATTTATCATCCAAAAAGTGCAATGTATAATGGCAACAGCCCTTATGGTTTAGTGTTATTAACCATAATACTAGCACTAGGTACAAAAGACAATCTATGTCTCTTTGTCTTCACTGCAGGCAAATGATCATCTGCTCTTTAAGTCTGACATTAGCCGTTTCCGGGTCCAAACTCCACTGCAGGTCCCAAAGTCAAACGAGCACTGCGGCATCACAGAGAGTTACAAACTGTCTAAATTCTTTCATCTTTAATAAAATTATCAGCGTTGCTGCTTTACCAGGTGTAACAATTAAGTTTAACATCCAGGCATCCATGAAAACACAATTTATGAAATTTAACAGAGTTAGAAGTTAGCAGGAAGTTAGCTCGCTAGCTTCCACCTAAACATGATATAGCATGTTCTGACTGAGAGATTTCTGAAAAATTCAAACGTACAGCTCTGCTATCACTTCCAACATAAATGAAGACAGAAAACTAAACAGCAGTGACGTTTGTAGGGTTACTGAAGTTGGGCTAGCTGCTATATAATGATGTGCTACATGATCGCTAGCGACACAGCTATGCTAGCATAGTTAGGATGAACACTAACTTTTTTTCCACTCGATAAAAGTTAACGTGAGGGTTCCTGATGGTTAGGGACAAATTCAATCGCATGGCAGGATGCTGTAAACGGACCAAACTTCAGTCAGGAGAACAACTGAGATAATCCATCCACAATACCAGGTTAGTTATTCATATACTGCTGCATGGGCTGGGCTGTAGCTACAGCAGAAGGGTTTAAACACTGAGCTTTAAAATGAACAGTGGCAATAAAAAGTGAGAGGCTGACAGTGATCACTGACTGTTTTAGGGGCTTGTTCAGATTAAATAGAACAAGATACAAAACATTAAAACATGTTAAAAACACTACAGCCTTAATAAATGCAGAGTAGTTACGTCATTAGTTAAAGACCAGATTGTTTAAATGCCTGCTTCAAGGAGGATAGCATTTTTTGACACTAAGAGTACTGTACTCAAACAGACTCCACAGTCATCAGATCTCAGTTTGCAGTTCATGTGGTAGAACAGGAGATTTTGCATCACGCATGTGCAGCAGTTGTGTGATACTGCCATGCCAACATGGATCAAAACCTATGGCATGAAGACCTAAAGCAGGCCTGAAGGCAAAATAGGTTCTAATCCGTTACCAGCAAGCTGTACCTAAAGAAATGAAAGCCAGGGAGTGTTTTCATACTTGTAGTTCTGTATATTTTGCGCAGACAAAGAAAAGATATGATACACTGTTGCCTTTTACTTATGGTCTGATTTTAGTAATAGTTTGGGCTATGGCTATTTAAAGAAAATACACCATCTATTGCAGGGGTGGGGAACTCCAGGCCTCGAGGGCTGGTGCCCTGCAGGTTTTAGATGTGTCCTTGATCCAATACAGCAGATTTAAATGGCTAAAGTTCTCCAGAGGCCTGGTAATGAACTAATCATTTGATTCAGGTGTGTTGACCCAGGAGTTCCCCACCCCAGATCTGTTAATTCATGTTAGACCCAAATTCTGTGCCAGCCTGGAATGAAAGAAAGGCAGATTTGTTTAAAAAAATTCTCTTAAAGTTCCTTAAATGTTTAACATTTGATTATCCAGCCTGTTTTCATTCCTAGAACATCAAGTGTTTTGTTTGTTTGCTAGTGTCTCACTGACATGAGACACGTCTCACGTGACGTCCGTCTGCCTCAAACAGACTGTCATCATTTTTAGTAAGCGTGCGTGTGAAGTGGCGTATTTTAAACCAAAGGACATTTTTTTCCTAAATGTAAGTGACCGACCTTAACCCGACCAAGTAGCACCTAAAGGTCAAAGTGAAAAGGAATAAAAACAAGCTGCAGTTCCATACTAAGGAGTCTCTGAATGCTTTATGCGTTGCCGCCTAAAACTAAATTAATAAATGCACCACTCCCTGTGCCATTTGCTGGTTGTGACCATTTTGGTCTCTCTGAACTTTCGCTTTTAAAGTTAACAGAGTCCAAAGTTTCCTTCGCATTCATGAATGATTGAAAATTGAAACTAAAGGTACCGTGTGAACAAACCTCTGGCCATTTCAACATTGCGACACTGTCCGTCTCACTCAGTCAGTGCATTCAGTGGATTAAAATATCTCAATATTTGTGAATGTTGTTGCGTGTTTGGCTCAGTCATTCAAAAACCACGGCTTGGTGATAAAAGAAACTTTTATCACAATGCAACGTCTTAGAGCTTTTATTCTCAAAGGACTTCAAATGAATGACGATAAAGTGAGCTGATAGATGAAACGACTCTGTTGGACACTAGCTTCAGATTGCATTATGAGAACAAATACAGTCATTTTTATGTGCATGCATGACTGTATCTGCAAGCATGTGTGACCATTCATATCGCTCTGCCCTTTATATCAGTGAGGTTCTCTATGATAGGCTTATTTTGTGGAATGAGCACTGAGCTTGTTCCCAAAAGGGACCGAGCCCCAGGTGTTTCAGACGCCGTGGCGCTCTCTCGCTCTTATTTGCGTACACAGATGTTAAAGCTTCCACCTTTCTGTAAAATCCCCCCAGGCGTCATTCTCAACCATATAATGAAACATTTTGTTTAAAGGGATGGTTTTGTTTGTTTATTTGTTTTTTTGTGTGTGTTTGAATTTTTTCCTTTGCATAGTTTAGATTTAAATAATGTTGCCTGAGTAACAGATCTGTGGCTGATGGAGCTTATGGAGGAGCCATAGGAGCATGCCCACCGGTCGCTGTGGACAGTTGATGAAACCACCTGGCGTCCACATCTCTCCCATCACATCTTCTTCAGACATCTGGCTTTATAACGATGTACTGTTGATGCAACGGACACAAATATTTCAGATGCCAAAAGGTCATCAAGCTCATTCATGCACTTAGAACAGGGGTGGGCAATTCCAGGCCTCAAGGGCCGGTGTCCTGCAGGTTTTAGATCTCACCTTGGGTCAACACACCTGAATCACATGATTAGTTTGTTACCAGGCCTCTGGAGAACTGCAGGAGCTAATTTAGCCATTTAAATCAGCTGTGTTGGTTCAAGGACACATCTAAAAGCTGCAGGGACACCGGCCCTCGAGGCCTGGAGTTGCCCACCCCTGACTTAGAAGGAACTCCTACAAGTTGAATTGATGCATTTTTTTTCTCACATTTCACATGAAAAACGTTTTGCATAACAGAAAGAGAAACAAGATAGCAGTAATTCAGGCAGCACACAAATACGTGAGTGGTAAACGGTAGTGGCGATAACAGACGGACAGTGACGGGGAAGTGACAGAGAGGGGGAGACGGGCCTAATGATGGATGGACAGATAGAGAGAGGGGAGAAGAAGAAGAAGGGCTGTGATAAGGACAAAGACATCAGTCACGTTTAGGGGTTTTTCCCTCCTCCCCCTATGTGAGTGGACCTTGATCCAAGCCACACAGACTCTACTGTGTCATGGTGTGTGTGGCCCTGTGTCCGTGTGCAAGTGGTGGCTGAACAAATCATGACTCAGCAGAAAGCGAGCAGCATAGAATAGAACAGATTATAGAGCGTAAAAGTAGGTTTCTGTGACTTCACAGTTGCCACAATTTCAGACACAACAGATCCAAGTCAAGCAGCAATCTCAGGGCCTGAAACATAAGAGCATTTAGCAATTTTGTGTGTATATAAGTTTTTTTTCCTGTGTCTTCTTAAAGAAAGTCAGGTTAAAATGTCTAATTTAACAGCAGACGTAATAACCTGCTTTTAGAAAAACAACTGCTGGATACATTTTAACATAATTGTAACCATAGTCAGCAGCATTTTTTTATGTAATGGTTTGACAGCTGGTGTGTGGTTATCTTGCAAAAACACTTAAAAATAAGTGGCTGATATCACAATGGACACAGCAATCTTTTATATTCAGACGACTTTTTACAGAGCATGAGTTTGTTCCTTTGCTCTATTTTAAAATATAATGGTTGATATTATACAACCTTTATTAACTTTATGCGAAAATCATCTTACAGTTTATTTCGATGCTTGTTTATCACTCCGTTTTACAGAACTGTGAGCTTGTGTGACTATTACACAACCACGGCTGGTAGTTACAACACACATGCTAATGTATGCTAATATCTAACAAAGTCAAAAAGCCAGCTCACTCTTTTATTTTTGATTCCGGCGCCCGAGCAACTAAACCACGGTGTTTATTGTGTTGAGTAGAGATGTGCTTTATTTCCTAATTTATTATGAATTCTTTTTTTCTAAAGAATGTGGAATATGTTCATAGTTTGACTTTCATTTTTAGTAAATATCGTGAACTGAGAAAAAGAATCGCATTATAAAAGAAATGAGAACGATAATGAAAGATCTCTTAAACCACCTCAGGGATGCGTAACGTTATTAACAATCAGCAAAAATATTCCAAACAGGCTCAGCAGGTACCTGAAGCTGCAAATAAAATAAGACTTTAAATCACCTGTCACATTTGGGACGTGTAATGGGCTTATTGATGCTTTGATGCTGTTTGGTACTGTTAGGTGATCAGATGATCTTAGCAATGTGTGCTAGTAGGTCAGCAGAGGTGGTCTTTAACAAATAAGCAAGTCATCTTTATAGTGTGATTGAGCATGCGGTGTACTTGCATGTGTACGCTGTCCTCTGTGTGTGTCTGTGTGTGTGCATTAAACACTTGCACTTGCAGTTCCTGTTTGGGGAGGTCCGCTGGTTCTGGCAAACAGTGTCTGGTCTTATCTCTTGTGTTTTATGTTTCTAGCAAGCTGAGGGCACAAGCAGCCCTTTGTGGCCAAGAGGTGGCTGGTCTCACTCCAGACCAAGCATGCAGCTGTTCACCACTGTTGGTCATATCCATGTGTGTGTGGGGATACATGTATGTGTGCCCACATGCATTTTTATAAGGATCTTTGAGTATGTGTACATTTCTCTGTGCAGGTCTTTAATGGAGATGACTTCTTTCATGTCATTTAGGTTATTTGGACATGTCACAGTCACGTGTTTGTCATTTCTCCTGGGGTGCGTTCATTAAGATAGAAAATTGGAAATTGACTCCAGTGTTTCTAATCCTCTCTCCCTCTCCTTTGATTAACTGAAGGCTGGTGACGCTCTCATTTCCTGTTCAATAACACATCGGGTTTTATGAATAAAACAGATTAAGAACTCTGAAGAAATGCATTTGGCAAATCCATCACAAATCTTTATGTTGTGTTAATTTCTTAAAAATACTGTCATATGTGTAAATGTGTGAAACACTTTTTAAAAGTTTCTATAAACGCAGAAGAAAGACTTCTATGAACAGCTGAAAGCAACAAACTAAGTAACCCAAACCTCAGATGAGATGATCCCACTCTGATCCACGAGGCATCGGTTTTGTCAAAACCACTGATGCGGCTTATTTATGCACAAGGCGTGCTTTGTCATCACTCAATAATGTATTACAGCTCAACATTTTTCAGCGAGCAGGTGCATATTTTGGAACCCAAACCGTGATATTTTACCTCGGTAGTCATTAATCGTTAAACTGAAGCAGTCAGTGAAAGTGGAAGTTCAAAAGCAACTGAAAAACAAAACAGCTCACCATGTGGGGGGAAAATAAAGAACAGGGTCTCCTGGCTGATGCCCTTGAGTTTGTGCCATCACCTCTACCTGCCCGTGGCTGATGTTGCAGCGGTTGGTGTGTGGCAGTACCAATAACAAAGGAAAACATTTGCATAGTGGAGAGATACAGGAGGAAGCCTTATAGTACACACTGGGAGAGGGGGTTGATTGTTACTGTTGAGTCTCATCCATTTCACCTGTCTCACACTGTGTTTTCATCACAGTACCCATAAAGCCGTGTTTTGAAAACACTGTTTTCTATCTTGTGCACTCAAATAAAACCTGGTGCTTAGATTAAGTTTGTGTAACTAACTTTGACTGACAGGGCGCCAATCTGCCACAGGCCAAACTTTGACTGTGGCGGATTTTCTTAGGAACAACTTTTCTGCCTCCACCTGATTATTTTAGGCAGAGTGAGGCGTCTCTGCAACCAGTTAGCTCTGTGCACAACATCTCCTCCTGCGTGAGCAACAGTTTTACATATGACTTCCATTCAATTCACTTTATTTATGTCACATCATATAACAACAGCTGCCTCAAGACACTTTAATATTATAAGGTGAAAACCAAACAATAACAGGGAGACATTCCCAAGAAGCAGACAAGCCCCTATGAGCAAGCACTTGGTGACAGTGGGAAGGAAAAACTCTTTTAACAGGAAGAAACCTCCAGCAGAACCAGGCTCAGGGAGGGGCGGGGCCATCTGCTGCGACCGGTTGGGGTCCACGTGTGCACCGGGTGCATTTAGCTGATTCTTGAAGAATAGATAGGTTCTTCTCTACCTAGTTCTATGGACCTAATGTAATCTTAACTGGACCCATAGCTGGACTATATCAGGATTAATTAAGTGAACAATAGTATAGGTAAGATGCAAGTGTGCATAAACTGACCTGGCCAAAGAGGATTTATTTCAGACGCACACATATATAAGAAGATGTTACATGTCTGCACAGTTCTGTCGATCCTGCACACTTGTGTAATAATAGGGACGTATACTAAATTCATGCTTGCAGTTCTTACACTCAGAGTGTGATAGCTATCACAAAAACAACTATAATAACCTGGAAAAAACATTTTCTCAATCATAACATTATTAGCTTGATGTTCATGATTATGAATAATTTCCGGACCAAATAATAAAGTTTTTTGCTAATTTTGGTTACGATAATGTTTGGTAACAGTCCGGCTTGAAACAGTTTCTGGACGGTTTAATTTTTTGTTTTATGTATTTTAAAAAGGGCAGCACGTTGACGCGGTGATTAGCACTGTTGCCTCACAGAGACTCTGTGTCTCTGTGCTCGCCCTGCATCAGGCTGTGACCTGTCCAGGGTGGACCCCGCCTCTCCACTCATGGTTGCTAGGATAGGTTCCAGCCTCCCTGATAAGGATAAGCAGAGGGGAATGGATGGATGGGTTGATTTAAAAAGATTTATTCCATCACTTGCATTAGAGTAAATTCTAACAATTAATATTATTGTTGTTGTTAAGCTCATCTGGACCACTTGTCTAATTCAGGGCTGTGGCTCGGCTGGAGCCTGTACCAGCTGTCACAGGGTAACCAGTCTGTCACCAGCACGACTGACAACCATTCACACCCGCTGCCAATTTATATTCAGCAGCTATCACAATATGCACGTCTTCTGACTGAGGAAGTCAGAGTACCCAGAGAAAACCGACACGAGCACCGGGTGAACATGCAAAAGCCTCGGCCGTTCGGCGGATCGAAACCCAAGACTTACTTTGGCCGATGGCGCTAACCACTGTGCCTCCCATCCGTGTGCTTTTGCAAGCAGTCTTGTCAAAAGATGAACAAAGTAGATAAAGCAGGTTTCTTCTACATAAAGCACAATATAATGCTTCATCAAATTCATAAAACAGCCAACCGAGTCAAAGCTTCCCTTTCTGTCTCAACATGAAAAACAGGAGAGGAATCTGTGGTTTTGTCCTGTTACCTGAATGCACCTCTTACAAACTGCCTCCTTTCTCTCCTTCTCTTATCTTTCCTTTCTCCTCTGTAATCTCTTATGTTCTCTTAATGTTTATTCAATCTTTGATGAGCTGGATCATCTCTGTCAGCACTGTAATTGTGTGTTTTCACTTATTTATGCTTCTCTGCGTCCTCACCTCTGTGCAGAAACATCCGTTTAGTCATGCTAGTGAACGGCAAATAGAGAGGCTGAATTCCTAACGGAGTCCTGAATGAACCGTTTCACAAAGGGGATTGGGGAAGACACTGAAGTCTGCCAATCAACTGAGTTTGTTCCTCCAATTAACCTGAGGTTGAAAAGATAGGTGAACCTCCCTGAACAAACGTGGGCTGAAAGTTGCTCTCGGTCTTTACTTGGGTGGCTACGCAATGTGCTGTTTACTCAGGCTTTGGTCTGACTCACAAATCAAAGTGTGTGTCAGAATAGAGAGATTAGAGAATCAGAATAGGTCTGGGATTTTACCTGCACCACTTGCATCTTTGTTGTCAACCACCTGGTTGCATTGTGTAAGACACGCACATGCACAAATAGGTACGCGGACAAAAGAGTAACTTTCTAATACCCTGATAAAATGCAGCTGTTTTTATCTCCTCCTTCAGAAAAGAGGCCCTGTGAGGGCTGTTTGAATAGAACTAACGAGTGAATGAGCATTGTTCAGAGTGGGAGATTCCCCTTTCCACACTGAAGCATTCGGTTGCTCTCAGTGTGGCCTGTCCCAGCAGCTGCTGTCATTTCAGGACATGGTGCAGAGCGTTTTCAGCGCACACTGGCATGGACCTATAGGGAAGAACACAGAGGAGAAAGCGCGGTGACATGATGACAGACTTTCAAAGCTTCTGCTCAGAGCTGCACGATTTGTTATTCGACAAGGTTAATAAATAATATCAGATGCCATCAGAGTTACAGAAAAGAGGCAGTCGAGTCGGGTTCAGCTGAATAGTTTCCTGCTGTCGTTGTCTTACATTTGTTTAACAGGAAGTGAGTAACTGATGTGCCTGGCTGGGAGCTCGGGTTTCAGAGACAGGACTGGATAAGGGAAGATTGAGGGATCTAATTGAAACCTGGCTCCTTTTCACCTGCTTTGTTTTCCCAGTGCGTTTATTCTGTTTGAAAAAAGAAAATATGTGTTGTGACAACTTCGCGTTTCACTGGCTTCTATCATCCTCTCCCACTCCTTGCAGTTTCCCCTCCAGGTGAATTCAACCTCGTCTGGCTATTAAATGAAGCCCTCCGGGACCTCGGGAGGGAGGGAGGAGTGGGGCATTACCTTTCGGAAGTGAAGCTAGCTCTCTGACCCGCCGTGGTGAAAGGCCCTCGGGCTTCGCTGCATCACGCACATAAAATGATCTCTGTGGGCAAAGCAGGAGATTACACCTGATAGGAAGGAGACTTAGCATAAAGTCAATTGGCTCCTTTGCGGAATAATCCGCTTTTCTCATCCAAGGCATTGCGATGAGTGATAAGGCCTGGAAAAAAGAGTAGCAGAGTGACTATTAACCCGCCCTGAGTGCTCGCTTTACATCGGTTTTATGCTGCGCTGTGATTTTGTCATAAGAAATCACAGTCAGTTAAACTGTAACGATAACTCTGTTAAACGCGACGCTGGAAAGTGTGCGTCAGTGTATTTTATGACTGTTAGTAACAGGAATTTCCAATCTGGTCAAACCGTTCAGAATCTGCATAATCCCTGCACACTGTACAAATGTGAGATCTCTGACATGTCATTGAGCATACTTATCGTATCCTCTAGGACTGGGATCCTACCAGTGAGGTGCATATCAGGGGGAAGCCTCGGGAGATGACTGCAGGTAAGAGGAAACTACCTTATTTCAATGAGCTGCTGATTTCTGTGAGCAACTACTCATCTGTGCCCTTTTTTACGTTTCAGCTCGCTCGATCTCGGGCAAAACTAAGCCTGACTGATTCAGTTTTAAATGACTCATTGGCTGTGTATGAACAGTCATCGTGTGCCCGACGGCACGTTTGCGCCTTGATGTTTTGGAGATGCTTTTAAAAGAAAAGGTCTTTTTCTCACTGCGTAGATGGTCTCGGCGGACGGCCCTTCTATCCCCAGATGCCACCGTCTCTGTTAACAATAGATCATAGCAATGCTGGGCTTGTAGCTTTGTTTTGATTGAAACCAGTCTTGCTGGTCTCCTGCTGGAGCTTCTCTGCTGCTCTTGCTTGTAGTTTTCTTCTGTCAGAGATGTTTCTGAAAAGGTGATATATGAGGGAGGAGTGGAACTTTTTATTCATAACGCTCTCTCACTATAGACGTGAAACTTAATTTGTGCCTTTGCAGCAGGGATTACGCTCACTGCAGTCGTGCACTTTGCCTTCGCTTTTGATTAGCTAATTGACTAATGTGTTGGTCGGGTGTATTTCGATGGTATTAACTGAGCTGCGTCTATCGTAAGACGCTCTGCGAGTGTGTAATTCCCTGAAAGAGAAGCAGCTTTCAGTCAGGTAAAGGTCAGCAGAGAATCTATTATTGACCCTGTTACTGTCATTTTCAGTATCACAATGATATGATACTACTGTGTCTTTCTCTGCCATCGAAACCACATAAGCTTGGATTCCTGTAAATGTTAGCTTTAGGTGCTTTCTCTACCTCTGTCATTTTTCACACAATGACTGATTTGCTTTTTAATTTGCTAATTTAAAAAAGTATTTTCAGCAAAAAGATAGACATGAGATGCTCTTGTATCAACAGTGAGGTACTCATAGGTGTACTGTAAAATTATATTGCCATGGTAACGTGTCATCTCACCATTTTTTAAGCCCTTTTTTCACTTTCTGGTGATAAAAAAAACAATTGAATAAATAAATAATAACATACATAATACAAATATTATTTTATACATTTATTTATTTATTCTTTTTAAATTGAAGGAGTATGCGCTAATCGGTATCTGCGAGTACCATCTCTCTGAGGAAGCAGCAGGTGGAGATGCCCTCGCTAACCTCAGCTGTGGCTTCTGTCATCTGCACCGACTAAAGACAAACTAATTAGAAACCAAGATGACAGAACATTACTGTTCAAAACATATAAACAGGTGACTCGACACTTTTGACACATGGTTTGCCGCTCAGCAACAGAAACAGAACACTTGTGTTCTGTTAGGATTAGCGCTGTGCAGCTGCCTGCTCTCCTCACAGCTGAGCAAACCTGAAACTATATGGAAAGAAAAGGGGCGGAGTCAGCGCACTGCTCTGCACAAGTTTATTTCCTTAGTCCCACCACAGACAGAGATTCTGTCACAGTCTGGCGAGGGCAGACTGTATGAATTGAAAAAAGGACCCAAAATGCAGACTCCAAGGAACAAAACTTGAATGTTAACAAAAAGCGAGCCGTTTAATATGGCTGGTAAAAAAAAGGTACAAACAAAGGGCAAGGCAACCTGAAGCAAAATTAACACAAACCTAAACTGGGAAATCTAAACAAACAATAAGAAAAACCTAGACAAGGAACTTGGAAACATGGCGTGGACAACAGACGACCTGACATCACACACTGAAAACAGAGGACTTAAATACACAGGAGGTGATTAGGGGAAGTGGGAACACATGGAGGAACAGCTGACTGACATGAGCCTAATGACAGGACAAGGGAAGTGAAACTAAATACAATGAACAAAGAACACACGACTCCTTCAAAATAAAACAGGAAACATGAGACAGACATGATAATACAAACTTGATAACATAAGACACGCAGCATGAAACACGATGGGTGAGGGAAACTTAAATACAGGGGAAGAAAACACAAGGAGTCTAATAACCAAATGAACTTAGATAACCTAATGAACAAAATAAACTCAAACTTAAAACGCTGGGTCAAAAGACCCAGGACCATGACAGATTCACATGGACTGTACTTATTGCCATTCATAACGTCACAAATAAAAAAGAATATTCATAACCATCCCACATGTGTCCTTATGTACAGCTGCTTTTAACACTACTGATATTTCTTTGGATGCTTTCTCATTAAAAGGTAATAATATAATATGTAAAAGGTATTTAGATTTCATTGATTGAAGTAAAAATATTTATGGTGTGTTTATACATAAATCTATAAATCTATTTTATACTCATTTTGAATTTAAAAAAGCTCATTGCAAATGAAAAATAAGAAATGCTTAAAAAAAATTTAAAAACTGTATATTTATTTTGAAACACTTTAGATTTTTTTCCTCATTGCTTTTGTATTTGTGTCTGTGAAGGTTCTCAGTCATCCAGGTCATCGTAGTCTAAGGCGCTTGGAAAGAAAAGCGTCTGGACTTCAAGCAACTTAAAGAAGTACAGACGCTTTTCTTTCCAAGCGCCTTAGACTTTTGTATTTGTGAGGAAAGCCTCCTGTTATCACATTCCAGCGCTCACATAAAGATATTCTTCATCTTTGCTGTGCGGCGCTAAAACGAGCTGCATCAGCGTCACAGTCGCACATTCGATACATTGTGTAGGTTTTGGAGTTACGGAGCATGTTGTTACTTTTTATTCACTCAAAAATGTAAGTTATCCCAGCACTGATAGTATTGTGCTGATATTATTTAATTTATTTATTATTTGTTTGTTTATGTGAAATTCTGTATCTGTGAACAGGACTCGGTGTGTTTGTTCAGATTTAGATGTGCTGGTGACTTTTTGTCTTGGAAGTACTGACCTGGAAACACTCATTCACAGGCCTGTTTTGAGAATGTGAGCTTTATATGATTTTCAAAAGTCAAACAATAAAGATGTTCTGTATTGGGAGAAACATAATCATCAAACTGAGCTCAACAAATGTGACCTAACAATTAGCAAAGAGGAAACGAGAGCATATCTTCGCCGATCAGATGAAATTTACATAGTGTTAAACATAGACGCTAACACGAGAGCAAACTACAAAAACAACTGCAGCACAGTTTTCTGGTTTAAAAACATCCACACATACAATACTAACTGAGTGCAAAACATATTTCAACAGTCCTGATGTGGATTTGCTCGTGCATCGCTTATTTCTAATCTCCACAAAGAAAGAAAGACAAACATCTTGAAATACATTATAGATGCTTTGTGTGGTGGTGAGGCAGCTGTCACACTTTACAACAAGCATTTTAGTGTGTCATCGACATCACTCGCCCTTTGAAACCTGAAGTGTAGCCATGATTTGACTCTGATAAAGCTGCTCTTACAATGATAATTTCATATCTCACACTTTCACTTAGTTTTGAGATCAAGTTTCCCCCGTCTGCTTATTAAGAAGGTTTTACTGGACATTTGAGACGCATTTATATTATAGCAGGTGAACAAGAGTCTGATAAGTAGATTAAATTCACTTTAATGCGTAGTGTTGTGGAAAGGAGTAGAACAAAGAGATAGGAAGTAAAGAAAATCGTACCTATTCTTACATCTACAAAGGCGTTAACAGGATTAATACCACAGATTTGCTCAACGTAATCGCTGAGAAATATCGCAGAATCTTTTGTTTTATCTGATGCAAAATGAAGAAGAGAACTTTTGCTTTTATATGTGTCCAGATCTTCATAAGGTTTGAGAAAGAAATCTTTTAAGAGAGCATTGCTAACTTAGTGAATGTTGGCATCCTGCCTTTGCCACTAGAGGACCTTGTCCAGTAAACACAAAGTTAGGTTCAGGCGTTTAAACAAATGATTTGTTGCCAATTTCCTGTTGGTATAATATCAACACACAATTTATGTTTGGAGAGATCAACAGCGCTTTCAATAGATAAAATGATCCCCGGAGATCAGGCCACATTTTTGGGAAGTGGAGGCTTTAATGGTGACTGTCGGTGCTGCTGTGGATCAAACTGCCTCTCCAATGCCACAGAAATAGCTCTTGTGTGGGCCCTTTCAAAATTTTAGAATAATAACCCTTGTCACCCAAAAGGGAAAAGGCAAGGTCTCTCCTTCCCAGAGATTATGGTGGGAAGAATCGATGACTTCCTCCATCTTTCTCCCCCAGGGGACGTGGGGACAAAGTCTCACTGGTATTAATAGCAGCCCTCTGATAAGCCGGCCAGTGGTCTGCGTCGTGGTGTCACAGCCTTTCGTCTTATTGTTGTGAGAACCTCTTGTTATAGTATCAGAGAGCCCTTATAAAATATACATTTCCTCCACTTCCTGTTTTTGTACTGTACATCACAGTGTCTTTGCAGTACAACAGAGGACACTAGTGTCCCATCAGTAGGCAGTGTGTCTGATAGCTGCTGCTTCAGCTCTGTCCTGGTCACGATGGTGCTTGCTGCCTTGGGTTGTGTTGCTGCTGGATAGTTATGTTGTAAAGGACTGGGAGCAAAGGTTGAGATGCCTCTGCTATTGAGCAGGCTGTAGGTTCGGCTCAAGGACAGCCAAGCCTGTAACCCTGACTCGCTGGCACAAAAGAGGCTATAAATGTTGCTTTGCAATCATCTCTTTGTTTCTGAAAGGACGTGAATCATGTAATGCTTCACTTTGTACAGTCAACTGGGAGACAGTTGTTTAACAGCAGTTTTTTACACTAATGGAACAATGAATGTAATTATAAACAGTGTGGTTATACTGTGAAGTGTTTTGTGCCCATTGAATGGATAACTTTTTTTTCAGCTCTCAGTCTGATAGCCTCAATGCCCCAAATGGGTTCTGTGAAAGGAGAGCATGGGAAAAATAGCTGCCGTTGTGGAAAATGCTGGGAAAAGTTTTAGTTCTCATTGGTAGCAGTGCAGGGCATTGTGGGATGTGAGAGCTGAGAAAGACCGTTTTGCCCCCTGTGAGAAGAAGAAAACATGCAAAGATGGACACAGAAATCCCAGCGAGTCGTCCAGACTGAGCAGAAGCGCCTCGCTGCTTTGAATGCTGGTTCCCTTCAGTCAGAGGTGGGATGGTGAGGCGTGGGCGTCGGTGGGTAGGTGGGCTGGGTACCTGCTACTTGTTTCTCTGCCAGTTTTTTGTAAACCCCCTGACGTCAGCACAGACATTGGTGGCCTGCATACCGACATACCGGGCTGATGTTTGCCAGCCCATTAGCGAAGCCAAAGCGGCGGAGCCCACCCAGGACTGCCGACCCTCTCCTGCCCACCTTCTGCCTTCCCGCCCAGCCCTGGCTCTGGATCAGAGGCAGGCCACACGTCGGGGGACAAGGCTAATGATGGCCGCAGCCATGCTATCTCTTTCAAGCCCCAACCCAAGAGTACAATTTTGGCTAATGCTATTTCCTGCAGATAAGATGCAAACAAGCTCCTTTTACTTCTTTTTCCTCACTAGAGGTTTGGGAGGTGAGGGGTGGGTGAGCAGTAGCAAAATAGTCCTCTTTCATTATCAGGTGCTTGGCTTTGGGCGACCTTTGCTGTAGATGACACGACCGCTGTCACATTACACTAATATGAAATACATGAAGTACGTTTTGTGACCAGTTACCCGAATCAAACCATTTTGCTCTCCATCAGTCCCTAAATGCCTCAATCAAGACTGTGTAATGTGATTATTTTACTCATCCAAGACTTTCTAAATTGTTTCCAGCTTAAAACAAGATTGTTGGAGATATTCTTACAGTGTGGAACTCGCACAATGCTGCCGCTGTCTTTATTCTTCAGGCAGATAAGCTCCATAATGGCTAAAAGACATTCTTTGGCTTTTCACTGCTAAAGATCCCCAGATTTTATGCTCCGGTGCAGGTTATTGTGTTTTTCCCGCATAAAGACAATAAGCTATGAAGTTGGCAGTAATATTAGAAACACTTCAAAGGGAGTGTATTTTTTTTCGTTTGACGTAATCAGATTATCATCGATATTTTTCATAATAAATCAGACTGACAATATTTTGCTAAAGCAGCATAGACTGTATTTAAATAATGGACACAGCCAGGGTGATAGCACACACTGACTGTTAGTCGACTGTTCAACGACCCGACACTCACAGGGTAACCACACAGTGCTCAGACAGTTTTAAATGAAGCTTGAAACCAGCAACTGAAATCACAAACTCGTCAGATTTTTTTGAGAAGTTTTTCTTTTGAGAAGTTTTTCTTATGAACTTCCAAACAGTTCGGATTATTTGTGCAACCACGGGGAGTCGCCCCCTGCTGATCGGTAGGTAAAATGAAAGTACTTCTGCGCTGGCCACGCCCCTTCCTTTAGATGTTTTATGGGACTCTGTGAACATGGAACCGGTGATCTTGACTTTTGCTGTGTTCTCGCCGCCTATCTCTGCAGTGTCATCAGAGGAGATGCGTGATGGCTCGCATGGTCTGAGCAGGGCGTACACATCACACACCACGTGCCCGCCTGATCCCAATCATTCATAAATCTGCTAGAGAGATTTGTATCCACAGTCTGCCTGCAGTCTCTCTTATCTCTGTCCCCGCCTCCCTCTGGCTATTAGGAAGGAATGAGATGTGACGGTATCTACACACTCGGCCCTGTGGGGACTCTTCTATTCAGCCCTACTCTTTTCCCGTTTCTTCCTCTTTTACATCAAACATGCTTTCAAGAGCACGTTCCAGCCATGTTCTTCTTAGCTCACTTCACCCTCTTTCTCTCTGCAGGATCTGCAGTTATTCGCCGTGTCCTTTGTCCAGGAAAAAGCAGTAAAATTTCCCCTCAGTCATTAAGCCCCGATTCAGCACTACAGTCAGTGTAGAGGCTGTAAGTTAACAGAATGTAAATAGAGCAGTGTTTTCACATTGCTTCACCGCTTATTTTTAGTAGCTGGACAAGAGCAGGCGAGGGTGTGCCTTTTCAAGCCCCGACTGTGAGTCTTATCAGCTGAATGCACCGAAGAAAGGATTGAAATTATAAATCAACAAAACAATAATGACTCAATACAGGAAGTGATGTGTTGATTTATGGTTGAAGTTTAACTGTAACTGGCAGACTGTGCTGAAGGAGCTTTTTTAAACATGGAGCAGGAGTGCTGTCAGATGTGCTGCACACGAACTCGACACGCCAAATATTTCTCCTGTAGCTTGAAACAAGCGTGCAACAAGTGACCGCTCAATTATTTATTTTATAAAGTAACAGACTTTATTACTGCACTTGTCTGTTAGGTGAAACCCAAGTGTATATATTTTTCAAGTGCAGCTGCCAGGCATTCCTTGATTACTGCTCCACATTTAGCTCTTAACTCGCCCTTCCTTCCAGGAATCTAACCGATTACGCCATCCTAGTGGACACAACACCTGTAGCAGTTGGTAAGCAGTGTGCTCGGTTGTGTGTTTCTGTGCATGGCAGTATTGATCCCAGCCACCCGCTGCTCACACCAGGAAAAGACTTTTCCAAAGCGTTCTCCAGTATGGACTTACTTCTCCCCTGCTCGCCAGCAACAAAGCCAAAAGCAGACGAGATCTGTTGCTGGCAGTTTTTAGCACTTCACTGGCAACTGCAAATTTTCTGCCACCGCTTTGACACTTAGATTTTCCTTTTGCAGAAATGGCTTGTGTCGTCTCGTAAATGTGGCTGCAGAAATGAGTTACTAAGCAAAATCTCCAGCTAAGGTGATGCTCTTGGCTGCACCAGCGACACGTAGAAGAACTGCTGTTTTCACGCAGCTTCTCTCGCACAAATATGAACAGCACTCGAGGTTTTGTGTGCTCTTAAATGATGCCAAAATGATGACTCAGTTCATTTCCGTTGTGGTCTCACTCAGTGTCAGAAAGACTGAGTCACACACACACATATACACCCATCTTCTGTCCCCAGCAGGCCTGTGGCTCAGCTAGAATTATGTGCTGAATGTTTTGAATTGAGCCATCAATAAATACAACAAAACACTTTCCCTCTCTGTGATGATCTTGGTGCACACACACACACTTGTGCTCGGCCTTGTCCCTGTCCAAACAACCCTTCTATAGTGAGGGGCTCCAATGGAGTGGATCGACTCCAGCTAAGACACCCTTTCAGACTTCCTCCCTCCTTTTCTCAAAAAGCCCTCCCTCTCGTGGACCGCAGGGCCTTCCTTCCTTCCTTTATTATGACACACAGGCCTGGTGGCGTCGCAGGGAAGTCAGGATGGCCGGATGTGCCCTGATCAGACACGCAGACAGAAGGATGCCGCTGCTACTGTGGACCTCGGGTTTGGTTTTATGCCCAAGAACTGCAAGAGGAATGACATCGTTCCTGTTTTGATAGCTCAGCAGGAAGACTGACTCGAGTCAGCGAGGTGTGCGGGTCACCGTACGAACTACAGAACTATAGCCACGCCGGCGGGGGTATATTTAACCTCCCATTCCCATCTCGACCCCTGAATGTAATAAGACAATGAAAGTCTCACAGAAGTCAGTGTTCAGTACAAGACGCAGGGCTAGAGCCTCACACAGAAAGCTATACGAGACGAGCTCGTGTCCGTGTGGTTTACGGCGCCTCTGTACCTTATTGTTTACCAAGACTCGTCTGTGACACACTTGCTAGAAACGCCTGTCTCGCAGGGAAGACGAAGCTTAGAGAAGACAGCGTCAGAACAATAATAATCATTTTTCTTTTGGTTTGTTTGTTTCTTGGAAAAGGTTACAGTAAGTAGCAGCTGCGCTCTGCTGCTGCTGTACAGTGCACGCCACCTCGGAGAAGTCGACCCCTCTGCACTCCATCCATCCACCCCATTGAACTGCCAGCCCTGGTAATCAATTCTGAGCCTTGTGCTGTCACTGAGGGCCTCTGCACACAGCAGCTGGCTGGAGGAAGACAAGCGCTCTTCCACAGTCTTTCCAAAGATCAGCTGCACCCAGCTGTCTAGCAGCAGCCCTGCTATTCAGAGCCCTGCCGCTGCTGCTGCTGATGAGGGAGGCCTCTTTCACTGCTGTCACCGGTGTCTGTTGACCGGAGTCCCCTTCAACATACTTTCTTTTTCAGTTCTTCCTTCCTAAATTTTCAACTGTATAGACACATCCGCCCCTTGAACTGCACAGCGTGCCTCATATGTCTGTCTGGGCTCAGCTCGCTTTCTGTCTTTCTCTTTATTTCTCCCAAAGTCATGTTGTCCATCTGTCTCCGCATTTACGGACTTTGAGTCCGCTGTTTTTATCTGGCTTTCTCTCTCCCTGTCGTGCACGCTGGGACCTTTAGATTAACTTTCCTTCTTTTTTGCTGTTGTAGCCTTTCTTTCAGTTACATCCATCCATGTCCCCTCTGTCCCTCTGTTTTGTGTTCCCCATTCCTCTTTCCCTTCTTTGTTGCTCGCCATGTTTCGGTTTCTCTACTCTTTTCTCTGCAGTTCTGTCCCCTTTTTGCTGCTCACTCTTATTTCCTCACAATTTCCATCTCATTCTTTGTTACTCTGCTGCAATCTAAACTATGCCCCCTTTTTCCAAATGTCACAATACTGTATCTTTTCTTCCCCCTTTTCTTTAGAGTAACTTCTTTTTCTGCCCCCCCCCCTCCCCCACCCCTTTCTGCTGTATTTTTTTCACAGGTGTCTGTAAGGCGGGGATTTACATTTTCTCAGGACAGGCAGCCCATGGAGAGAGGCCTGCTGGCAGATCAAAGGCTCCGGCTGTAAAACGATCTGAAAGAGTCCAGCATTAGCATCCATCAGGGTACCTTGAAAGCTCCCTGATCAGCCGGGAGGGAAGCTGAGGGCCCCCCAAAGTGAAAGCCCAGTCTGGAGAGGGGTGATGGAGGGGTGGAGGGAGGCTGGAAAGAGGGTACACAGAGAAGGAAAGGAGTAAAATTCCCATAATAAACTACAAATGTTTTGATTTCTCTGTTGGATTTGACCCCCGTCTCATCCCTTTACTCGTCCTCTCCACTCTCCTTTTCTTTATAGCGTTTAGACTGAGAACGTCTCCATCTGTGCACAGAGGCCAGAGTTTACTACTGGTCCCTGATGTCTGTGCATAGTTATGACTGGTCTGGGTAGTGGACTGAAGGGTGAAAGAAGTGAGGGATAGTGTGTGGGAGAAAGCTAAACCTGCTCCAAAGTATCTCTTTATAGCAGCCAGTCGGCACTGTGGGAAATAACAGCAGCATAGAGGCAGTGTGCTGCACTTTTGTGGAATAAGCTTGTTCATAGTCTTGAAATGGATAGGTATCGAACATGTGTGATAGAGATGGAGATTAGACCTGCGTTCCTGCTGTGTCCCAGTGCGTCAGTGTTTGCATCTTTTTCAGTAACAAAAGTAAATCTGCATCCTTTGGATTAAAATTCCCCCAGGAAACAAGCTATAGTAGGGTCCAAAATGTGCATATTATGAATATACATTTAGTCAGTTTTAACATATGTCGTTCTAATAAATGTAGACTTTAAATGACCTGTACTGTTTGTAGTTGCAATCTACACAGTGATTTTGTTTTAAAGCTTTTATTTTGAAATACTGCACCTGCCACTATTGATATAGTTTCCAAAAATGGCTCTAAAAAGGCTCGTGTCTGGCCAATAAATTCCTCAATTTTGCCTGTCATGATACCATTCTTCATTTTGATGAAAAGGATTCAAGATTGAAGATTCTTTATTTGTCACGTGCGTAGTTATACAAGTACAACACGCAGTGAAATGTGACCTGATACGTAGCTCCTGATTCAACACACGGAGGATAGAAGCTCTCCGTGCTTACTCCTGAAGTCCACCACCAGCTCCTTGGTCTTGCCGACGTTCAGCTGGAGGTGGTTATCATGGCACCACGATGCCAGATTCTTCACTTCATCCATGTAGGCCGCCTCATCGTTGTTGAAGATGGCGCCCAACACCACTGTGTCGTCAGCAAACTATTGGAGCCATGGTCAAAGGAGCTTGCAAAGAAAAGCGTCTGGACTTCTTTAAGTTGCTTGAAGACGTTTCACCTCTCATCCGAGAAGCTTGGTACAGATATGTGGACGACACCTGGGTCAAAATCAAGACACAAGAAGTGGAATCCTTCACTGCGCACATTAACGCTGTGGATAAAAACATCAAGTTCACCAGGGAAGACACAAAGGACAACTGTTTGCCTTTCCTGGACTGCGCTGTGCACATTGAAGAGAACGGCAACCTCAACATCGAAGTTTACCGGAAGCCCACACACACGGACCAGTACCTCCTCTTTGACTCCCATCACCCTCTGGAACACAAACTTGGAGTAATCAGGACCCTACACCACCGGGCAGAACATGTTCCCTCTAAGCCTGAAGGAAAAAGAAGGAACACACACATGTAAAGGAAGCACTCAAAACGTGCGGCTATCCTAAATGGGCGTTCTTAAAGTCAGCAAAGAGGCACAGAAAAGAAGACCAGACACCAGCGAGGGAGGATAAGAAGGACAGACGTAACAACATTGTCATCCCCTATGTAGCCGGTGTATCAGAGAAACTCAGGAGAGTTTTCTCCAAGCATGACATCCCGGTGCATTTCAGACCCAGCAACACACTCAGACACAAACTGGTTCACCCGAAAGACAAAACGCCAAAACACAAACTTAACAATGTGGTGTATGCTGTACAGTGCAGCGAGGAATGCTCAGACCTCTACATTGGAGAGACCAAACAGCCACTTCACAAGCGCATGGCACAACACAGAAGAGCCACCTCCACAGGACAAGACTCAGCAGTCCATCTGCATCTAAAGGATAAAGGACACTCTTTGAGGATGCCAATGTTCACATTTTGGACAGAGATGGTTTGAAAGAGGAGTGAAAGAAGCATCTATGTCCACTGTGAGCGACCATCTTTGAACAGAGGTGGGGGTTTACGACACCAACTCTCTGCCATCTATAATCCAGTTTTGAGATCCCTTCCCAGACGCCTTAACACCCACTCACATCCTGGGCCATCTGACCTCAGGAATTCGCATGATAAGGTGGGGCCAGGTTTCACAATGAACACACCCGAAACTCTGGCTGATTGGGACCCACACCCAGTTTCCCACCTTGTCTCAGGCGATTAGAGGATCATCAGGGGGTCCTTTTGTCCCTCTGTGGGGGGTCACTCCCACTAGGTTTATATCTGGGACTCTCCACCATTTGACCTTAGAACTGAAGAAGCTTCTCGGATGAGAGGTGAAACGTCTTCAAGCAACTTAAAGAAGTCCAGACGCTTTTCTTTGCAAGCTCCTTTGACTACGATGACCTGGATGACTGAGAACCTTCACAGACCTATTGGAGCCATGAGTGGCCACGCAGTCTGAGAGGCAGTAGAGCAGTGGCGAGAGGACACACCCCTGTGGTGCTCCTGTGTTGATGGTGATGCTGTTAGAGACGCATCTACCCACCCTCACCACCTGAGTACTGCCACCGAGGAAGTTCAACACCCATGCTTAGTGAACAGTCTGCAGGGCACTATTGTGTTGCCCTGTTTCTTGTCCGTGTGGCTGAGGGTGGTGTGCAGGACGTGGGCGATGGCATCCCCTAGCATCACAGCTTGGTCTGTGTCGCTACATATTGGCAAATGCCTGTTATATTCATCCTCAAAGCCTCAGCTACCAAGTCTTTCTTTGACAGGATGTTGCCCAGTTTGTTGCAGACTCCATATTAATGTGAAGTAAATGTGACTGTTGAGTCAGATCTTTGGTTAAAAGTCCACTTACCCACAAACCAGTCTACCTAGAGACTGCATGCCTAATAGAATCATTGGCATTTTAGCAGTGACTTGAACCCTTACTATGGCATACAGTTAAGTTGGAAGTTTTTCACAAATGAGTCATCTATGAATGAGTCAGAATTTATGGCAGTTGGTGTGTTACTAGCTTGTAGTGCCTACAGAAACATACTGGAGACCTGCACTGTGTTTGAGGAGTTCTTAAAGCTACCTTATTAAGAGATGTTCTTAATTTTCACGTAATGAAAAAAAAAAACATGTAAATATATATATATATATATATATATATATATATATATATATATATGCACATATGCTTGCTTTTATCAACATGACTAGTTGTCACATCAGCGTGTATGTACACATCAAAATTCATGTAATGCATGCTTACTCTAAGAAAAAGCCCCACTCAAGCACGCACAATACTTCCCACGCAGAATCACCCAAACACACTCCCTGGTTGTGTGCCACAGTGTGCAGCTTGCTGACATGTGTGGAGCCTCCTGTGTGCGGGACCAGGGCTGCATGCCACTGTCTCAGCTCAGTAATGGATGTCCCGTTTGTTGCACACAGATATACAGAGAGACCGACAGACAGTGGCGGGACTCAGCTTGGCTGTCCTGTCCAACCAAGGATGAGTTCCTCTTCTGTTTAGGGAAAGGGATGTGATCTCATTCTTTAAAAATCCAACCTATGTCGCTTGCCACTCATGACTTAATCCGGCCTTCTCCTTTGTGCAAAGTGCTCTCCCGTTCTCCACTTCTCCTCTTACTTTCTCTTACTCTTTGGCTCTGCCTGTATACTTTCTGCCGCTCTGTTTATCAGTGTGTCTGTGTCTCACGTCTTCACTTTCTGTGCTATTGAGGAAAAAGGCCTTGTATTATGTGGGAGAGCAGCAAATTTAATAAAAAAGATTAGACAGTACTTTGCAACTTTTTGAGAACATCATTATTTCCATCATGTAAAATCATCAGAGTCATCAACACTGAATTAGTTCTGCAGCGTGGCACTGAGCCACACATACAGCGAGAGGCATAAAGTCCTCTCTGCAGAGAAAAGAAGGTCAAGGAGTTTTGCAGCGGCCTTCACAGAGCCCTCATCCCAACGTCATGGACTCAGTCCGGAATTACAAGAATTTCGCTGACAAAGCAAAATCTCAGATGCTTACAACAACTGTAGGGGCTTTAGCAAAGTTCAAATGCTACATACATGACAGACAAGCTCAACGCAAATTCAGTGGTCACGTTTGCCAGCAGTACTTTTAAGAGGAAATCCAAAAATGCTGAATGTCGTGAAAAATTTGGGCATTCCCCACATAGTCTTGTTCTTGGTATCACTATCAAGTGTAAAATTAGAAGGACAACAACACACGGAAAATAAGATGTGGTGCAGTGAATTATGCCGTGGAGTTTTGTCTGCGAGAAAGTGCTTCTAAACTCACGTTAAGCCCAAAATCAGTACTTTTTTAGGAGTGTGGAGTATTTGCATGGTGTTACACATCTGGTGAGAGGTGCACGCAGCACAGACGAGGACGCAACACAGTCTGTTTGCAAACCCCGCATTTTCCTTTCTTGCCTTTTCCATATTGCTGCCCACTGAAAATAAAAAGTTGAATGTAATCCTGTTACACATGAAGAAAGTTTCCAGCGAAAGAAATACGTTTTATTAGTTTATGTCAATTAAATCAATCATAAAAAGATATGTTTATGAGCACTGTGCTGACTGTTCGCCCGGTCCGTCAACGGATGCATTTGAAAAAGTCCCCTGCATGTTTTTTGGACAGCTGCTCACAAGAGAGGTGTCCAACCCAAATCTTTTGTGTTATTCTGAAAAACCATCGCGAGCATCTTCACTGCACAGACTCGCACGCCCCCCATCGTTGATTGGTCGGTAGTGCTCAGAATCCAATCGTGTAATCTTCTGCCGCCTTCAAAAGTTTATCAAAGCCAGAGAGTCAAAGGATTGTTTAAAAATGAAGGAGGCAAATATAAAATAGCAGTGGCACCGTGCAGCCGTGACACTACTGGAAAGAATTCACTTGTCCTGTAAGAGATGAGTATTGTTGAGCGTGCAGGAGCACGTTTAGCCTTTCATCCTCTTTTCTGTATACGTCTTTTGTTTGGCACATGTAGATGCATGCTACATAGATGTTCAAACAAAGTGAACACCTCTGATCAAGCTTAACGACAGATTGTGCATCTGTTACTGTTTGTATGCGACATCGCTACATGTGGAACTGCAGCATGCTGGTCAAGCATTAGCTACGCTGTGCTCTCCACAGCAATATGGGCTCATCAGAGCAGCAGTGATCATAAGTCTAAACAAGAATGGGCGTTTTCCAGAAACCTGACTCAAGACGGTGGTTTGTAAAATCTGGACCGTTAAACTGCGCTAGGAAAGCTGTAAGCTTGACTGTGTTGTGTTTAAATGAAAATCTGGACTTTTAACCTTCTTGATCTTTCTTGTGTTTTTCATATTCTTAAATATGTAATGAGTGTCTGCCTGGGTACAAGTTACAGCCAAACACACAGACATATTCAGACGGCCAGGGTTTCATATACTGTAGTATAACTAAGCTCAGGAGCCAGTCCTGTTAACCTGCACGTGAGGTTTAGTTTATCTGACATTAGCAACACGTCATTAAGGTCTCCACATAATAATATTATTGCTCGATTGGAGTTCATGTGCTAAACTGCCCTGCCTGAGACATTATTAGACATAAAGCAGAATCTTCACATGTTATTACTGAACCTCTCATCGTTGCCAGCGAGGCCCCATCTCCTTGCAGCATGTTCTGAAACCTTCACTCCATGCTCTCTCAATTGTCACAGTTTGTCAGGACAGCTGTCTGCATGCAGCAAGTGACCGTGGCACCTCATAACTCAAACTGCACGGCGAAACGAGAACCCGGCGGCTGAACTGGCACGTTGGAAACGATTTGTTGTTTGTTTAGCAAACATCAAACCTCTTCCCGATAATTTGCCGTTTCTCTTTCATTTTCTTTACCTGCTTATTAGTTCCCTGAGGCCGACACAGGCTGTCGTCCAATGCACATGTTAAAGAAATGAAAACACAATGGGAGGAGCTTCACGGTCAATAAAGACATGGGGGTTCTTGGGAGGACAATAATGGGACTAAATGACCTTGTTTTCCACGTGGTCAAACCCTTACACTGACTAAGGTTGCTGTATACGAGCCCGGTGACGTGTTGGGTCAGGTGGGAGTTTTCGGTTTTTCTTCTGTAGAAATTCTTGAATGGTTTTGGCATTATGCTCTGGATCATTATCATGTTAGTATACGTCTCTTCTGCCAAGCTGCTGTCAGATGGTATTTATGTATTTTCACAGGAATTCTTTGTCATCTCACTGATCTCTGAGTCACCTGCCTTTTATCATTGTCTGTAATGTGCCACAAACCACAGCACGGTCTGTGCTCTACGGTCAAGACTACCAAAGTTTTTCATTTAATCATTTTTGGGGGGTCTTTGATACGTTTTGTTGTTATTTGCTCTTTGTCGACATCTCTGGAGGTTGACATCTTGGTTTTTACAAAAACTTGAATTTCCGCTGAAGCGTTCCCATCTATCTGTACAGCTTGAGTCAGCAGGACCTCGTCCATGGTGTCACTGTGGGAGGATGCCCACTGTGGCTCTGATTAGTGGAAGTACAGTACATAGCACACCTGTTGATGGCTTCTGATGGTTGATTTCTACTCACCAATCTTCCTGTGTCTATTTTCGTCTTTGTGAAATTTCACAATCAAATTTTTTCAGTTGCTCTGGAATTAGTTTTTCGTCTGCAGCTGTGGTGCATACGTGTAGATTCAGACCCCTCATAAATACAAAAGTGAGAAAGTTCTGGTGCATCGAACAGTCACGTTTTCTAACTCGTGTGTCTTTAATTGCAGGTGTACTCACTTTTGTTGCAGTTTGATTAGTCCTGACCATTTTTTGTTTTTATTGTACACGGGAAGAAATTGTGTTGAAAAGTAATATATGCGTGCTATGATTCTTTACAAACAACATTTTTTGTGTATCTGTGAATCCTCAAAGATGACTTCATCTGCACTTGGTTATGTTTGTCCCCTTCAAAGGGTTTCTAGCAAATCCTTCCTTAACCTCACAGAGGGGTATTTGCTGAACAATATATTTACCATAATTGTCGGGCTATAAGCCGCTACTTTTTGCACCAGCTTTGAACCCTGCGGCTTTTAGTCAGGTGCGTCTTTTCTATGGATTGTCCATGATTTTTGTCATATCGTAAGACGATTTGTTTTGTTTGTTCCGCTGTTGTACGGCACTACGTTGCCTGGCGGAAGGGCATGTGATCAGACACACAGTATCGGGGTTCAAGAGTGGTATGTTGGTCACATGTCCATCCGCCAGGCAACATAGTGCCGTACAAGTAGCACGAAAAACAAACTTCAAAGTAGCTCTACTCGTTCAGCGGGAGGCGTGGATGACGAGCGGCGATAAACTTGCGAAAAGCAAGTTATGCTCAACTCCACCGGTGGATTCTGACAGCGTGGAAAAGTGTGGAAACATCCACGATCACCAACGGATTTCGAAGGGCTGGACTGCTGCATGATGGAGAGGAGGACACCGCCACGGCCCTTCTGAGGGTGTTCGACTCTGACACTGACAACGAGGATTTCTTTGGTTTTGTAAGTGACGAAGGAGAGAAGCTGAGAGTGGATGACGAAGCCATCCTGAGCCTGTTCGTATCCGACACTGGAGAAGAGGACTTTGGTGGTTTCAGTGCAGGAAGAAGAGAAAGATGGTGAATGACTGACTTTTCTTCTTGTTAAAGCAGTGTCACTGCACCTGAGCCTAAAAGGTAGTCCGAATCTATTGTTCTGGTGTGCTGTAGGCTACTGTTATGTACTACATGTGCAAATATGTACCCATAACTTGTTTTTCACAATATTAATAAAAGTGATGTCTCCAAACAGCCATCTCTTTCCTGACAATTCGCTTTGTGCATATTCTCTTACATATGATAAGTCAACATTGAAACACCTGCGGCTTTTAGTCAGGTGCGGCTAATGTATGTACAAAACAGGATTTCCCCTGATTTTAGCTTGTGCGGCTAATATTCAGGTGCGCTCTGTAGTCCGGGAAATACGGTAAATAATTCAAGTCCAATACTTGTCGTACTTTTCAAGTTACTCATCAGCAAAGGTTCTTGAATACATTGGCTTTGGGTTGCATTAGCTCCTCAGCCAAGCTTTGCTAAAAGTGGTTTCAAATACCCAAAAATCCTCCAAATCAACTGATATCTCTGATATGATGTTTTACAAACGTGTAGGAATAGAAAACAAGTCGTTGTGGTTTAATGTGAAGGTTGCCTGTGATCTGAAACTAAACACTTGATACTGATATCGAGTGTCCCATCAAACAGCTTGCTATGTGGGTCCCCCATAGGCACCAGGCTTCAAGGCACCCCTGCCCCAAACCCCCAAACCCATCAGCATCATAACCTAAAAATTTCTGTAATTACTCAATGTGAATTTGTCATCCGTTTGTTTGCTAATAAAAACTGCAGTTCCCCAAGAATCGCAGTGAAAAGCTGTGTTTACACGACCTTCTGGGGTAAACGCGTTTAGGCTTTTAGTCGTCTGTGTTACTTCTCCGTGGGACATTTCCCGGTGACTTTTAGTATCAGTAGCGTAAACAGTGTTGACCACACACCGCGCCCTCATCGGCGCACACACATTCAGCTGAGGAATGTCTCTCACATCAATCTTATCAGTGTTTTGTCTGAGGGGCATCCGTAGAGAGCTTGGCGTTACGACTGATAGGATTTTTGGAATACACACCTCGCTCTTCCCTTACTCATCCCCCTCTCATCCTGTATCATTACCTCCTTCCATTTGGCACTCCCGCTTCCTTTTTCCCGTATTGTGTGTTCACGTTGTTCTTACCTGCGTTAGCATTGAAGCTCCTTCCTTAATTGAAGATGCTATAAAGATGTGCCTTTTCTTTTTACGTTGCTGCTGTTCAGCACTTCTTCCAAGGCTATACTGTTAAAACGTTTTAGACGAGACCTGGCTTTCCTCCGGTCAGAAATACCTCGTAGCCAGCGCTGTTACCTTGTTCCCAGGCCTACCTCCTGCAGCACCCTGACCCATAACAACAAACTGATTTATCCCTGATTGTTAGGCGGCCTCTGGAACTGCGTCTCGATTGGCTCCATATGAGAGGTCATCTATAACAATCATTTTCAGTGGCTCATTATTCCCAGGGCCAAACAACCCAAAGACCCAATTTCCTACCACACTGCTCATAAAAGTGACAGATGGTCAAAACCTGGAAAAGCTTTCCTATAATCGTTAGCCTGTTGAAATGCTAAATACAATGCTCTTTAGTGAGTGGAGGTTAGACTCCACTCACCCACTTCTTCCACCTTCACTAGCCTGTTCATTTTTTCCAAGTGAAGAATGTGAAGCAGGAGAACACAGTATGTTTATTAGCTTTGGGCCATATTTAACCCAGTTCAGCTTTGCTGGTCTTCACATGGACCATAGTATGGATCCAGTACACACAATGTTAGCCAGGTAGATTGTCTCCCTCTACCTTAACATGGGGACAGCACTTATAGTCACATGGACCGACAAAGACCAAGACAATGTGCTCTTTCATCCCACAGACCTGCTACTCTGTGGTATTCAGGCTCATCTAGTCACTTCAGCGAGTCTGTACCCTGCCATGACTGTTTGTGAGGGTCTTTTCTTTCTGGGGAAGTGCCTGTGTGATAAATGTGTGGTTTGGAACAACAGCTGAGACTAAGACTTGGCTCGGGCTTCCCTGTTTTAGACACAAGTGTGGTTTCCTCATATCTTGGCTCTTTGTCATGAATGACCTCTTTCATTTTTCCCCTCCTTACAATAATAACCAAATTCCTCGACTCAGCATTTAAGAAAAAAAAGTTTTTTCTCATATTTGTTTCCACTTCTGTCTCTTTGGCATGCTGAAATGCCAGGTCACTGTAGTCACTGCACGTTGACTCGCAGGATTGCAGTGTGTGGGCACGTTTTAGTGGATGTTTGTTTGAAACATGTTTAAAACATCCATCCACTTGCCAGCTTTTTCATTCACTAAAATAGTTCTCAGTCTCATATCTCTCTCTAGGTGGAGACAGCTTAGACATTGTGCTCAAAAATGTCACAAAGCATTAAATTAGATTTTGCAAAACTGTCACTTCATACATGAACTTGCGCAACGTGGAAGCAGTGGACCAACTTCTGTATCTTTTATGTTAAATAAATCATCTACCGAGCTCCAGCAGTCTGCACACTTGAAAGACTTTCAGGTTTACCTTCAGTCAGTTCATTCATTCATTCTTTGCGTTGCCACTTCAACCACCTATTCATCCTATAAAAATAGGGGGCCTAACCCCCATCTCCCTCAGCCATCTTTCATCCGGGTTTGTGGCCCTCCCATATGTTCCTCTAATCTCTCCCTTGTGTCTCTGAAATGTCAGTGCGGAGGAGTGAACATGTACTTGCTCGCTATGGATTTCTCATGGAATGCGCCATCTTCGGTTCACCCTGCAACTTTGCGTGTTTTGATAGGCGGTGATTATGGAGTATTTGTTTTCCTAGTGGGTGTGGGAACCCAACCTGTTAGTACACTACCAATGCGAGTGGGTTGCTGTTTCTTATGAAGTAGCCGTGCCTCATACGTGTTGAAGCACACAAGCGTGCTCTGATAATTAGATTAGATGGGATTAGATTGTATCTGTAATTAACCTCGAGGCCACCACGAGGTGTTTTTGTTGACAGTGGGAGACAAAACGAATGAACTGGTCCGTTGGGAAGAGAAAAACCTGTATTACTGGAGAGAGATGGGTGTCAGGCCAGATGCAGGATACTGTTCAAAAATGCGGTGTGTTTACAGCTTTACGTCAAGCTTCATAACGCACAAGCATCTGAGTTTTATGTGCAGGTTCAATTCCCATGCATGCATGAACGAGGGTGGCTGCTTGCGTATGTGAGAGAGAGCGTGCATGCCTTCTCCTGGTTGTTTGTGTTTGAGAGCGAGCGCTCTAGGAAGTCACAGAGGTTAAGCCCCAACTATCTAACTCATTGGTGAACGGTGGAGGTCTGTGATCGGCGCTTAGTGGAGGAGGGGGGAAAAAAAACAGAGAGAATGAATGATGGAGGGAGGGGAAAAGGGAGGCCCCTGCAGGACAATTCCCCTGACATTGGGTCATTCACAGACACAGGAAATGCTTGACCTCACACCCTGAGAAATGTCCACAGCGGTCCACTTGTGTTAAAGGTGTAATTGGGCATAATTAGAAGCTGGCAGAGAGAGAGAAATGTGGACGGACTCGCACGCCCCACATGCCTTCTTTTGGCAGCCTGCGACACACCGGAGCCAAACTCTTACTGCACAGAGACGGCAAATACCATATCTAAACAAGCAGCGAAAGGTTCACAGCAACAGGAATCCTTTCAGCTCAACTGCTGATTTTCCAGCTATAGCAAGAAAAGTCTTACTCTTGATATTATTCCAAAAGATCAAGAGAATGTGTGTTGTGTAATCACGAGTGTATAGCAGACATGCCAACGGTCTTTTGCCTTCCTCTAAACAAGATAATATTCTGTTAATTGGTGCAGCAGATATTGCCTCTGCGTTCTGATCCCCTTTGTTCTGGCCTCGTGTTCAGAGGAGGTGCAACCTCTGCTAGTGCTGCAGGATCTCCACAGCACATCAGCCTCTGGGCCCCTTGTTGATATTCTTCTTAACCATATGTTTCATCTTCGCTTTACCCTCCGTCGTATATTGCTTAACTCTCCTGTGTATGTCAAACACAGACGCCTGACATGAGCTCACCAAACACCCAGCTGTTTCCCTTCAGAGCCGAGGCAGGAATGCGCTTTCGTTTGGGTCTTTCATTCATAAGAAATAAACCATCGACCCGCATGCTGGTGTTTTAGCAAGAGTCAGGCCTGCCAGCCGCTGATGTGATACTAGGTTTAGGTTGCAGGGGACTGAAGGGGAGGGGCAAGTCTTGGGAACGGAAACCTGATGAATGGAGCACGAGGTGAAACTCTCTACAGAAACCTGAAGCCAATGAGGCAAGTTTGTACTTTTGAAACTTGAAATTAGGCTCTTTATTCTCTGGTCAGAAAAACCACCACCGAGAATGATCTGATCGGATTTAAAACGACAACAGAAGTGACAACAAGGGTGGAAACGCTGCATTCATCATGAAAGTTTCTTCACCTGGAGCCAAAATGGGTCGAGGAAGAACCATAAAAGAGATGGTGGGGCTACAAAGAGCAATTCATGCGAAGGGTTGGTGGAGCGGGCAGGGAGGGGGTGAGCAGAGAAGCCAGTGAAGTCAGTGATCACTCAGGAGGTCTGGAACTCTGACCTTTGACCCCATAGCAGAGCGGATACCACCATGGTGAAAATGTGAGAGGTTAGGTATGTGAGCCCCCCGAGCCCTGGCGGAAACCATTCCCCCCATGATGAATGGGATGTTAGCATTGACACAAATTGGCCCATAATAATGACACAAGGCCGCTAAGCACACAGACACAAAGTGACAGAGTGGGAATTACAGAATGAAAGAGCGGGCAAAGAGAAAGAGAAGAAGAAGAGATTTTAAAAAAGTTATTCAGGAAAGCATTACCTTACCCAGCGGGACAGCCGGGGAGGGGGAGGGGGAGATTTATGACCCAAGGTATCTTTGGTGTTTTCTCTCCCCTCCTCCGAACGTTGGGATTGCAGAAAGTCCTGGAGTTCAGAGGACTCCAGACACACTCAGAGGCAAATTGTGAGGCTGGCAGAGTCACGCACACTCACACACTTTCTTGCCTTTGTTGCACCTCTGTAATGTCCGTCCTTAACCACCTTCGCTCTTTTCCTCTCGTCTTCAATCCGTGCCCAGTGACCCGAGAGTTCACGTCACCATAAAATATAGTATATGTCTCGCTGAAAATAGATGCTGCATTTGCATTGTGACAGCAGAAGAAAACACTGGCATCTCTTTTTGTAGCTTTGACATTGCATGTTTTTTTTCCTCTTCCTTTCACTAAACAAGCATCTCTCTGTCTTTTAGGAAACACATGTATTAGATTAGGCATGTTGGGAGGCAAGGGTCACACTCCTGTCAGTAATTGAAATGCGATTATGTATGAGCTAACATGATTACAGGGGTGAGGGGCTGAAGGGAGGGGGGTGATTGAAAGGTGAATGCCAGCTTGTGATGTACGGCTGCTGAGACATTCCAGAGGTAATGGAATATGAATGAGTTCCCCATTTTGATCCTGATGGCGACTGATCGCAGTTCACAGTATTTCTGCAGTCTCCAAGACTGAAAACAAGTATCAATCATCGTGGAATTACTTTAGTTTGGTTGTCTTCTCCAGTCTACTAATTTCCTAGTAAATAACAATTAATCTGGGACTGAATCAATGACGATGAATGGATGTGCTGGGGTTCGGTTGTCAGCACGATCACGTGGGGCAACGCATGCGTCGGAGTGATATCGCACGCTTTCTTCAACGATGCTGATTTAGGTCCCTGTGAGTAGCTCTACAACAACAACGCCGGACCACCACCTCTTTGCAAGATGACACCATTTTTCAAAACGAACAGTTTGCCGCGGTCGTAGTTTGGTTGTGTTTTAACACAGAAATAACCTGATTTGGTTTAGGAAACATCACAGTTGAAGTTCTACAGCTACATCAGAGATTGAGGTGTTTCTACCAGACGTGGAGACAGCTGTGACTTGAGAGGGGTTTACTTCATCAATCACTTCCTATAATGCAAATTGCTAATTGGGTGATGTTTCAAGAGTAGAGGGAGAGAGAAACAGACATAAAAAGTCATGTCAAAGAAAAAGAAAATGGAAGATATTAGTACTAAAGTTCAAACATATTCTGGTCATGTAGTCTGGTCGTTATTTCCTGTGAACGCGAGCCCCAGCGTACTGGGGCTACCATTGGGGACGAGCAGGTACAAAGCCTGTATGGGTGTTTCTGAAGAAATGTTATGCTTGTGGTTTGTTGGCTTTGCAGCTCATGGTGCAGCCTCACTACTATGTGAAAGACCAACCCTAACCTGACCAACATTCACTGCATCAGTTACAAGTTAGAACTTGTTGTCCCTGATGCTGTAAAACATCATACGCTGCTGACTCATTTTCATATATTTAATAACTCCAAAGTCCAAAAGCCAAGTCTTGATCTCGGTGAACGGCCTCGCCGTCGCCTCCTGCCCTGCCCGCTTATTTGCAGGGACGAATGTAAAAGAGTATCAGTGCACCACAGATGAGCCGTTCACAGGAAAGCACAAAGTAGAAACTTGATGTTTGTTGTCAGCGCAGACTGTTTTCATAGTCTAGCCAATCAGAATATGCTATGGCCTCTTTACTTATTCATTTATATGACTGACAGCATGCTGTGCTCTTGCATTTTGAGATTATGTCATCTTTAGGTGATGTCTATAAGTACTGCATCCTGTTTTGTTTTCCCACTTCCACCTTAGCTTAGCTGATTTGCTAGCAGCTGTGCTGGCTTGAGGGCTGAGCCTCCAGTCTTTTGTTCAGCTCTCTTTGTCTGCCTCTCCCCATCATGCTGCAGCAGGACCTTTGCCAGGCCTTTACCATAAACATTCTGGCATTAGGCCTCCACGTTGATGTTGTGTCAACTGATACTTTCGATGTTTCAATCAGCGATGTATGTACCAGCCGGGAAAAAGTAAAAATATTTACGGGGCAAAAACATGTGAGCTGGTAAAGTAAAAGTTGCTCGCAGCTGGTTAACAGAAAAACAACCTCAAGGATAAAAACTCAGTGGACGAGTGGCGTAATTTTGCAGCTAAACTGGAGCTTAAATTAATAGTTTAAGCTGCCACCGGTCACGTCGGATGCGTCTTTTCTAGCGCGATATTTCTGCACGCTAAAACACCCTCGGAGCACTTTTTATTTAAGCGGGGGCTTAATGTGTGTGTGCCAGAGAGGTGCAGACAAATGTGGCATAAGGTAGAAGTCCATGAAAGGAAACTGAGAACAGAGGAAAACTACAAGTTACAGCTGTGTGACGTAGAGATTGCAGTTTTGTAAGAAAAACATATGCGATTATCTTTATTTCCAGTTCCAGAGAAAGCAGAGGAAAAGAAAAACAGACAAAATAAATAAAGAAGTAGTGAGTTAGTAGCAGAGGTTACTGACACACTGGTTTGTCTCTTCAGTTCAGTTTGTTATAGCAGTGTAGGCCTTTTTTGTGGGCGGAGCTGAACTAGCCCCACGTCATAAACTGTGACAGAGCGTGGCGTTCACTTTTCCAGAAATGTAACAACATGTTGCTTTAACACAGACTATAAAGTCTGTTTGTAACCGGCACAGCGACCTCAGCAAATCACAGTCTTACTAGGCTCACCTGCATTATCTTATGGTCTTTACCATTTATAACACAAAGTGACTTAAGCCGGCTGTTGTTGTGCTGTGTGCTGCATAAATAAAGTTGAACTGAATGAACTGTATCTGGCTCGCAGGATGTTAAAGAGTGAGACATGGGCCATGTATAGACTCAGTGAGCTTTGAGGGTTTCTCTTGTTCCTGTGTTTCAGTTTCACTTACTGCAGCTATGATTCAATATTTAATGGCTTTAATGGCACAAAGCACACCATATAGAGCGAGTATAAATGTCACGCCGTTGTCTACTTGTGTAGGCTACTGTGTAGGTTCTCTAAGGAGAAGAATGAGGTTTGGGGATGTCCAGACTCTTCCAGTGTTTCATCTCACTAACCAGAGGCGAAACGCTGGAAAGATTTCTTCTTTTTGTTGATGAGGGAGAAAAAATGAGTTCAACAACCTTGCAAGAATACAAAGGCAACATTAGTATGAGCACGTTTGTCTAGTTTTGGTTTTGGAGATGGATGATTTCACTTTGGGAGTTTTGCAAAACTGAAGCGTTTCCTTGGAAGCTCCAGCTCACCCAACCAGTCTCCTGAAGTGCTCCTTTCATTCGTAAACCAAGCGTGAAGGTCAAGGTTGTTCCGGATTCAAAGAAGAGAAGAGGTGTAAAACTAAACTGCCATCAAGGATCGTTCTGAACAGAACTCACACAATAATTGATCATTCTGCAGCACAAGAGTTGCACCTGACTAACCTGATGACACACTCCCCGTGAGCAGTCAGGTTACAGTGCTCTAGATGTGGCTCAAAGTGCAGCTTTGCTCATATCCGGCACTTTCAGAATCAATACCTTCAGCAGACATTTGTTGCGCCTTATTCTAATTGGGTATAAGAGATCGTCACATCTGCAAAACCCCGAGAGAGCACGCCTGCAGAGGCGCTGCAGATAGTCTGATAAGAGTAAACTCATCACAAGCTGGCACACAACAAACAGGTGCAACCAACAAACACAGGAACTGGTTGTTTTTTCCCTGAAACGGGTCGCCTCCTCCAGCTGTCAGTGCTACGCCATCGACTGATATTCATTTCTCTTCCAGATCAAAAATAGTTTGGCATTTGTGGGGACGGAATTTCCTCAGTAACAGTGGCTGAAGAAAAAGTCCCCAGCATTCTCACAGATGTTTTACTGTAGCGACTTGGATAGCCTTGATAGCTACTGAACAGTTTTCCCAGTCTTTAATTTTTACATACTAGTATATTAGATCTAGTACTCGTAGTACTAGTGTTTGTTTTTAAATCTAACGCTTGCATATCTTCTAAATTGCACTGGATATACACCAATTATCGTCTCCACCTGGCACCACCTTCCAAAAGATTATGCTAGACCACGTATGCCATCATGGCAGTGGCACCGCCTGTTGACTGGAGCCTCCCTCAGTGGGACAGGGTAACCTCCACACCTCCAAAACTCCTCAGGAACCGCTTGATGAATCAGGAAATGACTCCCTATACTCCCCAACGGTCCAGAACTGAAGGGCGAACGCACCAAAGCAAAGCTATCTGCTAAGATTGAACGTTCCAGGATGCTCTTCTGCATACCTCGGCTGCAGCGAGCGGCAGCTTGAAGTACTCTGATCGTTGTTTGATTCCCTCTGACATCAGTAAGACATTTTTGCCCAGAGAACTGTCACTAACTGGATATCTTTTCAAACACTGTGGGTCTGTGGGAAAATCCCAGTCGAGCAGCAGTTTGTGCAACACTCCACGCCTGCATGCCCAAACGCATGGCGCTGCATTAACAAACCACTGAGCAGGTGTACCCAATGAAGTGTCCATGAGGACTGAGAGATATTCTTACACATTGTGAAAAAAGGAGTAAATCATTTAATAATGTATTATATACTTTAATGAACACACCGCTGTTCCCGAGAAATATTTTGAAGGTGATGTGTGTTTGGAGTGTGTGTCGTTTTCCTGTGGCTGATCTGTTGCACAGTATAATTACCTCATTTTCTTGAACTGCACATCCAGTTCAGGGTTGTGGCCGATCGAACACGAGAGCAGATCCACACAGTTGAATAATACGTATGAATATAGAAACATTTTAAAGAAACGAGCGGTGGTCAGTGTGTATTGTTTGAACTCATTTTGTTTTCCCTGTTGCACGTTTGTCTTGAATAATTTCACTCACAGTGATCGGTCAGATTTACTGTCCCACAAATACAAACGGCGTGTTGAAACAGAGGCCACAAGGACATCAAATGGAAAATTTCCAGTCATGCTTGTATCTGCTGCTCAAGTTGCTCACACCCCCCTGGCATGTGATTTCCAACAGCCACAATACTACAGCCACCGACGGGTGGAGTGAAAAACACCGATCATCTGGATACGACACAATTGACCGGCTGAAGCCTCGGGTCCTGGCGTTCACGTGGAGCTCCTTTCACCGTACCAGCAGACCAAACATACGCCCCCGTGACAACGACACATGCTGTTTTGGCTTTCACTGATGTTAAAGGCTTGTTAGCCGTTCACATTTCAAATATAATCACCGACAGATTGCTGCCATCCTTGAAATTCTATAAAAATGATATTAGCGCATCGGTCCTCGAGCTGTTATGTGAAACCTTTTCAAAGCTTCTATTTATTGTCGATGATTCACCGTCACATTTTGGCCAAAGTAGGTCAGCAGGCATCTCGTAAACTGTGTTGTGTTTTATCCAAAATCACAGAGCCCGTGTTTGTTTGCTGTTTTTGCTTCTTGAATAGTTTCAGATTAAAAAAGGCGAGTGAGTATTACGTTAATTTAAAGCGACTGCAGCCTCAATTTGCGCTTCTTCACTCTGCCCTTCATTAATGTCCTGCGTTGAATTTTACAGTCACTGTTATGCAGGCAAGTTTAGTCGTTTTCCTCTGAGAACTCCTCAAAACTGGGAGTCAGCAGCACCCCACGTACCAGTTGTCCCACATTAGACGTACAGTATAGATACTCTGACCTCTGCCACTTATTGTGGACGAGGGATTATTCCTAGTGGGTCTCCTTCCTGCTCCCATTTATCTTTCTTTCACCTCCTGATACCCCCAACCCCACGCCTTTGCTCTCTTTCCTTCTGTAATGTCTCAGCTGTTGCCTGCAGGCAGGGCTCTCTGACTGAGTGCCTGCTCTGTTATGGGTTCATTGGGCTGGTATGCAGCAGGAATCTTTGGATCAAGGTAATTTCACACTGTTCAACTTTTTCCCAGGCTGTTAAGCTTCCCTTTACCTTTGTGCCACTCAGAGAGCGAGATAGGGAGCGACACATGTAGCCGTTAAACATACACAGCGGCTCAGAGGCTGACGCCACCGGCAGAGCCGAGGGAAAGGCTCCACAGATACGGCCTATAAATTAAAGTCCGACACCTCAGTTTCCCAAAAGGATCAGATTATTGCAGGCCGATCCAGCGTGGTGGTGGGGAGTGCAGTGCACATTCACGTGCGCCCCCTTCATTCGTCTCTATCACTGATCACTAAGAAGATCAGACACTCTGTGAGCGTGGGTGTGTGTCGTGTCTGCTTTCCTATTTTCGTGCATTTCTCATCAGATGTTTCTGCTTCCTGCAGCTTCTCTCTCACACGTGTGATTTCTGCATGAAGCGCTTCATCCCAAAGCAGAGCACTTAGTGTTGTTGTTAGTGGCAGCAGACAGACGAGCACCTGATGGAGCCGAAAAAGGAGGGAAACCCTCTAATTGTTGGAGCAATCTTGTGCTCCTGTGCCATCTGTTACCATCTGCAGGAGAGATATAGAAACAAGGGCAACAGAAAGCAGTACTAGACGCATGTGAGGGCTGCGTACGCTCAGGTGTTCAACATATTTGTGTTTTGGGTTTATTTTTAATGGCTTGGGTTATTTTTGTAACGGTGTAGTTATGTTTTTTCATGTTTACGAGCTGTGCCATCTGTTTGACAGACTCGGCGTAAAGAGGCAGATTTTCTTTGTATTGGGAGCAGTGTGTGAATCATAGGTTAACTACTTACTGGGTGATACTTATTGACTCGCTCTGTCTGTTTGTTGTGCATTTGTGTATTTTCTAATATTCAAACGCATTCGGGCTTTGCTGACGAGCTGTGAAATCTCTTTGACCTCTAGTCCTGTGTGTTTTAGTCTAAGCTTGTTGTGATCTCAACTGGAAGTCCACAGGATGTTGATCCTCCCGAAGCACCAACAGACACAATTTTAAAACATTTTTGGGCAGAAAGTCCTTGCATTCTGTTTGTATCAAGGCTGGATTAGCAATGCCTTTGTTGTTGCTGGGCATAGTGAAAAGGGGGGAGCGATAGGCTGGAACAGTGATGCAGTATCAGCAAGCAGCTGTTGAATGAGTGACAAAGTCAAGGGCTAGTGATACGAACATGGGAAAATCCTGGAGGAGCTGGAGGGGAAGAGAGCGGCAGCAGCTGAGGCAGCCTGAGTGCATAAGAATTCAGTGTTGCTGTTACGCAGAGAAACAGACGAGAAAGTCATGAAATATTCACATTATTTAGGAGCTGGAGCTCAAGACCTACCTCTGTAGCTGGCTTATTTTTCCCCAGGCTTGATGACAGTATTTGAGGTTGTTGGTGGGGTTCAAAAGACGGGTCAAGCATGTGAAGGGGGGAGGGATGGAAGCAGGGATGGAGCGCTGGGGTGGAGGAGTGGAAGAAAGATAAATGAATACCAGACGCTTCATGTCTTGTGTAAACTGAAGGTCTGCCCAAATCTGCCAGACCTTATTGTTTCGGTGACACACCTTCCATGTCACAGATTCTATAGAGAAGCGTTTCAGTCTCATGGCAAGCTGTCACTCATACCTGTGATGGGTTTAAAAGTAAGACGGTGTTTAGTTATTAATGGTGCTTTGGCTTTGTATTTTCAGCTGTCCTGCATGGCTGATTGTCTATGAAGAGATAAGCAATCTTTTTCAAAGGGGAAATGTCACTGTATTCACCCGAGTCTCTCACCCGAGTCTCTCACCCGGGTCTCTCACCCGAGTCTCACCCGAGTCTCTCACCCGGGTCTTTCACTCGGGTCTCTCACCCGGGTCTCTCACCCGAGTCTCTCACCCGAGTCTCTCACCCGAGTCTTTCACCCGGGTCTTTCACTCGGGTCTCTCACCCGAGTCTTTCACCCGGGTCTCTCACCCGGGTCTTTCACTCGGGTCTCTCACCCGAGTCTCTCACCCGGGTCTCTCACCCGAGTCTCTCACCCGAGTCTTTCACCCGAGTCTCTCACCCGAGTCTTTCACCCGGGTCTCTCACCCGAGTCTCTCACCCGTGTCTCTCACCCGAGTCTCTCACCCGAGTCTTTCACCCGGGTCTTTCACTCGGGTCTCTCACCCGAGTCTTTCACCCGGGTCTCTCACCCGGGTCTCTCACTCGGGTCTCTCACCCGAGTCTCTCACCCGGGTCTTTCACTCGGGTCTCTCACCCGAGTCTTTCACCCGAGTCTCTCACCCGAGTCTCTCACCCGGGTCTTTCACTCGGGTCTCTCACCCGAGTCTCTCACCCGAGTCTCTCACCCGAGTCTCTCACCCGGGCCTCTCACCCGAGCCTCTCACCCGAGTCTCTCACCCGGGTCTTTCACTCGGGTCTCTCACCCGAGTCTTTCACCCGAGTCTCTCACCCGAGTCTTTCACCCAAGTCTCTCACCCGGGTCTTTCACTCGGGTCTCTCACCCGAGTCTTTCACCCGAGCCTCTCACCCGGGTCTTTCACTCGGGTCTCTCACCCGAGTCTTTCACCCGAGCCTCTCACCCGGGTCTCTCACCCGGGTCTTTCACTCGGGTCTCTCACCCGAGTCTTTCACCCGAGCCTCTCACCCGGGTCTCTCACCCGGGTCTCTCACCCGGTCACTCACAAAACAGTCAGGTGAGAGACTCGGGTGAGAGTCTCTCACCTGACTGTTTTGTGTCGCTGCTTTGGCAGGACAGACAAAGATGATCTTTTTCACATTATTACCTTCTGTACCTGCTCTATTTTAAAAACGGCATCCAGAAAGTACATTAGCCTGTGGCACAGGTGCCATATGAATACAGTTCGGTGCCTGATGAGACGAGCAAGGTTGTAGTAAGAAGAGAAGAGAACATTTCCCTTGGTCAGTGTGTACACCTGAAGTGGATGTCATCTTTCCAACATGTGCCTTGTTTAAAGTAATGATCATTCCTGCTGTCTGCACTCACTATGCAGCCGTAGCTGTGACGTAAGCCTTTGGGTGGAGAGAGATTTCAAAATGATTTTCTTTTTCATGTTGTCCTTTCAAGTGCCCAAGAAACACTTTGACATTGTGTTACTCAAACTAAAAGGATATGTTTCACCTGAAGGAGCTGCTGGTGGTGAAATCATCTTAAAAATGACCGTTATTGGTGTTACAGTGTAATAATAATAATAATAATAATAATATAATTCTTATACTTATTAGTGCAACAGACAGCGTAACAGGGAAATTATTCACGAGTGGATACAAATACTAAAGCTGATAATACACTCTTCAGGGTTACTCTGTTTGAAAATTCAAGATGGCTGCCCTTTTAAAGATGGCTGCCCTTTTAAAGATGGCTGCCCTTTTCACAATGGCCATCTACTCGCTTTTTTGTGTATTTTTAATTCAAAACAATTAAAAAGATTTACTTAAAAGGACATCGTGGTGTCGTAGCAGAGGGAGCACTTTGTTTCCTCGCTGTTTATCCGTCGTTCACTCTTGGGTTGATCGTTAAAGGTGGCTTACAGGAGCCAATATTTAGAGCAAGTTGTCAGCTGTTCGGTTAGCTGGTGATGCTGGTTCCTCCAGTCTGCATGTTGGACAACATGCTAAGCTCCAAACCGTCCCTGATGCATTCAGCAAGGTGTGCAATTTTCCTTGCATGTAGTGCAAGTCCAGTTTATAAAAAGTGCTTTGAGTGCTTGGTAAGAATCCGGTCTTTAAGTGATGACGTATGAACCCTGCTTCCAGGTCCAAACTGTTCTGCGTTTATTAAGGCTGTTGTGTTTTTAACATGCTTTGTATCTTGTTCTATTTAATCTGAACAAGCTCCTAAAAACAGTCAATGATCACTGTCGGCCTCTCACTTTTTATTGCTGCTATTCATTTTAAAGCTCAGTGTTTAAACCCTTACGATGTAACTGCAGCCCAGCCCATGCAGCAGTATATGAATGACTAACCTGGTATTGTGGATGGATTATCTCAGTTGTTCTCCTGCTGAAGTTTGGTCCGTTTACAGCATCCTGCCATGCGATTGCATTTGTCCCTGACCACCAGAATCCCTCACGTTAACTTTTATCGAGTGGAAAAAAGTTAGTGTTCATCCTCCAGCTTCACTGTGTTTATGCTATGCTAACATAGCTGTGTCGCTAGCAGTCACGTAGTGCATCATTATATACCAGGTAGCCAAACTTCAGTAACCCTACAAACATCACTGCTGTTTAGTTTTCTGTCTTCATTTATGTTGGAAGTGATAGCAAAGCTGTACGTTTGAATGCTTCAGAAATCTCCCAGTCAGAACATGCTATATCATCTTTAGGTGGAAACTAGCGAGCTAACTTCCTGCTAACTTCTAACTCTGTTAAACTTCATAAATTTTGTTTTGCTGGATGCCTGGATGTTAAACCTGGTAGAGCAGCCACACTGATTATTTTATTAAAGATGAAAGAATTTAGACAGTTTGTAACTCTCAGTGATGCTGCAGTGTTCGTTTGACTTTGGGACCTGGAAATGGCTAATGACGTCAGACTTAAAGACCGGATAGGAAAAATAGGATTCAATTCAATTCAATTCAATTCAATTTTATTTATATAGCGCCAAATCACAACATAAGTCGCCTCAAGGCGCTTCATAGATACAGAGAAAAACCCAACAATCATATGACCCCCTATGAGCAAATGAGATTCCATTTATGTTCCGGTAAATCACTTGACTGAATGGCTGATTCAATTCAGTTTTATTTATACAGCGCCAAATCACAACAACAGTCGCCTCAAGGTGCTTTATACTGTAAGGTAGACCCTGCAATAATACATACAGAGAAAAACCCAACAATCATATGAGCCCCTATGAGCAGCACTTTGGCGACAGTGGGAAGGAAAAACTCCCTTTTAACAGGAAGAAACTCCAGCAGAACCAGGCTCAGGGAGGGGCGGGGCCATCTGGATTATTTATGAATTTACACAGACAATTAACAGATGTTGTTGAAGTCAAAGCTGTAAAACTCAGCTTTGGGTTCAGTATCGACTGTTTTCGCTCAGTTGATGCTGATTCTGTGCTGGAAAAGTTATCTGAAGGCAGATAACTGGTAAAATACAGTTTAAGCTTTACCCAAGGTAAATGTGTAAAGCACTTTGGGGTCCTTAGGGACTAGTAAAGCGCTATACGAATACAGGCCATTTACCATGCATTAAATTTTGAATCTGAATTGAATTACAAAGCACTTAATTGCTGCTTGATGAATGTTTAATGTCTAAAACAAACTGTTTGAGTCACAGGTCCATAACAAAAGTAGAAGCAAACAAGTCTTTGTGATTGTCTTGAATTTTCCTCGAGACCAAGAACCAAATTTTTTTTCCCCTAATATAAAAATATAGAAATTAGGAGTAGAAAAAAATTCTGGAAATGATGGCCATCTTTAAAAAAAGGTAGTCATTTTTATAATTCAAGTGGTTAATGAGGTTTGTTTTAATTAATGACACCAGAGGGACAAACACACAAATTTTGGTGCTTATATCCACTTTTATTCGCTCGTTATCTGATGTGTGACATAGTTGCCTGTCTCTCTCGGTCATATTAAATTTAGAACAGCTGATGTTATGAGTTCCTAATCTAGATTATTATTGTAGCTGTATGTGATGTCTGCACAGATACACTGTAGCAAGTCCTGAACATGTTCTAACTGTTCACAAAGTTTTACACTGCCTGCCGCTGCTGTTCTGTAAGAGTTGTGAATAGCAAAGCATCATTAGGTAAAATAATCAGGAGCTAATGGAGTCACACAAACTGTGTTCACATGGTAGTTTGTAATATCTACATATGTAACAGCCCTTCATTTGGAAAAGGGAACGAAACATCTTCCTTTGGGATCTACCTCGAGTTTCTTTCGATGTTCCTTTTCCAGTAGGAAGGGCTTTCACTTCTCCCTGTCATTATACATGAGCGCAGCCGAAAGATGTCAGAACACAATTCCCGTTTTTTTAAACAGTTATTAATAAGGCAGTGTTTCAAAGAGATGAGGGAAGTGCGGGACAAGCGCTCAATGCCAAACCTGCGTCACTGTAACATTGTGGAGTAATAAAATCCCACAGGTGGTCAGAGGAGACGTTGTGGACAAACTTCAACAGTGACAGCTGCTGGAAATGCATCTTATATTGTTTCTAAATGGGGGGAAATGCCCCCAGCAGATTAAAAAAAAAAGAGTTTTCCTTCGTGATGCTGATGCTGCTCATCCTGACTGATGGAGGCTGAGCAGATCTTCACCTCCGATTTCTGATCATCTGATTTAAGATCTGCTGAAATTTAAGGCTTTGTGTATACAAGTCGATTTTTTCAGACGTTCTATGACATTTGTGCGCTTCTAAACAACCTTTTTAGGCATTTTTCATGAATGCAAAATCATTTAGGTTTATATTAGTTTCTGACATTTTAATCTGAAGCTGGTAGCAGTAACTGATGTTTGTGCTTTGTTGTGTTTTTTAACGACCTGATGGGTCAGCGAGATTTAGCAGAAAGCTGGCATTTTTTGATATTGTATCAGCATGTTTCATTTCAGCCAATAAACAGTTTGTGATTTCTGCGACTAGTCGGTTGGATGATAGTTTTCCACAAAGCTTTGCATGCAACGTGGTGCTTTTTTTATCATGGATGAGCAGCTTCTGTCCGTATTGTTGTTCTGGCTCACACATCTGCAGTTATTCAACCACAAAAAAATACTGCCAAAATGGGGAAATATGGGTGCGATAAACAAATGACATGAAGTGATGTATGAGTGATGTTTTCATCAGAATTCAAATGTGATTCGTTGCTGTGACACAGTGGTTGTCAAGTTTCAAACTGAAAGCATGTAAGAAAAACCCTTTTCATGCATGTTTTTGTGTCAAGATTATTGTTACGTAACTCATGTGCTTGGCAGTGTTTAAGGTTGTGATTGGCTCGTGATGCTGCTGTCAGAGAGGACTCCTTGGTTCTTTGCATCCTCTGTCAATTCAATTCAACGTATTTATTTGTAATTAACGGATAAATCCAAAAGGTTTTGTCTCAAGCAGAGAGAGATAAGGATGCTGAATACTCAAGTCAGGACTAATGCTGCCATTTCACCTACTGACTGTTTCTTTTATTATTACAGATTGAACACCTTTGTTATGTCTTTGTGTAAGATAATAAATTTTATAATAAAAATCTAATCAATTTGTTATGCCAAATTAGTTTCTCTTTTCCTGATTTCCATCTTTCTAAACATCCCTCTGTCTCTTCTTCTTTTTTATTTCAGTGGAAATGTATCCTATCACTTCATAACATTTAAATAAAAAGGAAACCAAACTGATTTGATATCCAGAAAATTCAAAAATTAGCATTTGAAAATTATAATAATGAAATGTTTCATTTTATTTGTGTTGTTGTCTTTCAAATAATTAAATCTGTCATCTAATTTTAGAAAAGCTACCAGATTTTAAGCAATCAAAAAATAATCTAATATATTAAGAGTGTTAATACATTATTTAAAAAATAGACTAATAAACATTTTCTGGATCAATTATGTTTGTAAAAAAAAAGAAATATATATAATCTATATATTAACAGTTTAAATACAGGTATACAGCTAATTAATACATGTCAAACTAAATAGACGAAGATGGAATTTAACAAAATGTCTTTGTTCCATCACATATGCAGGATTCCTGTTTCTTTAAAGTTTTTACACAAACATGATGATTTAGAGTTACATCATGTCCGATTATTGTCTCATTCTAGTCATTTTTAAATGTTATTTCATTTGACTTTTACAGAAGGTCTCCTGTGTAGCCATTACTGACCTGTTGATGTACATGTGTGTTTGGGGTGTTTTATTTTATTTTGTCTTCTCACACACCTCCAGAGAGCTCATTTGTCTGGGCAAAAGATTCACAGGTTGTTTTTTTCTTGGTGATTTTAGTTTGGGGTTCATGGGGATGTAGTCTAATTGGACAAATACATTTTTTTTTTTTTAAACAGCTGTTTAAGGTATTTTCTGTTGTTTTAAACCATATATATTAGCATTTCTTTGAATAAAAGCTGCCTATAAATATCTGTTATTTCTAAATAAATATTGGTAATAAAATATATCAAAGTTTTGTTATATCTGCTTTAGACTGTTTACACAATATAACACCTGCGATGACTGGCAGGTTAGTAGAAAGCACAGTGTGCCTCATCTCAAAGGGAGAGCTGTTTAATTTCTCACTCGTTGTGTTTTACTCCCAAACTGTCAGATCTCAGCTGCTGTCATTTCATAACTCAGTAGGAACTTGTCAAATTCCCCTCCGACACTTTTCTTGTCTTGTGGGACATTTTTCTGAGCATCAGATTCCCATCTTGATGTCGGTAAAAGAAGCAGATAAAAGGAACTTCGGGGCGCTGTCATTATCGGTTGTTGGCTGCTCTTCTCTGCTTGTTGTGATGGTGATTTAAAGTGTGAAATGCGCGGTGATGACTCACTGGCCGATCCCCGTTACAAAGAGTGACCACGTTTCTTTTAGTGATGAATTAAATGGGGATTTTTATTTTTATTTTTTTTTATGAAAACAAAGGATAAATGACCCGGTGGCTCCTGAAAATTTGTTGTTTTCTGTTATTTTATTTCGGTAAATTTCATAGACAAGATAAATGGGTAGTTCCCCGCCGCTCGCTTCGCGAAAATAATAATGTTGATAAAACGCAAACCACCGGACTTGTCCCGTATCCTCGGGATGTTTTATTTAACTTAACTGAGCCAAACATGACATTTCAAAGTTTGAGGCAGCACAAAAGATTTTTGCTCCGACAGATATTTCCTGCAGTGTGCAGCGCATAATTTTCAACAAACTTTTAAAACATCGCTACTTATTGATCGCCCCCCTCCCGGGGTGCTTTTGCCTGCCTACTGTCGCCACTCCTTAACGTTTCGAAGTTGCAGGGCGGGTTCCCGTTTTATTCTGGTGTGATAATTGAATGCTTCCGGGGAGAGAGAAAAAACACGCTCCTGCTTTTGCTGCTTCTTCTGAACTCACTCAGAGGAGCAGTTGGTGTCACTTTTCGGCAATAGAAAAAAATAGAAACTCATCTGTTGTGTTAACAGAGTAATATGTTGGTACTTCAACCGCGTAAATGATGGAGTGAAGGGTGTGAAATGCTTTTCCACTGAAGTAGATACATGTTTGAGTCATTATGAGTCTTTTTTGGTTATTGTGTGATCTGAAAACACTTTAACACGATTGAATCGACTTCTTTTCAGCCTTCGTGTGTGGGTGGGATTTTTCCCCCCACTTTTTTCAGAGAGTGGTTTTTTAGGGATTGAAGAATGTTTGTGTGGGTGTGTGATATTCAACAGATCTAACCGCTGATTTGAATTAATGCCTCACCTGTAACAAAGAACAATCAGACTGCGTAATTGCGCGTGGTGTGCTGAGCGCAGCTGATAGGACTGGAGTACCTGTTTGGCCATATTCTTGTTGCTCGTTCTTATTTAAAACTGGCGTGTTTGATAAGAAATAATGCAACTTTGTCTCTTCTTATCCTGTGACAAGGATCCTTTTTGATCAAGTCAAGAACATATTTGTGAAGGTTTTTCTGCCTTGATGTAACTTAAAACTGTCCATTTTAAGTATGACCCATCATAAAGTGCAGATATTCGCGTTTTTCAATTGAGAATGTCTATCAGTCAGGATCAAACGCCTTTAAATTTGGTGTTTATGATTTTTTTTCTCAAGTGAGAATGATTTGTGGTGATGTCCCTGTGCGCTGACTTCTTTCATTTCAGACAGTTGTTTAAAAAAACGTGACAGTTTTTAGGGGGCACTAAACACTGCAGACGCCAATGAAATCTGCCCAGTAACAATCGTACAGCCTCATTCGAGGGCTGAGGAGCTATTGGCTATGCAAATAGGAGGAGGAAGCAACTTAGACTGGAAAAAAAACTTTAAAGAGACATTTCCACCACTTTTCTCACAAGCACTGCTATAGAGCCAGCAAGCTTCAGATGGAAATTAACAGCTCTAAAGCTCTGAGGACTTTACAGTCCCCAGTCTTCCCCTGATGCAGCGATGTCTCGTTTCTTTCACGGCTCGCTCTTTGAAGTTGACTAAGAATGGGACGGGGATTAACATATTTACCCATGCAGATTCTCTTTGTGACTGTATGTGAGGCTAAATCATTTGGCAGTCATTTTTTTAATTATCTGCTCAACGACTTACATTCTCGTTTCCACCTGCTTGTTTTTCCATGTAAATGATGACAGAAGTCTAATTAAAAGTATATAAGTGTGTGTGTGTGTGTGTGTGTGTGTGTGTGTAAATATATATATTCATATATATATATATAGTGATTTTCTTTCTGTTGATATTATTTGTGTTGTGCAAATCCAGCGCGTCTCATCTTTGTGTTATCTTTAACAGAAGATTATGCAAAAGAAAAAAAAGTCAATGCTGCTAGAAATTTCCTAGAAAGTTATCTCATAAACCACAAGCAGCTTTGTGGCGGCTATTAAAAAAAGTATAAGATGATGTGTGTCCGTCTATGTGCGCTGGCGGGTTCGACGTCTATGCGGACGCGCGCGCGTGTGCGTGCATCTTTAAGTGCTAACTTGTATTTATGGCTGCTTGCCTACAGTATCTACATGCATCACATCTGCACCAAGGTTCACCGAGTCCATTGCAATGCAATGAAAAAAGTGGCAGACATCAATAAATTAGTTCTCTCATTGGCTCCGTAATCTGAGCTAATATACAAATTATTTTCACAAGAGGGCTCTTGAAGCACTTTATCAACTAAAGCTGACTTCTGGGAGCCTTTTGATGCTGAAAATATGTGCAATAATAAAGCAACAATGAACATATTGTAACAATTCTATATCCTGATTTTGTAACGATCATCATAAGTTCATCAGGCACCAGCATCAACAAGAAGCCCCCCAATAAAAATGCACGCAAGGACTGTACCTGAATGCACTGTCAGTAGGCTAAACGCTTTAACGCAGCCACAGGAATAACTCTAATTGCCTTATTTGAACCCCAGTTAGTAAAATAACGTGGCCATAGTTGGATGGTGTTATTCTGTGCTTGCCCCTACACTGCTGTGCATCTGCATCTAAAATGCATCAAGTTTGGTGAAAGTTGTCTTTCACAGCAGGGCAGTAGAAAGAGAGACTGGAATGCAGCTTGTTGTGTCTATACAGAAGTAATGCAGTTGCGTCAGTGGCGGACGCAGGGCAGGCTAAATGCGCCTGATCTTAGGCAGCGAAAGTAGAGGCGAGCTGTGGGGAGAGAGGAAAAAGTTCTCAACAAGGAGAGGCAGGACTACTCTTACGGAGCCCCTGCAGTCTCGCTTTTTATGCCTCTAAAAGACTTTTCCTGCCATCTTTTTGCATTTTCGCTCTGCAACACGCCTTTTACGTCTCCGAAAGCGAAATCCTACTTTTTAACTTCAGTGAAAACACCAGCACCATGGAGCTGCTCTGCCTCGAAATGGACACCATCATACGAGCTCGTCCCGATCCGAATCTGCTGTGCGATGACAGAGTCCTGCAGCGCTTGTTGACTATAGAGGAGAGGTTTTTACCCCAATATTCTTATTTCAAAGGCGTCCAGAAAGATATTCAGCCGTTCATGAGGAGAATGGTGGCCACTTGGATGTTGGAGGTATAGCGAAACACCGAGTGCTGACAAGACATATTATTTCCGTGCTCGACTTTAAAGCCTCTCGATTTGTTTCATTTCTTTATCGAGCAATGGTTGAAATATTCCGAGGAGCACATATGGCATACGACTCATATTTCCGACTGCTATTTCCTTATATTATTCGTCGGTGCCGTTTAACGCAATTTCTTTCCATTTTTAAAGTCCGATCGCTGCGTTTACGAAAGTGGCAGCTGTGCCATCTGTGGCACCGGAGGATTTCCTTTATCTGCCTCACATGGTGTCTGCACATGTTGCCCGTTGATTATTTGATGTTATTATTTTAGATAGGCTGAATATTTTTCATGCACACGTATGCACTCCCCCAATTCAATGCTGACTTGCGCTGTATCGCCATGTTGGTTTTTATAGGAGTGCTTTTAAGAGGATTTACAGTGTCAAAAGCAAAGTAACAGCGCGTAAAAACCGTCGGTAATGACAGAAGAGGGTCTTAGGTGTCCACCAAATACAGACTCGATCACAAAAAGCGTTGCGATCGCTTTAGATATCTATTTAAATGTCGGGAAGGGCGAGGGCCTTATCGCTTCTTTTGGTCTCCAGTGACTTGCCGAAGATTTCTGTTCATTTGTTGACGATCCGTCAAATATTTCCGGTCAACAGCCTTCTCTAAACAATCTGCAGTCTTTCCTCTTTATTTTCATGTAAATATTGTCAGAATCTGACGCACTGGAGATTTTTAATTAATTTTTGAAATAATTATATCGGCTCGGCGGTGAGGCACGCCACACCAGCCGCTTGCGACTTGCCTCTTATTTTGACATTTTCTTGATATTTATCGCGCATGGATACGGATAGGAATTGTCGGATATGATGTGGAAGAGTCTGCTGAACATTATGGTGTGAAGAAAGTCGCTCCAGATAATTTATTTCTATTTTTAAATATTTTATGAAAATATGACGACTGTTTTAAAAAAAGTGTGTTTCCGTGTGCTGCGCTTTCCTGGTGTTTTTTTGGCTCGGCTGATTGTGACTTGAATTCATTTCTTAGTGAATGAACTGCAGGAATGCGAGTCTATTGAGAGTATGTGTCTTAAAGTTATTTCAGTCTTTGTGAAATAATTTCTTTCGAATTATTTTGTGATGTCGCAACAGATCTGGGCTGGGCGCAAATTCTTGGCTGAGCCCCAACTATGTGTGTCATTGATTTTAAATGTGCTCTTATGTGATCACTCTTTTGTTTCGTTATTTCACAAAAGTTTTCTATATGTTTCAAGCGCTGAAAAGGAAGTCACGTGTCGTCAACGTTGTCGCCTTGTGTGCTGTCTCCTTATAGGTTTGTGAGGAGCAGAAGTGCGAGGAAGAAGTTTTTCCCTTGGCCATGAACTACTTAGACAGATTTCTAGCAGTGGTACCCACCAAAAAGTGTAACCTGCAGCTGCTGGGAGCAGTGTGCATGTTTCTTGCATCCAAATTGAAAGAGACTCGTCCATTAACTGCAGAGAAGCTGTGCATCTACACAGATAACTCCATCAGACCACAAGAGCTGCTGGTAAGCGACAGTTCTACGTGTTTCACGCAGTTTGCAGTAACACATCTGCAGACTCACATTGTCACCATCAGCTGGTTAAACATATTACATAACTTCTTCTTCATCAGAGCAGGTTTGGAAGCCGGGATTTGTTCTCGAGTATTTCCTTCTTTAAAGGTTTCAAATGTGAGGTATACTCGACACTGTCCCCATTTCACTGAATCGGTTGTCCAGGCTTTAGACATGAAAGGCGCAGGAAGGAGCTCAGTGCAGGATTGTTCTACAAGGGCTCTCTTTACTGTATAAGACCCTCAAGGCTTTACAGTAACCTTCCAGCCTGTGCGGTGGTCTCCATCGCCATCTGCTGGTAGATATTTTTCACAGATCAGCGAGGTCATATTGAACTGGAGCCAAAGTTCTCTGTTCCTGTGAGCTAGAGAGGGAGAGACGGAGAAATTCAAGTTTGCCTTTTACAGTTTAGCTGGTGTCCAAAAATAACTGTGGATGCACACATTGCTGACGTGAGGTCACGAGTCACTGTTTCTGATTCTAACTGCACATGAAACCCACAGTACAGAAAAAGTCACCATTCTGTGTCCTGTTTAATGAATATAAGCTCTGTTGTGCTGGCAAACCAATTAATTAAGTCAGTTTCACATCAGATAAGTATTTTCCCTCCTGCTCTGTGGCGCTACATAAACATTCCTCAGTAAACAACAGCCAATCCCACCCATGTTGTGAAAGAGGCCACATATTATGATTCAGACGGGGCTGATGGTTGCAGGCCTGCCTCGCTGCCTGACTGGCGGCTCTACCCACTGAGCAGACTGCCGCTGCAGCACATTCAAGCCCCAGACGAGCTGCTGTTGATTTGTTGCTTTCCCGTAATTTTCTGGAATGACAATTTCATTTGTTTAATGAAGGTTCCGACTCCGAGCCAGCGTGTTAAAGTTCCAGTTTCAAACAGCTTATTTTGAAAAGAAAAGCAAAATGCGCTGCTGTGGCTGGAAACTCGTATCATCTGCATGCAGTGCTGCACTTGACAAAAAACCGTCTCTGATACCTTCATGTTCAGACTGCAGACGAAGCCCTCAGTCCTTGAACTGGTTTGCTGAGGCCTCCTTTCTGTGTTTCTGTATAAGGCAGTATTTTGGCTGACACGCAGATACAGGAAACAGATCAGCTGCTCGGGGCATGTGATCGTTTTTTTGTCCTCATCTTTAGTAAGAACTTCTTGTAAAGAGAACCACAATTTTACGAAGAAGGTGTGACCAGAGGAAGGCAGTAAGCAGAAGGAAGTGGGTGATACCAGATTGCCACCCTTGTCAGCATAAAGCATGTGTTGCAAGGTTTGTCGCAGCTATTGCTATAGGCTTTGGTGTTGCGTACTGTCATGGATGGAAAATGCCTTTTAATAGCAGGAGGCTGCTAATGATCAGACAAAAACGTTGCTGTAGCCAGAAGAAGACGGCTTTCACTTTATGAAACTCCAGATTTCATCAGGAACATGTCCTGTTTCTCAGTCTCTCAAACATCAGCAAGATAGCAAAGCATGACATGACTGACAAAGGTCACTTTGATTGGGACAATGCATGCTGCTAGTAGGGGCGGCCATATTGAATTGTCTCATGACCGAGTCCATGTGGTCTCTCCTTCTTAAAGGGAAAATGAAGAACATCCATCCTCCCAGTCACAAGGCTGCAGTGCGGAACCAAACCGCTGACATTTTTTCCCAAATTAGTCACCAGCTCTTTCGTTAATCACCTCCTCCTCTAGGAAGTGAAAGTAACAATGCAGTCTCAGAAAAGAGAACGCCACACCTAGTATCCTCACCCCGTGTTACAGACGTGCAGATGGATGAGCACGTGTCAGCACATCCTGCTGTGAGATCTAAATGAAAGACTCAGATGCTGATTAATCAAACGGAGTTTCAGTCTTTCCTCAAGACACTTCATGTGGAAAAATATAGTAACTAAGTGCTGCAGTGCATAAATAGGATTCTGATTGATATATTGAGATAAGAGATGACATACTTAATGCTGACTGTGCTCAGCAGACATAGGCTGCTTATCCGTGTTCACTCTGCGCTCACACAGCAGAGCCTCTGATGGGCCTCTTTAGGAAAGTCCCCACATGCCAGACACCAACAGGGAGGGAGACAGTGATGCCGGGTCACCTGGGTTGGTGGCACTGCTGGTGATTCTCTGTCCCAGGCCCAGCCGAGCAGAGACTAATAACAATAACACTTAACCTCCAGATGCTCGCCATGTATGTCACATTAACACACTTTTGGCTCAAGCGCACCTGGCTAAACAATAAAAGTGCAGAGCTGCAGCTGAAGTTGTTTTTCCGCCATCCCTTTTCTGCTCGCTCTCTCTAGGAATGGGAACTGGTGGTCCTGGGGAAGTTGAAGTGGAACCTGGCAGCAGTAACACCGAACGATTTCATCGAGCACATCGTGAGAAGGCTGCCGCTGCCCGAGGATAAGCTGGCACTTATTCGGAAACACGTCCAGACCTTCATCGCCCTCTGCGCCACAGGTAGGAAACGTTCGATTCGATTCCCTGCAATGAATCGCTGAGCCAGTCTGGACGAATTGAGTCCAAAGATGACCGTATCTTTTCCTCGATCTTTTTTCTGTCGTCTGTGCCAAATCAAACCAAGCACTAATGGCTTACGCTAGCATACTTTGTAGTGTTGTCTTTGCCGTTTCTTCTTTCAGGGCCGTGTCCAAGTCTTCTTTGGAGATCTGTTATGGGCCAGTCACAGCTAGCCTTACCTTCAGTGAGAAAATATTCTTCCTAAGAAAAGCATTAGTCGTAAAAGTGTCAGCCTCTCAGGTCTGACATCCATCGTCTGTCTTCTCCCAGCAGCCTCTGAAGTAACGCTTCAAAGCCTGATTGAGGGGGTCGAAAAGACAAACGGACAAGGGTGGAGGCAGGCAGACCATTGTCTTTTTACACTTGAGCTGAATGGTTCCCGTAAGATCAAACATGCAGGGAGGGATGGAAGGAACGAGAGCCTCAACATGATATGAAGGGAGAGTGAGGTCAAAGTGGGAAAGATGCAAGAGGGGTGAGGGGAGTCAGAGCCAGAGGAGGGTATTGTTTTTGTGCTGCCAAATCTGAGGCATGTCATGTTTTCAAATTTCCTACGTTCTCTCTCTTAACTTCACACGCCTCCACGCCCCGCTGCTGGAGGACATGATGGCGTTTGCAATAGGGCAGATTTCCCTCAGGTCACCACGATCAGAGCTACAAAGCAGGCGGGGCCACGAGCACCTTCTTCCACTGCTTCTGGGCACGCTCGAGGACTTTGTGCGAACGTTTACTTTGGATAACCGCACAAGTCATCCTTAATAATGCTCTTTGCCCCCCACAAACTGGTCAGCGACCAGCAGCTGCTTCATTTTCTCTGCAGGTCACAAATAGGAATGCTAACTAACACCCCCCCACACACACACATGGGAAACACCTCCTTCTGCTGACAACATTGGGAGGAGTGTACACAGTTAGATGAATAGATACGTGACAATCGCAGCATGAGGCGATCTCCTGCACCGATTGTGCAATGGATTCAATACAGACAGCAGAGTCTGAGATGACGCTTCATTTTTTAATACTTCCCCTGTGTCCTCAGTCCGGTTCCCTCAGTTTTCTCATATCTCACTTTTTTCCTGTCTCACCCCGTATTTTTGCCAGAGGATTAATGTTTGGAATGACAGCGTGTCAGGGATCGGACCTATTCCCCAAGCAACGTTGCGAAAGACTCGGCGCGCACTTTGTCCGTAATTGCTTCAATGAGGCAGTGGAAATAAATTTACGAGAATCGTCCTCCTGACACTGTACTCTAGGAGAGCCTCGCTGTGGAGATCGCTCTGGACCGTCATCGGCCGTTTATTTGTGTACACGCTCCGTATCCAGGCAAGCACGAAGTGAGGGCAAAATGAGGAAAGATTCAGCACGAGTGAGTCAACGGTTTGGTGCATCGGAGGATCTCTGGGAATACGAGACCCGTTTGTGAAACATTGCCAGCTGTAAATCTTCGGGTTATCTGGTGAGAATCCTCCTCGAAGACGTCCTCTGAGCAGAGTTGAGAAGGTAAAGGCGCAGGAGGATTTCTCTCTCGGGAGGATTTAGGTTTACGAGCCGGTCGACAGCGGGGTCACCTGTGGCCTCGGTCCCACCGCCGCTGTCCCTTTACGGGAAAAGAAACCACGCGTAAAACCACGGCTCTCTGTTCTCGAGAGGAGAATAAGGCCTCTCGTTCCTAATGGCTCCTCTCTTTTGATGAAACAGTTCCGTTTGGGCCACTCGGTGGGATTTTGTCAGGTGGCGCAGGCTGGCTCTGTATTAATTAATAACATTGGCTGGTCCATTCAGGACTATGCAAATGGCTCAGGGGCTCAGCTAGAGACTGGGAGAAAGGAGACAAAAGGCTTGGCCCTTACATTTCATATGCAGAGCCGTGTGAGGGTCAGCGCTGCAGGGCCACTTGATAGGAAACGCCAGCGTTTCCCTCAGGCAGGCTGCCGGATAATAGCCCAGAAACAAGCTCATTAAGGGAGATTATGAACCTCCGTTCCTAGACACAGACACCGAGCACTCTGAGCTTCCTCTTCTATTCTTATTCACCCGAGTTAAAGTGGGAGAATGGACGGGGTGCATGGGGCAGACAGATGCAGCCCAACCTGTCTGCTGCGGTCATTGAGCCCCATCTTCTTGCCATATTGGCAGGGTGCATTTTTTCTGTAATGGTATGCATGGAATGGTGACAATGGTCACAGAAGCTGATCAAAAGAAATCTCTGGATCCGGGCCAGCAGCGCTGTCCAAGAGAGACTCGACACAATGCAGATTTCGCTACAAGTTGGGATCCAAGTAATGAGCGCTCGTTCTTTTGTCTCCGAATAGTATTTGATCACTTATTGCTGGTATGTGGAAGTGTCTTTCAACTACGTATGAAGGGACTTGATGATTAACTGGTTAGTTTATCAGGACAACTAATGATTCACTAGCTGACAAACACGAGGGAACTGAAGCCGTGCTTACTTTCAACTGCAGTGTAACTTTGGTATTATTCCGTTTATTTTATTCCCAACCTCCATGTTGGGAATGTTTCAATTTAGCTTTCTGGAAACCGGCAGCTTTCGGCCTCTTTGGCCTTTTCTGGGTTCTATGAGCTGCGTCTTTAAATCGGCGACAGCTCAAATGTCGCAGCTTGATTCACAAGCCCTCTTTCTTTTGTTTTGCCTGTTAAGTCTCTCTAGTCCAGAGGCAGGAATGCTCCTTGTAGCTTCGACTCCAAGGGGCCGTGGCACGGAGAATCCCCTCCAGCCTGGGCTCAGCATTGTAAAGATGGATGATTCATCTCAGATGTGTTCAATGAAAAGA